>NC_053492.1:195522672-196122672 GCF_905171775.1 Rana temporaria
GCAGCTCTTGTAATAGTTGGACTTTGCACTCTGTATGATGAGTTAAAAATTGACCGGTCTTGGCTATTGTAATTGATTAACCAGGATTAGCATTGGGGTATTTTGTAATGAAATGGATGGCAAGCTGTAAGTGAAGATTCAGGGCAGAAGCTGTGTTATGGCTTAGGACCCATGGGAATGCACCCATGACTGGAATGTAATGTGAAAGGCTTCTACATGCAGGGTACAAACAAATCAAGCAACAGTTGTTCTCAATGGAAAAGTACCAGGGCTTGTCTATTATATTTTACTTGGTACAAGGATCAGAAACAGCTTAAATCTTCAGCAATAGGATCATGAACGAGAAGGGCATTAAAACAAGACACATACTCAGGTGGCATTAAGCCGGGGACATGTATGAGTTGTCAGATGTGCCGTAGAGCAATATCGAACAGGACACTATGCTACAAAAACATATAAACGTATAGCCTGCAATATTATACTATCAACAGGTATTCATGCAATAGCAAACACTGAGCATACTTGTCAATGTGTTCATTGTTATATAAGGGTTAAATTGCTCAACTCATAGTAGAGCGTCACTCTTGCCTTTTGAAGCAAGCATTAAAATGTTCTACCTTCTTTGAATAAATTGGGTCACCAGGCTTAAGTAGAGTACAGCTATGATGGGCATTGTACTTTTATAGAGTCTGGGAAGAAATCAGAACATACGTTCTACCTGCACACTCACTGGATGTTGGGCCTTTAACAACTTAAGCGTGCACTGCCGAGTTGTTTTAAAAGTAGGTCACGAAAAAAAAAAAAAAAGGCCAAAACACTACTGCATCCACGCAGCCTATCACATGCCAGATGAGCCTTGAGGCTGTACTAGGGCCTAGGTAAAATACTAACATTTGGGCAGGCAATGAAATACAGCTTGTATAACCAGTTTACACTCATGACATGCTTTTGGTTATCGTGACGGGGCTAGTTACTGAAAACAGCCAGGTTCATCCTAATCTGTAGGCAGTAACAAAGTCAGGTTCAAAGGAGGTTACTAGAAATGAAAAACAGTAAATACATGCTACGGTGAATTATACACTTGCTGCATGCATGATTAGCATGTAGATTTTCACCGACGAGTTATGTGTAATACATTGGGATTCACAGATAATCTTCTATCATACTAAAAACTGCACCTGTCAAGCAAGATTTGACATTCAGTTCATATATATTATACTAAGACATATAATATAAGGTCAAACCTAAACACTTCCAGTTTGAATACAATCAGGCAGGCCCTTGCACTACATAGTCTAATCTAAAGCAAATTGAACATTGAAGAAAATTGTATAATGCGTGGCCAGCTTAAGATTTTAGAAAGTAACAGAAAGAAAAAAAGGAATGCTTCTTTTGTATGGGTGTAAATAAGATTGGCAACATTTTAACATTAAATAAGGTATAGTTTTAGAAAAGGGCTGTCATCGTTGCTCACAGCAAATACATTAATATCAGTAAGTCAGTATAGTAATAAACAAATACATTAATATCAGTAAGTATGTATAGTAATAAACAAATATATTAATATCAGTAAGTCAGTATAGTAGTAATAAACAAATACATTAATATGAGTTAGTCAGTATAGTAATAAACAAATACATTAATATCAGTAAGTCAGTATAGCAATACAAAAATAAACAGGGTATTGAGAAAGCATTTTAACATTGATTAAGGGACAATTTCAGGACCGGATGGTCATTGTTGCTTACATTTTAATAAATAAATTTACAATATTATCAGTAAGTCAGTATAGTGATAGAAAATAAATCAGCAGGGTATCGGGATAACATTTTAACATTGAATAAGGGACAATTTCAGGACCGGAGGGCCATCGTTGCTTACAGTTTAACAAATACATTCACAATAATATCAGTAATTCAGTATGGTAATAAAAAATGAACAGGGTATTGGGATAAAATGTTTATTGAAAACAGTGGAAGAAAAAAGCATTATTCCAAAGACATGCTGGTAGGTTAATTGGCTTCTGTCTAAATTGGCCCTAGTATATGAATGTGAGGGACATTAGATTGTAAGCTTCTTGAGGGCAGGGACTGATGTGAATGTACAATATATATGTAAAGTGCTGCGTAAATTGACCGCGCTATATAAGTACCTTAAATAATAATAATTCCTATACTATGCTGCCCTTGGCATTGATTAAAAAAAAATCACGTCTGTGAAGGTTCCCACTTATCCAGGCTAGTAGTCACCACATTAACATTACAGAACAAGTCTAATTGGAGTAACTAACTACTACTAACTATTTAAAAACAATGCAATCCAAAAAGGGTTCATGTATAACAAAAATCAGCTTCTTATGCACCAGGCACTATGCAGATGTCTACAGGAATAAAAAAAATAACCTTTTCAGAAATATCAAACTATAAAATACAGAACGTTTGATATCCTATACAGTAAAACCTTGGTTTGAGAGCGTTTTGCAAGACAAGCAAAATGTTTTAATACATTTTGCCTTGCTATACAAGCGATGTCTTGATATAAGAGTAGCGTCATGTCACAACTGAGTATAAAAAAGAAGAGAGGCGCCTATAAGTGTAGGAGGTACAACATTTAGCAACTCATTACTACACTTAGGGGTGCCTCTCTTCTTCTTTATACCCTGTAAAAAAAATGCCTTGATATACAAGCGATGTCTTGATATAAGAGTAGCGTCATGTCACAACTGAGTATAAAAAAGAAGAGAGGATCCTCTAATTAGGGGTGCCTCTCTTCTCTTTTATACCCTGTAAAAAAAATGCTTTGATATACAAGTGCTTTGGATTACAAGCATGATTCTGGAACGAATTATGCTCGCAAACCAAGGTTTTGCTGTATAAATACAAACGTAGCATGCAATGGTGTCACTTTTTAAAGCTGCCATGCTATAGACACAGACAGACACAATAAACCGTGGTCAATCTGATTAGTAAGGTTATAATCCTGTTTCTGGCTACTGATGTAAGAGTGGTGCTGCTTCTTTTCAGTCCATCAGTCTATGGGCTGCTGCTTCCACAATCCTCTCTATAAGCCAATGCAATAAGGGGAGGGAAACCTGACTTGTACTATTATCTTACAGAGCAATCAATCTATATTTCCTGTAGACATTGAACCCCACCTATGCACCCAAACATATGCTTGGAGAGCTGGAGGTTAGTTTCTATCTAAACTTTCCAGGCCAATGTCTATGGCTTTCAGTGAGTGTCCTCAACCAGGCAGTGATCTGATTCTGACGGAAAGGTCAAAATCAACAAACAAACATTACATGCACAGTAATAATAATAATAATAATAAACACCCAGAGTCTTTTTAACATTTTTTAAAATAAATGTACATTGCCTTGACACAAAAAACTCCAACATATGTTGTTATATTTCTGTAAATAAATAGAACAAATGCCACAATACCATACCACTTTAGTCCATGGAATAAAAGATGCCAAGACAGTCCAGCTGAAAAGTAAAATATGCTCCCTAGAAATAAAAAGGCCAGATGCTTCAAAAATGATTGTACCTACAGAACAAAATAAAAAATAAAAAATCTGCCAATATAAAACAAAAATCCATTCTTCAGTGCAGGGTGTCCAGTAGAGATCCAGCAGGATTTTCTCCTAGTCCAGGTTGAAAATTGCACATGGGTGAGGGGGGAGGGGGGGGCAGAAAGGACCCCAAAAGCAGCTTGTGTGGGGCACAGACCTGGCACTGGCCCCTTGCCTAGGACATGGGCGTTCATAGAAAAGATGGCATCTGGTGAATATAGAAAAGAAAGCCTTTTATTTGTTTGCATTATGCAGTGTCCCCCTGTGTGCTGGGTGCAGAAAGTGGATTATGTGCAACACACAGTACAGAACAGGATCCGGTGCTGTGAGAAACACGGCATCCCCAGAAGCCCTGCAGAAGTGCACGCTCTATGCTCGTCCACGTTTGCCTCTGAGTGGTGCTGCGCATGTGCAGAACTGAATTCCACTCACTGCTGATCAGTTAGGGTTGTTACATTGTATAAGGCAGGCTGCAAGTGAAATACAATTTTATAACACTTGTTTGTCAAACACTGCATCAGGCACCTTTTAAAATAATGCAAACTCTTGAGGCACCCTGTTCTAAAATATAAAAAGGTAAACTAAGAGTTTTACATGAAGCAGCGGCCTCAGCACATGTAGGACACCCAACGTTAGGGGTGATTTCTTTTTTAAAGCAATATTATTATACAGAATTTATATAACACCAACGGTTTATACAACACTTTATAATCTAAAGGGAGTACAATTGCAATACAGTTCAATACAGAAGGAATAAGAGGGCCCTGCTCCAGAAGCTTACAATCTAAAGGGAGGGAAAGGGAGAGGTGGTACAAACAGTAAGGCCCCGTACACACGACCAGTTTCCTCGGCAGAATTCAGCTTCCGACCAAGTTTCTGGCTGAATTCTGCCGAGGAAACTGGCCGTGTGTACACTTTCGGCCGAGGAAGCCGACGAGGAGCTCGACGAGGAAATAGAGAACATGTTCTCTATTTCCTCGTTGTTCTATGGGAGCTCTCGTCCCGCCGAGCTCCTCGGCGGCTTCAGGGCTGAACTGGCCGAGGAACTCGATGTGTTTGGCACGTCGAGTTCCTCGGCCGTGTGTACGAGGCCTAAAAGCTTCAGGAGATGATCTGATGGAGGTGACTCCAGTACATTTCTTAGGTGGAGGTGGGGTAGGCTTCCCTGAATAAATATGTTTTAAAGCATTGCCTAAAGGCAGACAGGGTAGGAGCTGACTGGACTTACTAGGGTAGAGAGATCCAGAGGATGGGAGAGGTTTTGGAAAAGTCCTGGAGGCGAGTGTGGGAGGAGGTACCCGTGCACACTGGTGCTGATTAATAGTGTTGAGCAGAATATGCCATATTCGATTTCGCGATATATCTCGAATATATATTCGAATATTCGAGATATATTCGCTAAATTCGAATATTCGTGATATTTTATCGAAATTAATTGAATGCGATTTTTCGCTATTGCGAATGCGAAAATAATTGCGATTTTTTAATAACTGCGGTAGGAGCGCTCTGATTGGCTTAGAATATTCGTGATATTTTATCGAAATATCGCAACATGCGAATGCGATATTTATTGCGCAATTTCGAGATATGCTGGAGGAGCGCTCTGATTGGCTCAGAATATTCGTGATATTTTATCGAAATATCGCAACATGCGAATGCGATATTTATTGCGCAATTTCGAGATATGCTGGAGGAGCGCTCTGATTGGCTCAGAATATTCGTGATATTTTATCGAAATATCGCAACATGCGAATGCGATATTTATTGCGCAATTTCGAGATATGCTGGAGGAGCGCTCTGATTGGCTCAGAATATTCGTGATATTTTATCGAAATATCGCAACATGCGATTGCGATATTTATTGCGCAATTTCGAGATATGCTGGAGGAGCGCTCTGATTGGCTCAGAATATTCCTGATATTTTATCGAAATATCGCAACATGCGAATGCGATATTTATTGCGCAATTTCGAGATATGCTGGAGGAGCGCTCTGATTGGCTCAGAATATTCCTGATATTTTATCGAAATATCGCAACATGCGAATGCGAAATTTATTGCAGATATTTCGAAAACTGCTGTAGCAGCACTCTGAAATCGAATATGTATGATATTTTAACCAAAATACATATTGCGATTGCGATTTTTCGATCGCGCATGCGCAATTGCGCGAACAACACGCGACCATTTCCTGGAGCCTTGCCAGTTTCCCAATATTACAGCAACATGGTGGGAAGCAATTTCTCAAAGTCTGAGGAAAAGTTGCTGATTTGTGTAAGTATTTTGACCACTGTTATTTCATCATCTTCAACTGCATTTAAGTCTAGTTTAAAAGTTAGTATATATGATCAGATATTAGTATTTAACCAAAAATGTGTCTCCTGCTTTTACAAAACTACAAGTCCCAGCATGCCTGGACAGCTGCAGACACCCTGGTTGGCAAATGTGTATTTAGGCACTTTTCCTTGTTATTTAGCATAATGAATTTAAAATTTTTTTGGACATAGGACGTATGCGAACGTCCTGACTTCAGTGTCCTCAAGGCCCAAGGACGTTCGAATACATATTGCCCTTTAGATGTTGCAGAACTACAACTTCCAGCATGCCTGGGAATGCTGGCACTTCTAGTATTGTAAGTTCTGCAGGCCCACATTTTTCAGGCCTTTATGCACGGGTCTCTAAACTGTGGCACCCTAGATGCAGCAAAAGTAAAATTCTTAGCATGCACTGACAGACCGTGGCTGATGGGAGTAGTAGTTTTGCAACAGCTGGAGGTGGACTGGTCTTGAAACCCAGAGTTAGGTAACAAACCCGTAGTGTTTTGCAACCATTCTGCCTCCAGCTGGTTATTTTCTGTTGAAAAGCCTGTGGCGTGCAAAACACAACCCAAAAACTCCACCCGGTGCAAGGAAAAATTTGCACACACCTAAAGAGTGACATCACAAAAAACTGCGACGGTTGCATACGTCAGTGGTCCTCCGAAAAGGTCCCGTCTCTGACCCCCCGGGGCGTTAGGCTCCTAGGCTCCTGACAGGGAAAAGAGTTACTGTGGTCCATACAGCCGAAGCCATATGGACCCATCTCGGTCCAAGCAGCGCAATCAACACGCGAACAACACGCGACCATTTCCTGGAGCCTTGCCAGTTTCCAACTTATGATCGCAGCGCAATCACACAGCAACATGGTTGGAAGCAATTTCACTAAGTCTGAGGAAAAGTTGCTGATTTGTGTAAGTATTTTGACCACTGTTATTTCATCATCTTCAACTGCATTTAAGTCTAGTTTAAAAGTTAGTATATATGATCAGATATTAGTATTTAACCAAAAATGTGTCTCCTGCTTTTACAAAACTACAAGTCCCAGCCCAGCCCAGCATTTTAGTCTAGTTTAAAAGTTAGTATATATGATCATATATTAGTATTTCACAAAAAATGTGTCTCCTGCTTTTACAAAACTACAAGTCCCAGCATGCCTGGACAGCTGCAGACACCCTGGTTGGCAAATGTGTATTTAGGCACTTTTCCTTGTTATTTAGCATAATGAATTTAAAAATTTTTTGGACATAGGACGTATGCGAACGTCCTGACTTCAGTGTCCTCAAGGCCCAAGGACGTTCGAATACATATTGCCCTTTAGATGTTGCAGAACTACAACTTCCAGCATGCCTGGGAATGCTGGCACTTCTAGTATTGTAAGTTCTGCAGGCCCCCATTTTTCAGGCCTTTATGCACGGGTCTCTAAACTGTGGCACCCTAAATGCAGCAAAAGTAAAATTCTTAGCATGCACTGACAGACCGTGGCTGATGGGAGTAGTAGTTTTGCAACAGCTGGAGGTGGACTGGTCTTGAAACCCAGAGTTAAGTAACAAACACGTAGTGTTTTGCAACCATTCTGCCTCCAGCTGTATTTTTCCTGTTGAAAAGCCTGTGGCGTGCAAAACACAACCCAAAAACTCCACCCGGATGCAGTGAAAAATGTGCACACACCTAAAGAGTGACATCACAAAAAACTGCGACTGGTACATACGTCAGTGGTCCTCCGAAAAAGGTCCCGTCTCTGACCCCCCGGGGCGTTAGGCTCCTGACAGGGAAAAGAGTTAGCAACGCATATCTCCCCTATACGTGTATCCTGTGTTGTTAATAATATATTCATAATTATGCAAATGATAATGGCTGCTATATTTATGCAAAAAAGGTGGCGACCGAAATGGCAGGATATAAAATCTTTCATGTTACCCCTGTCATTGATTAATAAGGCGAGAATGCTTCCAATTGTTGAATAGCATACATTTACGTCATATATCCATAAGGCTGTCAACAGAAGTATTACAATATACTTTGTTCTTCATCTTGCAGAAGTTCCTGGAAACAGGATATGATGACCTGCGGCGGCAGCCACAGAAAAGGGCTGTGGTCAGCGCCCTAATCGCTGACTTTGGCGGCCAACATGACCACAAGGCCATTGTTAAGAAGTGGTCTGACCTCAAGAGGCGCCAAATGGGTAATGTCAGACGTCTTCGGGCTAAATATCATCCAGGTAAGTTATTGTTGACAGTTATGTTTTTTTTAAAAAAAGTGTATTTTGTGCGTGAACTCGAAAGAGAGAGGAGCCGGCCTGCAGGAGTTGGGAGGCCTCCCCCAGAGGCAATCTGCCACCTTTCTCCATGCCCCGGTTGGCAATGGCGGGTGTGAGGGGGTCCTCCCAACCCAACCTCGCATAGCACACCCACCAGTGGCGGGGCTGAGACCACCAAACTCAATTCACAGGTAGCCGAGAGCGGGATCCGAACCCCTAGCTGCAGAGGTGAATCAGTTGTCAGTGCAGTGGCAATCGCGTGGAGCCACCGCAGCTCCTTTGGTGACAGTTATGTAAGGTCATATGTAATTCATGTAAGGTCAGATGTTGTTAACCAAGATGCCATGTTGTGCTAACATATATCACCACCGGCCAAGGTATTCATAGTACTGTTGAAAAAAGACATGGGGCAGCAGACAGGAACACAGAAGTTATGTGGGAACATAATTTTCCCATTGCTTTGCATGGGACTTTAAAGAAAAACCCCGACCATGGCAAGTGGGGGTGGGTAAGGTTTAAACCACCTATCCTATGTTTGTGGCTGACATATAAGTAACCTGTGTGCCAAGTTTCATATAAATATCTTTAGCCGTTTGTACGTGATGCTGGAACATACATACATACATACATACATACATACATACATTTATGCACACACACACGTTGAGTTTTATATATATAGATTACCACTAAATTCCTGTGTTAGGAGTGGGGTTGTTATAGTAATCCCGTGTGCTCCATCAGGCCCTTTTTTTAACATGAGATGGTCTGAACAAAACAAAGGAGACAAAAACAGCTCATTTTAACATGGTTGCATCCCAGCTCACGCTCAGTCCCCTGTAGTGCCCACAAGACCCTTTAATATAACATTGTCCCATTGGTTAACTGTCTATATAAATCAATTTGTATTCATATACAATACAGCACAGTACACAGAATTTGCATACGTCATTAGAAAACATTTTTATAATATATGAACATTGTGTTATTATAGGAGCTCCAATGCCAGTTGTCCGCGCCAAGCGCAGAAGGCGCCAGGCCGATGAGGAGGAGGAGGAGGATGCGGCAGAGGAGGATGCGGCAGAGGAGGACATGGATGAGGAGGAGCAGCCAGGGCCCTCCCACTCCCCAACCCCAGCTCCTGTTGAGGAGCAAGCTGAGGAGATTCCCCCCCCCACCACCCCAACTTCTCAAGCGGAAGAGCAGGAGGAAGAGAGCGTTCCTGTGAGCCTCGCTCAGGAAGGTAAATATGTGCACAATGATTAATAACATTTCAACAACAAAATGTAGATATAAAAATGGACAACATATAAAGCGCACCTGTCAGATTGTAGAACCATAATATGGTATTGATGCTAGAAGTATACAGGTAGTGCATAATTATTAGGCAAGTTGTATTTTTTGAGGATTCATTTTATTATTGAACAACAACCATGTTCTCAATGAACCCCAAAAACTCATTAATATCAAAGCTGAATTTTTTTGGAAGTAGTTTTTAGTTTGTTTTTAGTGTTAGTTATTTTCGGGGGATATCTGTGTGTGCAGGTGACTACTATTACTGTGCAGAATTATTAGGCAACTTAACCAAAAAATAAATAGATACCCTTTTCAATGATTTATTTGTAACAGTGAAACCAATATAACATCTCAACATTCACAAATACACATTTCTGACATTTAAAAACAAAACAAAAACAAATCAGTGACCAATATAGCCACCTTTATTTGCAAGGACACTCGAAAGCCTGACATCCATGGATTCTGTCAGTGTTTTGATCTGTTCACCATCAACATTGCGTGCAGCAGCAACCACAGCCTCCCAGACACTGTTCAGAGAGGTGTACTGTTTTCCCTCCTTGTAAATCCCACATTTGATGATGGACCACAGGTTCTCAATGGGGTTCAGATCAGGTGAACAAGGAGGCCATGTCATTACTTTTTTTTATTTAATACCCTTTCTTGCCAGCCACGCTGTGGAGTACTTTGACACGTGTGATGGAGCATTGTCCTGCATGAAAATCATGTTTTTCTTGAAGGATGGTGACTTTTTCCTGTACCACTGCTTGAAGAAGGTCTCTTCCATAATCTGGCAGTAGGACTGGGAGTTCAGCTTGACTCCATCCTCAATCCGAAAAGGCCCCACAAGCTCATCTTTGATGATACCACCCCAAACCAGTACTCCACCACCACCTTGCTGGCGTCTGAGTCGGACTGGAGCTCCCTGCACTTTACCAATCCAGCCACGGGCTCTTCCATCTGGCCCATCAAGACTCACTCTCATTTCAGCAGTCCATAAAACCTTAGAAAAATCTTTCTTGAGATATTTATTGGCACAGTCTTGACGTTGCAGCTTGTGTGTCTTGTTCAGTGGTCGTCGTCTTTCAGCCTTTCTTACCTTGGCCATGTCTCTGGGTATTGCACACCTTGTGCTTTTGGGCACCCCAGTGATGTTGCAGCTCTGAAATATGGCCAATCTGGTGGCAAGTGGCATCTTGGCAGCTGCACGCTTGACTTTTCTCAGTTCATGGTCAGTTATTTTGCGCCTTTTTTTTTCCACACACTTCTTTTGACCCTGTTGACTATTTTGAATGAAACGCTTGATTTTTCGATGATCACGCTTCAGAAGATTTGCAATTTTAAGAGTGCTGCATCCCTCTGCTAGATATCTCTCTATTTTGGACTTTTCAGAGTCTCTCAAGTCCTTCTTTTAGACCATTTTGCCAAAGGAAAGGAAGTTGACTAATAATTATGCACACCTTATATAGGGTGTTGATGTCATTAGACCACACACCTTCTCATTACAGAGATGTACATTACCTAATATGCCTAATTGGTAGTAGGCTTTCGAGCCTATACAGCTTGGAGTGAGACAACATGCATAAAGAGCATGATGTGGTCCAATTACTCATTTGCCTAATAATTCTGCACTCCCTGTATGTGTTAGACACACAACAAATGTATAGACATGATAATGATTGATTAATAAGCAAAAAAAATATTTTATGTATTTGTTAACGGTCTTTGTAATCAAATTGTTTTTTCTTATATCATAACAGCTGTAAAAGAGATTATGCAGAGACAAGCAGCAATAACGAAAAGGCAAGAATTAATTATTGCTAACCAGAGGAAAATGTGCTATTTAGCCAATCAAAACAAGCAACTGGAGGAGCAACAAATGAGAGAAATGCGTGAATTGGAAAAATTGCAAAAGCGCATGAGCCAATCACTTTGATTTTTTTTTTATAATAAAAAATATTATTTTTTGGAAATGTTTCATTTCTTTTTGAGATAGATTTTTAGGTTTTTCAACACATCTAACTTCACATCGAACAAATCAACATCAACACATCTAACTTCATAATAAGCAACAACATTTTATACTATTAATTTATTTAACACAAACCTAGGACAAACTAAAGCACACGGACACAGACACGACGAACACAAAATAAACTGTTGAAAAATGAACATAACAAAAGCAACAATATATATATATATATATATATATATATATATATATATACCGAGAGAGAGAGAGAGCAAGAAAGAGAGAGAGAATGCAGATGAGCTCTTGCAGACAGCCCAATGGTTGCAGTATAAATGCCGCAAAACAGGGTTTAACATAAGGTTCATTGTTATAGTTACACTTGCTGTTTAGATCCGGTCTGGTAGCTTGTAGCGGAGGCTGTTGGTGGATCCGCTGTGCCAGAGAGGTCATGAAGCTTTACTCAGCATGGAGGCAGCAGCAGTAGTATTAAAATATAATGTAACTAGACAATGCATTTCCTGAGGAAAATGCGAGTGGGAATGCTGAATAGCTTAATTGCTGAGCCCCTTGCCAAAGACATTCACCATAACCACTACACTATCTTTAGGACACACAGCTTCTTTCTCTATCTGCAAAGTATAGAGTATGCTGACTTCCTGGTCGCCCCTCCCCCCTCAAGAGGTTTCCCCTCCCCCCCAGGTCAGTGAGGAGGAATATTGCACTGAGGTCAGGAAAGTTATTTATGGAAAGAAATAACATTACAAACGCTTTTAATTCACAGATCAAATACATGATTTAAGCCTCCAAACAAAGCTTAATAAATCCTCAACCGTACATGCGATCGATACAACGACTACACCGTTTGAAATACACGGCCCTTGTGAACGCATCGATATGAAATTTATGTTGATAAACTTAAAAATGTGACATAGGTGTATTGACTGAGCAGCAGAAGCAGCAGTAGTAGTATTAGCAGTAGTAGTTGATACAGAGTCAGATATAGGGTGTGAAATAACTGCTGACATAGGTGTCTTGACTGGGCAGCAGCAGCAGCAGAAGCAGCAGTAGTAGTATTAGCAGTAGTAGTTGATACAGAGTCATATCACTTGGGCAGGAGGTGCCATGATGAACAGCAGTGGTAATAAGAGTATATAGGGTGTGAAATAACTGCTGACATAGGTGTCTTGACTGAGCAGCAGCAGTAGTAGTATTAGCAGTAGTAGTTGATACAGAGTCATATCACTTGGGCAGGAGGTGCCATGATGAACAGCAGTGGTAATAAGAGTATATAGGGTGTGAAATAACTGCTGACATAGGTGTCTTGACTGAGCAGCAGCAGTAGTAGTATTAGCAGTAGTAGTTGATACAGAGTCATATCACTTGGGCAGGAGGTGCCATGATGAACAGCAGTGGTAATAAGAGTATATAGGGTGTGAAATAACTGCTGACATAGGTGTCTTGACTGAGCAGCAGCAGTAGTAGTATTAGCAGTAGTAGTTGATACAGAGTCATATCACTTGGGCAGGAGGTGCCATCATGAACAGCAGTAGGAATAGGAGTATATAGAGTGTCAAATAACTGCTGACATAGGTGTCTTGACTGGGCAGCAGCAGCAGAAGCAGCAGTAGTATTAACAGTAGTAGTTGATACAGAGTCATATCACATGGGCAGGAGGTGCCATGATGAACAGCAGTAGGAATAGGAGTATATAGAGTGTCAAATAACTGCTGACATAGGTGTCTTGACTGGGCAGCAGCAGCAGAAGCAGCAGTAGTATTAACAGTAGTAGTTGATACAGAGTCATATCACATGGGCAGGAGGTGCCATGATGAACAGCAGTGGTAATAAGAGTATATAGGGTGTGAAATAACTGCTGACATAGGTGTCTTGACTGAGCAGCAGCAGTAGTAGTATTAGCAGTAGTAGTTGATACAGAGTCATATCACTTGGGCAGGAGGTGCCATGATGAACAGCAGTGGTAATAAGAGTATATAGGGTGTGAAATAACTGCTGACATAGGTGTCTTGACTGAGCAGCAGCAGTAGTAGTATTAGCAGTAGTAGTTGATACAGAGTCATATCACTTGGGCAGGAGGTGCCATCATGAACAGCAGTAGGAATAGGAGTATATAGAGTGTCAAATAACTGCTGACATAGGTGTCTTGACTGGGCAGCAGCAGCAGAAGCAGCAGTAGTATTAACAGTAGTAGTTGATACAGAGTCATATCACATGGGCAGGAGGTGCCATGATGAACAGCAGTAGGAATAGGAGTATATAGAGTGTCAAATAACTGCTGACATAGGTGTCTTGACTGGGCAGCAGCAGCAGAAGCAGCAGTAGTATTAACAGTAGTAGTTGATACAGAGTCATATCACATGGGCAGGAGGTGCCACGATTAACAGCAGTAGGAATAGGAGTATATAGAGTGTCAAATAACTGCTGACATAGGTGTCTTGACTGGGCAGCAGCAGCAGAAGCAGCAGTAGTATTAACAGTAGTAGTTGATACAGAGTCATATCACATGGGCAGGAGGTGCCATGATGAACAGCAGTAGGAATAGGAGTATATAGAGTGTCAAATAACTGCTGACATAGGTGTCTTGACTGGGCAGCAGCAGCAGAAGCAGCAGTAGTATTAACAGTAGTAGTTGATACAGAGTCATATCACATGGGCAGGAGGTGCCATGATGAACAGCAGTAGGAATAGGAGTATATAGAGTGTCAAATAACTGCTGACATAGGTGTCTTGACTGGGCAGCAGCAGCAGAAGCAGCAGTAGTATTAACAGTAGTAGTTGATACAGAGTCATATCACATGGGCAGGAGGTGCCATGATGAACAGCAGTGGTAATAAGAGTATATAGGGTGTGAAATAACTGCTGACATAGGTGTCTTGACTGAGCAGCAGCAGTAGTAGTATTAGCAGTAGTAGTTGATACAGAGTCATATCACTTGGGCAGGAGGTGCCATGATGAACAGCAGTGGTAATAAGAGTATATAGGGTGTGAAATAACTGCTGACATAGGTGTCTTGACTGAGCAGCAGCAGTAGTAGTATTAGCAGTAGTAGTTGATACAGAGTCATATCACTTGGGCAGGAGGTGCCATGATGAACAGCAGTGGTAATAAGAGTATATAGGGTGTGAAATAACTGCTGACATAGGTGTCTTGACTGAGCAGCAGCAGTAGTAGTATTAGCAGTAGTAGTTGATACAGAGTCATATCACATGGGCAGGAGGTGCCATGATGAACAGCAGTAGGAATAGGAGTATATAGAGTGTCAAATAACTGCTGACATAGGTGTCTTGACTGGGCAGCAGCAGCAGAAGCAGCAGTAGTATTAACAGTAGTAGTTGATACAGAGTCATATCACATGGGCAGGAGGTGCCATGATGAACAGCAGTAGGAATAGGAGTATATAGAGTGTCAAATAACTGCTGACATAGGTGTCTTGACTGGGCAGCAGCAGCAGAAGCAGCAGTAGTATTAACAGTAGTAGTTGATACAGAGTCATATCACATGGGCAGGAGGTGCCATGATGAACAGCAGTGGTAATAAGAGTATATAGGGTGTGAAATAACTGCTGACATAGGTGTCTTGACTGAGCAGCAGCAGTAGTAGTATTAGCAGTAGTAGTTGATACAGAGTCATATCACTTGGGCAGGAGGTGCCATGATGAACAGCAGTGGTAATAAGAGTATATAGGGTGTGAAATAACTGCTGACATAGGTGTCTTGACTGAGCAGCAGCAGTAGTAGTATTAGCAGTAGTAGTTGATACAGAGTCATATCACTTGGGCAGGAGGTGCCATCATGAACAGCAGTAGGAATAGGAGTATATAGAGTGTCAAATAACTGCTGACATAGGTGTCTTGACTGGGCAGCAGCAGCAGAAGCAGCAGTAGTATTAACAGTAGTAGTTGATACAGAGTCATATCACATGGGCAGGAGGTGCCATGATGAACAGCAGTAGGAATAGGAGTATATAGAGTGTCAAATAACTGCTGACATAGGTGTCTTGACTGGGCAGCAGCAGCAGAAGCAGCAGTAGTATTAACAGTAGTAGTTGATACAGAGTCATATCACATGGGCAGGAGGTGCCATGATGAACAGCAGTAGGAATAGGAGTATATAGAGTGTCAAATAACTGCTGACATAGGTGTCTTGACTGGGCAGCAGCAGCAGAAGCAGCAGTAGTATTAACAGTAGTAGTTGATACAGAGTCATATCACATGGGCAGGAGGTGCCATGATGAACAGCAGTAGGAATAGGAGTATATAGAGTGTCAAATAACTGCTGACATAGGTGTCTTGACTGGGCAGCAGCAGCAGAAGCAGCAGTAGTATTAACAGTAGTAGTTGATACAGAGTCATATCACATGGGCAGGAGGTGCCATGATGAACAGCAGTAGGAATAGGAGTATATAGAGTGTCAAATAACTGCTGACATAGGTGTCTTGACTGGGCAGCAGCAGCAGAAGCAGCAGTAGTAGTATTAACAGTAGTAGTTGATACAGAGTCATATCACATGGGCAGGAGTTGCCATGATGTACAGCAGTCTTAATAAGAGTATATAGGGTGTGAAATAACTGCTGACATAATTGTCTTGACTGATCCAAAGGAGTCATGGGAGAAAATCATGTGGTCAGATGAGACTATAATATAATTTTTTGATCATAATTTCACTAACCGTGTTCGGAGGAAGAATAATGATGAGTACCATGCCAAGAACGCCATCCCTAATGTGAAGCATGGGGGTGGTAGCATCATGCTTTGGTGGTGTTTTTCTGCACATGGGACAGGGTGACTGCACTGTATTAAGGAGAGGATGACCGGGGCCATGTATTGCAAGATTTTGGGCAACAACCTGCTTCCCTGAGTTAGAGCTTTGAAGATGGGTCGAGGCTGGGTCTTCCAACATGAGAATGACCCAAAGCACACAGCCAGGATAACCAAGGATTGGCTCTGTAAGGAGCATATCAAGGTTCTGGCGTGGCCTAGCCAGTCTCCAGACCTAAACCCAATAGAGAATCTTTGGAGGGAGCTCAAACTCCGTGTTTCTCAGCGATAGCCCAGAAACATGACTGATGTAGAGAAGATCTGTGTGGAGGAGTGGGCCAAAATCCCTCCTCCAGTGTGTGCAAAGCTGGTGTAAAACTACAAGAAATTTTTGACCGCTGTAATTGCAAAGAAAGCCTACTGTACCAAATATTAACATTGATTTTCTCTGATGTTGAAATAGTTATATTCAGCACTGTAAATACATCAGGTCCGGGGCTTCATCAGGGAATGCATGGCAAGGGACCCTTCAGCGCCCTGAACCGACGACGGGTGCCAGAAAGTCACCGCCGATCCAGGACTCATTCATCTTTATGAATGTGAGTCTGTCCACGGACTCTGTGGACAGACGGGTCC
The DNA here is from genome assembly GCF_905171775.1 of Rana temporaria. NCBI lineage: Eukaryota > Metazoa > Chordata > Amphibia > Anura > Ranidae > Rana > Rana temporaria. Next base: position 195,539,498 of record NC_053492.1, read on the forward strand.
TCTTGTCCGTGACCACCCCACCTGCCGCGCTGAATGTCCGCTCAGATAGTACGCTGGAGGGGGGGCAAGACAATAACTCCAGCGCATACTGAGCGAGCTCGCGGCAGGTGTCCAATCTGGCAACCCAGTACTCCATGGGGTCGTCGGTGCTCATACTGTCAGAAGCACCGACGGACGCCATGTAGTCTGCCACCATGTGGGCCAGCCGCTGGTGGTGACTGCTGCTGCTGCTGCTGGTGGTGGTACTGGGTCGCTCGGTTTGGAAGAACATCCTCATCTCTTCCATTAGGTCCCCTGCTCGGCTGCAGCTGGGTGCAGCCACCTGCTGGGTGAGATGAGGGGGGACAACTGGAGGCCGGGGAGTTGCCTGCTCCAACCGTCTGACAATGGCTGCCTGCAGTTCCTCCATCCGGTGCTGCCTCCGGCTGGCTGGGATGAACTGCTCCAGTTTCCCCTTGCACCTGGGATCCAAAAGGGTGGCCATCCAGAAATCATCCCTCGTCTTGATGGTCTTAACCCGGGGGTCCCTCCTGAGGCATCTGAGCATGTGGGCAGCCATGGGGAAGAGCACAGCCCGCTGTGACTCCTCAATGCTGGCCAGGTTAATGAGGTGCGACTCTTCTTCCCTGAGGCGCTGCTGGTCAAACTCAGACATGCCCAACCCCCGGACTATCGGTGCCCCCAACACCGGCTCTCCCTCCTGACCAGGCCCTGACTCCGGGACGACACCAGCAACCACCTCCTCCTCCTCTTCATCATCATCCTCCTCCTCCTCCTCCTCCTCCTGGTCCTGGCCCTGGTCTCGGTGGAGCATTGCTGACTCCTCCTGCTCCACCAAGGCACTCTCCCCAGCCTCGAGCAGGCGATCTAGTGTCCTCTCCAGCATGAACAGTATTGGCAGCACGCTATTGAGGCCAATTTGCTCACTGCTGACCATCTTGGTCGCCTGCTCGAAGGAGGACAACACTTGGCAGACCTGGTTTATCTGCCCCCACTGCGCACAGGCGATGAAAGGGAGTTGTGGTGAAGCCCTCTGAGTGCCTAGTTCCATCAGGTACTCCCTCACCGCCCTTTGCTGCTCCCACAACCTCTTCAGCATGTGGAGGGTGGAGTTCCACCGCGTCACACTGTCCACAATCAGCCTGTGAAGGGGCAGATTGTACTTCCGCTGCAATTTGGACAGGGACGCGGTAGCGGTTGGGGAGCGCCTGAAGTGGCTGGCAATCCTACGCGCCTTTGCCACAATGTCACTCAACCCTGGATAAGTGCGCAGGAACTTCTGCACCACCAGGTTGAGGACATGTGCCAGACAGGGCACGTGCGTCAGACTGCCAGCATGGAGGGCGGCGAGTAGGTTGCTGCCGTTATCGCAGACAACCATACCTGGCTGGAGCCTTCGGGGTGTCAGCCACTTCTGGACCTGAGCTTGAAGTGCTTTCAGCACTTCTTCTGCAGTGTGTCTCCGGTCCCCTAAACTAACAAGCTGGAGCACGGCCTGACAGCGCACGTGCCCCACACTTGAGTAGCTACGGGGGCGCTTGCTGGGAGGCTCAGCAGCTGCGGAGACAGTGGCTTGAGGGAGACCAGCAGTTCTCCCCTGGACACCCCGGGGCGGCACCACAAGATCGGTTGCCGACGATCCCTCACCGACGCCTCGGAGGGAAACCCAATGGGCCGTGAAGCTGATGTAGCGTCCCTGCCCATGCCTGCTGGTCCAGCCATCCATTGTCAGATGAACCCTGTCGCTGACAGCGTGATCCAGCGACAGGGTTACATTCTGAACAATGTGCTGGTGTAGGGCAGGGACACCAGTCCTGGCAAAGAAATGGCGGCTGGGGACACGCCATTGGGGTTGGGCCTGCTCCAACATCTGCCTGAAGGGGTTGCTGTCAACTATGTTGAAGGGCAGCAGATGTTGGGCAATAACCCTTGCCAGGAGCCCATTGAGGGAACGCACACGTCGGTCTCCAGGGGGGAAGGGAGTGGTGCGGTCAAAGGCGTCTGAAATCGACGCCTGGCGCCGGACGGCAGTGCGGGACACAGACGTGGAGGGTGCTGTGGAAGTAGAGGTCTGGCTGCCGGTACCAGTACCTCTACTAGAGGGAGCGGGGGGGCATGACCTGCTGGAAACAGATGAAGATGTGGCAGGGGCTGCTGTACCCTGCTCACTTGTGGTGGTGGCGCTGCTACCACCACCACGCTTCATCTCCTCATACAACGCCCAGTGGTTTATCCTGAGGTGCTGGTTCAGGGCTGTGGTACCCACCCGAGCCAAACACTTCCCTCTCTTCACCCTCACTTTACAAATCCGGCAGATGGCCACGGTAGGGTTGTCTGCCACCAGGGTAAAGAAATTCCAGACAGGTGACTTCAGCACCGCCCTCCTGTCAGATGGGGTGACGCTTACTTGCACCTGCTGGGATTCGGTGCGCACAGGTGGAGCTGCCTGCTGCTGCTGCTGCTGCTGCTGCTCCTCCTCCTGACACCTCCTGCTGCCATCACCAGTGGAGACCCTGACGATGGTCTCCCTGGTGGTGACCTGGCGCACCGTTTCACCAGGGTGCCTACCTTCCCCGTCGTCACTGACGTAGTGAGCCGACGCGTCAGATGGCAACCATGATGGGTCACCCTCTTCGCCCCCAGAGATGTCAGACCAAGGGCTGAGATGTGTTGGTCTGAGGGAACCACGTGACATGGAGCCTCTAGCCTGGCTCCGCTGTCCCCTCACCCACGCCTGGGTCTGACTAGGTGCTGCTGTTTCCTGCACCAAAACAGCAGCACCAGTTTGAAGGGATGTCTCTGGGATACTGCCAGCAGGTATCCCATCCTCCTCATCCATCCCTTCAAAAAGGTCCTGACCATCAGGACAGAGCTGGAGGTCTGCCTGATGCATGGCCTCCCCCAAGAGATCCCTATCACTGTCGCTGTCGAACAGTAAGATGCTGGACTCTTGGGGGCTGGGGGGGGGTAGTACAGGCAACGGTGTAATGGTGGTACTACTGTGAGTCGGGACCGACGACTCAGTGGCACTGCTGTGCCCCATGTAGTCCACCACTACTTGAGCCTGAGATGGCAATATCGGGCGGCTGCCCGATGGGAAGAACTCCCGGATCAGGCGTACTCCCCTTGCACCCGATCCTCTACCACTAGTAGGGGCACGAGAGGTACCCCGTGCTGGCAGCGATCCAGCACTGGGAGTAACTCCCCTACCCCTACTGCCACGGCCACGGATGCCGCTCATAATTGCTGATATGTGTGTGGGGGGGTTAAACTTTATTGGGGGGGAAAATGTGAACAAAATGTGTTTTTGTGTTTTTTTTACAAGACAGGCACGCAGACAAAGACGTACACAGACAGCTACTAAACTATAAGAAAAGTAGTACACCAGACAAGGACTACAAAATTAAAGAAAAAAAAAAAAAGCACTAAACAAACACTAACTTTTTTTTTTTTTTTTTTTTTAAACACAAAACACAGACACTAAACACACACTAAGCTAAGCTAGATGAAATAAATGTACACTAACAGTGTGTACACTTACTACACAAAATTTAACTAAACTGAACACAAAACTTAGCTTTTATAAAAGCTCTTTAGGGAAAACTAAACAAAATTTGAACTGAGATGCCTATCAAATATCACTGAACAGTGAACCTGCAAGATCTGACAGTAACACAAGATGAACAAAACTTAGCTTTTAGAAAAGCTCTTTTATAAAGCTCAGATCAATATGTGTTCTGAAATCTCTTGCAAATATAACTGAACAGGGAGGATTGCAGGATCAAACAGTAACACAAATGAAAAAAACAGCACAAAACAGCACAAAACGTAGCTTTGAAAAAAGCTCTTGGGTCTATTGCTTTGAAAAAAGCAGTTGATATACTGGAAAAGATCCACTGGAATCACTAAATAGCAATGCTGGTGATGATCTAAATCAATCAAGAACAAAGACACAGGAAACCAGGAAACCAGGAACACAGAAACAGCCTCCACACTCTATAGCAAGCTTCTGAATCTGCAATGAAATGGTGCTGGGAGTGAGCTTATATAATGTCCATGCAGGCAGGTTCCTATTGGTTGCTAACCTGTGACGAGTGTGGAAGGAGAACTCTGATTGGCTCTGATGCAAAAGGGCGGAGCAAATAATCGCGCAATATTCCTATTGCCGAATATTCGCATTGCGAATATTCGGCAATATAAAATGATCGCTTCAGCTACTCGGCCCAATGGCTCTAATCATACCAGCAATGCTTTCAGACGTCTATGGAGATCACTAGGATGTGATCTGTTTTAAAAATGAAACTGTAAAAATCGCTCTGATGCGGAAGATCGGGGCGAGGAAAATAATCGCGCGATATTGCGTTTGCCGAATAATCGCATTGCGATCTTTCTGGAAAATTCAATGAACGCTTCAGCTACTCGGCCCAGGGTCTCTAATTATACCAGCAATGCTTTTAGACGTCGATGGAGATATCTAGGATGTGATCTGATTCAAAAAAAAAATTGTAAAAAATCGAATATTCGGAATTGCGAATATTCACCGCGAATTTCGAAATATAGCGCGATTTCTCGAATATGCTATATTCGAGTCGAATATTCGCAATGCGAATATTCGTGAGCAACACTACTGATTAATATTCCATCATTTCTTTTCTCCTTTATTCAGGTAACATGACCCCAGTGCTGATGGAAAAGGGTAGGCGAGGGGCAAACAAGCATGTCCTCAGGTGCTCAGTGACCTCCATGTCAACTTATGATGTCATCAGTTGTTAGGATTCCATCATTTGGCCCGCAAGGTGTCCATGGTTGTAATGCTGCAAAATAAAAACCTATGGCTTGAGCCCAAAGTGAAGAGCCATGGATGACATAAGCAAATTGGGTGTTAGATAAGCCAGTGCCTTCTAGAAATCATGGCAGTATTGGGCATCATAGGACATGCTATACATCATGCTGGTCTTCTATCACATGGGAGTCCTTGGAGTTGGATAGACGTATCCTGGGACAGACCTCCTAACACCTCTTGTACCTTTGGTTCCCATTGACGTTACTAGAAGAAGCATGAAAAATGTGTGTTAGGCATACCCCTCAACTTTTTGAGTTGGGAACGAGGGACACCTATTAGCAAAAGTATGTAGGCATAGAACACACACCCTGCCACGCCCCCTTAAAGGAGAATTAGACTAAAAAATGATTGGTTAAAACCACAATGTTTCTTTTTTTAACACTATGATTCCTTTATATTGGCTTTTGACATTTACAAATGCAGAAGTTTAGAAATTAGATGAAAGATTTAGCACTGGGATACACTTTTTGAACGATAAAAGTACATTTTATATACAACTATATAGATCAGACCAAAATGAGGGCTAAATGAGGAGGAAAGAGGGACAGAGGGACATTGCTCCAAATCAGAGATAGTCCCTCAAAATCAGGGACAGTGGGGAGCTATGTGTTAGGCATGTTTTCAGGCGCTTCCTTTGAAGTCTGTAGGGACCAAAGAACGTATTGTATAGACCCCATTCACACCTAAGCTGAGTATGTTTGGTTATTTTTCAGGTGTATTTGTGAGTTTTAGCCCCCGTTCACACCAGTGCGCTTCCTCATGTGATTTGACTGTTCCAAATTGCGTCCCGTTGTCAGCAATGGAATCATTCAAATTGCTGCAACTCATGTCGCAGCGACTTTATAAAAGGGTCCTGCACTACTTTTTGCCGATTTCATTGCGACTTGCATAGAACTTCTGTTAAACAAAGTCGCAAGCAGCTATGAAATTGTAGGTGCCAATCGCAATGATGTGCGGCTTTGAAAAAGTACTGTGATTTCAAAGCTGCACCAGCGTGAACCAGGGCTTATGTTTTTTTGTGTGTGTACAGGCTCACTTCACTTAAAGCGGTGGTTCACCCTGCAGAACAACATTTCAGCATAAAATCCGGCATAGTAGCGCGAGCTACAGTATGCCGGTCTTAAATTTTTTATCCCCGTACTCACTGTTATATCGTACATAGACGATTCCGTCTGCCGCGGGGAATGGGCGTTCCTAGCAAGAGGGAGGGTGATTGACGGCCGGCTCTGGCACGTCACGCTCCCCGAAGACAGCCGGAGTAGGTCTCGGCTCTTCACGGCGCCTGCGCACAGGCTATGCGCAGGCGCCGTGAAGAGCCAAGCCTATTTCGGCTATTTCCGGAGAAGCGTGACGTGCCAGGGCCGGCCGTCAATCACCTTCCCTCTCCATAGGAACGCCCATTCCCCGGAATCTTCTATGTACGATATAACAGTGAGTACGGCGATCAAAAAATACAGACAGGCATACTGTAGCTCGCGCTACTATGCCGAATTTAATGCTAGAGGGAAAATTTTTTTTTTATATATAGGGTGAACCCCCGCTTTAAAGTGGAACATTAGTCAGAAAATGAAGTCCTGCTAGATGATTTCAGGTTGGCCCCTTTTGTAGGTATAGCTGTAAAACATTAAAAATAAGTGTCTATACTGTTTAAAATACAGAAATACACTGTCTCACCCTTCTCTGCACATGCTCAGTTGCTCTCCATTTTTAGGCACTGCTGAGTTTGTAGAGGCCAATCTGCTGACAGCCTTAAAGCGGAATTAAACCCCTCCTATCCTTTACAGCCAAGGTAGCTGCTTCTGTTTGATCTGCAACTGCCCTGGTGCCACACATGCAATCAGTTATGACATCAGCCATTTGATGGTTTCACGGTTTGGTTGAGGACACAAGCAAATGTGACAGTAAATGTAAACTGCTGCTGGTAAACGGACGTTTAGGAGCAGTTGGGCATTTTTTTCAGCTGCCCCTGAACTCTCCTCTACGTTATCTTATTAGTACATGTACACAGGGTCGTTTCTAGGCAGTTGCGTTTAGAGGCTTTTTCTGGAACCCCAAAAAAAATGTTTAGAAGCTGTGTTTAGAGGCATTTGAAGCGCCAAATGCGGCTAAACATGGTAACTCACGTTTAGCAGCATTCCGTTTAGACGTTTAAAAAAAAAAAACACACGGCTAAACGGCTGTTTTTAGGTTTCTGTTTAAACCGTTCAGTACACGGGGCGTTGTACATGAAGCTTTAGCAATCCTGACATTCCAGGAATGTAACTGTTTGTTAAATCGATGGGTGTATTTGTGCTTTATGATTTACTGCTGCTCAGGGACTCTGGGCTTCAGCCAAATGGCAGCCTCCATCAAGAAGAAGCAGGAGAAGCGCTGGAGGCAATTTACAGCAAACACTAATGTTGGTAGAAAAATGATTAATGTGGAATGTTTTTTCCTTGCTAAAGAACATATTTTTTTATCAGGTTATTATCAGACCTCCCAACTTTTTGAGATGGGAATGAGGGACACCTATCAACAAAAGTATGTAGGCATAAGACACACCCCTTGCTACGCCCCCTTAAAGAGAATTGTATAAAAAAACAAAATTGGTTAAACTCACAAGTGCTTTTTTTTACCACTACTATTTCTTAATATTGGCTTTTGGAATTTACAAATGCAGCAATTTAGAAATCAGATGAAAGTTTAGTGCTGGAAAACACTTTTTGAAAGATAAAAAGTGCATTTTATATACATCTGTATAGATCAGACCAAAATGAAGGACAACTGAGGAGGAATGAGGAACAGAGAGACATTGCTCCAAATCAGGGACAGTCCCTTAAAATCAGGGACAGTGGGGAGCTATGTGTTAGGGGTAAAGTTTGGCTTTAAAGAGGAAGTAAACCCATAAAAAAAACCCTGCAAGACAAAGGCATAATGAGCTAGTATGCATAGCATACTAGCTCATTATGGATTACTTACCTGAGATCGAAGCCCCCATAGCGGTCCTCGATCACCTCCTTGGTTGCCGCCTTCTCCCCCCGGAGTGACTTCCGTGTATCGCTGCTCCGGCGTTGTGGCTTGTCGGAGCAGCGATAACGTCACTCCCGTGCATGCGTGTGGGAGTCGCTAGTGACAGCACAATTGCCTTCACTAACGGCGCACCCATTGTGCCTGCACCGTTTTTTACGGCACGCATGCGCCGTAGACATCGGTGCCCTTTTTTTGGAAAATATCTCCTTAACCGTGTAGGTTAAGGAGACATTTGTTGCACCTACAGGTAAGGCCTCGTACACACGACCGAGTTTCTCGGCAAAAACCAGCAAGAAACTTGCTGGGAGATATTTTTTTGCCGAGGAAACCGGTCGTGGTACATTTTCGTTGAGGAAACTGTCGAGAAACTCGACGAGCCAAAAAGAGAGCAAGTTCTCTATTTCCTCGACGGGAATGGAGAAACTTGCCTTGTCGAGATCCTCGACAGCCTAACAAGGAACTCGACGAGGAAAACAATGTGTTTTGCCCGTCGAGTTCCTCGGTCGTGTGTACGAGGCTTCAGCCTTAATCTAGGCTTACCTGTAGGATAAAGTGGTCTGTATGGGTTTACAACCGCTTTAATAAAAGTCTATGCAAGTGGCAATGAAATCAGTAAAACGTAGTGCAGGCACCTTTGTTCTTGCTGCGTTGCAGTGTGAATGGGACACACAAGCTACAATTGGTGAATAATATCCTTCGCGCTACTGTGAGTAATAAATGTCTCCAAAAACAAACATTTTTTATAGTTCATTCGAGGTATCTCTGGCACACATAATAATATTGATAGAATCTCTATTCCATAGTTGATGTAGGATGTTACAGGACACCAGTGAAGTGTTTTGTTTGGAGGAAATGTGCTGGTATTTACTTATGTATGGTCACATTTATCCACGTCCCTGAGAGAGGATTGCTATAAGTATCCGCGGTTGTTTGCTTCTGAATAACGCCGTCGGAGCAGCCTCCACATCAAAATGGTTGCCACATACTATATGCGCGAGGTCTGCATAAGTGTACACAGGCTAGGCTTCAAGGCAATGGCCGCCCACACGGCCATTATCTTTGTTAGATAACCAAGAAAATGGCCGTGCTTACCCATATGCGACGGACTTCAAAAAAATGGCCGAAAGTATACTTCCGCTTTGTACATATATAAACATTGACGGCACGACCGATCAGGTTCCCCAGATGAAGTCACGTGACAGTGTCGTAACGTGTAGGGATTGGCCATGGGTAGACGTACACCAGGAGTGACGTGAGGAGGCGTTGAGAGCGCTGCTGTTAATTTTTTACTATTGCACGTTTTTAACTTTTATGTAAGAGCATATTGACCCCAATAAACGTTCCCCCTGTACTTTTATACTGCACCATTGGAGGCTCTTTCTTTTCTTCTCTCCCTCCTGTTTCCCTATTTCGGAGATAAATAAGGATTGGTCGAGGAGATTGTTATAAGAATATACTATTATCAATGAGCCTTAACAACCCTAAGGCCCCGTACACACGACCGGTTTTCTCGGCAGAATTCAGCCACAAACTCAATGGGAGACGTATTATGCCGAGAAAACCGGTCTTGTGTACACTTTTCACCGAGAAACCCGTCGGGAAACTCGTCGAGCCAAAAAGAGAGCATGTTCTCTATTTCCTCATTGGGCAATGGGAACATTTGGCTCGACAAGTTTTCTGACAGCCGAACAAGGAACTCGACGAGCAAAACGATGTGTTTTGCCCGTCGAGTTTCTCGGTCGTGTGTACGGGGCCTGAGAGGTACCAGTGGAAGTGTGCAAAGTGTGGAAATTGGTTTATACGGAGGTGAAATGCCCTATGACTGTCCTTGACAGGGCTGTCTTAATGAGAGGGCACTACTGGGCACTGCCCAGGGGCCCCAGCCGCATGGGGGGGGGGCCCTGCACTTTCCCCAAAGCAGCTTTGTCCTTGAGCCCACACTTCCCCGAAAATGGGGGCCCTATGATGGCACTGAGAGTGATGGATACACAGGGGAGGCAGTCTGCCCCCTACCTACTTGAAGTCTGTTTACCTGCACTGTTATCATTGTAGGGGGCCCCAGAGCATTACTTTGCCCAGGGGCCCATGATGCTATTAAGACGGCCCTGGTCCTTGATGCTCAGTATATCTATTGATAAGGTGAGAGTTCTGTGAGACCAGACACGCTTGTGATCAAGCCACTCATTATATTCAAGATCTGTGGACATTATAGTTTATTCCTTCTCCTCCTTTGCAGTTTATCTGCTTTATCACATATGGACGTCATTTGTGTGCACTGACACTTTATTTTTGTGCACTTACAGGTTATTGATTTAATATCATTGATATATATATATATATATATATATATATATATATATATATATATATATATATATATATATATATATATATATATATATATTTTTTTTTTTTTTTTTTTTTCCCACTATTTTTTGACACTGCCAGTGTGTTCATAGATTGTGAGCGAGAATTCTTCTTAATTTATTTACACAAGCTGCAATAGTTTCCCGTGTATCCTTATGGTGACAGGTGTCTGACAACGTCTATCACTCACTGCACTAGAATTGTGAGCGCCGCATGAAGCGCAATCACACAGAAGCCAATGTCTAAGTCTCCGCACATGCGCACAACATATCGCGCGCAGGGAGCGAGCACGTCCGCAGGGATGCCGGGGAGCGCGCATTTCCTACAATTCTCTCCCTTCTCTTATGTCACAGAATAGCAAATTAGTTCTCAGAATTTCGGGGCTGTCCTTCCAAGTTAAAAGCCTACGTCAGAGCCTAAGACACCCCACGTGATCCGTCCAGCCGGGCCGTACCAAGCTGCCGAGGGGTGACCGAGAAATGCCAAATCCCTTTCCCCCGGAGCACACCCCAAACAAACATGCCCCCCGATATCGGGCATTTTTTTGGGTGTCCGGGGAATGTGTGTGGAAGGAGACGGGGAGCCGTGTGTGGAGCGGGAAGGACGAGAGAGAAGGGAAAGGGGTTGGCTGGCGGACACTCGGTCCTCCCCCGCCTCTTTATAATGGTAAGATCAGAAGCTAAAATTCCGAGAATTGAGCCCTGTTGATTCTTAGAACTGGGGGTTCTTAGAAGTGGTGATGCAAGGATTTTCTAGGAAAGCCCGACCAGGTGATCCGCTTTTCTTTTTAATTCACTTTTTTTTTATTACAGCTTGTCACTTGCTGGAGTCGTCAGCTCTCCATGTCTGCTGCTTATACTTCTATATATATATATATATTTCTATTCTCTTCTCCTCTAATTCTATTCTACAATTCTATCATCTCCTCTCCCAATTCTCTCCTCTGACATGACACTGGGCCACGGGGACATTTCCCGGGATGTCTGTCTGCATGCAGCCGATGCCTGTCTGTCTCTATGTCTGTCTGTATGTCTGCTTGCCTCTATGTGCGGGAATGTACACCACGACTGCTGCTCTATTATACACCGATCACTTTTATATCGCACCGATCACCACATATCTTACTGGAACACTTTTATACCACTCATCACATTTTATTCTACCACTCATCACCGATCCTCACTGTCCTATGTTAGGGGACTTTTATAGGACTGTCACTGTTGTATACTAGGACTGATCACTGCTATCCAGTATACCGATCCTCACTCTGTTATGTGACTTTTATATGACTGATTACATTTTATTCTGAGACTGATCACTGCTATCTATGACACCGATCCTCAGTCTGTTGTGTGACTTTTATAGGACTGATTACATTTTATTCTGGGACTGATCACTGCTATCTATGACACGGATCCTCAGTCTGTTGTATGACTTTTATAGGACTGATTACATTTTATTCTGGGACTGATCACTGTTGTATTATGGGACTGATCACTGCTATCTATGACACCGATCCTCACTCTGTTATATTACTTTTATTCTAGGGGTGATCACTTTTTATTCTAGGGGTGATCACTGTTGTATTATAGGATTGATCAATGCTACACCGATCCTCACTGTTGTATGTTATGAGACTTATTTATAGGACTGATCACTTTTTATTCTAGGGGTGATCACATTTTATTCTAGGGGTGATCACATTTTATTCTAGGGGTGATCACTTTTTATTCTAGGGGTGATCACTTTTTATTCTAGGGGTGATCACTTTTTTATTCTAGGGGTGATCGCATTTTATTCTAGGGGTGATCACATTTTATTCTAGGGGTGATCACATTTTATTCTAGGGGTGATCACTTTTTTATCCTAGGGGTGATCACTTTTTTTATTCTAAGGGTGATCACTTTTTATCCTAGGGGTGATCGCATTTTAATTCTAGGGGTGATCACTTTTTTATTCTAGGGGTGATCACTTTTTTATTCTAGGGGTGATCACTGTTGTAATTTAGGACTGATCACTGCTATCTATAACACCGATCCTCAGTGCTAAATTAGACGGATTATTATGTTATATGGTACAGGATTTATTACTTTAGGACTGATCACTTATTTTTTTGTTAGTCTAGGAATGATCACTATTATATTCTAGGACTTGTCAGTGGCTATTGATGACACCGATCCCCACTATATGCTATATTTAGACAGATCAGCATGTTATTGGACTGATCACTTTTTATTCTAGGACTGATCTGTGCCATCTGTGCCACCGATCCTCACTGCTATATTAGACAGATCGTCATGCTATATGGTATAGGGCTGATCACTTTTTATCCTAGGGATGATCAGTGCTATCGATGACACCGATCGTCTCTCCTTGTATTCTCAGTGTGATGACTTGTGTTTTCTAGGGATGATGACTTTTCTATTGTAGGGCTGATCTCTGCTATATGTTATCGGATTTGTGATCAGTGCTGTGTGCTCCAGGGCTGATCCCTGTGATTGTTAGAGGGCTGATCTCTTCTATTTCATAGTTTCCGGTGCAGGTGATCACTTGTAGGGTTGATCAGTCTTGTATTCTAGGTCTGATTACTTCTGTCCTTCCGGGGTTGATCCCTTCTTTTTAATAGATCCCAGTGCTGATCACTTCTGGATCCTGAAGCTGATCGCGCGTGTGCTGTAGGGTTGATCACTTCTCATCCCCGGTGATCTTAGAGAGGACTGATCTCTTGTATTTAATAGATCCCAGTGCTGATCACTACTGGTTTCTGAAGCTGATCACTGGCGTGCTGTAGGGTTGATCAGTCTTGTATTCTAACCTTCCGGGGCTGATACTTTGTATTTAATGGATCCCAGTGCTGATCACTTCTATTTAATGGATCCCAGTGCTGATCACTTCTATTTAATGGATCCCAGTGCTGATCACTTCTATTTAATGAATCCCAGTGCTGATCACTTCTATCTTTCCGGGGCTGATCCCTTCTATTTAATAGATCCCAGTGCTGATCACTTTTGGATTCTGAAGCTGATCACTTGTGTGCTGTAGGGTTGATCACTTCTCATCCCCTGTGATCTCTTCTATCTGATCGATCCCAGTGATAATGACATGTGTGCTGTAAGGTTGATTGTAGGGCTGATGACTTCTCTTCTCATTCCGGGACTGTGGAAGTTGTGGGGTTCCCGGGACGGATCTGTTCTCCATGGGAGGGGGAGGGGAGGGGGGTGCCCGTGTCTAGACAGTGCAGTGTATGGAGGATCAGGTGGAAGGATGGAGGGTTCTCTATGTGCTGCTCTGTCTGTTTACTATGGAGGAAGTTGGCACCGTCATCCAGCCTCGTAAATCATCGTCCCACAGTGAAGTGTGTTGGCCGGGATCCACACGCTATTCCTGGAGGATGTCCGCACCCCACTAATTTATATTCCAGACAGTGAGCCCCGTGTGTAGTGATGGGGTACCGAAGTGTCATTCGGGGTGCTCCTTCTTTATTGCACCCCTTATTATACATTCCACATTGATATAAACACGGGAGATTGGCGAGTGTGCAGGTTTGGGGCCCATTATGGGGTGTCGGGCTCTGTGCAGGGTGACACTCAGCCCTCTGCTCGGATCCTGGTAAATAACATCTGTCTGGGAGATGGCCGGGGATGGGGCGACCCCTGGCGGGAGCCGTGCGATCTGCACCCTGCTTCCCATTCCCCGGTGACTCGCTAAATTTAGAGACACGCCGCTTGTTTTCTAAACCTTCAGCAGCGTGGAGGGGAAACCACAGAGCCGGGACAGGGAAGGGTTAACATCCCTGCGGCTGCGGCTCTGCACAGGTTAACTTGAGGTTTCACATTCCTCTGCACTGGCTGGAAGGCACCAATGGAGCGCTAACCTTTGCTCACATTTTTTGCAAAATCCTGCCATTAGTCAGGCTCTGCTATTCTCTGTGAATGGTGGGGATCAGTCATCATTAATCTGCATACACCCCAAATGTCTGCATTCACCCCCAATATCTGCATTCACCCCCAGACAGTATCTGCATACACCCTCAGACAGTATCTGCATACACCCCCAATGTCTGCATACACCCACAATGTCTGCATACACCCACAATGTCTGCATACACCCCTAATGTCTGCATACACCCCTAATGTCTGCATACACCCCCAATATCTGCATACACCCCCAATGTCTGTATAGATCCCCAATGTCTGCATACACCCCCAATATCTGCATACACCCCCAATGTCTGTATAGATCCCCAATATGTGCATACACCCCCAATGTCTGCATACACCCCCAATCTCTGCATACAACCCCAATGTCTGTATAGATCCCCAATATCTGCACAGACCCCCAATGGCTGTAGACCCCTAATGTCTGCATAGACCCACAATGTCTGTATACACCCCCAATATCTGCACAGACCCCCAATGGCTGTAGACCCCTAATGTCTGCATAGACCCGCAATGTCTGTATACACTGCCCAATATCTGCACAGATCCCCAATGTCTGTATACACCCCCAATGTCTGTATACACCTCAAATGTCTGTATACACCCCCCGATGTCTGCATACACCCCCATTGTCTGTATACACCTCAAATGTCTGTATACACCCCCGATGTCTGCATACACCCCCAATGTCTGTATACACCCCAAATCTGTAAAGATCCCCAATGTCTGCATAGACCACAATATCTGTATAAATCCCACTATATACAAATGACCCCCCAAATCTGCATAGATTACAATGTATGCATACACCCCCCCCCTATATCTGCACAGACCCCCAATGTCTGCATAGATCCCGATATCTACATAAACTCCAATATATGCATACACCCCAATGTCTACATAGACCTCCAGGTCTGCATATACCTCCAAATCTACACAGACCCCAAATTCTGTATAGTTCCCAATATATGCTTACACCCCAATATCTACATAAACTCCAATGTATGCATAGACAATAAGGTCTGTATAGACTCCAATATATGCATAGACCCCAATATCTACATCAACTCCAATATCAGCATAGACCCCAAATCTGCATAGACCTCAAAATCCACATAACATCCCTGACATCTGCCTAATCCTGCCTGACATCAATAAAGTAAAACAAAAGTAACATGCATGCCAGGGAGAAGGAGCCCTTGCTTTTTTTTAAGAAAGCACCCACATTTTAAGCAGTACAGTATGCTCCCTGCCAGTTTGCTGTAGAGAAGCTCTCTTACTCTCTGTGTGGAAACAGTGGTCTCTCTGCAGAGGTCTGACCCCCAGAACCAGAGTTCTCCAATCAGGAGGGGATTTTAGCTTTACTGATTGCAAAGCTATAGGTTTCATTCAGTAAGAAGCAGAGGGATGACTGCTTTCACATAAAAGGAATAAGGCTCACCTTTGCAGCTGCTGGCAGGGGACAGGCTTTTCTACTCAGGCTGTGGCTGCTTTAGAAAAGAAAAGAACTGAAGGAACTTTTATCTTTATGCACTCGGAATGTATTTAGCTGATTTGAACTGAAAGTTAATTTGAGCTTTAAGGGAATTATGTGGCATGCTAATGATAGCGGATATTTTGAGAGTGGGCTATGCTTTGCCCAGGGCTAGCTGGCACTTACTGGAAGGCTGACTACATTTAGACTTGGCCTCTGTGCCATTGATTTGGGTTTACACTGTGGCGGAGCCGGGTTGGGTGGCACAAGCCACAAAAAGAGTGAGAAGTACAGGTTAGCTGTCCCCATAATAGAAATCCCCTTTCTGTCATCCCTGGGAGGCTAGGAATGTGTTTGGCACTGTCAGTGAGCCCGCTCAGGTCCTATTACAAAGGAGGTGTCTCTTCCCAGTGCTACTAGCTAATGCATTCCAAGGCAGCTCCTTGCCAGCTCCACAAGCCATTTCACTTCAACACTGTTATTTCCCAGCCAAGCTTCTGGAGCCAGGGTGACTTGGTGGAAAAAAACAAAATCACATGTTGTGTCAAGATTCAAAACGCCATAAAAATGTTTCTTTTTTTAAAGCGAGGAAAGCCAAAACACAAGAGCGGCCGTGTGAGTGTGTTTATCCAATAACAACTTTTTGAGCCATAATGGAAACTGCGTGCCAGAAGGCGAAAAGAGTGGGGCTGGCGCCACCCACTGGACGCACAAGGCACTTTGCCTTCTGGAGACCGGTGGGAACTGAAATGATGTGCTGCACAAGAATGCACGCATCTATTTCAAGAATGTCTGTGTAAATACATGAGTTTTTTTTTTGTGACACTTATAATCCTGAAAAGTATGTTCCTAATGATTTCCACAACATTAATCAAAGTCGTGTTACAGATGCACAGAGAGGCTTTTATATTCGCCTTGTAGCATTGGGATTATTACGAAACGTCAGCACTGCAGTGTCAAAACGACAGCACAGTGGATACAGAAATATCTCTAAATAGATATATAGCTCAGGACTTTCCACGTTGCCTTTTTTTTTAAGGCTACTGTTTACCCAATAAAGTGTATCACTTAAACTCTAAACTTACTGTTTTTAATTGTACTTTATTGTTAAAAAAATAAATTAAACAGAGTAACTTTTTTAGTTGCTATATTTATTGTCCTGCATGGAGTTTGTATGTTCTCCTTGTGCTTGTGTAAGTTTCCTCCCACACTCTAAAGCAGGGGTCTCCAAACTGCATCACGTATATGTAGCTAGTTTACATTTTGTGTTTTTTTTTTTATTTATTTTTTATTTAATGAAGTGTTATTATTGCTTCCTTTAGTTGTTTTTCCTGAGGTTTCCAGAATACAAAGCAACTTTTTTTAGTTGCTTTATTTATTGCCCTGGATGAAGTTTGCATGTTCTGCCTGTGCTTGTGTAGATTTCCTCCCATACTCTAAAGCAGTGGTCTCTAAACTGTGGCTCTGGGACCAGATGCAGCACTTATATTTCATGTAGCTAGTTTACATTTTGTGTTTTTTATTTAATAAAACAGTATTTATCTTCATGTAGTTGTTTTTTTCCTGAAGTTTCCAAAATAATCTAAACAGAGTAACCTTTTTTTTAGTTGCTATATTTATTGTCCTGTGTGGAGTTTGTGTGTTCTCTTTGTTCTTGGGTAGGTTTCCTCCCACACTCAAAAACAGGGGTCTCCAAACTTTTCAAAGGGCCAGTTTATTGTGCTTTAGACTTTAGGAGGGCCGTATTGTGTCCTGGGCCCAGCATCAGTGAAAATATGGCTTCAGGGGTTGGTAGTCAGTAGGAGGAGGAGTCGTGCCCCTATTAGTAGGAGGAATATTATCCCATCATTGGTATCAGAGGAAGAAATAGTGCCCTCTTGTTGGCTGTCAGTGGGAGGAATAGTGGCCCATATCAATGGGAGAAATAGTGCCCCAAAGGCAAGCAAAGGGCCATATCTGGCCCTTGGACCGCAGTTTGGAGACCCCTGCTCTAAAACATTGGTCTCCAAAGTCAAGCAAAGCCCTTTGCTTGCCCTTATCCGGCCCTTGAGGCATTATTCACCAACTATTTCCCCCTAATGCCTCGTACACACGACCGAGTATCTCGGCAAGAAACTTGCTGGGAGATATTTTTTTGCCGAGGAAACTGGTCATGTGTACATTTTCGTCGAGGAAACTGTCGAGAAACTCGACGAGCCAAAAAGAGAACATGTTCTCTATTTCCTTGACGGGAATGGAGAAAATTGGCTTGTCGAGTTCCTTGACAGCCTAACAAGGAACTCGACGAGGAAAACGATGTGTTTTGCCCGTCGAGTTCCTCGGTCGTGTGTACGAGGCTTCATACCAAAGATCGGTATTGTTTACTCCCACTTTGCACAGTCCGGCACCCCTAAAGTCTGAAGGACAGTAAACTGGCCCTTTCTTTGGAAAGTTTGGCTCTAAAGCCATATTGGTAGGTTAAATGGCTCCAGTCTAAATGAGTCCTAGTATGTGTTATCACATTCCCAAGCCAAGCAGCTGCAGGGGGGTTGAATAAAGACCTGATGACTAAGGGTGAGCTTGGGTTGAGTCTGAACCTGGAAGGAAGCTGTCAGTGCCAGCCCAATCAGCTGTAGCCAGGGTATTCCCTACTCCACAGCCGCAGATGCTCAGAGGGACGGAGATGCTTTTGATATCATTGACATATGGCCATATTAGATCAGTGATGTTATGAGAATCCCTGCCTCTGTGTGTACAAGCAGCTGCAGGGCAAGGAATGCCCCGGCCGCAGCTGATCAGGTTGGCACTGAGAGCTCCCTTCCAGGTTCGCACTCAACCCAAGCTTGTCCCTTTTCATGACCTACTTTGCCAAGAAAATTCTATCGAAAAAGTCAGCAGATTTCCGGCCCATATAGAGTTGGATACGACTAAATGGATATGTATATTTGTATATTAATTGATAGAATATAACAACTGCATTCCTACAAGGAATTGTACTTGTTCCTGTACACTCATAACCGGTGCCATACCTTCCTATAAGGTGTCCCAGGCTTGTGTCTTCACTTGATCCCTCTTGGCTGCTTGGCAAGAGGGTTAACCAGACCGGCGCTGTCCTGTGAGCGTAACCCTTGGAACGTGCACTTCTCTGATACTGTTACAAGTTGTTGGTTAAATAAGGAATGAGTAACATTGCAGGGAGATCTCTCTGTCAGTCACAAATCCCAGGCGGCTTGTGTATTTTTAAATAATTAATCCAATGAACTTGAAAGTGATTCTCAGCTGGAAAGCAAACTAGGAGAATCGGCCCTTATTTCCTCTCCCTACGAAGAAGCCATCCAAATTAGACTCCCAGGCCAGCCTGTTTAAGATCAAGTAAACGCTTCCTTTTTCCTTGAAGTGTCTGGGTGGTATGAGCGCTGTCTGCGTATTCAATCATTTCTACTTTAACTCTTGCATTGACGGGGTCCCCCTTCTTTTCTTTTTATTAATCTTGGGGTATTAAACTTTTTTACTGCCGGACTTACAATATTGGACCAAGACCTTACGACTACTGAACCTTAGCAGCATCAACATGATTCCAGGGAAATTAAAAGAGCTTTGTGTGTCTGAGTGTTCAAAGCATGCAGTTGTCTTTTTACATTCATAATGAAACAAACCTTACACTGAGTGATATCACACATCCCACTCTGCTTTCTAATCTCCACTGCTTCCATTAGAAAGATCTGCCACCTACACTTTCTCTGAGGCTTTGTAGATACCCATCACCGAAACCATAGCAAGCTTATTCGTATCTATTGCTAACTGTGCAGATATAAATCATTGGTGGTGGTGTTAGATAGTCTTTGTCAGTTTCTGATGAATCTTCTTTGGCCTACCTTATACCCAACAATATGTCATCCAGATTGCAACCCAATAGCTGTGGCCCAGTTTACATAAATGTACTTTTTTTTTTTATACGTTTGAGGTCTGAATTAAGTATTGCACGGAGCCTAATATTTGAAGTGAACATGATTTAAAATGCTTTAGGCACATATGAGGTAAGATCACTATGCTGTAGTAAAGTATAAAGCCTCGTACACACGACCGAGAAACTCGACGGGCGAAACACATCGTTTTCCTCGTCGAGTTCCTTGTTAGGCTGTCGAGGAACTCGACAAGCCAATTTTCTCCATTCCCGTCGAGGAAATAGAGAACATGTTCTCTTTTTGGCTCGTCGAGTTTCTCGACAGTTTCCTCGACGAAAATGTACACACGACCGGTTTCATCGGCAAAAAAATATCTCCCAGCAAGTTTCTTGCTGGTTTTTGCCGAGAAACTCGGTCGTGTGTACGAGGCCTGAGATAACGCCAAGTAAACAGCAGTGAAAAATATATTTTTTGGGCCCTTTTTTTTTTATATACATATCTAATACAGCAGAGAGAAACGCTATTGGCTGCATGGGATTAACCGCTCTGGATAGTACAGAGACCTCTCTAGTCTTGTGTTTTACAGAGCTATTTAATGTAAATTATTACATTAAGTATAACTCTAGATTGTAATCTCTAACGAGCAGATCCCTCTATATTGATTTGTATTGTAAGTGTACTGTCTGCCCCCATGTTGTAAAGCGCTGTGCAAACCGTTGGCACTATATAAATCCTGTATGATAATAATAATAATATAATAATGCAGAATGAAAGAGGTTCTCCCCAGTAGTTTTATTTCTGGCTCTGGAGCTTAGTATTCATTTTAGGCATGAGAAAACTGAGCAGAGCACTTCAATCTATACATCTGAGTTCTTTTATCGCCATCTGCTGGTAGATTTGTTAATTCCTCTAAAAGACTGGCTTGATTTACTATTACATGCTGATAATGTTAACCAATAAACAACCAAATTTAAAAATGTATAATGCATTTTTCATAGACTAAGGGGTTGATTTACTAAGACTAAGAGTGCAAAATCTGGTGCGGCTGTGCATGGTAGCCAATCAGCTTCTAACTTCAGCTTTGACAATAAAACCTGGAAGCTGATTGGTTTCTATGCAGAGCTGCACTAGATTTTGCACTCTCCAGCTTTAGTAAATCAACCCCTAAGTGTTTACTATGTATAGTGCACTGGTTTGGACAAAAAGCTGAGTGACGCATGTACTAACCATGGGGGTCACATAGAATCACCTTTTACTAACCTGAATATTTTTAGGTGGAACTCCAGCCAGAATATATTTTACCTTTTGGATGGAGTGGTGAACATTTATAGCCCCAGTAAGGTTTTTTTTATTGTTCCCTTACTTCCTCTTCTTTTAACCCAAACCTTCCTCAATCAGTGTAAGGGAAGAGTAAATCTCAGTTGGGCAATAAAAAAATGATAGAAGCTATGCTGATAGGCTAATTGGCTTCTGTCTAAATTTGCTCTAGTATATGAATGTGTGTGAGGGACCTTAGATTGTAAGCTCCTTGAGGGTAGGGACTGATGTGAATGTACAATGTATATGTAAAGTGCTGCATAAATTGACGGCGCTATATAAGTACCTAAAATAATAATAATAATAATAATAAATTAAAACTTCCCCACTCTGTTTAAAACTAAAAAAAGCTAGAGTGAGGCCCCGTACACACGACCGAATTTCTCAGCAGAATTCAGCCAGAAACTCGATGGGAGACGTATTCTGCCGAGAAAACCGGTCGTGTGTACACTTTTCGCCGAGGAAACCGATGAGGATCTCGTTGGGCCAAAGAGACAACATGTTATCTATTTCCTCGTTAGTCAATGGAAAAAGTTGGCTCGCCGAGATCCTCGGCGGCTTCACAAGGAACTCGACGAGCAAAACGATGTGTTTTGCCCGTCGAGTTTCTCGGACGTGTGTACGGGGCCTTACAGTTTAACCAAAATCTGGTTGCTATAGGTGACTTTAATCACGCATATCATCATCGTTGATAAAGCGCTGTGCAAACTGTTGGCGCTATATAAATCCTGTATAATAATAATATAATAATGCTTGTTGAGCCCCATTCATTCAATGTGCAGACCCAAAAATAGTTACATAGTCTGATTGAACAAAAAGACACAAGGCCACCTAGTTCAACCAATACCATTGAGTTAGAATCCTTTATCCTGCAGCAGGTTATTTTCTAAATTGTTCCCATGGGCTACTGCAATTGAGAAAAGGAACACTTTGCCGAATGCATTAGAGCCTTTGAAGAATTGATATACAGTATGTACTGTATATGTATGCAGACTGTGTGTGGGAAGCTTGTCCTAGGTTGGCTTTCCTGGAAAGTTTACTCTAGCAGTGTTGGATGGATGAAGTAATCTCGGTCTGAGTCAAATACTTCCCAGAATAATATGGCTGGAATGCCCACCCCTTTTCCTCTGCTGAAAACAATGTTAATGTATAGCATCTGTGGGCAGGTGATGTGTAGTGGTAAAATGGGATGCACATCAGTTAATACTCAACCAGCAAACCCATGTGCACAGGAGACTGATGTCAGACTCCTATGTGTCAGGTAATGTGATTTGGGTTATTTCTAATACCTGCAATTATTGTTTTTTTACAGTTACAATTAGGATGCTTGTTGGCTGCCATAAAAAAGGGTTAAGGTCTAAATGGAGAATACTGGTGCTGTGACTTCAAATGCGTCTCCCTTACTTAACATGTTTGCTTGAAATGTTAGGCTGCCAAAGAAGTGAGTGAAACCATGGGGGCGTATTTTATATTTCTATGGAAAAGAAGTGTGACGGTAGTTTTGTTGTGTCATGAGTACAGTTTCTTTCTCAGTTTATTAACTCCCCAGAGATACTGAGACTGGTGGCATTGGCTTTGTATGGTCGTTTACCATAGTAAGAAAAACAGTTTGTTACATGAGGAACTGAAGATTTGGACTAGTATTCCATATTAAAATAAACAGCATGTTCCCATAAACATATACTTTTGACCTTTTTTATTAATTGTATTATTCTTATTATTAAAAAAATATATATATATATATATATATATATATATATATATATATATATATATATATATATATATTTTTAAATAATAAGAAAAATAAAATTAATATATACTATATAATATAAAATCTGCAGATGGTCTGGACCTTCTTTAAGGTGCAGCGAGACTCTTATATAGTATGCTGAAATCGCCCAAACTTGGACCCTTTTACTAGGAACTTGTGAAGCACCATTGGGGTGCTGACAGTTATACAGTACTTCTACAGTACATCGTGCAATGGTTAAGGAATGTAATCTAAATCCATTGCAACAGCATTTTTGTAACCTGCCAGGGAGCCTTGCATCAGCTACAGAATTCAGTTGAAAGTACATTTTTTTTTTTGCAAGCATCCATCTATAGCCATTTGTGTTGTGGGGTATGTGAAGGTGTGTGTTCAGGAAAAAGAAGAAACCACAGCATGGGGAAATGCTTAGTTTCAAAGTTCCAAAGAAGAGGAAGATTAACGATTTACACTTTATGTCACATTTTCGTGTTAACCCATATAAGGTTGACCCCCTCCTGTTTAGACCATGGATTAATCTCTATACTAAGTAGGTTGCAGTCTACAATATAATTCTTCCTTAGCTTTTCAGCGCTATTCTGAACAGTGGGTAGCCTTTATATATATATATATATATATATATATATATATATATATATATATATATATATTCATAATTCTACAAACAGGCATGGCAGATTGGCAGGTTTTCATTTGCATAAACTATTTAGACCCCTCTTTAGGAGGACAATGCTGGGCTTTATTGGCCTTAGAGATCTATTGTTTTTGTTACTTTTTGTGCATTTTTTTTTTTACTAGCATACTCAATATATATATTTTTTTCTTTTAGCCATCAAAGAAGAGAAATTTGAATTTTGAAGCGAGAATTGGGGTAAGTGTCTATATTTTGCCTTCTTTCTTATTGTTTGAGCAGAGGGAGTTGCACCTGCACATTTCATCACTTTCATAACTGCTGAAGATTCACTGATCCACAAATAACACAAACCGCTAAAAGTGGAAGTTGAAACTTGTTTGAAATATAGCACAAGTGCCAAAGCATTCTCCTAAGTGCTTTAACTTGAAAACTTGTTCAGGTATTATATATTCTGCCCTTAAAATTAGCCTTTTTTCTTTTCTCTTTATGTTTTAGGATAGGGGCAAAAATGACGTCGGCAACGGACAGCTGTATTCAGTTCACTCGACATGCCAGTGATGTTCTCCTGAACCTGAACCGTCTCCGAAGTAGGGACATTCTGACAGATGTGATCATTGTTGTGAACAGGGAGCACTTTCGAGCTCACAAGACAGTCCTTATGGCTTGCAGGTAAAAATGGAGCTTGTCAAACTTCAGCATGACAGTTATTAGGTTTTAAGCTGCATTTTACTGTAATACTACTCAGTTTTTTTTTGCCTATTATACTCTCTTTAGAGTGCAAATACTTTTACTGCCCTAGAGTGTTTATGGAGAGCCATTCACCCAAACAACTTTATATTCTAATACTCTACCACAGACACACTATTAAGTCAGTTCGGGTAGAGGCCAGTTTGACTTCTAGTATGTTTTTGATCATGGGAGAAAATACTTACAGGGCATTGCGTCACCATAAACTCCAAAATGCATCTTTGGTGGGATAATACACTTTAGGTCTCTTTCACACGGGCGGCCTGTTCAGGTCCGCCTGCCAGTTTTTTAGGCAGACCTGAACGGGCGCTCCGTGCTCCTCTATAGAGCCACGGATGTCATTGTGACATGCACGCTGACATCCGACCTGCTCCGATCCGCCAAAGTGTGACGGAGGAAAAACCTACTTTTCCATCAGTCTGGCGGATCGGATCGGGTGAACACGGACAGACAGTCCGTGTTCAATCAATCCCCCCATAGGGGAGAGCAGAGAAAAGACAGGGCGGTCCCTGCACAGTGTGTGGGGACCGCCCTGTCATCTGCCGGCTCAGCGGGGATCAACGGAACGATCCCCACTGAGCAAGCGGAGGTTCACGGGGCGGATCATTACTGATCCGCCCCGTGTGAAAGGGGCCTTAGAGTTGTGAACTGACCTTTTCTTCAACAGTAAAAGAAATATGAAATACCTTAGATGTGAACAAGTTTTCAGATCCCTATCATGACCACTCGGGACACAAAGGGGGAGATTTACTAAAACTGGAGCACTCAGAATCAGGTGCAGCTGTGCATGGTACCCAATCAGCTTCTAACTTCAGCTTGTTCAATTAAGCTTTGACAATAAAACCTGGAAGCTGATTGGTTTCTATGCAGAGCTGCAGCAGATTTTGCATCATGTGGTTTTAGTAAATAACCCCCAAAGGAGCCTACAAGCAAAAAAAAGTGCAAGCTGAGTATAGGATGCCTTGAACTTTTACACTGTTTACCCTGTGTCTGCACTGCAGCTCAGTAACAGGAACCATAGCAGAATAAATGTGTATTCTGAGAATATTGCAAATCTCAATGTTTTTTATCTTTCACAGTGGGCTGTTTTATACAATCTTCACCGACCAGATGAAGTGCAATATGAACATCATAAACCTTGATCCAGAAATCAGTGCAGAGGGTTTCCGAGTCCTGCTGGAGTTCATGTACACTTCTCGGCTTAGTTTAAGGGACAGCAGCATCATGGCGGTTATGAGCACTGCACTTTACTTACAAATGGAACATGTTGTAGACACCTGTCAAAGGTTCCTCAAGACCAGGTAACTTTTATTTTCTTTTGTTTAACTGATCTGTGTTTTCGTTCTTTCACTTGAAGAACCTTTTTTTAAAGAAGCCAGTCGACCCAAGCTGAATTTTTTTGGTAGAACCCAGATTCTTAAAGCAGAACTTTACCCATAACAAGTTGATAAAAAATAATGTTCTCTAGCAAGGAACATACAATCCACATTAATAATTATGTTACCAAAATGAGTGTGTAAATTGCCTCCAGAATCGCCCCTGTTTCTTCTTGCCGGAGGCTGCCCTTTTGCAGAAGTCCAGAGCCCCTAAGCAGCAGTAAATCCTTAGGCTGTCATTGGTGGAGCTGCTTATCAAGAGATGAAAAGTGAGTGACCAGTACAAACCCATAAGATTAACTATAAGTGAATGCTCCTAAGGATAGACTGCCTCTATAACTCTTTAACCTCCCGCCGACCGTACGCAAATATGCAGCCTCAGTTTGTAGGGGCTGTACCGGGGTTTTGCATGTAGCTGCACACATTACCCCACTACCGTTTTTTAGCGCAAGAGGTCATCTTACTTGAGATAACAATCGATGTGGCTAAAAGCCGCATTGGCTGTTATCCCAAGGAGCGGGAGGGGACATCCTCCCCTTCCGCCGCCTTCCGGGGCTCGCCCCTGGGCTCTCTGTCCCACTGGGAGGCCAGAGCGACCAACCGGCACGTCTGCCAAACTTGGCATTTTGAAGTGCAAAGGAAGGATTTGGAGTCTTTTAGACCCCAGATCCCTCCATAAAGAGTACCTGTCACTGCCTATTACTGTCACAAGGGATGTAAATATTTTTTTTTCTTTTATTATTATTATTTTTTCTTCCACTGTCTCTTTAAACAAATTTGAATCATTTTTATTGCTGTCACAAAAATATTGCAACAATTGCCATTTTTTCTCTAGGGTCTCTTCTATAAAAATATATATAATGTTTGGGGGTTCTAAGTAATTTTCTAGCAAAACTTTTAGGCAACAAATGTCAGAAAAAGGCTTATGCCGCGTACACACGATCAGGCTTTTGCCCGGCCAAATTCCATCCGAATTCCATCAGAGAAAAATAATGCATGAAAGGGGTTTAAGGTAAAAAAAAGCAAATTTTTGTCCTATTCTGTGAAAGTCTAAGGACTTAATTGTGTTTTTTTTTTTTTTCAGCGAGGATATTGTGAGTTCTGTGAAACCATCCAGAGGAGAGGAATTCTTGCAAGGCAGGACGATGTTACCTCCAGATGTTATGGCCTACAGAAACTGTGAGATGCCAGAAAATACTGTATCGGTTCGTAACACAACCATTTGTGATGGAAGGTCCTACATTCCCAACATTTACAGTGGATCTCCATCCTCCTACCCTCTGTACAGTCACATTCCAGTGCATGGGTTCCTATTTCCAGAGGATGAGGCAAGAGATGTGCAAATGACTGAAATGCAAAGAACCAGCAGGTATCCTAAGGACAGTGTGTTACCTGGAGAAAATTCAAGGACTGTGCTAGGAGAATACAGGAAAGGTGTCTTGGATATATCTGTAAATATGTGCCACAATGTCTACTCTCCAAAGGAGGCAGCACTGGAAGACCCTCATAGTGACTCTCACTATAATGTGCTGGCAGGCTCTCGGTCTGCAGGCCCCTCTGTTAGAAGCAGTCCATACTACAGCTGTGACAAAGGGAAAGATGAGGAGCGGACATCTTCAGAGGATGAAATCACTCAGCACTTTAAACCAACAAACTCTCCTGTCAGTCGTAAGGGACTTGTAAGCCCTCAAAGCCCTCAAAAGTCCGATTGCCAGCCTAATTCTCCTACAGAATCCAGCAGCAGTAAAAATGCCCGCATTTCACAAGGATCTGGTTCTCCAGTGTCCAAAGCCTTTACTGACCCAAAAGCTTGCAACTGGAAAAAATACAAGTTGCTTAATTCCCTCAACCAGAATGAAAAAGCATGCGCCGCTCAAAGTGAAATGGAAAACCTGTCTCCACAGTTCTACACATCTCAATCGTCCTGTCAACAGCAGGTGAAGTCTGAAAACCTGGACATCCAGACGTCATCTAAACTTAATGGGAACACTGATGACTCGGCAGTATCACAAGCTAGCAAACTCAATGGAATTGTTAGCAGGTAATCATATGGGCCTACTTAACAAGACAATGCAACACACAACTAAGTTTCAGCTTGCTTTTTTTATTTTTAGAGCATTTATAACAGTAAAAAAATACTGTGGTTGGCTATTGTTGGTTAGTTTTCACATTCTGCCTAAACTTGAAACAGCCAAAACATTTTTTTTTGTTCTAGATAGGTTGGGGTTAAGCTAGACCCTGTTTTTTTTTTTTTTGGCTGATGATTGTATGCCTGCTGGAAAGAGTTTCTCACTTCCTGTCCGAAAGCTGTGATTTGGACACAAAGTGAGGGTAAATATCTCCAAGAGAGATGCTACAGCAATGTAAACTGCCAGGATGTGCCCCCAAATGAAGATTTGCACTCATCTGGTAAAATAAGGGGAAATCTCCAAGGGCCACATATGAAAATAAAAAGTAACATAATCCTTCCCTATTTTGCCCATAAAAAAAAATAAGTTTTGGCTGGAGTTACCTCTTAAAAGTCTTTTAGTAGAGGTTCAGTTTGACATTTAATAGTTATTGGCTGTACATCCCCCTCTAAACCTGTTATATGGCTTTTTTTTTTCACAGGACAATGGAAGGATCTCCCCTAAGCAGTGAAGGACATTCCCCTCTCTACATCCACACATCTAAGTTCAGCATGTTTTCATCACAGTCCCCTCCTGAAATGTGTCCTCACACCCCTGGCTCTAACTTCGGAGAAGAGATAACTGAGACTCGGTCAGAATATTCAGATTCAAGCTGTGGTATGTGTCCATGTTTTTAACTATTTAATATTAACGTATGAAAATGGTACTTCTTCCCATTGGTCTGTTTTTGGGATATGCTTTATATTTTTTCATTGTCCCCATCTATAGATTAATTGTAACAAAAACTTAAACTAAACATACCATCTTGCCTTGTAAATCCCACAGACATGATACTTGGATGAATCTTCAGGCCTCGTACACACAATAGGTTAACCAGAGGACAACGGTCTGAAGGACCGTTTTCATTGGTCAAAACCGATCGTGTGTGGGCCCCATAGGTTATTTAACCATAGGTTAAAAAAAGCCAACTTGCTTTAAAATTAACCTATGGATTCCAAAACCAATCGTTAGTAGGCACGACCATCGGTTAAAAATCCACGCATGCTCAGAATCAAGTTGATGCATGCTTGGAAGCATTGAACTTCGTTTTTTTCAGCACAACGTTGTGTTTTACGTCACCGCGTTCTGACACGATCGGTTATTTAACCTATGGTGTGTAGGCGTGACTGACCAGTCAGATTCATCGGTTAACCTAGGACAACGGTCCTTCAGACCGTTGTCCTCTGGTTAACCTATCGTGTGTACGAGGCTTTAGAGTAGTTGTACAAGGTATACCTATATGTGCAGTTGATAATAATATAGTTACAGTTTAGTAAAATTATACTTGTATCTATTCAGTTTATTTGTCTCTGCATTGATGGCAAATTCACATTAATCCATTGCTTGCTGGCTATAAAAAAAAATAGAAAGCTCATGCATCATGTAAGTTCAGTAAGTTCTGAGTTTATGCACATAAAAATGCACAGCTGACCTTTTTTTATAAGCCTATTTAGTAAAGCACCGCAAATACAGTAACTTATGGCAAACAGATTTCAATTGCTGAATTTTGGTTGGTAAGGGTCAAAACACTTTTGTCTTTAAATCCCATTTTTTGGTATTTCTAATGTTGTGTGTGTGTTTTTTTTTCCATTTCCCTCTAAAGAAAATGGTACATTCTTCTGCAATGAATGTGACTCTCGTTTCTCTGAAGAGGGTTCCTTGAAAAGACACACTCTACAAATGCACAGTGACAAGCCCTACAAGTGTGACCGCTGCCAAGCATCATTCCGCTACAAGGGGAACCTGGCCAGCCACAAGACAGTTCATACTGGTGTGTTGCTGATATCCTTGCCTATTTAAACTTAGCCAAGTACAGCTTTATACAGCTAAATGTGGGGGATTTTTTTTTTTCAGCATTGTGGCTGCATCATTTTCACTGGTTTGAATCTGGGAAGACATGCTCTGATTAGATACCAGCATGTGATACTAGCAGTTTTCTAGGGAAGTGCATACACGACTGCCCAGGGAACTACCACTTAATGCAGCTTAATGTTAGTCACTCCTTAGGGGTATGGGTGGGTGGTGTTAACGTGCACACATCACCTAAAGTCTGCTGAGGGATGTCAATGCTTCCCAGTGCCTATAGGGTAGCAAGTTGCTATAAGGATGTACAGTTTAGGCTGACATTTGTATGTCTATGTGCCTAATCTCTCAATTAAAAGTGACTGTAAAGGCTTGATTTTTTTTTTGTCCTAAAAGCAGGCCCGGACTGGCCATAGGGCATACCGGGGGGGGGGGGGCGTTGGTGGCCCCCGGCGGCCCGTGGGCCGCATGTGACGTCTCCCCCAGTGTAACATGCAGGGGGTGCAGAACTGTTAGGGGGTGTCTATGTAACAAACTGTGGGGGGCTGTGTAATGTAAAGGGGTCCAGAGGTGCAGGGTGCTGTGTAATGTAAAGGGGTCCAGAGGTGCAGAATGCTGTGTAATGTAAAGGGGCCCAGAGGTGCAGGGTAATGTAAAGGGTTCCAGAGGTGCAGGGTGCTGTGTAATGTAAAGGGGCCCAGAGGTGCGGTGCTGTGTAATGTAAAGGGGCCCAGAGGTGCGGTGCTGTGTAATGTAAAAGGGTCCAGAGGTGCGTTGCTATGTAATGTAAAGAGGTCCAGAGTGCTGTGTAATGTAAAGGGGTCCAGAGGTACAAGGTAATGGAACCCCACATCCCATCATTAATCGCCGCCTCGGCGCCCCCCCCTCGGGCTGCTCAGTCTAAAGTGCCCCGGCCTATTTTTTGTCCCAGTCTGGGCCTGCCTAAAAGGTTTATACTTGCTTGCTCTGCACAATGATGTTGCACAGAGTAGCCCCTAACCTCCTCTTCTGGGGTCCCCCGCCAGGACTCTCCATTCTACCTTGTGTGCATGTGACACCAAAGCAAGCCACTATGGTGGCATACATAGGGGCATGCTCTTTTGCTGGGCTTTGTGCATCCATAGACACACACAGAGTTGCTAGTCCCTAATCCCTCCTCACAGGATTTGATTGACCGCAGCAATCCTGTGAGAAGAGGAACAGAGACTAGCGCTGCTGTAATGGGGCACAGTGCGCAATCAAAGGAGGGCTCAGGTAGGTATTTAGGGAAGAGAGGGGTAAGCAACGGGTAGTGGGAGTTTTTTTATTTTAATGCAGAGAATGCATTTAGATAAAAAATTAAGACTTTTCTAACCACTTTAAGTGAGAAACATGCAATGCAGCAATCCATTACATACCTAGAAAATACTTTCTGCCTTGTGTTCCATGTTAAATTGCCTATAGGTATGGATATATTAGAAAGGGCTATAGTAAAATGTGTTTATTCCTTTAAACCTAAAAAATGTATTTGAATAAATCTTGTTTTCTGTCAATTAGGTGAGAAGCCATATCGCTGTAGTATCTGTGGCGCACAGTTCAACCGGCCTGCAAATCTAAAGACCCATACAAGAATTCATTCTGGAGAAAAACCATATAAGTGTGAGACCTGCGGAGCCCGCTTTGTACAGGTACAATTCATAGTGCGTCTTTATCAGAATATTGTTAGGATTCATTTGGCATTCAAATAGAAATGCCCAATACTCGTTTACTTGAAACAATCTAAACTCAACCCTTTTATTGTAAATAGCTAAAATGTATTATCTTACATTTGGAGCCCTGTACATTAAACAAAACCATCCACAAAGTGTTTTTTGTGTGGATTGGGAAGCTGGTGGGTAAAATTGATTCCCACATTACTATTGTACCCTATTGTCCCAATTCACCAAGCTGTAAGCCTTCGGATAAATTCTACCTGGATATGGTTAGATTTGGCACAATTAACATGTATCCATAATGCCACTATGTCTGTTTTAGAAAAATCATGTGTTTATATAATTGTTGCTTTATGCTCACAGGTTGCCCATCTCCGTGCACATGTGTTGATTCATACTGGAGAAAAGCCCTACCCGTGTGAGATCTGCGGCACTAGATTCAGACACTTGCAGACGTTAAAGAGCCATCTCCGTATTCATACTGGAGAAAAGCCCTACCATGTAAGTCACTTATTCAGTCCAATATGTTTGAATCAGAAAAGATTTAAAGCAGTATTAAATGCTCCAAGTTTTATTAGGTAATGCATTAAAAAAACTATACCAAATTCCTAGTAATTTCATAATTTGAGATCTTTGTGGGCACAAACATTAACATTATTTAGTATTCACTAATCCATTAGCTCTGCTTTTGTGAAATCCCTGTCAAGAGCATGCATCGAGTATCGGGTCGCAAGGGACAGCTCAGACACCAGCAGCTATTCATTTATTTGCTTGGAGGAGGAAGTGGCTTCTGATCCTAGGCTTTTTAGCTGTGTGTCTGTGGAGATGCACACAATTGTGGCTTGATAGCACCCAAGGGTAAGACGCCACCATAAACCCTGAGATCCCTTAGATCGGTGCCAGTGCACAGCACACCAGCTGATTCTACAGGAAACTTAAAGTGTTACTAAACCCAGGACCCTGCATCCATGATATCTGGTCTGCCACAGTACACAGAGCATGGAAATGCAATTATTTTATTAAATATAATCTGCCAAATACCTTTTCTGATCAGCAGTATATAGTATAGCAGTCTTGTGGCCTCTATCAGTGTCTACCTGGGCACTGGTTAAAGCTTGAGTTTTCATTCTCCACTGGCTGTCCTATGGGGCTGCAGGCCCCCTGACCCTCTGTGTGGACAGTGCTGATTGGCCCTTTGCTGATCACATGCACTCTCCCAAAAAAAAACTCTAGCAATACACCTCTGAGACCCCTTTCACACTGAGGGCATATTACAGGCACTATAGCGTTAAAAATAGCCCCTCCAATCCGCCCTTAAAAAGCACTGGAGTGTTGCGCTAGCAGGACGGTAAAAAAAGTCCTGCTAGCTGCATCTTTGGAGCGGTGAAGGAGTGGTGTGTATATTGCTCCTCCACCGCTCCTGCCTATTGAAATCAATGGGACAGCGTGGCTATCAGGGATGGACTGGCCATTGGGACTACAGGGAGTTTCCCGGTGGGCTGATGGCTCAGTGGGCCGGCTTCAGTGACAGCGGCCTGGGAGTTTCTCACTTCTGCCTAATCTTGTCCCATAAGGGGGTGCACCAAACTGATTCTTTGCCCCGGTAGAAATAATGTCTAGCTTCCCCACTGGTACTGCCTATAAGAGTACCAGTACCAGCCGTTCTACTCTAATAAAGTAAAACGGCTAGTGGCTTGGGTGGCCGGGGGGCTGCGGGAGTTGTCCAGCCGCTGTGGGAGAGACCTGTCAAAGTGGGCCAGTCTGGATGAAGTCCAGGGCCAAATTTTTGTCCCAGTCCAGCCCTGGCGGCTATACAGCCCGCAATGCGCTGCTGAAGCAGCGCATTGCGGGCTGTATAGCCGTGCTGTCCCATTGATGGATTTAACCCTTTCTCGGCCGCTAGCGGTGGATAAATGTGCCCCGCTAGTGGCCGAAATGCGCCGCAAATCCGCCCATAGCATCGACGGTAAAAATAGCGGCGTTTTACTGCTGACACTCAGTGTGAAAGGGGTCTAACTGAGCATGTGCAGAGTGCCTCCAAGGCTTGGTTCTATCAGGAGATAGATTGGGGACTGTAAAAGAAGGGGAGGATCAGAGAAAACAGGATCAAACAGCCTTTTTACACAATGCAGAGGCTTAATACCTTAGGTTTCACAGTGAGCATAACAAGCATGCATTACTGCATATATAGGGCCAGATTCACAAAGAGATACGACGGTGTATCTACAGATACACCATCGTATCTCAGACGTAAACTGGTCCTATCTATGCGCCTGATTCATAGAATCAGATACGCATAGATAGGGCTAGATCCGACAGTGTTACAATGTGTTACACTGTCAGATCTTTTTTTCATTTTAAAAATGGCGCCGGGGGCGTTCCCGCTGATTTACGATAAATAATATGTAAATCAGCGAGATACGCAAATTCACGAACGTACGCGGACCAGTCGCAGTGTTCTTACGTCGTGTATATATATGTTAATTTGCGCTGAATATTAACTTAAATAATGCAAATCGTGTTTACAAGTGATTGAGAAAACTAATACCAATATATAGGCAAATAGATCCAAAACAATTAGTCCAATTGCATAGATATGCACCAGTGGTTCTCCTAAGAACGACACCCAAATCAATGTGATGATTAAAGAAGGTGTAATGTGATCACAAACAACGTGCTCCTGCTTCACAAGTAGAACGCCTCTTCCACATTAACCACGGCTCATGAAAAACAAGAGAGAGAAACTCTCATAGCGCAGCTGAGTATTAAACACAATACAAAGAAGATAGATGGTCTCTAGCAATGGCACACTCACGAATCCACCGATTAAAAACCGCATATAGCAACAATGCACCGATCCTTCATTAAGCCGCTCAGCTTATATGATGTTTCCTCTCCTCATTCGAATCCTAGATCCGTCCCGCTCGTAACTCCCCCCCCACGCGTTATGTCAATGGTCACTTGACTTACTCATGGGTCACTCAAGTGACCATTGACGTAACGCGTGGGGGGGGAGTTACGAGCGGGACGGATCTAGGATTCGAATGAGGAGAGGAAACATCATATAAGCTGAGCGGCTTAATGAAGGATCGGTGCATTGTTGCTATATGCGGTTTTTAATCGGTGGATTCGTGAGTGTGCCATTGCTAGAGACCATCTATCTTCTTTGTATTGTGTTTAATACTCAGCTGCGCTATGAGAGTTTCTCTCTCTTGTTTTTCATGAGCCGTGGTTAATGTGGAAGAGGCGTTCTACTTGTGAAGCAGGAGCACAATGTTTGTGATCACATTACACCTTCTTTAATCATCACATTGATTTGGGTGTCGTTCTTAGGAGAACCACTGGTGCATATCTATGCAATTGGACTAATTGTTTTGGATCTATTTGCCTATATATTGGTATTAGTTTTCTCAATCACTTGTAAACACGATTTGCATTATTTAAGTTAATATTCAGCGCAAATTAACATATATATACATTGCACTATTTTGTTTGACCTACATTACACTTTTTGCTGCGTTTATTATTTGGTAATTTTTTTAATGCTCTATATTTTTGATAATTAATTAGCGCTGTAGTACTATTATTTTACAGTGTTCTTACGTCGTTTCCGTAGCGGTTTTCCGTCGTATACTTACCCTTTCTTTTATCAGGCGCAGCCAATTTTAAGTATAGCCGACGTTCCTGCGTCGAATTTAAATTTTTTAACGTCGTTTGCGTAAGTCGTTCTCGAATACGGACGGACGGCGTTTACGTAAGCGTCGCAACCACTGACGTCCTGGCGACGTCAGTGGGAGCAATGCACGCCGGGAAATTTCGCGGACGGCGCCTGCGCATTTAAATCGGCGCGGGAACGCGCCTGATTTAAATATGACACTCCCCTAGCCGCGGAATTTGAATTCCGCTGGGGGATTTAGGATCCGCCGTCGCAAGTTTGGAGGTAAGTGGTTTGTGAATTAGCCACTTGCCTCCTAAACTTACGGGAGCGGATCTTAATTCACGTAGATCGAGCGGATCTATAGATCCGCTGAGCTACGTGAATCTGGCCCATAGACTGAATTTACTCATGTGGGATTAGTAACGCATTAAACTTTAAAACATTAGAATGCAGCATCTATTGTAAGTCACTTCATCAGAATTTAAAATAGCCTAAACCAGGGATCCTCAAACTACGGCCCTCCAGCTGTTGCGGAACTACACATCCCATGAGGCATTGTAAAGCTCTGACATTCACAAATATGACTAGGCATGATGGGAATTGTAGTTCCTGAACAACTGGAGGGCCATAGTTTGAAGACCCCTGGCCTAAACATTGACTTTAATATCACTTTAAATTTTGTAATAAGTAGAGAAAAATACTTTCCAACACTTACTGCATTCCATGCATTCACATTCTTCAGTCTCAGTGGAGGGGATTCCACTAAGGCAGCCTCTGTCCTAATACAGAGGCACGTTTCTGGGTTTTATTAGGGAGGGCAGAACAAATATAAGACATTAATTATATCTTTAGCTAAAAAAAGAAAAAAAAATCTTGAATAATTGAGGAACGCTGCCTTCTTCCTGCTTTAGATCAGTATTAGGTATTTTGTTTTGCCTAATGTTTATCAGATGTTATTAAACCATGGACTATAAGTGCTAGTAATGTGTATTTTATCATGCTTTGACTTTGTAACAATAAACTGGTTCCTAACCACCTTCTTCCATTTGAGAAGTACTGAATTTCTAGTTTATTCATCGCAACAAAAGACAAAGTACAGTAACCCATTGAAACTAACAGGAATTGATCTTTTAATGACCTGACAGGAGACTGCAGTCTGTTATGGACTACTGTACTTTACAGTATATGTTTTTTGTTTTAGATTTTTCAATAAATCTTTATATATATAAGGACTAGCCATCATCTTGTAGCTATACAAACTCTCATTTCAATATTTGACAGTGGTGATTGCAATGAAAATATGTTCTGAAGTACAGTGGAATCTTGGTTTACGAGTAACGCGGTTAACAAGCGCTTTGAAAGTCAAGCAACTTTTTATTTTTTTAGTTCTGACTCGGCTTGTGAGTGTTATCTCGCAAAACGAGCAAAATTCAAGGTAATGGGGTGTGCAGTACCACCTTTGGCCAGAGGTGCGAGGGTGTCGGTGACACTCAGAATGATTCGGAGCCGTTTGGAAATACTCAGAAATACTTCAGAAATACTCAGTTCTCAAGTGTTTCTGAGGCCCCGTACACACGTCCGAGGACCTCGACGTGCCAAACACATCGAGTTCCTCGTCGAGTTCAGTGTTGAAGCCGCCGAGGATCTCGGCGGGCCGACTTTCCTCATTGAACAACGAGGAAATAGAGAACATGTTCTCTATTTGGCCCGACGAGTTCCTCGCTAAAAAGTGTACACACGACCGAGTTTCTCGGCAGAATCCCGCTCCGATCGAGTTTCTGGCTGAATTCTGCCGAGAAACTCGGTCGTGTGTACGGGGCCTGAGAGTTTCCAAGATCAGCCGAGCTGTCCCCGAGTATTTTGGAGGCTCTCTGGCGCCTTCCCCACCTCTGGCTACATGCGGTATTGCATGCCATAGAAGTCAATGCAGAACAAATTTTCTTTGTTTCCATTGACTTCTATGGGGAAACTCGCTTTGATATGCGAGTGCTTTGGATTACAAGCATTCTCCTGGAACGGTTTATGCTCATAATCCAAGGTTCCACTGTACTGTGTTCCATTTATCTTTACTTTAGCAGTTTTAAAGTACATTGATGCCCTACAGCTTTTAAATATATTAACTTTCATCTTTCTTTCTTTCTAGTGTGAAAAGTGCAACCTCCATTTCCGCCACAAGAGCCAACTGAGACTTCATTTACGTCAAAAACATGGAGCAATCACTAACACAAAAGTCCAGTATCGTGTGTCCTCCACAGAGCTTCCAGTGGAACTCCCTAAGTCTTGCTGAGCCCTGCCCACACCGATTCTGGAGTGCCTCTCTTTGACCTGTTAGTGCAGATGGGTGAAACAAAACGGGTTTAGCTATTTTTATTTTATTTTTGTCCTGGTCATGTGAAATGTGCACCCTTTAGTGTAAAGAAACTAATATATATAAATATATATATATATATATAAATATATAAAATATATTTTTCCTATATTCATATGGTGTAGTGCACTCTTTTATCATTTCATCCTTGTAATTCTCAGCACAAGAGAACCTGAGTGATATGGTAATGACTGAATTTGGAGAGCGGCTGGTGATGCAAAAGGCAGGCTTACAGCCAGCTGTGCTGACCCAGCTTCTAATGCACTGGTGCTCCCCTGTGGGGCAGTTTATAATGTCTGAAGCATCAGCCATATAAATGGATGAAATGCAGTCTATATGTAAAGCGGCTCAGTAAGGCCTTCTTGCTTCAGAACATGATTAGCATGTTGGAGAACATCTGTTGCTGAAGTATAAGTGCCAGCTTTAAATTTTAAGGTTCTTCTACTTCAACAATGATTGGAGGATCAAAGTGTTTGAAGCCTATATTAAGGCATTATTATAACTTGCTTACTTTGCTAATATTTGCCAAGAAATCCTGCAGAAAGCACCTTTTTAGTGGCTTATAGTGTGTTATTTGGTAGAATGGTATTAGAACCAAAACCACAATGTTTTGTGACTGAAAGAAAAATGGTACAGAATGGGAATACCAGTCATTTAGACATGAATCTTTAGAACAATGTTACAAAATTGAATCCCTATACTGGGGGAAATGTATTCTATGGATGCAACAAAGCCTAAGCACTTGAACTAAGCACCTTGTCTACAAGTAACTCTTGAACCCATAATTCAACCCCTACAGATATTTGATGTGATACAGAGATTTTGATGTGATGTTTGGGACCTTCAAAGACAATAGTTACAAAGATGATCTTAAGAAATGGGGCTTTCAATGCTAGCACTGTTTAAGCACAAGGCAGGCGGCAATCTTTTTGAAGCACTTAGCAGTGGATAAACTTTTAATGGAAATACTAAGTTTGTGCTTAAATACTAGCATGGAAAATACTCACTTGGCACTGCCCTTTAGTAAATCAACTTCTGTATGAGATGTTTATAATGCCTTGTACACACGATCGGAATTGCCGATGGAAAAAGTCAGACAGACTTTTTCCATCCGAAAATCCGACCGTGTGTATGCCCCATCGGAAATTCTGACCGTGTGTATGCCCCATTGGAGTATTCCATCGGAAATTCCGACCATGTGTATGCCCCATCGGAGTAATTCCATCGGAAAATCCAACCGTGTGTATGCCCCATTGGAGTAATTCCATCGGACATTCCGACCGTGTGAATGCCCCATCGGAAATTCCGACCGTGTGTATGCCCCATTGGAGTAATTCCATCGGAAATTCCGACCGTGTGTATGCCCCATCGGAGTAATTCCATCGGAAATTCCGACCGTGTGTATGCCCCATCGGAATAATTCCATCAGAAATTCCGATGAATTCCAATCGGAGTTTACATAGAGAACATGTTCTATTTTCCTCCGATGGATTTCCGATGTGAATTTGGTTGGACAAAGGTCTAATCATGTGTACAGGGCATTAGGGCAAATAGGCTGCACACTCTGCAAGTGTAGTTGCTCCAAGGTAAAGGTAAAGCTTCATGTTGCAAAGAATACCCAATCACGTGCAAGGAAAATAAAAAAAAAACAGCATTTTTGCTTGCACAAGATTGGATGATGGAACTCAGCAGAGCTTCTGCTCATTTACTAAGTTCTGGAGCAACTGCTCTTGCAAAGTGCAACTGCAGTTGGAAAAGTGCTAAATAAATTTGCCTTTAATAAATCAACCCCAAGGTGTTTGTTTGTAGAGGGCAAAGTGCTGTGTGCTCAATGTGCACACAGCACTGAATGCACTTTTATCAAATGTATTCTTTAGTGCCACAGGTCCTATGTACTCGGAAATCAGGGGGAACTATAAATTAATGTACATTTCTTGGCTGCTAAAAGACCAATGCACCAAGCTTTTGTTCAGTACGTAAGTGTGGCTAGGGAAATTCCTACCTTTCAGTAAATACTGAGCTGCACTTTGTCACGGATGCTAGAGGTAAGGTTCTAACCTACGTGTTTGTGGCTTGCTGTTTCCTCACCATCTATTGGTGCTCTGCGTTGCCTCAGTTGCCGCCTGTATTAATGATTGTGGGGGAGCATGAATGCATACTCCTTTCTTCGATCTCCAATACCATCTGCTACAGAGGAGCATGGCAATACAAAGTTAAGGCTGACCTTGGTCAAGGCAGCACAAAGGTAGGGATTTCCTTAGACATGATAGACTCAGTCCTCGTACACACGACCGAGTTTCTCGGCAAAAACCAGCAAGAAACTTGCTGCTTTTTTTTTCCGAGGAAACCGGTCGTGTGTACACTTTTCGACGAGGAAACTGTCGAGGATCTCGTCAAGCCAAAAAGAGAGCATGTCTTCTTTTTCCTCGATGGGAATGGAGAAATTTGGCTCGCCGAGATCCTCGACAGCCTAACAAGGAACTCGAGGAGCAAAACAATGTGTTTCGCCCGTCGAGTTTCTCGGTCGTGTGTACGAGGCTTCACTTGACTGCCCTTCTTCAAATGGGATTGTTTTTTTGTTTTTTTTCTGCCTGAGCAGTTTGGCACTTGTCCCACCCTGCCTTAGCCCCTATCCTGTAAAAGCAATGAGGCTCTGTGGTGTCTAAAAGTAGCCTTGCCTTGTAAATTAGGCTGATGTGATACCCAGAAGGTGCCTTTTTTTGCTACGATTGCAATATTTTACCAGCACTAGGAGGCACCTAAATCCAATATTTTTCTAGTCTCAAACTTTCTTTCACCCTTGAAAATATAAAAAAGTATTTAATTTTACGGTATGCAACATGTGCACTCAATATAACGAGTTAAAAAAAATAAAAAAATAGAACAAAGAATTATTGTGAATGCTTTTTAAGAGAGGGCTTTAACTTTTGTTATAGTTTTAACCAAAGGAAATGGAATTTATGGCAGAGTTGTAAAATATTTATATATATATATATATATAAATATACCTATGTAATAAAGATTAAAAAGAAAAAAAGACAAAAAAGATTAAAAAATAAATAATAAAGCACTATAAAAAAAATCTGAAATACAGCAAACGTTTAGATTGTATCTGCGGGCAGAATCCAATCTGATATTTGTTTTATTGTGATAGAGCACTTACAAGATATTTTAATGTATTGCACCAGTGTATGTGAGAAGATATTTTGTCTAAACGCAACAGTCTATTTGTATTTTTTGTTCATTTGTTTTCTGGATGTGAAGGTTTACAGTACGTTTAAAAAAAAAAAAAAAAACTCAGACAACCTGTCGAAGGATTGTGTAACTTTTTTTTTTTTTTTTTTCTAATTGTATGTTTGTAAATATGTAAATTTTTTTTTGTCTTTGGTGCCTTTTAACTTCATCAGTGCCAGAGGGATACAGCAACGTGTTGCTAGTCCTCCTGGCGGTGTAGGGGTTAATGAATGTTTGAACCCAATTTTATTGTTTTCCAAGGTACAGCCTAAAGCTAGTCACTAATCTTTAGGAAAGGTCAATCATTTTTCTTGTTTTTATTCTCCTTTCGTTGACTTCATATGCTTTTTGTCCTGCTTCTGTTAATAATGAACTGCCGGGAAACAGGGTTTGGGCTGTTTCTAAAACTGCATTACTGCAATGTAAACAATAGCTGTACAAGTAGAAAAATAAAATCTTTAACAGCAAGACAGCTGCGTCCGAGTGTTTTCTTGTATTGTGTGTTACAAAGATCTATGTATTCTACATACAAATTTGTAAACTTTTAGCTGCCCCTCTGTGCCAATCCTACCCCACCGTATAAAATTCGAAATGCTAACTACAACAAACAAGGCCATCCACAACATCGCCCCCATCTACATCACCAACCTCATCCCAAATCATCCCCTCCGCTCCTCCCAGGACCTCCTGCTCTCTAGCTCCCTTGTTACTTCCTCCCATGCTTGCCTTCAGGACTTCCCCAGAGCCTCTCCTATCCTCTGGAACTCCCTGTCTCTGTATGTCTGAACAGCCCCCACTCTGTCCACCTTTAGGAGATCCCTGAAAACACACTTATTCAGGAAAGCCTATCCCACACCCACCTAACAACTGTCCTCGAGCCACCCCCCATCAAATCATTCCCATGCAGCTAATACCTGTTGTACCACCGCCCCCCTCCCTTTAGAATGTAAACTCCATGAGCAGGGCCCTCCTGTCACTTCTGTATTGAACTGTATTGTACTTGTGCTGTTCCCTCTCTACATTGTAAAGCGATCTGTAAACTGTTGGCGCTATATAAATCGTATCTAATAATAATATAAAATGTTTACACCTTCTCACACAGCCTATAGCAGAATGACAGCTGGGCGATGGCTTTACTGTATTGACTGGACGTCATATGACATTATTTGCATTGCACCACTCATGCGCCCTGATCGGTGATGAACTGTGTCCCTCAGTCACGGCGCATCGCTGTTTAGGGTAACGAGCCAATGACATAGGCTCTCTACCATGTGATCATCTGTGTCCAATCACAGTCAATCATATGTAAACAAATGCCGGTTATCGGCATTTCCTTTCCTCAGCGCTGTCAGTGTCTGAGGAAAGGAAAGGAAAGCCGATAACCAGCTTTCCAGTTACAGGTGACATTTACACTGCTAATCAGGTCACAGATCATTAGTTCCATTAATATCAGTGCAGCATATCAGTGCAGCCCTATCAGCGCACATCAGTGAAAAAGATAAATTACTTATTTTTTACAATTTTTTTTTTTCCCCTTTTTCAAAATGTTAATTTTTTTTACATTTATTTAGCAAAAAAAAATCCAGGGCCATATGGCATAATGACGGTGGCATTTATGGTTGTTATACTGATCGGACGTCATATGACGTGATCAGGATAACAGAGCCGGCGCGCTGGCTGCGGGGGCTGCAGCGCGGTGATCGGAGGTGCTGTGTGTCAGTCTGACACACCTCAACTCCGATTGTGGTATGAAGCCTCTGACAGCCCCCTATCAAAAGGTGCCCATCAGCTGCCAATCAGTACCCAATCTCTGCCAGCCTGTCCCCATAATAAATGGATGCCAGTACCGATCAGTGCCCACAACAGTGCCCAAAAAAGTGCCAATCAGTGACCCATCAAAGTGCCATTCGGTAATGCCTGTCAGTAGCTCCTCATCAGTGTTGCCTACCTAGTGCTCATCAGTGCCACCTATCAGCGCCCTTCAGTTTATTTTTATTTTTTTAATTGTCTGCCTTTTTTTTTGTTTATAACTCAAAAATGTTAAACCTCAGAGGTGATCACTACTAAAAGAAAGCTCTATATGTGGGAAGAAAATGATAAAAATTTAGCTTGGATACAGTATAGCATGACCGCGCAAATGTCATTCAAAGTGCGACAGCGCTGAAAGCTAAAAACTTTCCTGGGCATGAATAGGTGAAAGTGCCTGGTATTGAAGTGGTTAAATACCATCAAAAAAAAACTCTATTTCTTATGAAAAAGATGATAACATTTTATATGGGTACAGTGTTGCACTGGGCAGGAAAGGGGCAAAAGTGTCCTGTATTAAACTGGTTAAACTGTATATAAACCCAAAACTAAACATTTGATATGTGGCAGCTTACTGGTCCTTGGTGTGGTGGCTACATTCGTTTTTCACCTGGTAATCTTGCAATTAACACACTTCCTGTCTCTGGGTGGCTACGTCACCTGTGAGCCAAGGTTGTCATCCAAATTTTCTCTCCTGATATTGGACAACCAACATCTCCATATTTCCATCTCCATTACATAGGAGTCAGGGCAATTAGTAGTTTACCAAAGTTAGCTAGGGAGGAAGATTTTGTTTGGTGCTACTCACAGGAAGTGACAAGGACTCTTCATTTCTGGCAGGATCAACTGGTATTTTCGGTATTTGCTAAAAATGTTCTTAGGTAAAAAAAAGAATGCAACCACCACATATATGGGGGCAGATTCAGGTACCTGCGCGCCTAGTTACGGCAGCGCAGCGTATTGTATTTACGCTACGCCGACGCAACTTACAGGAGCAAGTGCAGTATTCACAAAGCACTTGCTCCGTAAGTTGCGGCAGCGTAGCGTAAATGGGGCCGGCGTAAGCCCGCGTAATTCAAATGTGGAAGGGGGGGCGCGTTTTATGCTAATGTGTGATGACCTGACGTGATTGAAGTGTTTTATGAACGGCGCATGCTCCGTCCGTGTACATATCCCAGTGTGCATTGCTCTCCAGTACGCCGCAATGACGTATTGGACGTCCAGCCCTATTCGCGAACGACTTACGCAAACTACATAAAAAATAAAAAATTTCGAAGCGGGAACGACGTCCATACTTAACATTGGCTGCGCCTCCTAATAGCAGGAGCAACATTACGCCGAAAAAGCCTTACGCAAACGACGTAAAAAACTACCGCCGGGCGCACGTACGTTCGTGAATCGACATAACTAGGTAATTTGCATATTCTACGCCGAAAACAACGGAAGCTCCCCTAGCGGTCAACGTAATATTGCACACAATTATACGCAGCCGCATTCAAGTTACGTCGGCGGAGGAAGCCTATTTTTTTCAGCGTATCTGCCTTTGTGAATCGGTGTAACGATACACCGGCGCAGATTTCAAATTACGGCGGTGTATCTGGAGATACGCCGCCGTAAAAGCTACCTGAATCTGCCCCACGGACTGTAAGCTTTAATATTTAGTCCCACTAAAAATCTGAGATCGCTGTCATTACTAGTAAAAACAAAACAATAAAAAGGCCCTTAATCTTTCCCCTATTTTGAAGACGCTATAACTTTTGCGCAAACCAATCAATATACACTTATTGCAATTTTTTTTACCAAAAATATGTAGCCAAAAACATATTGGCCTAAATTGATAAATATATATATATATTTTTACTGTAAAATAGCAGAATTTTTTTTTTTTTTTTTCAAAATTGTCAATCTTTTTTTGTTTATAGTGCAAAAAAAAAGCGCAGAGGTAATCAAATACCACCAAAAGAAAGCTCTATTTGTGGCAACAAAAGCACATCAATTTTGTTTGGGTACAATGTTGCAATTGTCAGTTAAAGTAACACAGTGCTGTATTGCAAAAAATGGCCTGGTGAGGAAATGGGTAAATCCTTCCGAAACTGAAGTGGTTAATGGCCATTACAAGTAATATGTAAACCTAACAGGATGTAGTTGGATCACAAGGTGTGTGCTCTGCACATAGAAACGGAGAGGAAGGCATTCCCCTATACACAGATGATTTTCTGTCTGGTGTGAATACTTCCAAATGTCTCGTTTCAGTTTCCTTCCTAATGAGCTAGACACATGACAATATTGAGTACGAATCTTACCGAAGGAAAAGGTACCTTTAATCATTATTTCTTCCCTTTTGTCTGAATTATTGCAATTTGCTTCCATGTTCAGTTCAGGACGCTCCATTTTTGGATGTTTTCAAAAACAGGACCAAAACCTTA
Source organism: Rana temporaria (assembly GCF_905171775.1). Classification (NCBI taxonomy): domain Eukaryota; kingdom Metazoa; phylum Chordata; class Amphibia; order Anura; family Ranidae; genus Rana; species Rana temporaria. The sequence goes on from NC_053492.1 coordinate 195,584,012, forward strand.
CCAGTTTGCAAAGGCATTTGAGGCACTTCAGTGTGGATGGGATTTTTTTTAAAGTTATCACTACCTTTGTTTTGTTATTTGTTAAGTTACTGGCCTGGAACAAGCATGTATCTAGTAATGTTGGGAAAATATGAACGTCCATGCGCCAGGTATTTGACTATATAATGAAGCAAGAACCTTTAGAACGAGTTCAAAACTCCATTAAAGGGTTGTAAAGGTACAATTTTCTTTTTTTTTCCTAAGTAGCTTCCTATACCTTAGTGCAGTCCTCCTTCACTTACCTCATCCTTCCATTTTGCTTTTAAATGTCCTTATTTCTTCTGAGAAATCCTCACTTCCTGTTCTTCTGTCTGTAACTCCACACAGTAATGCAAGGCTTTCTCCCTGGTGTGGAGTGTCGTGCTCGCCCCCTCCCTTGGACTACAGGAGAGTCAGGACGCCCACTAACACACAGCTCCTTTCTCTATCTGCAATGTAGAGAGCGTCCTGACTCTCCCGTAGTCCAAGGGAGGGGGCGAGCACGACACTCCACACCAGGGAGAAAGCCTCGCATTACTGTGTGGAGTTATAGACAGAAGAACAGGAAGTGAGGATTTCTCAGAAGAAATAAGGATATTTAAAAGCAAAATCGAAGGATGAGGTATGTGAAGGAGGACTGCACTAAGGTAAAGGAAGCTATTTAGGAAAAAAAAATTGTACCTTTACAACCCCTTTAATTTTATCATCACTGGTTCTCTTCAAGATCCCTCTCTCCCCATGACAGACCTTTGTCTAATAATTTTCCAGCCAACATACTGTGATTTACACAGCTTCACAGTTTTTATTATTGCATTCTGCTGATGATTGAGAGTCGTTTTCTTATGGCCTAATTTAATTGTCAATAAAAAAAAACAAAAAAAACATCAATTTTTTTTGGTGGAATCAGGCTCCCAATCTTAGCTAGGCTGCTTCACTTACATTAAGAAAAATGGCCATTAATCAACTCTGATTCCATAGAAATGGCTATACACCATTTAAATTAATGTGTTGCTGCTTTCTTGTCATAAAGTTTGTAATTCTGCACAGTCATTCCTGTGATTTAAGGCTCGGTTTCAGCTTGTGCGACTTGTCATGCGACTTGGGACAGCAAAGGCGCATGACAAGTCGTACCTCATGATTTCCAATTATGTACCGTTCATATCTGTGTGACTTCAAGTAGCAGCGACTTCAAAGTAGTCCCCGCACTACTTTGGTCCCACTTTGATGCGACTTGAGGTCCATAGACCTCAAGAATACACAGGCATTGCTTCAAGTCGCATCAAAATAGTAGAAACCTAGCCTCACTCATGGAGCATCTGTCGCACTGCACACCTAGGCAGGTGAAACCTACACAGTGTTTTCTGGCTTAGCAATGCTGCCCCGTTTCTGCTTCCAGTCTACTACAAGAAAAAGATTTGTCATCCCATCTGCCCAGCTGACAAAGAAGTAAATCAAGAAATCGTAATGTGAAACCAGTTAGTAGTAAGGGGGTGGGGCAGGAAATAGCGGCATTTATGACTTTAAAAGTGTATTTGAGGTGTGCAAATCACAAGGGTAGCTGAACACAATTGTCTGGAAAATTAGCAAAAGTTTATGTATTTGCCTGTTTGATTAGAGTTCACTTTAAGTGTAACTAAAGCCATTTAAACAATATTTTAGTTAGTCTGGAGTTGTCCCCTGTGGTCAGCGCTGGAGTGGGAGTAAATCAGTGCAGGAGGCGGGTGGGACCTACCCAGGTGTGTGCACTGACATGAAGCCATCAGAAATTACACTTTGTTACAAAGTAAAGTAATGAGTGTACAGCTTGTATAACAGTGTAAATTTGCTGTTCCCTCAAAATAACTCAAAAATAATTGTTGCTCCACATAAAGATGGCCTAGGCTCTGAAACTTAGCTGCAGCAAAGTGGCCATACAGACCATACAGCGGTTTAACAGAACAGGTTCCACTCAGAACAGACCTTGCCATGGTCGACCAAAGAAGTTAAGTGCACGTGCTCAGCGTCATATCCAGAGGTTGTCTTTGGGAAATAGACGTATGAGTGCTGCCAGCATTGCTGCAGAGGTTGAAGGGTGGGGGGTCAGCCTGTCAGTGCTCAGACTATACGCTTCACACTGCATCAAATTGGTCTGCATGGCTGTTATCCCAGAAGGAAGCCTCTTCTAAAGATGCTGCACAAGAAAGCCCACAAACAGTTTGCTGAAGACAAGCAGACTAAGGACATGGATTACTGGAATCATGTCCTGTGGTCTGATAAGACCAAGATAAACGTATTTGGTTCAGATGATGTCAGGCATTTGTGGCGGCCACCAGGTGAGGAGTACAAAGACAAGCGTGTCTTGCCTACAGTCAAGCATGATGGTGCGGGTGTCATGGTCTTGGGCTGCATGAGTGCTGCCAGCACTGGGGAGCTACAGTTTATTGAGGGAACCTTGAATGCCAACATGTACTGTGACATACTGAAGCCGAGCATGATCCCCTCCCTTCAGAGTATTCCAACACGACCCCAAACACCTCCAAGATGACCACTGCCTTGCTAAAGATGTTGAGAGTAAAGGTGATGGACTGGCCAAGCATGTCTCCAGACCTAAACCCTATTGAGCATCTGTGGGGCATCTTCAAATGGAAGGTGGAGGAGCGCAAGGTCCATCCACCAGCTTTGTGATGTCCTCATGGAGGAGTGGAAGAGGACTCCAATGGCAACCTGTGAAGCTCTGGTGAACTCCATGCCCAAGAGGTTTGAGGCAGTGCTGGAAAATAATGGTGGCCACACAAAATTTTGACACTGCGCCCAATTTGGACATTTTCACTTAGGGGTGTACTCACTTTGTTACCAGCGATTTAGACATTAATGACTGTTTGTTGAGTTATTTTGAGAGGACAGCAAATTTACACTATTACACAAGCTGTAGACTCACTACTTTACATTGTAGCAAAGTGTAATTTCTTCAGTGGTGTCACATGAAAAGATATAATTAAATATTTACAACAATGTGAGGGGTGTACTCACTTGTGTGAGATATTGTGTATCTGCATATATATAAAGTACTGAATTTGATCTTTTTCAATATAAACTCCTAATGCCGCATACACATGACTGTTTTTCATGACGTGAAAAATGCAATTTTTTTAAATTAGTTATTAAAAACAATCGTGTGTAGGCTCCAGAGCATTTTTCTAGAAAAATTGGACAGCCACACTTCCACAAAAACCTTAAAAAGGTAGCCTTTTAATGATAAAAAGAAATGGAGCACTACAAAACACAGCAGGCAGTAGGGTGTATAGCTGACGCGTTTCACACTGTAATGTCAGTGCTTAGTCATAGCTAAGAACCTGCTCTTTTTTTTCTTGTCGTTTTTCAAGTCGTCGCTTTTCTCGTCGTGAAAAACAGTCGTGTGTAGGCTTTAACGACGGGGAAAAAAATGCGCATGCTCAGAAGCAAGTTATGAGAAGGGACATTTGCATAATCAGCCCAAAGGGTGGTGCCATTCGAATGGAACTTCCCCTTTATAGTGCCGTCGTACGTGTTGTATGTTACTGCGCTTTGCTCGAGTATTCTTTTTCACGATCGTGTGTATGCAAGGCAGGCTTGAGAGGAATCACGTTGAGAAAAACTTCATTTTTCCATGACATGAAAAACGGTCGTGCGTACATGGCATCACAATTTCACTTGTAAATCTGTGAAGAGAACTGAAAAGCAAGCTGTGACGGATCTCGAATACCCCAGGTGGGCACCTCCACCAGACCTGTGTCTCCTGTCCTCCAAACGCACCTGCAGCCTGCAGATTGCCATAACCGGCCCTTAACCCCTTAATCACAAGACAATCCACACAGGTGTTGAGGGTTAAACATGCAGAGCATAAACTGTTTATTAAATACAAAACATACACTTTTACACACAGTTATGCCCTGTACACAAGATCCGTCCATCTGATGAAAACGGACTGATGGATTTTTTCATCAGTTATCCGATGAAGCTGACTGATGATCAAGTCTTGTCTACACACCATCGGTTAAAAAAACGATTGTGTCAGAACGCGGTCACGTAAACCACGTACGACGGCACTATAAAGGGGAAGTTCAAATCCAATGGCCCCACCCTTGGGGGTACTTTTGCTGATTCCGTGTTACCGCGTGTTAGTAAAGTTTGGTTAGTGCCGATTCGTGCTTTTCAGTCTCTGTGCTTTTCTGTTACAGCGTGACGAATGTGCTATCTCCATTACGACCGCTAGTTTTACCAGAACAAGCGCTCCCGTCCCCTAATTTAGTCTGAGCATGCATGGATTTTTAACCGATGGATGTGCCTACAGACGATCGTTTTTTTTTTTCTATCGGTTAGTTAACCATCAGATAATTTTAAAACAAGTTCCTAGTTTTTTAACCGATGGATAAAAAACCGATGGGGCCCACACACGATCGGTTAGTCTGATGAAAACGGTCCATCAGACCGTTTTCATCAGACAAACCGATCGTGTGTACGCGGCATTAGGGACACTCCCCTTAGCCTTGTCATAGAGGGGAGGGGGTAGGGGACAGGGAAGAACCAATGGGAACTGAACACTTGTAGATTGAAATACTACAGTTAAACATAAAGGGATTATGGTAAGCAGGCAGCCTCTCAATACACATCCCCTGCGGAGAGAGACGTCTCCAGTCTCAGACCATTGTTTATGTAACATTTACCAACACAATTAGACACATCAACAAGGGGGGGGGGATGTAGCATTACATTACATTATCTCAATGCCAGCTTGTCCCCAGGTCTCCAGTCTCTTCTGGCCCATAATCTGTGTGTAAGAGGCCCGCCCACAGTCCCTTCCAAAACACACAGTGACAGTGGGTTCTGTCACACAAGCAAAGAGATTTGAAGGGGAGTGCTGAATGTCTTACATTTAAGTCCCGTATGGGCTTTACCTTGATGGGGTAGACAGTACATAGGTTGAACATGTCCGATCAATACATGATCGGAAGGTTTCCGACCCTTCTTTGAAAAAGCTGTGTATCAATAGTATCTTAAAATACAACTCTACCTTTGGTACAAAATGTCCTTTGATGAACCTTTCTGCTAAGCCCAGCCCACCTGGTCCAGTAGTCACCGTTGTCCTCAATAAAGTGATCTTCATTATTCAGCCCCACCATCAGGAGCGGTTCGTCCATAGAGGGCGCCGGAGCGCCGCCCCCTCTGGCTCTCGCACAGCCACTAAAATATATAGATTCATGCATTGTATGAATCTATATATTTTCGCCACTGCCGCCCACTATTCAGCTGGCCGGATGTTGAGCGCCAGCCAGCTGAATAACGGCAGCTGGTTGGTTGTGTGGAAGTGCCTATCAGAGCCAGCGGCTCTGATAGGCTTTCCGAGTACAGCCCTGAAGCTGTAGTCAGCTTCCTGAATGCTTATCCTCGTATCCTCGGCTTCCTGAATGCTTATCCTCCTATCCTCGTACCGGCGGTGCGTTCCTTGGATAAGACTGACAGGCGTCTCAGCCAATCAGGTAACCTGATTCTGGTAATCGGTAACCTGATTGGCTGAAGTGTCATCAAGGGCGGGATGAGGGACTGGACGAGGGACATCAAGGGACGGTAGAAGCACGGCTGACCCCAGAAAGGTAAGTGCCAGGGGGGGGCATTTTACAGGTCACAGTGGCAGCATTTTACTGGGCACAGTGGCTACAATTGCGGGGCACAGTGGCGACAATTGCGGGGCACGGTGGCTACAATTGCGGGGCACAGTGGCTACAATTGCGGGGCACAGTGGCTACAATTGATGGGCACAGTGGTAACAATTGATGGCACAGTGGTAACAATTGATGGGCACAGTGGTGACAATTGATGGCAAAGTGGTGACAATTGATGGCATGGCACAGTGGTGACAATTGATGGCAAAGTGGCTGTGTTTGATGGCATGGCACAGTGACTGCATTTGATGGCATGGCATAGTGGTGACAATTGATGGCACAGTGTCTGCGTTTGATGGCATGGCACAGTGACTGCATTTTATGGCATGGCACAGTGGTTGCGTTTGATGGCATGGCACAGTGGCTGCGTTTGATGGCATGGCACAGTGGCTGCGTTTGATGGCATGGCACAGTGGCTGCATTTGATGGCATGGCACAGTGGCTGCATTTGATGGGCACAGTGAGGCTGGAATTGTTTTTTTTTTTTTTTGCGCCCCCCCAAAAATTTTGAGCACCAGCCGCCACTGCCCACCATGAGTCGCACAGCCCTGTTTTGTCTGCTTGGGTTTGGGGAAAGAATGAGTGATTTTAAAAAAGCTGATGGATTCTAAATGCATCACGTTGTACACGGACACTGGAAATTGAAAAGTTAACTTTAATCATTGAATTATACATACAAGTAACAGACTGGTATGCACTAAATGCAGAGAAGCCAGCCTTCAGTAGTTTAGCATATATATATGTAAAGTAAAAGAAAGTGTGTTTCCCACCTTGTTTTCATGTGACTAAGAGTTCCTTTGAGGACAGGCAGGGCTTGTAAACAAGATCATGGTGCAACCACATGGACAAGGCCTTGTAGCAGACGATAATAAACATACATTTAGTTTAAACAAAAAATGGTAAATGTTTTGAAACCCAGCCAAGAGAGATAAAGTCCACAGAGCGTGTGTCCTTATGTGGCATGTCTTAGGCTACGTGTTGTTCTCATTTTCCCATCTAGATTATGCTGCTCACATTTTTGCACTGAACTAAATGAATGTTCCAAAAGCACAAGCTTATAGTAATCTAATGATAGCACTGAGGCTTGAGACATAATGCTTGGCACCAGGCCAACAGTTACTCTACCATTCAGGTTTTCTTCAGTTTTTCTAGTCAGGAACTATTTTCAAGATCTCAGCCAAGAGATTCTAACGTATGAGGGAAATATTGGTGATGTCCATAAGAAAAACATACTTCCAGTTTTTAACGACAGACTTAAAGCTCAACATACTAGAAACCCCCCCCTACCGCCCTTCCCTCCCAACCCCATCTAAATAGCAACGGGTATGAAAAAATCTATCCAAATGCCCATATTACTTACCTGAAGCTGTGGTCACATGACACTGCAAGCCCAATCTTTTTCCCTTCTTCTATTTACTTTCTGGGGTACTTCTTCTCAGTTGCAATGCTCTGCATGGTTAAATGCAAAAATAAAATAATTGCCCATTTTTATTTTATGGGTGCATTTATTAAATATTTGCCCCTGTAACAGAGTTTAGAAATATTGGGGTAGATTCAGAAAGCAATTGCGTCTGCGTAACCATAGTTACGCAGCACAATTGCTTAGTTGCGCCGGTGTATCGACTGCTCCTGATTCAGAGAGCTCGATACGCCGACTGCAGCCTAAGATATGACTGGCATAAGGCTCTTATGCCGTCGTATCGTAGGCTGCATTCTTACGCTGGCCGCTAGGTGGCGTTCCCGTAGTGGTCAGCGTAGAGTATGCAAATTGCATACTAACGCCGATTCACAACCGTACGCGCGCCCTACGTACGCAGTTTATGTAGTTTACGTTTGTCGGGTTCCGCGTAAGGCTGCTCCTGCTATTAGCAGGGGCAGCCAATGCTAAGTATACCCGTCGTTCCCGCGTCGCGATGTTTGAAAATTACGTTGTTTGCGTAAGTGAATCGTGAATGGCGCTGGACGCCATTTACGTTCACGTTGAAGCAAATGACGTCCTTGCGACGTCATTTGCCGCAATGCACGTCGGGAAAGTTTCCCGACGGAGCATGCGCACTACGTTCGGCGCGGGAACGCGCCTAATTTAAATGATCCACGCCCCCTAAGGGATCATTTAAATTACGCGCCCTTACGCAGGGCATTTTCAAGGAGCGCCCGCGCAAATTACGTAGCTACTGCTTCATGAATGAAGCGTAGCGCACGTAATTTACGGAGGCGCAGCGTTAAAACGGTACGCTGCGCCTCCGTAAGAGGGTGCAAAAGGTACCTGAACTGATCGCTGTAAAAATGACAATGGTCCCAAAAATGTGTCAAAAGTGGCAGTCATGATAAAAATCGCAGATCGCAGCCATTACTAGTAAAAAAAAAAGATTATAATAAAAATGCCATAAAACTATCCCCTATATCAGGGATATGCAATTAACGGACCTCCAGCTGTTGCAGAACTACAATTCCCATGAGGCATAGCAAGACTCTGACAGCCACAAGCATGGCACCCAGAGGCAGAGGCATGATGGGACTTGTAGTTTTGCAACAGCTGGAGGTCCGCCAATTGCATATCCCTGCCCTATATTGTAGACGCTATAACTTTTGTGCAAACCAATCAATAAACACTTGCGATTTGTTTACCAAAAATATGTAGAAGAATACATATCGGCCTAAACTGAGAACATTTTATTTTTTTATTTTAAATGGGGATATTTATTATAGCAAAAAGTACAAAATATTGAATTTCTTTCAAAATGTCGCTCTATATTTGGTTATAGTGCAAAAAATAAAAACCGCAGAGTTGAACAAATACCACCAAAAGAAAGCTCCAATTGAGGGAAAAAAGGACATGAATTTTGTTTTGGAGCCACACGATTTGCTAACTTGTCAGTTAAAGTGACACAGTGCCGAATCGCAAAAAGTGGCCTGGTGTTTGGCCAGCCAAATGGTCCGGGGCTTAAGTGGTTATTGTATAATGTAGCAGGAAATAGCCAAACACTTTGGCACCCCCTGAATTTGAGGTGATTTCTCTTTCTGAATTCAAAGGACCCAGATAACAAATAACGATATCAGACTGTTGAGAGTCTCATAGGTGATAAACCGAGGAGCTGATGACTGCAGGTCTCTCTAGGAGGCTAGAAGACACCTGGAACTGTGGAGACGGATAGTACTGTATGGGCTGTACTTTGCTTTCTGCACTGCTGTGACTTGTAGCTCTGGATTGTCTGTGTGGCATTCTGAGCACTGGGACTTTACTCTATTCTCTGCCCTGCCTCCAGGACACACAGACATCTGAGGACCTGTGATGTGCCTATGAAGGACCAGAGGCGTCCCTAGGGGGGGGCCAGAGGGGGCCCTGACCCCCCCAACATCATGCTGTGCCCCACCATGTCCCCCCCCCCCCAAAAAAACATTTTTTTTTTTTTTGCAATTTTTGTATTTTGCTCCCCGAGAGGGAGAGCGTCCCCAGTCAGCTCTGCGGGGGATTCCTCCCCCTCTCTGTGCTCGCCGACACTGCATAATGCGAGCGCTCACACAACCAGATATTCTAGCCTGGGCCGTGTTTAAGTGTGTGCACTGCAGACTGCAGTACACTGTAATCACTGAACTACATTATCTCCATCCCTTCTCTCCCCCCCATCTGTCTCCCTCCCCCTCTCCTGTTCTTTCAAAACATTCACAATTTACTTTCACTTTCACTTAGGCAGATAATATACGGTGCAAATTTCTTTCCTGCATCCACAAATTGCAGGAAAGAAACTTGCATGATTCCCCCATCAACAGACAGTGGTGACAGGGGAATATCCCTCCTGCCCAGCAATTATATTCTCCCGACAAACAGTGATTATCACTAGTGACTATACAGCAACCACTAGTGATAATTATAAGAGAAGCTGCTCATTAATGGTTCAAATCTCAGCCAGTTTCTGCTGATCCAGCTGAGATTTAAACTGTCTATGGCTGGTCTTAGCTCTTAGGCAGCCCATACATTGATTAGCACCAGGGATGGACTGGCCATTGGGACTACTGGGAGTTTCCCGGTGGGCTGATGGCTCAGTGGGCCGGCTTCAGTGATAGCAGACCGCCACCTCCCTCTGCTTCTCTGTTTCTCCCTTCCCACAGCACTCACCTCCTCTCCCTCCCCACAGCGCTCACCTGGGGGGACAAAGAAGCAGGGGGAGGACCAGAGGAGCATGGGGGAGGGGACAGACAGCTGACTCAACAGCTATGGCCTGGGAGTTTCTCACTTCTTTCTAATCTTGTCCCATAAGGGGGGGCACCAAACTGATTCTTTGCCCCGGGTGAAATAATGTCTAGCTTCCCCACTGGTCTGCCTATAAGAGTACCAGTACCAGCCATTCTACTCTAATAAAGTAGAACGGCTAGTGGCTAGTAAAGGGGGAGAGGGGGCTTGGGTGGGGGGGTGCGGGAGTTGTTGGCCGCCATGGGAGAGACCTGTCAAAGTGGGCCAGTCTGGATGAAGTCCAGGGCCAAATTTTTGCCCCAGTCCAGCCCTGATTAGCACTGTGGAGTGTCGGCTTCCTGGCGTGATCGGGCATGTGGGATTTCAAACACACCCGAGCCCATCTCTATTGGTTGTAGACAGTTGAGCTCCCTGCAGGTTGCTTAGCAGCAGTGGACCCTTCTCTGACATGCTGATCGGGATGCAATCCAGGTGATGCTCTTAGTCAAATCCTAGTCATAAATATCAGTGATTTTATTGATCAAAGCCCACACTTTACAGGCATAGAGCCCACATGGCTGCTGATCATACGGTTGATTATATTTATGTGGTTGTACTCTTGATGCTAATAAATACTGTGTTTATTAGATCTGACTGGGAGCATTACCTGGATCACATGCCGATCAGCATGTCAACAGAGAAGGTTATACAGCATTACTGCTGCTAGGTGACCAGCTGGGGGCTCGGCTCTCTATAACCAATAGTTCCAGCCTTCCCATGCATGCACCCATAATGTCACCAGCACTAGGTCCTAATAGACTGCCGCCGCTGCCAAGGAGACAGACGCCAGACCAGCGCTGTAAATAGCAGGGACAGGACAGCTGGGGATCCCCACTGTGGCAGAACACCAGGGCCCGGTGGCAAGACAACCTTTGCAAACCTGAGAGTTCTCCCACTGCTTTGGACCCTTATATTTTCTTGGTGTGCTGGTGACATATATCTCTTGTTTTCTGCCACCCTGGGGGGCCCCAGTATAGTAGGAAGGGAGCTCACTGCAGAACATGTGAAAGGGCCCATAGTGGGATCGTAGTAAAGGGCCCCAGGATATATATATATATATATATATATATATATATATATATATAATTGCATTTTATAGTTGGCCCCCCTACTTTTGTGCCTGTCCCCCCATGTGCCCCCCCTAAATATGAAAGCTGGAGACGCCACTGTGAAGGACCTCTACCTGTCAAACCTCCTTTTCCCTGCCAAGCTTCCTGGACTTTCTTTGCTGAGGCCACTGTTCACTGGTTAGTTCCTAAATTGCTGCCCTGTGCCCTTGGACTTTGCTGTACTGGATGGGGGCCTGATACTCACTGTGTGCGGATTGTGCCCTGTGATTCTGGACTAAGTCCCTGCTGTACTGAATTGTGCCCCTAGACTTTGCTGTACTGGATTGTGGTCTGCTACTCACTTTGCCCGGACTGTTGCCCTGTGACCCTGGACTGTCATTGTGGCCTGATACTTATTGTGCCTGGATTGTGCCCTTTATTCTGAACTAAGTCCCTGCTGTACTAGATTGCTGCCCTGTGCCCCTGGACTTATCCATGGATGTGCCCTATTGCCACCCTGTTATATTTCTGCATGTCCCTCACGGTGTTGGAATTATTGCCCTGTGGCCTTCACCTTATTAGACTCCCTGTTTTCTTAACCCCTCCAAACAAAGAACACCTTGGTCGAGGGCCCTAAAATCCCTCTTGATCTCTGTGTGTGTTCTGTTCTTAAGAAACCCAAGCTATGAAAAGAAAATCTATCCAAATGCCCATATTACCTGAAGCCTTGGTCACATGATACTGCTGGCTCAATCCTTTTCTCTAGGGCAGGGGTGTCCAAACTTTTTTCAAAGAGGGCCAGATTTGATGAAGTGAACATGCGTGAGGGCCGACTATTTTGCCTGACATTCTTTGAACCATTAAAAAGTGTGTTTGTCCGAGCACTAATACATGGCCCAACAAGAATTCTCTTGCCTTTGTGGCTGTGTGTGGTGAAGAGATAAGCTTGGGCGTGTTGTTTGGATATACTGTATATATTTCTTTTGTGGCCCCAATGAATCCCAGAGTGCTGCTCAGGACTAAGGATGAGTTTGGGCGTGTTATTTGGATATACCGTATTTATCGGCATATAACACGCACAGGCTTACCATTGCCATGAATGCAGCCTCACCATTGCAATGAATGCAGCCTCACCATTGCCATGAATGCAGCCTTACCATTGCCATGAATGCAGCCTCACCATTGCCATGAATGCAGCCTTACCATTGCCATGAATGCAGCCTTTCAATTGCAACCAATGCAGCCTTACCATTGCAACCAATGCAGCCTCACATGTCCCATGACTGCAGGCTCACATGTGCCATGAATGCAGCCTTACATGTGCCATGAATGCAGCCTTACATGTGCCATGAATGCAGCCTTACCATTGCAATCAATGCAGCCTCACATGTGCCATAAATGCAGCCTCACATGTTCCATGACTGCAGGCTCACATGTGCCATGAATGCAGCCTTACATGTGCCATGAATGCAGCCTTACATGTGCCATGAATGCAGCCTTACCATTGCAATCAATGCAGCCTCACATGTGCCATAAATGCAGCCTCACATGTGCCATGAATGTAGCCTTACCATTGCCATCAGTGCAGCCTGATCGATGCCCGTCTGCAGCCTCGGAGGGCAGAGGGAGGGGGCCGGACGAGTGCCGACAGAGTACAAACAGGAGAATCTCTTGTTTACTCTGTGGCCTCTTTAATACAAAGTCCCGCCTCCTATGATAGAACAGTCGTCCAATGGCATGCCAGGAGACGGGACTTCAAATACAGATACTGCTGAGTAAACAGGAGATTCTCTTCATGTAATCTGATGGCGCTCGTCCTGCCCCCTCCCTGTTCCCTCCAAGGCAGCACCGATAAATACGATATATATCTTTTGTGGCCCTGGGGGCCACAAACAATATATATATCCAAATCCCCAGGGGGGCCGTATTAAATCAACATGGGGGCCGCATTTGGCCCGCGGGCCGGACTTTGGACATGCCTGCTCTAGAGTACTTCTCAGTTGCATTGCTCTGCATGGTTGAATGCAAAAATGTGACAAACCCCCATTTTTATTGTATGGGTGCATTTTTTAAATGTTTGCAGATGATTGGCTATGCCTTTAAGGCACACTTGGATGTGTATTTCTTCAGAAATAAGAAAAAGTAAAAAGCCTTTCAATTTATGGGTTAATGTGACCCTGCAAAGAGCAGTGTACCAAGAAATTGCTTCTCATGCATAGTCCTTGCAGCTGTTAGCTGCCTGAAAATGTGTCAGAGAATAAAGCTGAACTCTAGGAAAACAGCTAACTACAGAGATGAAATACATATGTGATGGCTGTTTAATCTGCCAAAGGATTTATATTTCTGTCCATTTCTCTCTCAGACTTACACAGTTCTGCCACTTAGCACAATCCATCCTGGCAGAGGAGACTTGATTTTTCCCAGATACAGTTCACTGACTTTACAGATCTCCCACCCACCTTCAGCCTGTGAAAGAAGAAACAGCAGTCTGAAAACCACTTTGCATTTTCTGATCCAGCCTCCTATCAGCAGAGGCGGCTCTCTAATTAGGCAAATTAGGCGGTCGCCTAAAGCCTCGCACTCACAGCGGCCTTGCGGCCGTCTAATTTGCCTGTAAACAATACTAATGATGGCGTCATTGGATCTCTCTATTACCCCTCTCTCTTTCTCACCTCCCCCTCTCCTCCCCCTCTCCTCCCCCTCTTGCATTGGCTGAATATGTCTGATGGGTGAGGAGGGTGCCCTGGAAGTGGTGCTGATCACCTGTGTGCTAGATCCATGCATTTTCTCTTTACACTTACCTGAGTCCCCTATCGATCTAGTGCTGTGCCCGGCTCCAACTCTTTTTCCCCTCTTCCTGCTTGCATGTGGCCCAAGACGGCTATGAATGCAACACAAAATTGTAAACTTACTTAAAAATGCAGATTTTTTGGGGGGATTTTTTTGTAAAACTGCGTTTATACTTTGCGAACACATGGAGCTGAAAAATTTGACATTATCTCCTTCCTGGAGTTTTATCTTCCTAAAGAAAACTATCCCACTCTTCACAATCACACCTTATTCATGTCATCAGTTTTTCGTCAGCGCCTATATTTGCGAGTGACTATTTTCAAGGATGAAAGACACGAAGGGCAAAATTAGAAAGGGAATGCATTAAGGTAAAAAACACCTAGACTTTGGAACCAATTTAGGTATGTTAAAATTGATAATCGGGTAGATTTTCTTGTTTATATTACATAGTGGTTGTAAAGGCAGAAGTTTTTTTTATCTTAATACATTCTATGCATCGAGATAGAAAATTGCTTGGACCTTAAAGGGGTTGTAAAGGTAAATGTTTTTTCACCTTAATGCATCCTATGCATTAAGGTGAAAAAACATCCGACGGTACCGCCCCCCCCCCCCCCCCCGAACCCCCGTTTTACTTACCTGACCCCTCAAAAGTACCACGCGCGTCCACGTGATCCTCTTCGGTTCCCAGCCTGGCCGTTGATTGGCTAGGCTGGACGGATTGATAGCAGCACAGCCATTGGCTGGCGCTGCTGTCAATCACAGCGGATGACGCGGCACGCCGGGGGGCGGGGCCGAGTGATACAGTCGGCGGCTATGCCCGCCGCTGTATCACGGGAGCGCGCTTGCAAAAGCTTTCCACCATGCGAGCTCGCTCACTCGCATGAAGGTGGAAAGCATTTGCGAGGAGGAGCTGAGACAGCCGCCGAGGGACCCCAGAAGACCGGATTCGGGGACACTCTGTGCAAAACGAGCTGCACAGTGGAGGTAAGTATAACATGTTTGTTATTTAACCACTTAAGCCCCGGACCAATATGCGCCTAAAGACCCAAGGGGTTTTTACAGTTATGGACTGCGTTGCTTTAACAGACAATTGCGCGGTCGTGCGACGTGGCTCCCAAACAAAATTGGCGTCCTTTTTTCCCCACAAATAGAGCTTTCTTTTGGTGGTATTTGATCACCTCTGCGTTTTTTATTTTTTGCGCTATAAACAAAAATAGAGCGACAATTTTGAAAAAAATTCAATATTATTTACTTTTTGCTATAATAAATATCCCCCAAAAACATATATAACATTTTTTTTTTTCTCAGTTAAGGCCGATACGTATTCTTCTACCTATTTTTGGTAAAAAAAATCGCAATAATCGCAAAATTTATAGCGTTTACAAAATAGGGGATAGTTTTATTGCATTTTTTTTTTTTACTACTAATGGCGGCGATCAGCGATTTTTTTCGTGACTGCGACCTTATGCATTATACACTTCGGACAATTTTGACACATTTTTGGAACCATTGTCATTTTCACAGCAAAAAATGCATTTAAATTGCATTCTTTATTGTAAAAATGACAGTTGCAGTTTGGGAGTTAAACACAGGGGGCGCTGTAACATTTAGGGTTCACTTTGTGTGTGTTTACAACTGTAGGGGGGTGTGGCTGTAGGACTGACATCATCGATCGAGTCTCCCTAATAAAAGGGATCACTCGATCGATGCGCCGCCATAGTGAAGCACGGGGAAGCCGTGTTTACATACGTCTCTCCCCGTTCTTCAGCTCCGGGGAGCGATCGCGACGGGGCGGCTATAAACGAATAGCCGCGCCGTCGTCCCGGATCGCTCCCCGAGGCTTACCGACCGCCGCATGTACCGGGGGGGGGTCCCGATCGGACCCCCGACCCACGTCAAGCAGAGGACGTACAGGTACGTGCATGTGCCTGTCCGTGCCATTCTGCTGACGTATATTTACATGAGGCGGTCCTTAAGTGGTTAAAAAATAAATAAAAAAAGTTTGCCTTTAGTGTTCCTTCAAAGAAGGGGACATATCCCAAAAGCTTGTCCTTAAAAAAACTTGTCCTGAAAAAGCTTGTCTTGAAAATTTTTCTCTGTCACAATTGGACCAATACGGCTACAATCATGTCAAGTATGCTTCGAAATAAAAAGCCTTCTGTGTGCAGCAGCCCCCCTGAGCCAACTAATACTTACCTGAGCCCAGATAGATCCAGCGATGTTGCAGGAGTACCTCGGATATCTGGAGCTTCCACTGCTGTCAATCAAAGTCAGTCAGCCAATGAGGAAAAAAAGGGGATGGCCAGGCCCGGATTTACTCCCTTTGCCGCCCCAAGGCCGGGTCCTTCAATGCCGCCCTCGTCTACACAGTACAGGGGGGACATTATCCGCCGGGGGACTTTTTCGGCAGGATACTGAGATGCATTGAGAAGCGGAGGGGGGGTGGGGGAATGGGATTAGTACTGCCGAAAATGACACTGAGAACCTGGGGGGTGTTGCTGCCAAAAATGACATTGAGCATTGGGGGGTGCTGCTGCCAAAAATGACAAAATTACATTGAGAACCGGGAGGGGGGGGTGCTGCTGCCGAGAACCATCTCACCTCCTCTTCCCTCTGTTTTCTCTCCTCTCACCATCCGCATGACAGGGGGAACTCCGGAAATGAAAGTGAAAGTGTCCTCTCCTCTCAGCCACAGTGCCGCCCCTGCACCCACTGCCGCCCCGAGGCCTGGCCTTGTTGGCCTTGTCTGGAATCCGGCCCTGGGGATGGCCACAGCTCCATGTATGAATGAACACAGGGAGCTGTGGCTCAGGTGCCCCTATAGCAAGCTGCTTTCTGTGGGGGCAGGAGGGTGGGGCCAGGAGCACCTAAGAGGGACCTGAGAAAAACACTACACAGAGCAGATAAGTATAACATGTTTGTTCATTTTAACAAAAGAAAAAAAGGCTTTAGTAACACTTTAAGAATTCATTGGGAATTGAGAATTGCTACTACATCCATTGAACCAGATATTGATGCATTTGTTTATCATAAACGGTGTCAAATATCACACTATGTAAAATAAAAAATATTAGAATTTAATTAAATTTCTTTACTCAGATGGGTACATTATCTACAGTATATCAGTGATCATTAACTTGTGATGTGCCAACCTTTTCTGCTCATCATCTATCCTTATTGTTAGTGCATTTTATGTGTGGCCCAAGACAATTCCTCTTCTTCCGATGTGGCCCAGGAAGGTCAAAGATTGGACACCCCTGCTCTACAACATATTTTATTTTTTCTGTGTGAGATTTAACCTCAACTTTGCTAGTCAGATCAAAAATCTTTTAAGTCATTGAAGGTCATTCAGTGGCAATTGCAAGCAAATTCTTGACATCGGGCCCTATTTTAAAATGAAGATAATTTTGCAGATGTGATATAACGTAAAACAGGATCGGTCCCTAAGTGGCAAAAAAAAGGAAAGTAAATTCTATTTCAAACTGGCATGCTGCAAGACCACGGCAAAGAAATCATTTTCAGGTCAAATTGCTAACCCTGCAGGAAACACAATACTGAAAAAGTAGGAAATCTTTTGTGTTCTGTGTTAGGGTTCAATTTTTGAAACTCAAACTCTGCTCTTATCCATTTTTACATTCTTAAAATAAACGACTCAGCTCTTCCTTATAGCCACTAAAAGTATAAATGGTATAACCCTCATGCTTTTGTTACAACATCCCCTCTTGGATACAGGAGAAAAAAAAAATTGGATCACCACATAAACAGATATAGAGCCATACTGTGTTACTCAGACAAAAATCAGCAGACTATTATGAAATAAAATACATAGCGAGAAACAAAAGATAGGACAAGTGAAAGGTAAGCCCCTTCTACAGGAAATACCTGATAAATTAAACTGAGGATATCTATGCCCTGTGGTGACTTAGTGAGCAATATATAACACTGAACTACACACAGATCAATAGATGAGAAGCTTTCCAGGCTTGCAAAATTAAACACTGAGACATATTAAGTGTGAAATGTATTCTCAAATAGAAATTAAAGTATATGTCCAGGCAGTGCCGATCCTGACCTTCCTGGGGTCCTAAGCAAAATGACATGGCAGCGGGGGGCGCTGACGACAGTGACATGTCACATTAAAGAAAGTTGAGAAGCGGGGGAGGGGGTGTTCTGTTGTCGGAAATGACATCTTACATTAAATTGAGGAGCAGGGGGTGCTGACTTCTTACCTCTTCTCCCATGCAGCCAGCGAGTTGAGAAGCGGGGTGAGGGGGCGAAAATGACTTCGCACCAGACTGGGCCTCTAGTAATTTGGGGGGCCCTTCGCAGCTTTGCGGGGCCCTAAGCGGCTTGCATAGTGAGCCTATAGGGCGGATCGGCCCTGTGTCCAGGCTTTACCCAAATTAACCCCTAAACTTTTCTCTTACCCTCTGAGAGCGCATTTCCTATTGATGTAGGCCTCCCCCAGAACTACATGTCCCAAGATCCCTGTCCGCGTACTACACTATGTGTAGACAGTATGCAGACAGGCTCTTTGGAGTTAATGCAGCAACACTGTTTTGCTGGGAAATAAATGAATGCATTCATGTGGAGTGGGACAGAGAGGGGTGGGGGGATCATTGGAATTCTGTAGTACAGAAGGGAAAACAGATTACGTTGGTTGGGGTATTCAGTGCAGGAAAGGCACTATGTTGTCAGTTTTTCACACAAGGCAAACAATACTGTACGTCTGTGCAGGGTTGTGTTTACACCTGTGCAGGCAGTCCCATGGATTTTTTTTGGGACACAGGTGCTTCACAGATGCAGCCATTGTTTCCCAATATGACATAGTGACATAGTAGGTAAGGTTGAATAAAGACAATAGTTCAACCTGTGTAGGTGTCTATATTTCCCATATCCCTGTATGTTGTGTTCTTTAAGATGCACATCCAAGAGTCTTTTAAAAATATCCATACTCTGTGTTGCCAACACCAAATGTGGAAGAGAGTTCCACAGCCTTATTGCCCTGACAGTGAAAATCCCCCTGCGCAGTTTAAGGTTAAACTGCTTCTCCTCCAATCTCATTGTCTAGCCCAGTCCCCTCATGTTACATGACATTTGTGTGGGTGAAGGTTGTGGGTTCCTAAACGCAGACAGTGTGAGTTTGAAGACCCACACCCACATGCACCAGCACCAACATGGATGTCAGATTGCCACACTGTGTCCATACAGCCGTTGTGTCCCAATAGATATTAATGGGACTGCCTGCACAGGGATGCATGGAACAGCTGCGTATCCCAATGCATGCACTTGGCCCTGCATGGGCAAACGGTATTGTACACCCAGTATGAAAAAGGCCTAAATAGAAAGCTAGGTGCACACTTAATTTCTGGCAGATGTTGGGTATTTTCCATTATTTGCAGCATTTTTAGAAGAATAAAACATGGCAAAATGTGCATGCAGTGCAAGTACTCTATTTTTTTATTAATATTATTGTTCCTTGAGATACAGTTTGGCTGTAATCTGGTGATTCTAGAATGCACATGCTTGCCATAATGGAATATCCTGTTTTGTTCACACAGAATCACCAACATCAACAGATTCAGGCTGGGGTTCACACTATTGCAACCTGTATGTGGGTTTTTCTGCATCCAATTCGCATAGCAGGAGATTGTGACCGGCTCTCTATGGTGGTTCACACATCCCCGGAACAGCTCTGGTGCAAATTGCATAGGAGTCCTGTGTGTCTTTTGGTCTATTTCATGTCCAAATTCCACCAAAAACTACAGAAAGTATGATCCTATTGCTGTTGCTATATAGAGGTTGTAAGTGGTCTTTACTAAGGCTGGCTATAAACTGTTAGTTTGTTTTTCATTCAGCCAGAATAAACAGATTCCTTCATCTCCATAAGCGAGGTGGATGGAGGAATCCCCCCCACCAGGACATTGTATTATGACAGCGGGACCTGCAGCTGTCAGAATACACTGATCAGTAGCTGCTACTAAATTGTTTTCACACCCAATTGAGAAAAACTCTCTAGCATGCCCCTTCAACAGAAGTTGATCAATTGAAAGCCACACCCTGGACCAGTCGACCATGCTGAACCATCCAAATTTTAATTTCCATAGTTTGACCTGCTCTCTTAGGCCGCGTACACATGGTCGTTCCAAACCGATCCGATGAGAATGGTCCGACGGGCCATTTGCATCGGTTCACCGCTGAAGTGGCCTGATGGTCTGATGTGCGTACACACCATCGTTCCAAAAACCGATCGGGTCAGAACGCGGTGACGTCAAACACATGACGTGCTGAATAAAACGAAGTTCAATGCTTCCAAGCATGCATCGACTTGATTCTGAGCATGCGCTGGCTTTGAACCGATGCTTTCTGTACTAACCATCGGTTTGAAAAGATCGGGCAGCGGTCCATCAGTTCGATTTTAAAGCATGTTTTAAAATTTTGGACCGAAGGACAATGGACCGATGGGCCGTACACACGGTCGGATTTGACCGATGAAACTGGACTTAAGGCCGTTTTCATCGGTTTGGACCGACAGTGTGTACAAGGCCTTACAGTCTTACCATAGTTGGGTAATATAGGTCTGTTCTTTGATTGGTGCTTGTTTGGTGTCCATATTAGCTAAAAGGCTCTGTTAGTTTGATATCCATTTCCTGAATATGTAGAAGGAAAAGCTGATCTGTACCCCTGAGAAAAATAAAAAAAAACACGTTGTCCAACAAGTGAGAGATGTAGTGGCCATTATACTAGTTTGCTGCAGCTCAGTAGTGCTGATTGGAACTTCTGTTTTAGTCCCCTGACTACAATAAAAAACACCAAAAATATAACCATATTTTGCCAGGTCATGTCACAAGCTTCTTCTATTTCAAGACTCTAATATAAGAATTTCCCTTGAAAAGAAAGACAGCCAGAGGATATGTACCATATAAAATGTATAGAAGGTAGTGTGGTGGTCAATAAAAGGCATGCTTTATCTGCTGCGATGTATGTATATGTGTCTATTTGTACTGGAGAAGTTTACGAATATCTAAAGTATATGTTTATTATATATTTTAATAGCCAGGGTGGCATTTGATAATTATTCACAAATAAAACTACAAGCTTACAAATTACAGAGCCCTGCTCTTCATACTAATTTCAGACAAAGTTAAACAGCACTTCCGTATTCCAAACACCTGCACATACAAACATTTTCTAGGTTGTATAGTTGGAACTTCAGCATGCCTGCCTACTACAATGTCTCTATTGCATAGCTCCTAACTGTCCCTGATTACAAGGGACTGTCCCTGTCCCTCTTTCCTCCTCATTCGTCCCCCATTTTGGTCTAATCCATATAGTTGTATGTAAAATGCACTATTTATCTTTCAAAAAGTATTTTCCAGTGCTAAACCTTTCATCCAGATTCGAAATTGCTGCATTTGTAAATTTCATAAACCAGTATAAGGAAATAATAGTGGTAAAAAAAAATCAAAAAACACTTGTAGGTTTAACTAATATTTTGTTTGTTTAATTCTCGTTTAAGGGAGTGTAGCAGGGGGTGTGTCCTATGCTTACATACTTTTGCTAATAGGTGTTCCTCATACTCATATAAAAAAATTGGGTGGTATGCCGTTGGTTGATGAGGCCTATGAGTGGCATCAAAGTATGCAGCCAGAGGTGGACTGAAGTTCTGAGGAATAGCAAAATGCCATATAGGGGCCCTTTGGTTGTGGTTTTCCATGCTCGGTGATAGTGTTCAGTGCAGGGTTTTTTATCAAGTGAAAATAAGTCCTTACAAGTCATGAACCCTTCCTTTTAGGTTAACCTTTACTCACTCTCATCTGAGCCCTAAATTTTACCTGTTCCCAATGTCAACAGCTAACTTGTAACTCTTATGCCCTGTACACACAATCAGTTTTTCCGCAGGAAAATGGCTCAAAATTGTCTTGCATACACACGGTCACTCAAATCTTGGCTGAAATTCCGAACGTCAAGAACGCACTGACATACAACACGTACGACGAGCCGAGATCAATGAAGTTCAATAGGCAGTTCGGCTCTTCTGCTTGATTCTGAGCATGCACGTTTCATGGCGTGTCATAATTGCATACAGACTAACGCGATTCGCAATAGGATTTTTTCCTGTCACGAAAATTGAGATCCTGCTCTCAATCTTTTCTTGGCAGAAAAACTGACAGAAAAAGTGCGATGGAGCATACACATGGTCGGAATTCCTGACAAAAAGCTCACATCACACTTTTTCTTGTCAGGATCATGTGTACGAGGCACAAATCTTTAAATTAACCCCTAAAACAACCCAATCTGACACTAAATCTAACATAACTTAAACTTTTAACACTTAGGCCGCGTACACACGGTCGAACATGTCCGCTGAAACTGGTCCACGGACCAGTTTCCGCGGACATGTCTGACCGTGTGTACGGCCTAGCGGACAGGTTTCCAGTGGACAAAAGTTTCTTAGCAAGCTAAGAAACTTGTCCGCTGGAAACATGTCCGTCGGACATGTCCAATGATTAGTACACCTAATCGGACATGTCTGCTGGTTATGACGTGTAACCAGCGTCCCGAAATCCCTCGCATGCATCAAATTGATTCGACGCATGCGTGGAAGCATTGCACTTCCGTGTTTGAGAACGTCGGTGTCTTCTACATCACCACGTTCTCTGTCCGTGGGGATTTTGGTCTGATGGTGTGTACACACATCAGACCAAAAGCTCCCAGGAGACATGTCCGATTAAAACGGTCCACGGACCGTTTTCATCGGACATGTCTCCTCGTGTGTACGGGGCCTTAAAAGCGTTGTAAAGGTAAAAAAAAATTCCCCTAAATAGCTTCCTTTACCTTAGTGCAGTCCTCCTTCACTTACCTCATGCTTCGATTTTGCTTTTAAATGTCCTTATTTCTTCTGAAAAATCCTCACTTCCTGTTCTTCTGTCTGTAACTCAACACAGTAATGCAAGGCTTTCTCCCTGGTGTGGAGAAAGCCTCTTGAGGGGGCGAGCAGGAGTGTCAGGAAGCCCACTAACACACAGTTCCTTTCTCTATCTGCAAAGTATAGAGTGTACAATGGTGTACAATAATTTAATACAATATCAGAAGCTACACAAAATCAGTAGTTAGATTGCCCTTCATAAAGGTAGCTAATTATCTCAGAAATATGAATAAATGACTATGGTATAATAAATCAGCAGAAAGCTTTATTTTTTACAGCACACAATGTTCTGTGGTATATATGGAGCCATGGGAGACCAGATTATTACTCAAGGCAAAATAAACATTTCAGTAATAAATATGTAAAGTAAAAGGAATTTACCTGTGTTTACTTTTAGTAAGGTAAGATAAGATAAACTTCCATATAATATTTGCCATGTAGCAGGAAATTAGGCCAGCCTCAGACAACCTCCTTGAGTGGGATGCTGATGACATAAAAGTTACTGCAAACTAATAGCTTGATCCATCGTCTGCTTATATTGATTTATAGGAAGTTATTCTGCTCCCAGCTTCTGCAAAGACATTTATAAGACAATGGGGTTGATTTACTAAAGGCAAATAGTCTGTGCTCCAGAGCTTAGTAAATTAGATAAAGCTTCACTTTGCAAAGAATACCCCCCCCCCCAAAAAAAAAGAAAACCAACTGAATTTTTGCTTGCACATGATTGGATGGTGGAAGTCAACAGAGCTGCTGCTCATTTACTAAGCTCTGGAGCAATATGTCTTACAGTGTGCAACTGTACTTTAGCAAATCAACCCCGCTGTTCACATGTGTCCCTTTTCCTGCAGTAAAACACATTTCCTACACAAATACACACAAATAAAGCTAACCCCTGGACCATTGCTTTGCTCCTCCATCTTCATACCTTACCATCTATGCACCCCCATCCCTTTTCTGCCCATTCACATTTGAAAAAAAAAATAACAAATTTTTTGGCTTATCTAAACCTACTGTTATGTGCTATCTCCTCTTTCAGAAAGGAAGAGCAATGATCCAGTGTTGCAATGTGTGCCTGTGCCAATCCCTCCTCTTGTGTAGATAATATTGTGCATCCTTCTGGTGTTCAAGCAGATCCTGCCACTGTATGGCCAATGGGAATTATCCATGGCAGAAAAGAAGGCAACTGAAGAAGACCCCTTCTCCTCTGCAGCCTTAAAGATAGAAAACTTGGCACTGAAACGTCACATGACCAGGGATTTAGTTAAAGGGGTTGTAAAGGTTTGTTTTTTATTTTCTAAATGGGTTCCTTTAAGCTAGTGCATTGTTGGTTCACTTACCTTTTACTTTGATTTCCCTTCTAAATGTTTTTTTTCTTTGTCTGAATTTCTCACTTCCTGTTTCTCCTCAATAAGCTTGCCCCCATCATCCAAGCCGTTCTGGCTGGGGGTTAGTCAGCATGCTCACCCCCTCCCTTGGGACTACATCCCTACGGAGAGACGCTGTGAAAGGAACCTATTTAGTAAATAAAAAGTGAACCTTTACAACCCCTTTAAGGATTCATATAGGGTGGTTAGACTTGGTTAGAGTGAGAAATGATAGTGAACAACAGGAAAAAGGTGGCTGACATGTTTCACATCATGTGATTCTTACTCATAGCTCAGCTATTGATAAAACAGCTATTGATTGATGTTCATGCTATACAAGACCTCTGTGCAGAACACATTACTGGTATGGAAATCGTTACTATAGCCCAAGTGGTGGCAATAAGCTGGTGATTGATGCAACAGGCATTTTACCTAATTGGATTTGTGTGTGTTCTAAGCATTGTTGGCTCTGTGGTCACTGGTTCATCTATCTTTTGTACTAACCTTACCACCTCCCTGGACATTTTCCTGTCTTGGATTATTGCTATATTTTCTCTTCAATATTGTTTATTTTGTGTAAAATCCACAGAATTTTTTTTTTATTTTTTTTTTATTATTTTATTTTTTACTTGCCCCAGTTTGTTGGGGCCTATGTCTGGGTTTTGATACCTTGTATGCTAAATTTCATTTTTTTTCCGATAACAATTTAATTGAACATAAGCGTTGGTTGGATCTATAGGGGTTGATATAGGGCGAATAGACTGTTCATTAAGCAAAATAAGTTGTACTTTGCATAGGAATTTTCCACTGGAACTTAATAAATAAGGTGACGCTGTACCGACTTCCATCATCCAATTATGTGCAATTTTTTTTAAATTTTTCCTGCATGTGATTTGATTTTCTTTTAAAAGTAAAATGTCACCACATTCACTAAGCTCTGGGGAAAAAAGTGCAACTTCAAATACAAAGTGAACCCCTCTTTTCCTTTGGGAAATCAACCCGTAGTATGAAAAAACTCTATGGCCCTTTATACCCTAGCATCAAAAGAGGTGTTCCGTGGGCTAAGAACTCAATTCAAACAACTCAATTCACACCGATGTGCTAAAGATTTAGTAGTCTGTTGAAATAAAGGTAGTCTGCTGTTACTACTTACTACAGGTGCTGAAATTGCAGTTCCTCGGTAGTTCAACCTCTGGAAATGTTGAGAGCAGCGAAGAACACAGGATTGAAGCCACAGAAGTTGCATGTGCTTCTGGTTCCAGCCCTTGTGCAAGAACCCTGTAGCAAACTAAGCTGTTATATGTCCTCTACATTATGAAGGCTATATTCAGAACTAAATGAGAGGTTTCTTCTTTTCAGGTTTTAAAAAGGTTGATTATTGTGAAAATTGAAATAGGTGACTATTTGTTTCTGGTTCATAGGCGGTTTCAATTATAAAATGTTCTGAGAAAGCCAGTAGTGAAATATATTTATCAGAAAACAGTGCTACGAAACCTGACTGAAAGGTTTCATTTCTACTGAGAATTCTGAGCACATTTTATTTACACAAAAATATTTTGGAGAAGTAAAGTGTACACCTTTTGTGGTTACAAAAAGAACTTCATGTTTCAATTCCGCCACCTTTATGAGACCAGGGAATTGAAAGCATTGGAAGCAACTGGGTCTGATATCTTCCTCTTTCGAGGATTATTTTGTGCAAAACAAAATTCAGAGTGAAACTGTTTATGTCGTTTACAACAGGATGATCTTAAAGGTGATTTCCAACTTTTTTGTTAGTAAAAAGAAGGGTATTTGCACCTCTGATGATCAAAAAAACAGCCTTTAAAATTCCATTATGCATCCTTGTTTGAAAAAAAGTACATTCTTTTGGATACGATGGACATTTAGGTCTGATCCACACCTATGCAGATTGCAGTTTGCATATTGCAGGTGCATTTTGCATTTTTCAATACACGCTTTTGATCCATTGAAGTCTATGGAACCAAAAACCAGAAAAAAGTTCCTGGCCCTTTCCATAAAATGCATAGATGTGAAATACATCCATAGGAAACCATGTTAAATGGATCATAGTGTGTTTCTGCAAAAATGCCACTAAAAAATGCAAAGGTGTGAACCAGGTCTGAACAGATGCTTTCAATAAACCATCACATGTAATTCTACATCAAAGTTCACTAAACTTCGTAAAATTTACCAAGTGGGCATAAAATGTTTTCTTTTACAAAAAGTTTATTAAGATACAAAACACAGCAGGGTGCAGTGATACAACAAATTGTAACAGAAACAGTAGTTAGCACATTGCAAACAAGGAAAGCGGCTAACAACAATTGGTCAGTGAGCAACAAATAAAACCATATACAGTGACTACACTCATTGTAGATGGACGGGCCCCACCAACCAGGCCTGCTCCTCAACCATCAAAGTAAGACATCGTGAGTGGGAAGCTCATTGTTCTGCGTATCACTTGTTCTGAGTAAAAACGAAAAAGAGAAAGAAGAGAAGAAAGGAGAAGAAAGAAGAGGACAGTGAAAAGGAAGGGGGAGGTGTTCTTCAGCCTAGAAAACACAGGGTGAATGTTGGGCGACATTGGCTGGTTTAATAAACACCCGTCAACTGGGGGATCTGTAGTGGAGAAGGATCTGGGGGTTTTAGTTGATCATAAGCTCAATAATGGCATGCAATGCCAATCTGCGGTTTCCAAATCGAGCAAAGTCCTTTCTTGTATTAAGAGAGATATGGACTCCAGAGACAGAGATATAATTTTGCCCCTGTACAAATCATAAGTAAGACCTCATTTGGAATATGCAGTTCAGTTTTGGGCTCCAGTTTTTAAAAAGGATATCGGAGAACTGGAGAAAGTGCAGAGAAGGGCAACCAGACTGATAAGAGGGATGGAGGAGCTTAGCTATTAGGAAAGACTAGAAGAACTACATTTATTCACTCTTGAGAAGAGGAGAATAAGGGGGGATATGATCAACATGTACAAATATATAAGGGGTCCATATAGTGAACTTAGTGTTGAGTTATTCACTTTACGATCAACACTGAGGACAAGGGGGCACTCTTTACGTCTAGAGGAAAAGAGATTTCATCTCCAAATACAGAAAGGTTTCTTCACAGTAATGCCGCGTACACACCATCACTTTATGTGATGAAAAAAAATGACGTTTTTAAAAACGTCACTTTAATTGACTGTGTGTGGGGGAAAACGTTGTTTTATATCTTGTAAAAAACGACCAAAAAAAATTGAAGCATGCTTCAATTTTATGTGTCGTTTTTCAAAAGTGCACTTTTTACTTCACAGAAATTGACCGTGTGTAGCAAAAAACGTTGTTTTCTAAGACGTTTTTTCATCCACGCATGCCCAGAAGCTACTTATGAAGCAAGCTTCAATGGAAAAACGTGGTGGAACGTAACCTCACTTTGCAAGAACATTGTGAGAAAAACGATGGTGTGTATGCAACTTCGTCTTTGAAAATTGAAGTTTCAAAAACGTCATTTTTGACTTCACAGAAAGTGTCGTTTTTTTTCATCACATAAAGTGATGGTGTGTATGCGGCATTAGAGCGGTGAAAATGTGGAACAGATTCCCTCCAGAGGTGGTTCTGGCCAGCTCAGTAGATTGCTTTAAGAAAGGCTTGGATTCCTTCCTAAATGTACATAATATAACTACTAAGATTTGTAGGTAAAGTTGATCCAGGGGAAATCTGATAGCCTCTCGGGGGATCAGGAAGGAATTTTTTCCCCTGCTGTAGCAAATTGGATCATGCTCTGCTGTTTTTTTTTGCCTTCCTCTGGATCAACTGTGGTTATGGAGTTGGGTGTATGGGATTGTACTGTGTTTTTTATTTTGTTTGTTTATTTTTTTGTGGTTGAACTGGATGGACTTGTGTCTTTTTTCAACCTGACTAACTATGTAACATTCGGCAGCCAGTCCAACAGAAACCATTCAGCCGGCTTCTGTCGGAGAAGCATGCTGGAAAAACAAGCCAATGGCTGAGAGTGCTGACCAGAGTGTTCTGGCGGGTGGGCCACCCCCTCTCAGAACATAATAGAACAGCAAGGGAGTTCACTGTACTAATGTCCCTGGGGGCTTAAAGCAGGCTTCCAGAAGACCTGCCGCGGACTAGGAAGGGGCAGATTAGGAAGATCTGCATAGTAACCGCAATTTCTGGTAAGTAAAAATATATTTTTTTCTATTTTTTTGTAGGATTTTGGTGTAATTATTTTTTTTAGGGTGGTCCTCCACTTTAACTTTAAGAGAGCACATTTTCTAAGGATGAGGGCTGCTCTCCATGACTTAGACTGGGGCATCAATTGACATCAATTGATTGGCATCAATGGTCAAAGAACAGAAATAGGAATTATTCAAAAAGATTGTATGCAAACTCACTGCAAAGTATATTCCTATTGGCAATAAGTTTAAAAGGCTAAAAAAAAAAACCCCAATGTGGCTCATGGCCAAAGTTAAAATGACTATAAATAATAAGAAAAGAACTTATAAAATATATAAAACTTACACTATCATCGTTTAAATGCTACAAAGAATAAAACAGAAACACAGCACATTTTTGGCTCTGCCTCTCCTCCACTGAACAGCAACAAGAGCGACAGTGAGATCGTCCAGCAGGCGGTGTCGACATCCGAGTCACCACACTGTTTTTCAGCCAGCATGCCCTGTCTACGTTAATCCGGCCCTAAATCAGGGGACAAAGCCAGGGATAGACTTGGTTCGTGGACTGTCCCTGGAAACTGAGGGTGTCTGCTCTACCCTAAGGCCCCAAAACACTCCCAAGAAAGAACAGACATATTTGAACTTGAAGTTAAGTTCTGCAGGAAGAAATCTTTTTCATTTTGCAATATGAATATACAGTTTCCAAAGAGCATATTCACTTTGCTAGGTGAACAGCCTCTAATTCTTTCGTAAATCAACGTCACTCTTCTGTTATTTCTCCCTTGTGGCAGCTTCTCTGGTAAGCCTGTGTACTTCCAATTAGGCACTAATACAAGTGCCAGGAATTCCAGAGACTCAAAGGCTTTTTGGGGTGTGAAGCTACGTTAGTTTTGACTAACCAATTACATAAAAGGATTTTTGCTTTCGCATGATTGAACGGAATACTGTTTTCGTATTTTGATTCTCCATTTTACTTATCTTATCTAACCTCTTTCAGACTTGTTTGATTTAAGCATCAGCTGCATATCATCGGTCTGGACCGTCTTTCTGATTGTGTTAATAGTGGCCCATATATTTGCAATGTGTGTTGGCACATTCACTTGTGGTTAGCACCTGAAGTATATGTGACAACATGACGCACAATTATCACCCCGTAACAGGAAGAGTCCGAACAAGAACCTTTTGTGGCAAGATTACCAGTAAAGATGAGCTTAGGGTGTGTTCGGATCCTCATCCCAACCCACCTTAGAAAGCCTGCCAGGAAGCCGAACCTCAACTGAGCCAATCATAAATGGCTAAGGCATTATCAGCTCTGTAGCCACACATAATACATGCCCCTTGTATGCGTGCCACAGATGATTGTTCAAGCAGATTCCTGGCACCTTTGCTCACGTAAGTTTGGACTAGGATCCAAACATGCCAAAGCTCATCCCTACTTATCAGGTAATATTTTAATGAAACCTGCAGATTCAAAAGATTGGAAACTACTTTAGAAATTGCATTAACTTCCTGCGTAGTGCCAGCAGTACAGTTACTGCTGGTGGG
The DNA here is from genome assembly GCF_905171775.1 of Rana temporaria. Classification (NCBI taxonomy): domain Eukaryota; kingdom Metazoa; phylum Chordata; class Amphibia; order Anura; family Ranidae; genus Rana; species Rana temporaria. The sequence goes on from NC_053492.1 coordinate 195,613,787, forward strand.
CTTCAGCCCCAGGCACCGTGATGTACCCGTACCCTGGTTTAGCGGCACAAATGCAATCACTCTCTGCTGACCTGTACTGTGGTTGGACACAGCACGAGTTTGTCAGCAGGTTACAGCCAATCATTTTGGCTGTGGCCAATCACAGCACTGAGATCTGTGTGTTGGTAAATACAACAAACAGATCTGGCGGAATTTCTCCCTGCATTCACTTATCATTAAGAAAGCAAAGAGAGGCTCCAGCCAGATGATCTATAAGTAAAAGCAGCATACTTGTTAGACCCCTTTCACACTGGAAATAGCCTCTGCTAAGTGCCTGAAAACCGCCTCCCATTCAAGTGTGAGGCGGTGCCCCTTCTGGACGTTCTGAAAAGTCCTGCAAGCAGCATCTATGGCGCAGTTTGGGAGCGCCCTGCCCAATGGGCAGCGCTTCCGAAGTCCCTGAAAAGCACTTCCGAAGTGCCACAACACAGAAGTTTTTAACCTCTTCTTTGGGGTTAAAAGCATCCTGCTAACGGCCGAAAAGCGCAGCTTAAACAACGCTAATGCGCCGCTAAAATGAGTGGCTAGTCCTAACGTGGCTGCGCCCCCGACACCAGTGTGAAATGGGTCTTAGGCCCACAATTAACCCCTCCTGATCACTCTTGTCTATAAGCCAGTCTCGTTAGTATAGTGTACAGCATTATTACAGATCACTGTATTAGTGTTATTAGCAACGTCAGTGTCAGTTAATGTCTCTCCCAGCCAGTGTCAGTTAGTGCCATATTTTCCGCTACAATATAGGTCACTGACCGCCACCATTACTAGTATAGCATCTGTACAGATCAGTATCTTGATCACAATCAGAACTAGTGTCCCCAAAAATGCAGGGTTAGCAGGAACAGCTCCGATCACTGCCAGCACTTGCGACATTCAGCAGAATACATTTTGGCCTAAAGTTATGAAGAAATTTGATTTCATTGGATATTTTTTGGAGCAAAAAGTAGAAAATATAGGCCCGGATTCACAAAGGACTTACGGCGGCGTATGTCCACGTACACCGTCGTAAGTCCGTTGTATCTTCGCGCCTGATTCATAGAATCAGATACGCCTCACAGATGCCAAGATACGAGCGGCGTAAGTCTCCTATGCCGTCGCATCTTGGGGTGCATATTTACACTGGCCGCTAGGGGCGCTTCCGTATATTTCCGCGTTGAATATGCAAATGAGCTAGATACGCCGATTCACAAACGTACTTGTGCCCGGCGTATTAAAATACGCTGTTTACGTAAGGCGTACGACCGGCGTAACTTTACCCCTCATAAAGCAGGGGTAAGTCGTGTTAGGTATGGACGTCGGAAACGTCGGAACAGCGTCGTAATTTACGTTGTTTACGTAAATCGTACGTGAATGGGGATGGGCGTAGGTTACGTTCATGTCGACTAAGCATTGAGCCGGTGAAATTCAGGGAGAAAATTCGATGTGATACTAAGCATGCGTGCCCATGCACCATTCGTAAGGTGCGTCATTTACGTGGGGTCACGATTCATTACCATACAACACGCCCCCTACCAGCCTACTTTGAATTAGGCGGGCTTACATCGGCCCATTTACGCTACACCGCCGTAACTTAGGGCACAAGTTCTTTGTGAATACTGCACTTGCCTGTCTAAGTTGCGGCGGCGTATCGTAAATAGGATACGCTACGCCCGCACAAAGATGCGCCTTCCTACGTGAATCTGGCCCTAAGTTTTCTTTTTAAATTCTTGTATTTTAGTACAGTGTGTAGTGTAGTGTAGTGTAGTGTACAGTGTTGCATGACCAAGCAATTAGTAGTCAAAGTAGCACAGTGCTGAATAGCAAAAAATGGCCTGGTTATGAAGTGGCTCATATCTAAATCATATATAATATTTTAGTGACTGGGTTTAGATCTATTTTAAATCCTTGTCTGCTAAATTTGTATTTCTGTATCAGTAGTGAGCTGCAATTTTTGTTGCCCATAATGGTAAAGCCTAATAGCTTTGATACTCTCCAACTCTCCAGTATTGTATTTGTGTTGCATTTATTGTGTTTATTGCAATGCAATGCCATGTTCTTACTGCATCCCCCCTCCATATAGTTTATCACCTAGTTTCACCAAGGCTTGTTCTTAAATAAAAGATTTCTACAACTTTTTAGAGGATAGGGCAGTTTATCTATATCAGACTGTCACAGTCCACAGGGTATCATGTATCATATACAAAACAATGCCTGTGTTATTTCAATAAAGAATCCCATATTTCTAAATGGCTCTTGTATCTATGTTTTTCTTCTATCCTATACTAATTTTGCTTTAGGCTGCACACTTATCACTTCCCATCCAAGACAAAATCTTAATGGGATGTGATGAGGGTGATTAGGCATAGCCTTCATTCAGTGAAAGCATCTTCCTAAATCAACTGTAAAGTTGTGTTTACCTTGCAGGCAAACCAAACTAGGAAATCCTTGACACGCACTTATTATACCAATTAAATAACAAAATAATTGAATATATTTGTACTTATTCAAAGTATATTTGCTCACGGAGCCTATGGCAGCATTACATCACAACACAGCCTAGGTCCTAATCAATAAAGTAAATATTGCATTTAATGTCATGTATGTGTCTCAAGGCCAGGCTGTACCACGAATAAATGACTTCTCTCTATTCAAAGTCTAAATCCTGTAAAAATTGGCAAGTGGGAAAGTCTATGAACACACATGGATTGGGCTTGGTGTATCAATTTGGTAATCCTGTGGGGCTAATGAGCCCTTGTTTTAATTATAATAGCTATATAATATCTAGAAGCATATTTAAACACAATATGATATTTCACAGTATGTTGCACACTGTACATACAGTATTTTTTTCCATTTTCGGATGATGGATTGAACAGTGCTCCGTGAGATGTTTAAAGCTTGGGCTATTTTTTTATAACTTAACCCTGCTTTAAACTTCTCCACAACTTTATCCCTGACCTGTCTGGTGTGTTCCTTGGTCTTCATGTTTGTTCACTAAGGTTCTCTAACAAACCTCTAAGGGCTTCACAGAACAGCTGTATTTATTTATGTGGTGTCTGGTTACTTTTCAGAACCGGTGCTAATGTAAATTTAGAGGGGGTCAGAGAGTTAAGTGACTCTGACCAGGTTAATCTGTTCAAATTTGGAGCCTGTGTCTCAGCTTTGGCTGTGCTGTGGGTTCATGCTGTCGTTTCTGGGGTGTGGGTCACACCCCAGGCCAACAGGTGGCATCAGTGTAGTCAAGGATTTGGATGCTTCCCCCCAGCAGCCTATCAGGAGGGGTTTTCCTTGTTGTGCATGCTCGGGAGGGGTATTTATGTGGCAGATGCCATTTTCTTGGGTCTTCTTCCCGTGTGGCGCCCACCTTCAGGGTAGCCATACCACGGCACCCCGGCAAAATGGCCTTCCTGGCCGGGGTGTGCGTGCTACGCAGTGTTCCTGGTTCCGGGACCACGTTGGCCCGGAACAGCTGAGCTGCGGCTGGAGCCCAGTGATCGACTGGGTCCCCAATCTGATGAGGTCCTGAGCTGTCCGTTCCTGTGTGAGGAAGCTGTTCGGTGGAGAGTCTTCCTGAGGAGTGCAAAGAGAGGCTGGTGTTCCAAGAGGGGCCTGACCATCCACCAGGGACAAGGGAAACCGGGGGCTGAGAGGCTGGACGTTGGTCGCCTATCAGCCGGTAACCGAACCAAAACTACCTGAAGGAGATCCGGGTGTCGAATCTATTAAGGAGGATTCTGGACCACTATTGTCTCCATTATGTTTAACCATTGGGAGGGTCTGTGGCAGAGACTTAACCCCATGTTTGAGTGACATTCTGGCTACCAGGCTTGTGAGAGAGGCCTGTCCAGGTCCGCTACATCCACTCCAGTTAGAGTGGTGAGACAGAATTTGTTGTTGGAAGCAGGACTGCTTCCCATTTACATACACCTGGATCTGCTATTCTTCATTTCTACTATCTCTTCACTTTTCACCAAGTTATACTGTTTTTATCCGGCTGGGTAATAAATGCACAGAAAAGACACATGTTGTGTGGACATTCCATTTAATACACTCTCATCAAGTACCCTAGACGGCGGAGAAACATGAGGTAACATGCCATCCAAAACAAACTAGCAGCTCCTTCGGGGGCAGTGCTACATTTATAAATACAGCTGTTCTGTGAAGCCCTCAGAGGTTTGTTAGAGAACCTTAGTAAACAAACAGCATCATGAAGGCCAAGGAACTACACACACTATTTACAAATTAGACAATTGGTTCCAGTAGATTTTAGTTAGGGGTATCGGAATAAAGGGGGCTGAATACAAGTGCACGCCATACTTTTCAGACTACGAACAGGTAGGATTCACTGGCAACCCATGGTGGTGGGGTCCCCAAACTTCATTCCTGTATTTGATTGTCTTCCAATAAAATCTGCTTGAAAGAAATAAAAAAAAAGTTGTCATACATAGGTTATACATCTCTGTATTGTTTGTCATACATACTGTAAGTTACACACCTCTATATTGTGTTAAACTGTAAATAAAATCTGGTTTGTTTTTAATATGTTAAGTAAAAGTACTTAGCCATCCTGTGCATTGCAAACAAGTCTAGTTTTTTAAACAGATGAAGAGTACATGTTTATTGAAAACTGCACTCTAGAATGTGGTAAGCGAGAAAAGGTTGCATACCTAACTTTACACTGCTAAAAGCACATTTCTCTTTTTTGACATATTAAGACTTAACAGGATCCACTCTGCTATCTAGTGGCCACCTAGATGAATTACATGGTTGGGAAGCTACTGGAGCGTTTAAGAAAAGACCACAACGTTCTTGCTGTAAAAAAAATATTTTAAGTAACAGACAGCTTGGATTCATGGAAGACAGAAGTTGTCAAACAAATCTGATTTCTTTTTATGAAGAGGTAAGTAATATCTTGTACAGAGGGGTGGCTGTGGACGTGGTATATTTTGATTTTGCAAAAGCGTTTGATACAGTTCCCCACACACGGCTCATGTGTAAAGTAAAGTCTACAGGATTGGAAACCTCAGTTTGTAAATGGATAGAAAACTGGCTAAAAGACAGAATTCAGAGAGTAGTGGTTAAAAATTCTTACTTTGAACGGCCTAAGGTTATCAGTGGTGTACACCAAGGTTCAGTGTTGGGACCCTTACTTTTATATATATATATATATATATATATATATATATATATATATATATATATACATATTTATAAATATATATATACAGTGCCTTGAAAAAGTATTCATACCGCTTGAAACTTTCCAAAAACATAAATGGATTTTATTGGGCTTTTATGTGATATACCAACACAAAGTGGCACATATGTAGCAGGCGATTATACATACGCCGGGTGCCAGGACTATCAGGCTCTCAGCAATGTAAGTGTAATTTTTTTTAACTTTTGTGGAACCAATAAATGTTAATACGAAATTGCGCAACGAGGCTCTCTTTTTGCTCTTATCATCCCCATTTATCCTTATAAGGCACCTCTCTACTTCCAAGAAGTCATCCTAACCATTCGGGGTATCCCCACATGCGCATACCATACTAGAGATAGGTGGTCCATATCCAGTGGTGAGTGTACATCTATGTGGGGCACTCAGTCTGAGCACCAATATGTAGGAGACATCTTTTGAACACTGAGCACCATATGGGATTATCTGATGTCATTATTTTAATGATGCATTTTCATTAATATATTTTTGGGGAAAAGGGCCTCTTCCCAACATTTCTGACCGGAATCTGGGGGCCCACAGATCCCGCCCCCCCCACCCATGTGAATGGGTATTGGGTACATACTACCCCTACCCATTCACCAAAAAGGCATTTTTTCATCAGATAATATACAGTACTGAATCTGAAATTTTCATATCTATACACAGTGACAGAACAACATGGAAACATGGAGAAAAAAAAATTCCCCTGACACACAGGGATGATAATAACTGTTGTACAATATTACAATTTATATATAATAATCAGGGATCAAATGTGTTATTATGAATGTCTGTTAAAAAATACAAAACATATAGGTCCTTTTTTGTCATGCTGCTTTATTTTTTATGTAAATATTAATACAAATATATATTTTATATTTTTTGGTTTAATACAAGCCTTTTTAATTTGCATTAGGAATGTATTCTGTTTATTATTCTAACTTTCCTTTTCCACTAGGAACACTTCTGTAACATGGAGGAACAATGTGTGAACCAGGAACAGGGCTGTGAGCAAAAGTACAGAGCAATGCAGGGTTGGTGGGAGCACAGATCCAGAATGAGACCTGAGCAGAATGGTGACTAATAGGCGCTAACCTATTAGGAGGTACTGGCCATACAATTCTTGTACAGTTTTCCTTCAGATTTACCAAAAACCATATTATGTGAGATCAAAACTAAACACTTTCAATTTGTATGCAATCAGGCAGACCATTGCACTACATAGTTAAAGGTGAATTTTAAGGAAATTGCAAAAGAAAAAGAAAATTGTATAATGTGTGGCCAGTCTAGCACGCTGAATTCTACAAAGAGGACCGATTCTATCAGGAGGAGTGTACACCTATATTACTATACTAGTCCCGTGGAGCAATTTTATACATAACCTGGTATTCTACAGTAGTTGTTTACAAGAACCAATTCCTAAATAAACCCTGGGTGGCACTAAATCCTCTCTACAGTGTAGCATGGGGCAGACCTGCCAAACTATATCTATATAGCTTCATATTATGTTTTTGTGTTGATAGCACTACAGGAAATGTTTCAAATGATATCATTGTGGGGCAGGCATGTACTGGCCATCGGGACTACCGTTAGTTTCCCGGTGGGCCGATGGCTCAGTGGGCCGGCTTCAGTGACAGCGGATCGTCACCTTCCTCCGGTCCTCTGTCGCCCCCCCCCCCTGCTGCACTCACCTCCTCTCCCTGGCTAGTTATGCAGTGCGACTGAATAATGACATGATGCTCAGGAGTCGGCACTGAGAAGCTCATCATACGATCCGGAACGAGGGCGGCCACACACAGCTGTAACATAAGCTTCCTCGGCACTCTTTCTCCTGCTCTTTCCTTCCCCGCTCTCCATCTAGATTCTCTGCGACAGCAGACAGAATGGAGAGCGGGGAAGGAAAGAACAAGAGATGAGTGCCGAGGAAGCTTATGTTACAGCTGTGTGTGGCCGTCCTCCTTCCGGGTCGTATGATGAGCTGCTCAGTATCAACTCCTGAGCATCATGTCATTATTCAGTCGCGTTGCATAAATAACTAGCCAGGGTGAGGAGGTGAGCGATGGGGGGACGTGACAGGGGAGCATATGGGGAAGAGAGGAGCATATGGGGACCAGAGCAGCATGGGGGGGGGTAGGAAAGAGAGTAGCATTTGGGGAACCAGAGCAGCATGGGGGGGAGAGATTAGTATATAGGGGACCAGAGCAGCATGAGGGGGGGGTAGGAAAGAGAGGAGCATATGGGGGACCAGAGAAGAACGGGGGGGGGGGAGAGATGAGCATATGGGGGACCAGAGCAGCATGAGGGGGTAGGAAAGAGAGGAGCATATGGGGACCAGAGCAGCAAATGGGGGGGGGGTAGGAAAGAGAGGAGCATATGGGGGACTAGAGCAGCATGGGGGGGGCTAGGAAAGAGAGGAGCATATGGGGGACCAGAGCAGCATGGGGGGGAGAGATGAGTATATGGGGGACCAGAGCAGCATGAGGGGGGTAGGAAAGAGAGGCGCATATGGGGGGCCAGAGCAGCATTGGGGGTGAGCATTTGGGGGACCAGAGGAGCACACAGGGGGCCAGCGGAACACATGGGGGGACCAAAGCAGCATGGGGGGACCAGCAGAGCATAGGGGGGGAATAGAGGAGTACGCAGAGCACATGGGGAACCAGAGCAGCATGGGGGGACCAGAGGAGCATGCGGGGGACCAGAGTAGCATGGGGGGTAATAGAGGAGCAGCATGGGGGGACCAGAGGAGCATGGGGGACAGAGGAAGGTTGGACCAGAAGGAGCATGGGGGAGGGGACAGACAACTGACTCAACAGCTATGGCCTGTAAGTTTCTCACTTTCCTGACTAATCTTGTCCCATTACGGGGGGGTGCCAAACTGATTCCTTGCCCCGGGTGAAATAATGTCTTGCTTCCCCACTGGTACTGCCTATAAGAGAAATAATGTAGAACGGCTAATGGCTAGTGAGGGGGGTTTGGGTGGCTGGCCTGGGGGGCGGGTTTGTCTGGCCGGCATGGGAGAGACCTGTCATCTGTCAAAGTGGGCCAGTCTGGATAAAGTCCAGGGCATAGGTGTGCGCAGCCTATTGCATTAGGGTGTGCACCCCAAAAGCTCAAACATATTTGCATGTGTCTGCATGTGCATATATAGTATATTGATGGTGTCAGCAGAGTAGTGGACATTGTCAGAAGTTTTTATTTTTATTATATTTTATTATTTTAGGAGCCACATTATGGACTTTGGTGAAATATCAGGGGTCTATTTCTGTGCTGCACGTTTAACGCAGTATATTTCTGTGCATTACTGCACGTTGAGTGCAGTATATTTCTGTGCGTTACTGCATGTTTAACGCAGTATATTTCTGTGCATTACTGCATGTTTAATGCAGTATATTTCTGTGCATTACTGCATGTTTAACATTGTATATTTCAGTGTGTTATGTGCCATTTAATGCTGTATTTTTCTGTGCATTAGTGCACATTTAACGCCGTATATTTTGGTGCAATCTGCGCCACACAGGATGATTAGGGTGTGCCCAGGCACACCTGACACACCCTGTGCGCACACCTATGGTCCAGAGTCAAATTTTTATCCCAGTCCAGCCCTGAGTGCAGTTGCTGTAGGGCAGTGTTTCTCAATTCCAGTCCTCAGGCCCCCCCAACAGGTCAGGTTTTCAGGATTTCCCTCAGATGAAAAGGCTGTGGTGATTACTAAGGCAGTGAAACTGATCAAATCACCTGTGCAAAATAATGGAAATCCTGAAAACCTGACCTGTTGGTGGGGCCTGAGGACTGGAATTGAGAAACACTGCTGTAGGGGGACATGCAAGGAAAATAAAAAACAGCATTTTAGCTTGCACATGATTGGATGATAAAATCAGCAGAGCTTCCCCTCATTTCAGATCTTCCCCTTAGATCTACAGCGACTGCACTTCCAAGTGTGCAAAATGGATTTGCGTTTAGTAAATAAACCCCTATGTGTCTGTCATAGGCGTGCATAACCTATTGCATTAGGGTGTGCACCCCAAAGCTCAAACACGTGTGTCTGTGTGTGTATGTATGTGTATGTAATATATACACACACACTCTTATAAATAAATGTAAAAAACATTTTAAAACATTTACGGCAGCAATAGGGCAGAGGTTGGTGTCAGTAGTTATTTATTTTTATTATTTTATTTTCTTTCTTTCTTTTTTTTCTTTTTTTTTTTATGAGCGAATGCTGAAATATCAGCCGGGGGAATCTGTGCCATTAGGGGTGATTAGGGTGATCCCAGGCACACCCGCCACACCCCCTGCGTATGCCTATGGTGTCTGTGAATGCTCTGCATACTTGTGTCTGTTTTAGATCAAATTAATGTGTAGCTCCCATCTGAAGAGTACTAGGCTCCATTCACATCTAGGCGGACGAAATCGCTGCGTTTTGTACCGCGATTTGCGGCGATTGTCCGCCTAGATGTGCCCCTCTATGGAGATGGTCCCCGAACGCCGAAAGTCGCCTGAAAAAAAGGTCCGGGACCTTTTTTCAGGCGGCAGGCGACAGGCGTTCGGCGTGGAGATGTGAACCATCTCCATAGAGGGCAATGTGTTTCCAGCCCTCTGGCGCAGCTGCGTCACACTACAGGCGACAAAACGCCTAGGTGTGAATGGGGACCTACACTCTACATCCAACACCTACACCCTTAAAGCGGGAGTTCACCCATTTAAAAAAAAAAAAAAAATCTCCCCTTAGCTTCCTGCTCGTTCGGTCTAGGGGAATCGGCTATTTATATTAAAATATGAGCCGTACTTACCCGTTTTCGAGCTGCATCTTCTTCCGTCGCTTCCGGGTATGGGTCTTCGGGAGCGGGCGTTCCTTCTTGATTGACATTCTTCCGAGAGGCTTCCGACGGTCGCATCCATCGCGTCACTCGTAGCCGAAAGAAGCCGAACGTCGGTGCGGCTCTATACTGCGCCTGCGCACCGACGTTCGGCTTCTTTCGGAAAATCGTGACGCGATGGATGCGACCGTCGGAAGCCTCTCGGAAACCTGTCAATCAAGAAGGAACGCCCATTCCCGAAGCCCATACCCGGAAGCGACGGAGAGGATGCGTCTCGTAAACGGGTAAGTACTGCACATATTTTAAAATAAATAGCCGATTCCCCTAGTAATAACGAGCAGGAATCTAAGGGGGGAAAGTGCCCTCTAAGGGTGAACCCCCGCTTTAAGGAAAGGGCTCTTCCCTTCTCTATCAAAGTACATTCCACCAAGACTGTTGTTGTCTTTTTACAGCAACAAGCATATGTATCTCAGATTTTCAAGGCCACTACCTGGTCCTCTGGTCATACGTTTTGCAAGTTTTACCAGGTGGATCTTCAGATCTCAGTCGATGTGAGCTTCAGCCATAAGGTGCTTCAAGCTGTGTTTTTTTTTTTTCTAATGGTACTTTAATTTTTTTTTACTGTGTGCCATTATATAAAAAATAATAGTAACGGAAGTGGCCACAGTGGTGGAAAACCAGGGCCCGATTGCAAGGGCGACCTTTGTGACCCTGCTCGTTCAGCCTGGATCAAGAGCATCATGGGCCTAGTGCTGAGGATTTTGGTGGGCTTTGGATTATGAAGCCTCTTGCACTGTATGCTACATTAACATTTTCTCTACAGCCCCGCCTTTATTAACAACCCCTTGTGCCTAGGCACTCCTTCCATCACCACCCACTGCACCTGGGACCCCTTTCCCCATTATTTACTTTGCCTGAAGCCTCCCTTGCCTTACCACCTACCATGCCTATAACCCCCCTTTAGTGCAGAAATACTACAGAAGAGGGTCAGAGACTGCAAAACGTACTACAGGAGAGGGTCAGAGACTGCAAAACGTATTACAGAAGAGGGTCAGAGACTGCAAAACGTACTACAGAAGAGGGTCAGAGACTGCAAAACGTACTACAGAAGAGGGTCAGAGAGTGCAAAATGTACTACAAGAGAGGGCCAGCGACTGCAGACATCATACAGGAGATGGTCAGAGACTGTGGAGATACTACAAGAGAGGGTCAGAGACTGAAAAATGAACTACAGGAGATGGTCAGAGACTACAGACATGACACAGGAGATGGTCAAAGACTGCAAACATGATACAGGAGATGGCCAGAGACTGCAAATATGGTACAGGAGATGGTCAGAGACTGCAGACATGATACAGGAGATAGTCAGAGACATAGGCGTGCGCAAGGGGTGTGCCAGGTGTGCCTGGGAACACCCTAATCACCCCAAGTTCATTAGCATACTCACTCTGTGTGCCGGCAGGGAGATGGGAAAAATCTCTCTGTCAAGTTCTGCCATTAATAAAGTGCTACCATACCTCTTTCACTGCATTGGCTCTGACAAAAGAATGTATATGTGTGTGTGGAATATACATATACACAAAAATACACGTGCATGTGTGTTTGCGCTTTGGTGTGCACCCCCTAATGCAATAGGCTGTGCACACCTATGGTCAGAGACTACAGTAATGATACAAGAGAAGGTCAGAGATTGCAGACATGATACGGGAGAAGATCAGAGACTGCAGATGTGATACAAGAGATGGTCAGAGACTGTGGAGATAAAACTGTGGAGATAGCACTGGGATTTTTCTAGTTGCTACACCATAGGGGCCTGCGGTCCCTACCTGTAAAGGGCTGTTGCTTTAGGCCTGGCTGAGCCAGTGTCAAACCTACTAAATCAGTGCTAGTTAGTCTGGAGAAGGAAAGAGAGGAAGCAATGTGCAGGAGGAGTAAGAAGTGATACTCTGAAGAAAGGAAGTGATGTGCAGGAGGAGAAAAGGAGTGATGTATATACAGGATGTATAAAGAGTCCAATTGTTGATATTTGATTCTTATAAGTCCCCATCCCTATCCAAGTTCAATATCCTTCAATAAAACATAAAAACAAAGCGCAAGGACTTCTTCATGTCTCTGGATGAATAACAAATGTGTGCCTGGCTGGGTAGGGTTGCCACCTTTTCTTCAAGCCAAACCCGAACACTTTAGCGGCACAGGGCACATTTTTTTTCGTATTATACACAATAGGATAATAAAAGACCTGGGGCACCTTTGGGTGCCTCAAGGACAGTGGTAATGCAGCGCGCTGCGGCAAACAGTGGGTGTGGCCAAACTGCTCTTGCTGACATCGTGGCTCCCCCTCAGTGATGCCAAACCTGCCCCCAGACAGCAGCCCGCATCTCCCGAATGGCAACAGATTTTTGTGTGACTACCTCAGTTACTTGGGGAGCCACAGCCCAGTCTAAATAATGTGTCCGGGTTTCAGGCAGACTGAAACCCGGACACAAGATCCCAAACCCGAACTGTCCGGGTGAATCCTGGACAGGTGGCAACCCTATGGCTGGGGCAGGGACAGATAGACCACAATACTCAGTAGCTCCTACGGGGGTACCGCTACAGAGAATTACACAAAAAGAAAGATCAGTTAAACCCACAAGTGCTTTTTTTTACCCCTATTATTGCTTTATACTGACTTTTGACATGTACAAATGCAGCAACGGAGGCGGAAAGAGGGACAGAGGGACTTTGTTCCAAATCAAGGGCAGTGTATGAGTACAGTAGAGAAAGAAGTGGGTGCAGTTGCCATCAATGGAGAAGTCTGTGGGTACAGTAGAGAAGTTAGTATGTATACTGGTAGGTGTTCTTCCATGAAAATCATCTACTATACTGTAAATGATTTATTTTGTTTTGGGTGGAGAATAATTAGGCAAGTTTTCAAAATTATATTTATGTTTGTAGCTGAACTAATTAAATCGGACTGTAAATTTTCTTTGATCTCCAACAAATGCTTCTGCTATTTGCTTCTGTCAGAAAAATTCTGTCTCTAAATTGCTTAGGCATTGGCAAAGTGTAATGTCTGCATGTAACCATTAGATGGTAGTACAGGACTATTTCCAGGACACTAGATAAAAACATAGATAAAAATTTTTTATGCACGAAATGGACAACCTTCATATTGGTACATCAGCGTGAATTTGTGATGTTGTCCATATACTCTTATTAGTTTGCTTAAAACACCAAAACAAACCATAAGAAAAAAAAAACTTTGTTTAAGTGAAAAAGACTGCCAAACACAAAATTACAAAAATGTTTAAATTGTGGGATTCCTTTTGAACACCTATGCTTACGATTTGATTCCACAACATTAAAACTATAACCTTAACCAGGGGTCTCCAAGCTTTTCAAACAAAGAGCCAGTTTACAGTGCTTTAGACTTTAGGGGGGCCAGATTGTGGACAGTGGGGGTAGAAAATGCCCTGGGCCGAGCATCAGTGAGATCAAACAAAGCCTCCGTGTTGTTGGTCAGTGGGAAGGGGAGTAGTGCCCCATTAGTATTAGTGGAAGAAATAGTGCCCCATTGATAGTGTCATTGGGAGCAATGGTGCCCCAAGGTCCGGATGAAGGCTAGCAAATGGCCGTATCTCGGCCCCCGGGGGGCAGTTTGGAGACCCCCTGCCCCAAACAAAACACAGATATATTTTTTTGCCTCTAAGGCCCTAGTCAAATACTATGCAAAACACTCTGGGCTAGATTCAGGTAGCCATGCGTAATGTTGTGCGGGCGTAGCGTATGGTATTTACGCTACGCCGCCGCAATTTAGAGAGGCAAGTGCAGTATTCACAATGCACTTGCTCCGTAAGTTGCGGCGGCGTAGCGTAAATCTGCCGACGTAAGCGCGCGGAATTCAAATTCTGAAGTGGTGGGCGTGTTTTATGTAAATAAAACATGACCCCATGTATTTGAAGTTTTTTACGAAAGGCGCATGCGCCGTTCGTGAAAGGATACCAGTGCGCATGCTCCAAATTTCGCCGCAAATCGTCAATGCTTTAGACGTGAATGTAACTTACATACAGCCCTATTCGTGAATGACTTATGCAAACAACGTAAATATTTCAAAATTCGACGCGGGAACGACGTCCATACTTCACATTGGCTATGCCTCATATAGCAGGAGTAACGTTATGCTGGAAAAAGCCTTACGCCGTAAAAAAATCCGCCGGGCGCACGTACGTTTCTGAATCGCCGTATCCAGCTCATTTGCATATTCTACGCTGAAATCGACGGCAGCGCCACCTAGCGGCCAGCATAAATATGCACCCTAAGATACGACGGTGTAAGAGACTTACGCCAGTCGGATCTTAGCCTAATTTCGGCGTATCTTGCTTTCTGAATACAGAAAGAAGATACGCCGGCACAGATTTGAATTTACACGGCGTATCTATAGATACGCCGGCGTAAATTCTTGCTGAATCTAGCCCTCAAAATAGTTAAAAATGACAGAAACCAGGCACTTCTCTCACATTAACATTACTACTTGGATTTGGAACTGGCAATCTTATATACAGTATAAAGGGCAATGAGAAAAGTGAGGCCTAGGTAGATAAGGTTTTTTAGTCAAAACTTGATGATATGTCACTTTGCTAAATAGACCTCTTTGGATTCAACACGTATATCATAATACATTTACCCTTGTCAAAAGGAAGACTAAACATAGTATATATAATTTTATATATAAAACATGAAATGATAACAGATATTTTCTTGATTCAATGATATGTATTTAATTTATTCCATAATTAATAAAAAAAAAGACAGATGTTCACAGTTTTAATTCAAACAGACAGCTTTTGGGACTATAGATGAGAGGAACTAACACCTAGCTGATAACGATCCTCTAGCAGGCCCTGTAGGCTTGGGGGGCAAATAAGGGTAGGGTCGCTGTCACCTCACCAGCCCTGAAAGGGATGCTTCAGACCTGTCAGACTCAGAATTAGCAGAGGGCCAAGGTCATCCCATATTGCAGGCACCAGACTTTGCTGAAACACTCCTTTTCTTAAGATTAAAGGAATGATGTTTCATTAGTATACAAGTCCAAAATATTAGTCATAGGGAGATGAAAGTGATTTCCCTTTCATAGCATGTGTGACTGGCTACGTACAGGCAGGGGCGGACTGACCATTGGGACTTTCGGGCACTGCCCGAGGGCCCCATGCCACTAGGGGGCCCCATCAGGGTTGCCAGGCTCAATAAAACCAGGGACAGTATGTAAAAATCTGTGTTTTTTTTACATCTGTCCCTGCTATGTCTTAAACCGACATGCTTTTGATGTGAAAATCCTGAGATTTTAGCTGCCCTGCCTCTGCACTGCCTCCTGGCGTGGTGGCCATCTGTAAGCCCAGGGGCCCCATAATCTTCTATTGCCCGGGGGCCCCATGGGTTGTCAGTCCACCCCTGCGTACAGATATGAAATAGTATGTTCTTGTTGTACAGAACCACCTTAGGACCAACAAAATGGTTATTTGGGGCCTGCTTCCAGCAACAATGTCATGTATGGACTTGTCGTGATGGGCTATATGACCTATGGCCACTTCAGAAGGTATAACCTTTCCTCCTAGCAGGTGAGGTAACACTCCTAAATAGATTGGTAAAGGGAATAAGTCCATCACACACCTTTCTGCTATAAATTAAGTAGTCGGAAAAATGACTGAATGTCTGAACATTGCATTCATTTGGAAAAATGTATTCAAAGACATGTCATTTCAGGAATTTCAGCATTCTCCTGCCAACAGGATAAAACAATACTGCCCAAAACGCTAAATAATTTAAAATAAAAAGGGATAAAAACAGAACAGACTGACAGTTTAGGTAGTATTGTTTTAATTCTGAGGCCGACAGGTCTGAATGTAGCAACATTTCTGTATGTCCCTTTTTCTTGTACAACATGTATTTTTGTAATTTTACCTTCGTACATATTTATAAAAACAGCCTGTCTAGGGATATTACATTTAAAAAGGAAGAAAGTGCATTCTGTGTAAAAAGGTTAAGAATTAATACTCCTAGAGAGATTGATGCTGTGTGTATGGTTGCCTAGCAGATCAGATTTTATGCAAGATTTATATCCACTGTTGTGTGTCCAGACAGTTAGACTTTGGGTGAGACCCTCTTGAGGTGGGCAGCAGTATTGCAGCCGGGTTTACCTTCCCAAAGTAAGCCTCTCCTTTTTCTTCCTCTACTTATAAAGGTCCTTTCTCCGGTTATCGTGTCCTCGCGGGCATGTGTTCTTTGACATCTGGTGGCAGCAGTGGGATGTTAGAGTGTGTGTGCTGTTTATGTTTGCTGTCTGTTTCTGGATGGGGGTACTCAGGGGTTTTGTGAAAATTTGCTAGCATGTTGGTTGATTTCTGATTACGCACAACAGATAGAGATACCTAGCATATTGCATGGCCTTTCTCGTTCCTGTACCCACTGTACTCTCATGACAGTGTGCTTACTTTCATGTCGTTTTCTTTTTCTGATAGAAAGAATGGTGAATGAAAACACTGAAATAAGGCTAAGAACATGAAGATAACTGTATGATGTTTTTTTCAGGAATTTACAGTTGTCAGGAACACAGAATACAAATGGTAGAGAGCTATGAATGTGTCAAAGAAAGACAAAGCAGCTTTCTTCTGTCTCAAAAAATGCCTAGAAGCAGTTATTTCTCTTCTGGAGTAAATAAGAAGCAGAAAGGGTCATAGAGCAAATGACATCTGATTGAGATGAAATTTAATGAAGGGTTCCATTGCAATGCTTTGTTCTCCACAACTCTCCTGACAGATACAAAGGTGATCAGGAATATGGCCTTAAAGTCAAAGTCAACAAGAGGCAGGTCTCAGTGGATAGAAAGGTGGTTAGGGATAGCAAACACTGAAACATTAATAAAGCAGTTGCTGGGACCTTCACACCCAGGGCAGACTGGTAAAGTCTAGAATATGCTGACATTTTTCAGCCAATGGGTTAAAAGACTGGCAACAAATTGTACATAGTTTAATTGTTAATCTTGTTCCATAAAAATACATGTGCAACCCCCCCCCCCCCAAAAAAAAAAAGACACTTTAACTTCCAAATCCTACTAACGTTAAGCTATATTTGTAAGGAACTGCATCACACGCTTTTATTTCCTCATAAAAAGCAGATTTGTTTAGAATGTCTTTTATTCCATCACTCCATACTGGCTCATGCTAATGATATGCTCTGGCTGATACTATTTTATGTGACCCATACCAATACAGGCAGTCCCTGGGTTACAAATAAGAGGCAGGATCACTGGGTGACCACGCCCCATGCCTATATAAATCATTGTGCACCGCACACACAGCATTACAGCGGCAGAGATCGTCGCGTCAAAATCGGGGCAAGAGAAGAGGGAAGAAGACGACGGGGAAGACCGGGCCTTTGCTAGTAAAAGAGCTGCAAGAAGATAGCCCGACAGAAGGCAGAAAGTACCTTAGAGCGCAGAGAAGACATCGGAGAGTGGGAGAAGAGGCTGGAGAGTTGGAAGAGACCCCCAAAGTCGGAAGAAAACCCCCAAAGTCGGAAGAAGACCCCCCCTGGAGCTGCCTAATAAATTACTTTAAAAACCTGTGTAGTGTGTTTTTTTTTCCTTGACACTTTTCCTCCAGGTGAATGGGTAGGGGTACGATGTACCCCATACTAATTCACAAAGGGTGGGGGGCTGGGATCTGGGGGCCCCCTTATTAAAGGGGGTTCCCAGATTCCAATAAGCCAGGAGACCCCGATAACCAATGGCCAGGGTTGTCGGGAAGAGGCCCTTGTCCTCGTCAACACAGGGACAGGGTGGTTTGGGGTGAAGGGGCCGCAGGGCGCCCCAAAGCACACACCCACCCCATGTTGAGGGCATGCGGCCTGGTATGGTTCAGGAGGGGGGACGCTCGCTCGTCCCCACCCCCTTTTCTGACCGACCGGGCTGCATGCTCGGATGTGTCACATGCCAAAGTCAGAGCATGCAAGACGGCTTTCCGACTTTGATCCAACTTCAATGATATTCAGTGGGCTGAAGTAGGATCAAAGTCGGACCAAAGTAGTACAGGCAGCATTTTCAAAGTCGGTCCGACATGTGTCGGACAAGTTAAGACGGCTCCCATAGGGAAACATTGATTTTCACACGTAATGCGACATGAGCTCCCAAAGTCGGAGCATTTGTCGGGCCAGTGTGGCCAGTGTGAACTCGGCCTTAAAGATAACTAAGCTCAGGATTCATGGGTGTAAATCTGGTCTAGGTGCTTTGCTAACATTTATTTTGTGTAGCTGGTTATGAACTATATAGGTAAGTGGGGATAGGTTGCAAATGAAACTGTGTTAATACTATACTCATAGTGCACACCAGAGCCAGTACTTTCTATGCATTCATAGACCAAAGGGAGGCATTTAATAGGTTTGCTTTCTGTTTGTGCCCAGTGTGACAAATTGTGAGTTATTTTTAAATAGCTTGACCTAGTCTTTTTTTTATTATGTTTAATATGTATATATTGTGTCCTATGTAGCTGTAACATATTCCCATATTGAAGATTTACATGCCCTTTTCTTTTTGTTTATGGCTTTTTTAATGGTGGACAAAGACCATTTTTTTTTTTTTGGCCTTTTAAACATATTTATTTATAAAGAATAAGAAAATGACTGTATTTTACTGCATACAGATTCATTTTAAATACAAATCCAATTAATTCCTAGGTGACCAGTTCACAAGTATGTGCTGTAGATTAGCGTGTTTAGAAATAAATAGTTTATATAGGGGTTGGTTTTCTAAAACTGCAGCGTGAAAAATCTGGTATAGCTCTGCCTAGAAACCAATCAGCTTCCAGGTATTTTTAATTTTTTTTGTAAAAGTTTAATTGAACAAGCTGAAGTTTGAAGCTGGTTGGTTAACATTCACAACTGCACCATATTTTTCACTCCTCAATTTTAGTAAATCAACCACGCATTTTTTTGCGTCTATAAGAGTTAGTCCATTGAAACAAATAGAAAAAACACAAAAATGCACTCACGTATTTCCGTGCAAATTTTATGAATCTGCACAATGGAAAATTCCCAATTCAGAATTCTGTTGTGATACAAGGCATTAACAAAAAAATGGTTCACAATGCACAAGTTCATGTTTACAAGGTACAACACAGAAAAATAGCACACAAAAATATAATCTTCAAACGTCTATATGATATGGGGGGTTTTAGTTTGCAGCATTGATTTTTATCGCCTGCTACTAATTTTACAATGGAAATTAACCCTTACTTCTCCATCAGCGACACACAGACAAACATATAATGACAATATCTACAGAATAGATAACCAGTAAGCTTGCAGGTTGGTCAAGTATGCTGGCCCTAGAGACACCCGCATGGGCCTTCTTCTGAAAAATATTGTACCAATTAGTACAAATTGGTGTGTAAACACTAAGGCATAAAATCCACCCTTATAGGAATGCTGGAGGACTGTAAAAAAAACACGGTATATCTTCCTAGTTAAGTTGAATTGATAACAATGATGCAGCGCATGAATTGCTCGGGTAACAAGGGTAGGCTCACTTATACATTATTTTGGTTTAATAGATAATACTCCATAGCATTTTAAACATGACAGGTTTATAGAAATCATAGGAAAATGTAAATAGACAGATTAGAAGCATACATTCTTTAATTTACAGATCTGTCTTTTTACATTGCAAATTAAAGAATGTACAGTATGCTTCTAAGTTCATCCCATACTGTATACATTAGATTTATTTATTTATTATTATTTTCATTTACAAAATGTGATCGCCCGGCATTGCCCAATGTTAGCTTGCATTAAATAGTAAAATAAAATTATGAAAAAGGCCTATCTTTTATTCTGCAGTTTCTTTTACACATTGGTGGTAATCAGAAAAATATTCATGCCTGGCCTGATCCATCAGTTGGTTTTAGAAGAAAGTTGTGAAGCAGCTACAAAACTAAATGCTTGTAAAACCATCCATTTGTAACATGAGTGATGTCCGAAGGCAAAAAAATATTTTGATGCAAGACTCACAGTTCAAACTGACAGATACAAATCCAAATTCTCAAAGGACGCATGGGTACTAGCACGGGGGAGACAATAACATCTTATGACAAGACTGGTCAACTACGTGACTCAGAAGAACAAAAAGACATCAAACCCTATTGGTAGGGGAGTTCTGGAAGTTGCCAATAAATATGAAGATGCTGAAAGCTTGTGAACTGCATAGCAGAATATCTTCAATAAGACAAACTTCTATTTCTCCAATGTTTAAATAAAAATATTATACTGTCTGTGAGACCTACAGATATTAGTGTTCACAACTGGCAGATCTCCCCTGACAAAAGAGTTGTGCACTTGTCTTCTTAATTAGCATTAGGGATGGGCCGAACACCCCCCCGGTTTGGTTCGCATCCAGAACATGCGAACGGACCGAAAGATTGCGCGAACATTCGAACACCGTTAAAGTCTATGGGACTCGAACGTGAGAAATCAAAAGTGTGCATTTCAAAGGCTAATATGCAAGTTATTGTCCTAAAAATGTTTTGGGGACCCGGGTCCTGTCCCAGGGGACATGTATCAATGCAACAAAACGTTTTAAAGACTGCAGTTTTTTCGGGAGTAGTGATTTTAATAATGCTTACAGTGAAAAAATAAAAGTGAAATATTTCTTTAAATATTGTACCTGTGGGGTGTCTATAGTATGCGTGTGAAGTGGCGCTGTTTCATGTGTTTAGAACAGTCCCTGCACAAAATGACATTTCTAAAGGAATAAAAGTCATTTAAAACTGCTTGCGGCTTTAATGGGTCCCGGCAATATAGATGAAAATTATTGAGAAAAACGGCATGGGTACCCCCCTCCCGCCCAGCCCATTACCAGGCCCCCTGGGCGTTGTATGGATATTAAGGGTAACCCCACACCCAAATTAAAAAAAGAAAAGGTGTGGGGCCCCCAGGGCCTATATACTCTGAACAGCAGTATACAGGCGGTCCCATGAAAGACAGGGACTGTAGGTTTGTTCTTATGTTCAATCTGTTTGTAATTTGGAACAGGTACATTTTGTAAGTGTAGCTCAAGTCAAAAAAACAATTTTTAAGCTTTTTGGATATCATAGGGAAGGGTTATCATCACCCCTGTAACATTTGTTTTGCTGTCTGTGCCCCTGTAGATTTCACCTCACTTTATGGCCCAATGACACTTGGATTTTGAAAATTCTGGGTTTTTAGGGAAACAAGGATTGGTGATAAAGCATCAGTGGAGACACCTTTTTCCCATAATAACTCTTACAGGAAATAATTTCCCTTCCCAGGGGTTTATTTCCTCTCATTTCCTGTTGTCTCCCTCCCTTTGTAAGTAGGAGCCGTTTGTAAGTCAGATGTTTGAAAGTAGGGGGGCGCCTGTATATATATATATATATATATATACTATATATACTATATGGCCTGCCCTATATACTCTGCAGAACATTAGGCCTTAGGTGTGGGTGGTACCAGAACACTGTAAGCCCTGAACAGGGGCAGAACAATTGGTAATTTGGTGGTGGTGGTGGTGCCACAACACTGTAAAGGCTCAAACACATGATAGGTTAAACCGATGAAAACGGTCTGATGGACCGATCGTGTGTGGGCGCCATAGGTTATTTAACCTTTGGTTAAAAAAAAGCAAACTTGCTTTAAAATTTAACCGATGGATTGCTAACCGATAGGTCAAAACCGATCGTTAGTACGCACAACCATCGGTTAAAAATCCACGCATGCTCAGAATCAAGTCGACGCATGCTTGGAAGCATTGAACTTCATTTTTTTCAGCACGTCGTTGTGTGCTGAAAAGGCAGTGAATTGTCAATTGCAAAGGTCTCCAAGTCTGATCTTGCCCCTAGGCATTCCTGCACCATGTAAATCAGATGCTGGTGATGGTTGCTGGAACCGATCAGACCTTGGGGCTGCGGACTAAAAAAATTGTCTGAACGCAAATGTCAGAAGGCCACCTTTTCCACCGCTCCTTCTATGACTGACTGAAACCTCAGCAACACATTGTCCAGGAGGACCAGGAAATTGTAACCCCCCAGGCTCTGGAAACACATTGCACAAACCTTTCTGCAAGGCCTCCCGAAGATGTTTCATTCTCTGCTCCCTCTGTATAGGCTGGATAAGTTCCGCAACCTTACCCTTATAACATGGATCAAGAAGGGTTGCCAGTCAGTAGTGATCCCTCTCCTTAATCACACAAACCCGAGGGTCCTTTCGCAGGATCAGGGAGGCCATGTAGCGTAGGTTTGCTGAGGCATTCGAACCGGAGTCCTCTGGGTCACTAAGGGTGACATGATCGGCAGCCACCTCCTCCCAGCCATGTACAAGTCCATGGGTTTGTGGGGACTGTAAACGATCCCTTAAAGACTTCTGCTGATGCTGAGTGCTAGGCTCCACTTCCATGCTGTCACAATCCTCCTTCTTCTCTTCCTCCTTCTCCTCTTCCTGTGTGAGCGGCGGGCCCACAGGAATACTGTCTGGATAAAGGGGGCCCTGAGAGGTAAGGATGTCCTCCTCTTCCTCCCTCTGTTCTGCCTCAAGTGCCTTGTCCATTATTCATGCAGCGTGTTCTCCAACAGGAAGACAAGAGGGACAGTATAACTGATGCATGCACTGTCACTGCTCAACATCCTTGTGGCCTCCTCAAATGGTGACAGGACAGTGCATGCATCCTTGATCATTATCCACTGGCGTGGTGAAAAAGGCCAAGCTCTGCTGACCCTGTCCTGGTGCTATAGTCACACAGGTACTGATTGATGTCCCTTTGCTGCGTGTGCAGCTGCTGCAGCATTGCCAACATTGAGTTCCACCTGGTGGGCATGTCACAGATGAGGCGGTTCTTGGGCAGGTTGCATTCCTTTTGGAGGTCAGCCAGCCAAGCACTGGCATTATATGAGCGACAGAAATGTCCAAGACTTTCCTGGCCTGCCTCAGCAGATCCTCTAAGTCCAGGTACCTGCACAAGAACCGCTGCACCACCAAATTAAAGACGTGAACCAAACAGGGCACATGGGTTA
Source organism: Rana temporaria (assembly GCF_905171775.1). Taxonomy (NCBI): domain Eukaryota; kingdom Metazoa; phylum Chordata; class Amphibia; order Anura; family Ranidae; genus Rana; species Rana temporaria. The sequence goes on from NC_053492.1 coordinate 195,636,892, forward strand.
AGTGTCCCTGTCGGAGGGCGGAGAGGAGGTTGATGCCATTGTCGCAAACTACCATTCCTGACTAAAGCTGCTGTGGTGTCAACCACCTCTGAGCCTGCCCCTGCAGAGCTGTCAGAATCTCTGCCCCAGTGTGGCTCATGTCCCCTAAACAGTCCAACTCAAGCACCACATGGCATCTTTTTGCCTGAGTGCTTGCGTAGCCCCTAGAACGCCTACAGAGCACCGTTGGTTCTGAGGACAAATCAGCACAGGAAGAGGCCATGGAGGAAGAGGAGGGGGTGGAGGAGAGAGGTGTGGCAGAATCACCACTACCAGCATTTTGGAGGCATGGTGACGGAACAAGCTCCAACAATACTGCACCCTGTCAATGCATCCTTCCCAGCTGCCAGCAGGTTTACCCAGTGTGCCGTGAAAGAAAGGTAATGTCCCTGTCCATGCCTGCTGGACCATGAGTCAGAGGTAATATGCACCTTACCACTGACCGCCCTGTCCAACCAGGCCAAGACATTGCCTTCCACATGTCGGTAGAGAGCCAGAATGGCCTTCCCACAAAACAATTGGCGTTTGGGAACCTGTCACTGAGGTACCGCACATTCAACAAATTCTTGAAAGGGGGCAGAGTCTACCAGTTGAAAAGGCAGCAGTTGGAGTGCTAGCAATTTAGCCAAACTAGCATTCAGCCGCTGAGCATGTGGATGGCTGGGACCGAATTTTTTGTGAAGGGGGACTCTGATGTATTGGAAAAGTTTTAATGCTTGCAAGCACACCAATTTTTTTTGTATTTTCTTTTTTTGTATGCATGTTTTGTGTAAGTTCCAGTCTCTGGCCAGTTGTTGCTGCAGCACCCATTACTTTTGAGCCTTTTCCAGGAACATGTGCGATGGGAATATTGATGATTGATGCATTAGAAGGATTCTGATATGAAAGGGAGACCCTGATGTTTTAAGGGGGCTCCCGTGTGATGGGAGGACTCTGGTAAGAAGGGAGGATCTCTGATGTAAAGGGGGGAACTCTGATGTGATGGAGGAATCTAGTTTGATGGGACTCACACATAATAGTAGAAACCCTTATGTGAAGGGGGGGGGGGGGGCTCTGGCGTATTGGAGGGACTATAATGTGAAGGGGGACTCTGATGTAATAGGGGTAATCTAATGTGAAGGGGGTACCGTCATGTAATAGGGGGACACTGATGTGAAGGGAGGAACACTGATGTGAAGCTGGAACTCTGATGTAATAGGAGAATTTAGTGTGATGGGGGTTCATGCATAATGAAGGGAACTCTTATGTGAGGGAGGTACTCTGATGTATTGGAGAGACACTGATATGAAGGGTCAACTTTGATGTGATAGTTGAATTCTGATGTAAGCTCCAAAGATCCATCTGCAGCTATGTCATACTGGGTGAGTGTCAGTGACTGGATAGACAGAACAAAGGGAGAACTTGCTGGAGATGATAAAACAATGCCCCCCCTGACTTTTTTTTTCACTGCACCCCCAGATACAGCCCTGTTGCTGAACAAAATAGCTGATAGCATTTGTCTTTGAAGAGTTGAGTCAGTGGAACTACTTTGCTGGAAAAAATAGCTGATGCTTTTATTTTTCCCGGACATAAGAAAGAATGGTACTCTGTTGGTGTGGAAAAACTCATGGTATGGTTCTGCAAAACAGTTAAAGGGTCACTAAAGGATTTTTTTTTTTAGCTAAATAGCTTCCTTTACCTTACTGCAGTACTGGTTTCATGTCCTCATTGCTCGTTTTTGCTTTGAAGTTGCTGTAAAACTGCTCTGATCTCCACACTTCCTGGTTGTCTATTTCCTTATAACCATCGTACTGGGAGCTTTTCACGATGGTCTAAGCCAGTGATGGCGAACCTTTGGCACCCCAGATGTTTTGGAACTACATTTCCCATGATGCTCCAGTACACTGCAGAGTGCATGAGCATCATGGGAAATGTAGTTCCAAAACATCTGGAGTGTCAAGGTTCGCCATCACTGGTCTAAGCTGTCATTACTGTGTGTCTAAAACAGAACCAATCAGATTCATTTTAAAAACAAAACACTGCCCTGGATTTGTTTGTTTTTTTTCTGTGGGTCTCTTTACTTCACATAAACATGAAACCAGTTTAAAAACGAAAGTGAAACTACAGGCACATTATATGATTGAATTTAATCTATTTTTAATCATTTTTAAAAGGAATCAGTTAACTTTTATGTCTCTATACCCTGTAAACAGTCATTTCAGCAAAAAAAATGTTTTCCTTTAGTGATCCTTTAAGTCAATGGTACTGCTCTGGTGGAAATAAGAGAAGCTGCTAATGTTCTAATGGACAGCACAGTTGGTGCTAATGCTCTTCTGAAATTAAGAAAGTACTTAATGGGACTTCCTCTGTTAGATCGATCTTTTTGTCCAAGTAGAGCTCTTGGACCCTAGTACAAGGCTGTGCACAGGGCCTCAACGTAGAACTAAACTGATATTGAGCTTCTCATTTGCTTGAGGCTAAGCCCAATCAAAGTAATTTAGGAATAAATGACTAGAGCCCCCACTACCCACTATTATGACATTTTAACATACTAGTGACAATTTTTCTTTTGAATTACTAGATAAGAAGTAAGTTGTGTGTATATTGAAAAACTACTCCATCCCACTATTTCATACCCTTTAGAAATATGAAATACATTCTTAACTACTAGCCGACCAGCCGCCGACCAGGTCGTAGTATAACGTCGGCTCTTAGAGCGGCCACTAGGCCACGTCATTTCCGGGCGCGGGAGGATGTGCGCGTTCGTGACATTCGCGTCCCTTCTTCAGGCAGAAGAAGGGACACGAATGTCCCGAACGCGCGCATCCTCCCGCGCCCGGAAGTGACGTCAACAACGCAGCACACCAGGAAACCAGCTCCCTTCTCGTCGGTTCCGAGAGCGTTCGGTCCCCCGCCGCCGCTGCCGCCTGTGGCAAGGACGTAGCTGTGATCCAGCGAAAGTGATGACTGCCTCCACCCGGATCCCCGCGGATGACACCATTCATACACCTATGCCTGATCTTACACCTGCCTTGTGAGTAGATTTTTTATATGTTTTTGTACTTTCAAATAAATTACCTAATTGCTACGCTTAGAAGGCGCCGCTTGTGTTTCTCTTTTACCACAGATTGCTTCTTCTGTCAGCTTCTAGCTGACAGAAGCCACGTGTGTGTGTGTGTGTGTGTCTGTGTCCGACTCCTCCTTCTTCCTCCGCTCCCCTACTGAGCCAGCGAGCGGCGAGCCTCAGCTCAGCCTGTGCCTGTCACACTGCACTGTGTGATGATGTGACGTTAGTCACGTCACTACACAGTACTTTCAGTTTCTCCGCTCGGGCGGCATGGCTCAGCGGCTGCACACCTGTGATGATTGCTGCCCTCCTCTGTCTCCTCTCCAGACTTCAGCTGGCGCCCTTAATGACCCTCCCACACCCAGTTGCTGTGGCAAGCTCCCCTACTTTGGGGGAAGGTGTGGTGCGAGGTTGAGTTCCTGCACATTTTCCCTGAGAAGAATGCCCTGGGTGACACTATCAATTAGCACTGCAGCAGGCTGGGGGGGGGGGGGGTGATGACGACGACATGAGAGGCGCGTAATGCCCTACTGCCTGTCCTGCTGGGGGGGGGGGGTGACACCATGTTTCACCGCACCAGGTGACACCAACCTTAGTGATGCCACTGGCTCTGTGCAATATAGTTAAAGGGTCACTAAAGGAAAAAAAAACTTTTTTGCTGAAATGACTGTTTACAGGGTATAGAGACATAAAAGTTAACTGATTCCTTTTAAAAAGGATTAAAAATAGATTAAATTCAATCATATAATGTGCCTGTAGTTTCACTTTCGTTTTTAAACTGGTTTCATGTTTATGTGAAGTAAAGAGACCCACAGAACAAAAACAAACAAATCCAGGGCAGTATTTTGTTTTTAAAATGAATCTGATTGGTTCTGAGGAGTTTTAGACACACAGCTTGGACCACAGTGAAAAGCTGCCATGAGCTTTTTCATAAGGAGCCAGACAAGCAGAAAGTGTAAAGATCACAGCCGAATTACAGCAACATCAAAGCAAAAACGAACAATGAGGACATGAAACCAGTACTGCAGTAAGGTAAAGGAAGCTATTTAGCTAAAAAAAAAAAATTCCTTTAGTGATCCTTTAAGTCCCGGATTCCCCACAGGATAGCTCTATCAGAAGAAGGGTGCCACACTATACATACTATAGTCACTATCATACAGAAAAGTTAGCTGTCAGTATTTTTATGGATGAAAAAAATACCATTCAAAAACAAAATACTTTTTTAAGGGAAGAACTTGGGATTTAAAAATCTTCCCATATTTGTGGTTACTCTATAAATAGTATTCAATGAAATGTTTCTATTTTTTCCTATCTATTCATATCCTATTTGCACACATAATTGCCTCTATAATTTATGTTTGGCCGCCACGTCTAATTGTTTTCTCCAGTCATTTAACATCAGAAGCCGTAGAAGATTTTAGTGCCAACGCAGGTCCTGGAATAAATGGGCACACCCTGAGGAACACCATTTGGCCACTTCTGGAAATATTTGCATTAACACACTGAAGCTGAAAAGAGGCTTGATTTTCTACTAAGACAACAGCTTAAAAACAACCATGAACTACATAACTACTTCAAGATGCAAACATTTAAGGTTTTGGAATTGACTGTTCATATAAGACTTGAATGTTATTGAAACATGCAGTGCATACAAAACAACCAGAAAGTATTTATTAAAAAATATTTTGTAAAAACCAATGAAATATTAGGAACCCAATTGTGGTGGGTCTGCTCCTTCAGTGGACTGGTCATTCACTGGGGAGCTTGGCTGCTGATATGGTCCTCTCAGGGCTCGTTTAGAGCCCATTCACACCTAGGCGTATATACGCCTGAAGCGCGACGCCGCAGCAGCCTGCAATACGCTGGAGGGGGGATTTTACATTGTCGGCTATGGAGATGGTTCACATCTCCACGCCAAAACGCCTGAAGCGCAAAACAAGTCCCGGACCCTTTTTTTTCGGGCGGCTTTGGCGTTCGGGCATAGCCGACAATGCTAAAATCACCCCTCCAGCAAAAAACAAGGCTCAAAAACGACGCGTTTTGTCGCCGCAAATCGCAGGACAAAACTCCTATTTCATGTCGCCGCAATACGAGGCATATCGCCTACGCAAAGGTGTGAATGCAGCCTTACACTTGCTTCAAAATGTAGCATTCAACACTCTTTTTTTAAAACACTCTGAATGCCAATCAAAGCACCTGTTACTAAATAAAATGGTTACCTTACAGTCCTGTTCACACATTGTGTCTGCTTTGCCTTTCTTCAAAAATGTTACCCCATGTCACTTTTTTGGTGCTTCAACGCATCTCCAAAGCCTCTATAGAAGCCTATAGCTCCTGAAGCTTTTGAGGGTCTTTTATTTAGAGTCAGCTTCATATTGTTTTGGAGGTATGAGATATCCTAGGGTGCACTGGGAAATTAACAAGCAGTCACTGCTGGTTCATGTGTATATATATACTGGAATTTTTTGATGCAGACATCACATCTGGTGTGCAGCCTGGAGCAGCAGAAAGGTGAGCGGGGTCCAGACTGGAGCAGAGTAACTAGCAGACAGGACATGTGGTATGCAACATGGGAACAATATAGCAGAAGGTGAGCGGGGACTGAAGAGAGAGGACTGAGTAGCAGAGGATCAGCAGAGCTGGGGGACTAGAGCAGGAGAAACTAGAAGATGTCACACGTGGTGAAAAACTTAGGAGGAATATAGAGGGAGGTGAGCAGGGAACGGAGAGAGAGAGGAAGTTCAGCAGAGCTGGAGTTTGCTACTGAGTGGGGAATCAGAAGAGCTGGGGTTACTACTGAGTGGGGGATCAGCAGAGCTGGGGGGTGCTATTGATCAGGGGATCTGCGAAATTAGGGGACTAGTAAGTTGGGGAGCTGCTGAACAAGGCTATTAATAAACTGGGGACTGACTGAACAGGGGTACTAATGAGCTGGGGATCTGCTGAGTTGGAGTACTACTGAGTCAAGGTTCTAATAGGCCCATTTAAAACAAATAGAAAATCAACACAGGGCATTTGCCAAGCTTCAAAAAAAGCATCAAAAACTTTTATTTATTTTTTTACTATGTTTTTATATATCCATAGAAAGAAGGAGGAAACCCAACATTTCTACATATTCTATATTATTTTTAACATATAACATATTTATCGGCGTATACCGCGCACTTTTTTGCCCTGAAAATCGGGGCAAAATCGTGGGTGCGTGATATACAGGCTCGGCTCCTCTCGCGGTCACGTCCTGTGCATCCTGTACGTCGTTTACACGAGAGGAGTCGAGCCTGCCCGACTATACCCGAGTGTACTGCGCTCGGTATATGTCGGCGCAGTGGTTCAAACACAGCGCGGGAAGCGGGGATTGAGCGGGGAGGACACCACAATGGCCGCAGAAGGACGCCGGACCGGACGAGGCCGCCGATGGATGTCGGGCAGGACGTGATGGACGACGGGAAAGACACCAACGAGGGGCATCCAAACTGTAAGGCCCCATACTCACGACCAAACATGTCTGCTGAAACTGGCCCGCAGGCCAGTTTCAGCAGACATGTTTGGTCGTGTGTGGGCGCGAGCGGGCCGAATTCCAGCAAACATTTGCCCGCCGGGCCTTTTCCCAGCAGACAAACATTCCTGGACTTGTTTTAAAACAGCCCGCTGGAATTCAGCCCGCTCGGACATGTACGGTCGTCAGTACAGACCTACCGTACATGTCCAGGCGCCCGCCGTCCCTCGCATGCGTCGAATGACTTCGACGCATGCGTGGAAGCATTTTAAAGGCGGGCCGCCCACGTCGCCGCGTCATTGTCGCGGCGACACCGCGTCATCGACGCGGCGACACCGCGGACACGCCCCGCGTATTGTTTACGCGCGGACTTCTGTACGATGGTGTGTACAACCATCGTACAGAAGCCCTCTGGCAGACATGTATGGTGAAAACGGTCCGACGGACCGCTTTCACCATACATGTTTGTCCGTGTGTACCCGGCCTAAGTGTTTTTTTTTTCCAGGAATTTTCCTTCAAGTTCGGGGGTGCGCGCTATACGCCGGGGCGCGTTATAGCAAGATAAATACGGTAGTTCGAAATTTTTAATTTTCTTCTCCTGGAATACTATTTTACCATAACTTCAAATATAAATGATTTAAAGGGGTGGTTCCCCCTAAAACAAATTTCTAACAATAGATTCGTAAGACCCGTTACACTGCGGGTAGGCTGGCTTTTGTTTTTGTTTTTTCGTACATACCGAGATCTCGCCGTTTCGTCCCTTGGCGGTGGGCGTTCCTAGTTGATTGACGTTTCTCCGACGGGCACATACGTGACGTCACGAATTTCCGAAAGAAGCCGAACGTCGCTGCGCAGGCGCCGTATAGAGCCGACTCTATACGGCGCCTGCGCAATGACGTTCGGCTTCTGTCGGAAAGTCGTGACGCGCAGTATGCACCCGTCGGAGAAACGTCAATCAACTAGGAACGCCCACCGCCAAGGGACGAAACGGCGAGATCTCGGTATGTACGAAAAAACAAAAACAAAAGCCAGCCTACCCGCAGTGTAACGGGTCTTACGAATCTATTGTTAGAAATTTGTTTTAGGGGGAACCACCGCTTTAAATTAAATTGCAGATTGGGTCAAGCCGTGGTGATTAATGTACTACACTATCAAGGCAAAGAGCAGGATCACAACAGTATGACCTGCATGCATTTCTCTAAAGTTATTTTTATTTTTTTAAGTTGACAAAATAGATGCATTTTCCACTTTTTATTACTCAGCAATGGAAGCAGGAATTTAGCTAAATTACCACTGTCAATCCCACAGCACCATGACAAAGACGTGTAAAAAAGTGACACATACCATTAATTAATCTAGTGAAATGATTTGTTTTGCTGATATGTTGGCTTAGTTAAACCACTAACTGCTATTTTGTGTCCTTTTCTCTGTGAAACTACGTAAGAGAATCTTGTAAGTCTGTGCGTCTCTTCAACAGTGGTGATTTATTGCTTCGGGGACCTAGTTAAGGATTGCCAGTGGGACAATCTGAGTGGCACATACGGTTTGAGCAGATGCCAGTTTGCAACTCGCATTGAAGTGGAGGACACTGGCTGCTCCTGACACAAAACATCAATCAACCTTCAAGAGCAACCAACCAGCTAACATGTTCACTGCCATTCTAAACAGGGACAAGAACACAGTGAACAGTTGAATTAAATGTAAGTTTAGGCATGCTCTAGCTCAGAGTCATTTGTGGCATGTATAAGCCAGGAGGTATTTTAGGATTAATTGCATTTTTAGATATTTAAATATTTCTATACACTTAGGCCCCATTCACACTGAATAGTTTTTCAGGCGGTTTAGCGCTAAAAATAGCGCCTAAATACCGCCTGAAAAACTCCTGCCCAGCATTCTCAATGTAAAAGCCCGAGGGCTTTCACACTGAGGCAATGCGCTGGCGGGAGAGAAAAAAATCTCCTGCAAGCAGCATTTTTGGAGTGTGTTTACTGCTCCTTCCCATTTAAAACAATGGGAAACTGCGGTATTAACCCTTTTTCGTCCGCTAGCAGGTGTTAATACCGCACCGCTAGCAGCCGAATCCCACGGCAATTCTGATGGTATAGCGCCACTATTTTTAGCGGCGCTATACTGCCACCGCGCCTCCCGCCCCAGTGTGAAAGGGGCCTTAGTGGGACTGGTAATAATCATTCAGAGTTGAAACAAACATGTAATTTTCTTATTCATGACAAATAAACAGGTTTTCTTCAATCCCACCCCCCAACAGCTGTAAAGAAAAATAGCGGATACTTCCAGGTATGGAGCAGCATCTGACTCTTTTTTCTTCTACTTGTGATAGAGCTTGTATTTAGTATTTGTCAAAAGCTGTCACGTGCGGGAGACAGTTTTTAGCCCTGTGTAGGCTCAGAGTAGAATGCTTTAGGCTGCATTCACACATGGGAATATGGAATCACGGGCAGAATAGCCACGATTTCCACTATTTCCAAATGCCCAGGTGTGAATGACAAATCGCATAATGCACATTTGACATGCCATTCATTTGAATGACACCTAACAACGCTGTGCAGTTCTGTCGTGATTGTCGCACGATAAATCGCGTTGCAATCACACCAAACCACATTGCAATGGCAATGTGTAATGGCACTTCAGGAACAGTTAAAGGGCAAAAATGTATCTTTAACCATGCAAAGCTTATTACCAATGTTCATATAAAAGAACATCTTGGTTGCAGTGACCATAACACAATTTCATTTAATGTTAGCTGTAAACAACAAGCTCATACTGGAAAGATTAAAACACTTACATTGCCCAAGGATGAGGGCTTCTCTCCAAGTCTTAGGCCCCGTACACACGATAGAATCCATCCGCAGATAAATCCCAGCAAATGGGTTTCTGCGGATAGATCCTATGGTGTGTACACGCCAGCGGATCTGTTTCCGCGGAGAAATCTCCTCTGGGATGGATTCCAGCAGATCGGATATTTGCTGTGATGCACAACAAATCAATCTGCTGGAATCCATTCCAACGGATGGATCCGCTCGTCTGTACAGACTTACCGGATCCATCCGCCCAAAGGGATTCCCCGCACGCGTCGTAATGATTTGACGCATGCGTGGAATTCCTTATATGACAGCGTCGCGCCCGTCGCCGCGTCATAATAGCGGCGACGGCGCGACACGTCATCGGCAGAGGATTTCAGCGCGGATTTCAATGCGATGGTGTGTACACGCCATCGCATAGAAATCTTCTGAAATCCTCGAGAGGATTTATCCGCGGATACGGTCCGCTGGACCGTATCTGCGGATAAATCCTCTCGTGTGTATGGGGCCTTAGGGAATGTTGGCATAGATGAACACAGAAATAGGAATTCTTTAAAATGACTGTATGTGCACACAATGAAAAAGTTAGTTTAAAAGGCTAAATAACACCTATGTGGATCACGACCAAAGCTAAAAAAAAAGCTATAAATAATAAGAAAAGAGTCTTTAAAAAAATATAAAAATGAAGGAACACTATCATCATTTAAATAATGTTACAAGGAATATAACATAATACGTAAAAAAAAGGGAAATCAAGTCTGCAAAAATTTGAAACGAACCACAGATTGCAAAAGAGAGTAGGACAAACCTCCAAAAGTTCTTCAAATATATTATTAGTGAAAAGCTCAGCATGTATACCCTTTACAAAATGAGCCCTTTACAAAATAATCTGCAGTTTGTGGCTGGGGACAAAAGAGAAGGCAAATTTATTAAATACCTTCTCTGTGTATAAAAAGGAGCACGACTTGGGCACTGGCACAGATGCCCGGATGATGATCAGGCGTCCCTATTAAAGTGCATCATTAGACTGTAATGCCGGGTACAGACGAGAGGATTGATCCGCGGATACGGTCCGCCGGACCGTATCCGCGGATAAATCCTCTCGAGGATTTCCGCGGATTTGGATCCGATGGAGTGTACTCACCATCGGATCGAAATCCGCGCCGAAATCCCATCGCGATGACGTGTCGCGCCGTCGCCGCGATGATGACGCAGCGACGTGCGCGACGCTGTCATATAAGGATACCCACGCATGCGTCGAATCATTACGACGCATGCGAGGGAGGGAAGCCCCCAAATGTAGCGCACCCCCTAAGGAGCTGCAAGTAACTGGGATCCCCCACCCTGCACAGCCAGGCACACCAAATTGTCATAGTCACTTCAGAGTCAGAAAACAGTTCAGTACTTTGGGCCAGATCCACAAAAACCTGGCGCAACTTAAAAAATCCCATTTAAGTTACACTGCCTTAAAATTTCTACCTAAGTGCCCGATCCACAAAGCACTTACCTAGAAATTTCAGGCTGTGTAACTTAAATCCGGCCGGCGCAAGGCGTTCCTATTCAAATGGGGCGAGTCCCATTTAAATGAGGCGCGCTCCCGCGCTGGCCGTACTGCGCATGCGCGAAGTTACGTTACGCCAAGTTTTGTGGATCGCGCCGGGTAAAAAAAGTTGCGTCGGAAAAAAAAAAAATTGAAAAAAATTTGACAGCGTCGCTCGGCATGCATTCCTGAGAGGGAGAACTCCATGCCAATTTTCAAATAAAAAACCGGCATGGGTTCCCCCCCCAGGAGCATACCAGGCCCTTAGGTCTGGTATGGGTTGTAAGGAGACCCCCCCCTACGCCGAAAAATCGACGTAGGGGGTCCCCCTACAATCCATACCAGACCCGTATCCAAAGCACGCTACCCGGCCGGCCAGGAATGGGAGTGGGGACGAGCGAGCGCCCCCCCCTCCTGAGCCGTACCAGGCCGCATGCCCTCAACATGGGGGGGTTGGGTGCTCTGGGGCAGGGGGGCGCACTGCGGGCCCCCCCCTCCCCAAAGCACCCTGTCCCCATGTTGATGAGGACAGGACCTCTTCCCGACAACCCTGGCCGTTGGTTGTCGGGGTCTGCGGGCGGGGGGCTTATCGGAATCTGGGAGTCCCCTCAAATAAGGGGGCCCCCAGATACCGGCCCCCCACCCTAAGTGAATGGATATGGGGTACATCGTACCCCTACTCATTCACCTGGAGGCAAAGTGATAGTTATTAAACACACAACACAAGGGTTTTTAAAATCATTTATTAGTCTGCTCCGGAGGCCCCACCTGTCTTCTTTAGCTCTAATACCAGGGGGGGGGGGCTTCTTCTTCCGCTCTCCGGGGGGTCTTCTCCGCTCTCCGGGGGGGTCTTCTTCTTCCGCTCTCCGGGGGGGGTCTTCTCCGCTCTCCGGGGGTCTTCTTCTATCTTCGCCGCTCTCCGCTGTTGACTCGGCGCACCCCGGTTCTTCTCCAGCTGTCCGGTGCCTTCTCCTTCAGCGCTGGCTGCCTGCTATCTTGGTGTGTTAGCTCAATTACTAGCAGGCAGCCAGCGCGGTCTTCTGTGACGTCATCTTCTTCTCTTCTCTTCTTCTCCCTTCTTCCGATGTTGACCCGACGCCTCTTCTCACTGCAATGATGGAAGCGCGCCTTGCATCCCATTTATATAGGCCTCACCGTCCCATCATGCTCCGGTAGGTACCCACGTGGTGGGTGCCTACCCACGTGGGTACCTACCGGAGCATGATGGGAACATGATGGCCTATATAAATCGGATGCAAGGCGCGCTTCCATCATTGCAGCGAGAAGAGGCGTCGGGTCAACATCGGAAGAAGGGAGAAGAAGAGAAGAGAAGAAGATGACGTCACAGAAGACCGCGCTGGCTGCCTGCTAGTAATTGAGCTAACACACGAAGATAGCAAGCAGCCAGCGCTGAAGGAGAAGGCACCGGACAGCTGGAGAAGAACCGGGGTGCGCCGAGTCAACAGCGGAGAGCGGCGAAGATAGAAGAAGACCCCCGAAGAGCGGAGAAGACCCCCCCGGAGAGCGGAAGAAGAAGACCCCCCCGGAGAGCGGAGAAGACCCCCCCGGAGAGCGGAAGAAGAAGCCCCCCCTGGTATTAGAGCTAAAGAAGACAGGGGGGGCCTCCGGAGCAGACTAATAAATGATTTTAAAAACCCTTGTGTTGTGTGTTTAATAACTATCACTTTGCCTCCAGGTGAATGGGTAGGGGTACGATGTACCCCATATCCATTCACTTAGGGTGGGGGGCCGGTATCTGGGGGCCCCCTTATTTGAGGGGACTCCCAGATTCCGATAAGCCCCCCGCCTGCAGACCCCGACAACCAACGGCCAGGGTTGTCGGGAAGAGGTCCTGGACTCATCAACATGGGGACAGGGTTCTCTGGGGTGGGGGGGCCCGCAGTGCGCCCCCCTGCCCCAGAGCACCCAACCCCCCCATGTTGAGGGCATGCGGCCTGGTACGGCTCAGGATGGGGGGGGGGGGGCGCTCGCTCGTCCCCACTCCCATTCCTGGCCGGCCGGGTAGCGTGCTTTGGATACGGGTCTGGTATGGATTGTAGGGGGACCCCCTACGTCAATTTTTCGGCAGGGGGGGGCTTCCTTACAACCAATACCAGACCTAAGGGCCTGGTATGCTCCTGGGGGGGAGCCCATGCCGGTTTTGATCTTAGAAATTGCCGTGGAGTTCTCCCTCAGGAATGCATACCAAATGCCGTCGCTTGAATGTGCTTTTACATGGTGTTACTAACTTTACACTTTGTAAAAGCAGCCCTAATTTTACACTTGCAAACTAAAACTTACGGCGAAAAAACGAAGCTGAAAAGCTTTGTGGATCGCCCTAAGTGCTAATTTGCATACCAGAAGCGGCATTTCGACTCAAAATGCCCCCAGCGGCGGATGCGGTACTGCATCCTAAGATCCGGCAGTGTAAGTCCCTTACACATGTCGGATCTTCTGCCTAACTTTGGAAAACTGATTCTGTGGATCAGTTCCAAAGTTAGAACCAGGGATACGTCGGCTTACGCCGGCGTATCCCTTTTGAGGATCTGGCCCTTTGTTTTTTGTTATTTATTTGAGGGTTTAGAACTTGGATGGGGTTTTGGAATTATGGAATTCCGACTTGGCTTCAGAACAATTCCAGGGACAACTTTCCTATATACAGTCTATACAGAATCCACTGCTTCCTCCAGCACTCGCGTGCTTGCAGAACTCTGCTGGCACACTGATAGTGGATCTGACAGCACTTAGTCAGATTTGAGCAAAAGCCTGTTATAGGAAAGATATTTGAATACAGAAACATGGGGCCAGATCCACATACATGTAGAACGGCGCAGTGTATCAGAGATACACAACGCCGCCGTACCTTACCTGTCGCATTTTCGAATCCTCATCGATTTTGCGCACTAAGTTACGGCGGTGTAGTGTATTTCTGGCGGCGGTTTTGAAATTGGGCGGGTTGGGGGCGGGTTTCATTTAAATGAAGCGCGTCCCCGAGCCGAATGAACTGTGCATGCGTCGTCCCGAAAGTTTTTCAATGCTTTATTCCAAGGCCCAACCTGGCCAACATCAACATGACACACGACAGAGAAGGTTGATGAGCGTAGAGAAAACTTTAATATCAGGCCTTGGATATTCAGAGAGAGCAAGCCTGCTCTCAGCAATGATATAGCTCAATTCGTCGCCACCACAATCAGGGTGGGTAAAGTGCCCCCGGACAGGCAGTTATCTCGGGCCTGGCAGTCGGAGCGTCACTTACAAATCACTGGGAGGAAACAGACCTCTGCCACAGGCCTGACTCTGACTCAAGCATAGTGTATCTACATGGTTCATAGTGTTACAACATCACTGATTAAAGTGCATTGTACGGCATCATAAAATATTCCAATAATAAAGTTTTAAATTTAAAAATGTTAAATTACAAATCAGACACTAATATAAGAGGACTTCCAAAATGATCAAATATACACAAATGGGAAGCTGTTGAATGTTCTTCAAAAGAGTATGTATATATTGGTAAATAAATTATAAAAACAGGGCTATACAGATGCACTTTATGCACAAACACATGTTGAAAATGCATAAGTCATGCAACATGTGCTCATCCCCTGCAATAGACAATAAATAGAAATAAATTAGAAATGCAGGGCTATACTGATGCACCGTATGCAAAAAACGCATGTCGACAAATGCATAAGTCATGCAACATATGCTCATCCCCTGCAATGGACAATAAATATAAATAAATAATAAATACAGGGCTATACTGATACACCCTATGCAAAAATGCATGTCAAAAATGCATAAGTCATGCAACATATGCTCACCCCCTGCGATAGACAATAAATATAAATAAATTAGATTAGAAATACAGGGCTATACTGATGCATCCCATGCAAAAACGCATGTCAAAAATTCATAAGTCATGCAACATATGCTCACCCCCTGCGATAGACAATAAATATAAATAAATTAGATTAGAAATACAGGGCTATACTGATGCATCCTGATGCATCCAAAATGCATAAGTCACGCAACATATGCTCATCCCCCTACAATAGACAAGCTGTACAGCCGGAGGGACACGGTCGCACTAGGGTAAGCACATCAAAATTGGTTTCATATGTGCAACCCAACAAAGTGCACCGTACACCCAAACATGCCAGTGTGGTGCCCCAAACTCATCACGCCCATGTCTAGGAGCAAAGTGCACCTTAACATAACCGTATACTGACGTGGTGGCGTCGCCTGCAGCCTACATCATTGATACATATAGGCCCACTCCATATTGGTAAACAAGGTCACAATCAACATTATGGCCTTCTTGATTTGTATGCCAACATCGTAACTAGATTGGAAAGATAATTGAAAACAGGAACATGGACTTTATAGGCACACCCGTACAATTGGAAAAAAAAAATATATACATTTTTATTTAAACATGATTAAAAAACAACATTGTTGTCATACATATTAAAAACATAACATGATTAGACCTATACAACACTCTCACCACCTACATAAACAAATATTACCATAGTACTAGATTAAGAATGATTTAACTTAGGTGATAGTATTGGAAAAGAAGGTTAGTGGCAGAGGCGTAATGGAGGAAACTCTACATGTTGTGCGCCTTTAAGCACTTCTTGAGGAGATTGCAATCTAATATGCATAAAAATAAGAAAAAAAACAGACAAACAATAAAAAGCCTGTTATAGGCAGGAACACAAGACAAGGGCCCTTAGTTGTGTAGCAAAAAGTCAGTGTCCAGCTTACATCTCTATGGCTACTGATCCCAGCACCAGCTTTTCAGGCACTGCCAGCCCGCCTGGCTGCAACAGCCCCTTTCAATAGCCCTCCTGGCTAACTTCTCCACAGTCCTCCCAGACTGACACTGGGGTAGATTCAGGTAGGGGCGCGCACTGCTACGGCAGCGCAGCGTACCGTTTTTACGCTACGCCTCCGTAAGTTACTGGAGCTACGCTTCATTCACAAAGCATTTGCTCCGTAATTTGCGGCGGCGTTTCGTAAAAGGGGCCGGCGTAAGCGTGCGTAATTTAAATGATCCCGTAGGGGGCGTGGATCATTTAAATTAGGCGCGTTCCCGCGCCGAACAAACTGCGCATGCTCCGTCGGGAAAATTTCCCGACGTGCATTGCAGTAAATGAAGCTTCTCCAAGGTTCTAAAACAGGGGGAGACACCAGAGATGCTGCTTGCTGAGTCATCCAGCCTCCCTAAGTCACTCAACCCTGACCCAGATTCGGCCCAGGCCTAGCTCTCAGCCAAACCAATTTACCTACGTTATCAACTAACTATATACACTAGCACACTAGCTAGAGGGTACTACATGTATAAATACATAGGTCGTCTATATAGTGATCTTGACATTATTTACTTTCAGGTTATTAAAGAGGGCAAGGGGCATTCTTTACATCTGGAGGGAAAGAGATTTAACATACTCATACGAGTGGGCAGGGCTAGGCGTCCTAGTGGGGGACACTAGAACAACATTTGTTAATTGCTTAGGTTCCAGGCAGGAGTTTGTTCTCATGCAATTTAAAATCAGCAGTAAGGCATAACTCCAGATCTAGAAGTGAGCTACCCCAAGCACAATTATACTTCTATGAACCCATGGGTTACTCACTGTACTTTAACACTAAGCACCACAAACACTACCATGGTTGAAGAACACCAAATGCCATGCAGCATTTAGAATCTGGTGCTGCAGAGCATGCACCAGCATCCACCAACCCAGCAATACATGTCATCTCACTCCCAGTGACATGTATACAGTTAATAATTGATACAGGAAATTAACCTCACTCTGTAACTATGTACTTGCCCTTTCTTGCTCTCAGGGGCCCCCTCTACATCTTCCCCATAAATCCCAGGCTAGGTCCCTAGGGTAATCATATCTGAATAACAGCAGAGAGTCCTTAGTGTCCATTAGAGGCAAGGTCCATGATTGCTAAACAATCCACCTGAGGTAGCACAGAGTCTATATACTGTAGGTCACGTTTGGCAAAGATCCTTAAAGGCAGTAAGTCCAAGTTTGGAAGTTAAAGGAGAAGTATAGCCAAAGCTATTTTGGCAACACTTCTCCTGGGGATCACAGGAATGCAGTTCGTTCTGCACTCCTTTGACCAGTTTTCAGCTGACAGCGGGCTAAATCATCCACTGTCGGCTGACGTCTCTCAGTCTTTACAGTCAGAATCCACCCGGTTGCCTAGGCAGGCAGCTGGCTCAGCTTCACAGTCTGCTGCTGAGAGACTGAGCCACGGAGCCAGCCACTCCCACCCCTACACAACCCAGAGCTCCAGTTAGAGCAGGAGGGACAAAGCAGAGAGTCGGTGTCTGACAGTCACCAGCTCTCTGTTCACTGAAGGCTGAGAACCAGCAAGCAATCAGTGGTTTTTGATCACTCAGTTCTCAGTCTTAGACATGGCATGGAACAGATGGAGCATCATAGTCCTTAGTTGCCCCCTCCCCCCCCCCCCCCTGCCAGTGGCACTTTCTGGAAGCATAACAGTCTACATTTTGTCAGTATTTCCAGCAGATCTCTGTTGAGGCACTGAAGGTTCTATTTTTATGTGAGTCATTTACTGGTGGGAAAATCTAGCCAATCAATCCCTCATATCCACCACACATCTACATTGTAACAGTTTCACAGGAAGGACAGCAGACTTGAACCAGATAACAGCAGAGCATGAGTCAGTACAGAAAAAAACATTAACCCTTCTGAAGGCACCTGCCTACATACGGAAAGGCTTCTTCACAGTAAAGTTTGTGAAAATGTGGAATAGACTCCCTCAAGAGCTAGATCTGGCCAGCTCAGTAGATTGTTTTTAAAAAAGATCTGGATGTAGTGCTAAATTCCCAAAATATAACTGGATACAAATTTTTGGAGGTAATAACGCCAAGAGTAGTTCATTCAGAAAATATCCAATTGCCTTCTGGAGGATTATACAGCATTTTTTTCCCCCACACTGGAGCGAATTGGATCATGCTTTTTGTTTGTTTGTTTTTTAAGGGGTTTCATTTATAGACCCAGAAAGTTTCTAGATAATTTCGGGAAACGTTCTGACAGATTTAGAATTATTTTTATTGCAAAAAGTTCTAAATACCAACCTAATCGTTCTCTTCGTTCTTCTCAAGTCCTCCTGCTCTCTAGCTCTCTCATCACCTCCTCCCATGCTTGTCTCCAGGACTTTTCCAGAACTGTATTTTAATTTTGTCAATCTGATCACCCCCCACATCTACTACCCTTTGTTCCACTTGACCCTCCCTTCTAGATTGTAAGCTCTAACGAGCAGAGCCCTCTGATCCCTCCTGTATTGAATTGTATTGTAACTGTACTGTCTTCCCTGATGTTGTAAAGCGATGCGCAAACTGTTGGCGCTATATAAATCCTGTATAATAATAATAATAATAATAATAACCCCAAATCTTGCAATGCTAGCAGTCAGAGGTAACAGTGACTAATGCCACGTACATACGATCCGAAAATCGGACGACAGATCGTCCGACTTTTTCCGTTTACTAGTCGCAAGTAGAAATTGAATAGGTTACCAAAGTCACGAAAATTTTCGGATGACAGAAAAAAAAATCGGAAGTGATGTCATGTGTTGTAATGTATTTGTGTTGTGTATTTTCGGACGACAACTGTACTGACCAAACGAAAATCGTACGATCTGGTATCGTACAAGGAACATTTTCGTGCATGTCCGATAAAATAATATCGGATGAACTGTCAAGATCGGCTCACGGAAGCTCTGTACTAACGATCCGGTTATCGGACGATTCTTCCTCGGACGACATTTTTCGTACAATATTCGGATCGTGTGTACCTGGCATTAGAATGTCTCATACTGCAGATAAACCGCTATGGGACTGTAGGCAAAAGAGAGTCTATGCACACTCACATACCAGGAAGTGCATTGCTATTTTTAAGGAGCAAATCCAGACATTTCTAGATGCTTCCTATAAGAGAACAATCCTTCACCTTTTAAGTTTTGGTCCTCTTTCAATTTTTCTTGATTTTAACCTCCCTGGCGGTATGATTCTTTCAGAAAAAACATGCTGAAAGCGGTACCATTATTTGCAAGAAAATTTGGCTTTTATATTGTAGGTCTGTCATTTTTAGAAATAACTCACTTAAATCTGACCAAACAAGCTTCTAATAGGCATCCCGGGTATGACATTTTTTTAAAAACAAAATTATAAATTATAATATAATAAATAATTATAAATAATTATAACAAATAATAATATAATTATAATAAAAATTATTCAATAATGTAATCAAATCAAAATCACTGAAATTTGCTCAGTTGCAGAATTGTTGCTGTCATTATTTTTTTTTTTTATGACGAACTTCCCCACAAATCGCTATCGCACAATTCTGCAAGTGATTATAATTTATTATCGCTGTTTTTTAGCTGATCTAAAACTATTTTTGACATAAAGGGACACTTTTGGTTGCTATGGACAATCTACAGTTTGCAGGGAGAAAGAAACGTTTTTATTATATAAAATGACATGCAGGGCACTGGACAGACCACTAGGGACAAGGGGGGTGTGTTTTTTTTACATACAGTACTGTAATCTATAAGATTACAGTATACTGTATGTATAGTGTTTGTTTACTTTTTTGAATTTGGCACCGTTCTCCGTCCCCGTGCGTCGTAACGTCGCAGGGAACGGAGATCGGCGTCACACGGAGGCACTGTGTGAATCGAGCGAGGTCCTGCTCGCTCACACAGCGCGGTGGCATCGCTGGATCCAGGGACAAGGTAAGTAAAACTCCCTGTACATCCAGCGAGGCGAGCCCGAGTCTGACTCGGGGTTACCGATCCTTGCCCAAAAATCTCACCCCGAGTCAGACTCGGGAACACCGCCCAGGAGGTTAAGTGGTTTCACAATATTTATAGACTTAGGGGCAGATCCACAAAGAAAGTACGCCGGCGTATCTACTGATACGCCGGCATACTTTCAAATTTCCTGCGTCGTATCTTTGTTTTGAATCCTCAAAACAAGATCTGGGTTAGATCCGACAGGCGTACGTCTTCGTACGCCTTCGGATCTTAGATGCAATTCTTCGGTGTCTGCTGGGTGGCGTTCCCGTCGTATTCCGCTTCGAGTATGCAAATTAGCTATTTCCGACGATCCACGAACGTACGAGTGGCCGTCACATTCTTTTACGTGGTTTCCATTCAGCTTTTTTCGGCGTATAGTTAAAGCTGCTATTTGGTGGCGTACGCAATGTTAAGTATGGCCGTCGTTCCCGCGTCGAATTTGAAAATATTTTATTTTGTTTGCGTAAGTCGTCCGTGAATGGGGCTGGATGTAATTTACGTCCATGTCAAAACGACGTCATTTAGCGCAATGCACGGCGGGAAATTTAGGAACGGCGCATGCGCAGTTAGTTCGGCGAGGGGACGCGCTTAATTTAAATGAAACACGCCCCCTACTCGCCGATTTGAATTACGTAACTTACGGCGCAAATTCTTTCTGGAATCAAAGCTTTGAAAAGTAAGTTACAGCGGCGTAGCGGATCTCACATACGCTGCACCCATGCAATTGTACGTGAATCTGCCCCTTACATTTTAGCATAGTCACACATCATAAAATCGAGAAACCCCCATGGTTGTGTTTGGTGGTAGAATGCATGCTGTAACTCGTACTGGGTTCCTTAAACAGTAGGAGCAATATACCAGTAAGTAATATTTTATGTCTTGTTATGATTTGTACAAAATTGTATGTACACAATCAATGCCAAGATATCTAATGCAACATAAATCTTCTTTACAATAAAATGCATTCTTCTTCAGCTATGGGAAATAGAAATGCTTTTTTGGCTTTTATCTAGTGTGAATATTTTTTTAATACTTGCCAATGGAATGATGCAAAGTAATGCCTCATTACCCCTGTAAACACCTGTATGCTGATACACCACTGGGACTGCTCATCGAAAATGGTTTAATTTTCTTTTCTTTTTCATACAATTACACCAACACAAAGCACAATCATGAAAGAAAATTAGAAGGTGCAGAGCATATCTTTGTCAAGCCAGCTCTGTCAAGCTTTTTCAGTTACTCTCGACAAATAGAGACACTTGTTTAAAAAGGATTGTCCACAGAAGTAAAACAATGAGGCAATGCCTTGATTCAATAATGTGTCAAAACTGTGTTCATTCTTGCTCTATACATCTCTGAAACTAACATAGAATACATTTCCACACATTGCGTAGTTAGTAGTGCCCACTCCCAGGTAGAAGCATTTTTTTTATCATAAGAGCCTTTATCCCCATCACACATTGTTGCTTCAGCAGTTTCCACTTAGTGTTGTGCATCTTTCTATAATGTCTGCCTTAGTTTTTCCCACCTTGTCTGAGATAGTTTTTCTGGCAGCCCCCCTCCCCTACCACCACATCAGGTCCTCTTACAGCCCTCCATGATTAAGTCCTCAGTGGGGTGAAACATGTTGGAGGTGAAAGTGGACAGACAAAGCTATATGTTGCAAATTCTCTACTTGTTACATTAAAACTGTGTAGCACCCTCTAGTGCGTGCTGCTAGAATTAGAGTAGGCAAGCTACAGGGATAAACCTGAGTCACCGAATCTGGGTCAGGTTTATTAGAGGCCAGAGCTGGATGACTCATCCTGGCAGCTCTCTGGTGCCTTCCCGTTACTAGAATTTTGGAGAATGTTCTAGAAGATAGCGGGCGGAAGCTAGAAGGGTTTGCCTTGAATGTTTAGGGGCCCTGGCAGGTTGGGGGCCTGGCAGGGAATTAAGGAGACCTTAAATAGACATGAGCCAGGACAGAAGGGGATCGGGGGGAGAGTCTGTCAGTGGCCCTTTAGGATCCCCTGTCGGGGAAGGGCTTTGCCTTGGGATGGAGCTTGGGAGGCTGGCCTGGAAGCATCCCACCACAGTAGACAGTTGGAGGGACCCTAACCAGAGAGGCAGCAGAGAGAGCAAGGAGAGACAGTGAGTAGAACAGCACAGTGCAGGGACAGGCAATGGGAGAGACAGCAGGTCTCGCTTCAAGACAGCTGTGTGCCAAGCCCTTATCCAACCTTGCCCTGTGGATGTGTATATCAGTCAGGAGGACTGGGAAGAAAAATCAACCAGGTGGGCTGGTGGCAGCCTGGCGGGCTAGAATTAGAACTGGAATCAGTGTCTATGGAGAGGCAGAAGGTAGTGAGAGATGCTGTTGCTGAGCTAACAAGAGACTATTAGTTCCTCCAATAGTAATCCAGCAGAAGCTGTACAAGTTTGTGTAAGAGGAATGACAAAGGGGAATCTGTAAATAGGGAGGAAGTTGTCCCTGGTTCTGTTTAATGGACATTTGCAAGTTGGGAATCCCATAATCCCTTACCCCCATCTGAGTTATTATCCCCTATAAAACAACAAAAACAAGCCAAATGACTGATTTCTGTTCCTGATGCAAGAAGGAAATGCTGTGTGACTGGCTGTGTAGCAGTGGGGTACCCTGACATTAGCAACTCCTACGGGGGTAGTGCTACAACTGGATTTACATTGGTGCCATTTTTGGTCAGTTGTTTTGACACTCTTTCCTTTATTTTACAATATATTGAAGCTCTCCCTGCACTGTTTTCTGGCAGCTCCCTAAATCTATACTATGCTCACTGGAAGCCACTTCCACCATCCACACCACATTCTATATGAGCTCTATTGCTACCATTTACACTATGTATGCATTATTCCTGTTGCTGTGCATAGTAGCTTCTCCTACATGTCCCTCCCTCTGTTCCCACTATAGTAGGGTGACCAGACATCCCCAGTTTCAGGGGACAGTCCCCTGATTGAGGACACTGTCCCCGGAAAAAGTCTGTCTCTGGTTTTGTCCCCAGATTGGATTTAATAGGGGGCAGGGGCAATTTCAAAGACAGTCAGTGCAGAATTAAAATACAAAAATTAGAATTACACACCCCGCTCCGCCGTGCCTACTAGCATAGGGGGGTTGTATTTTTCCCATTATCTGTGCCTCCTTCTGATGATCATGTGCTGGTCGGAGCGGAGGGAATATTTCTTCAGTTTCGGGCGCATTCCCAATCAGCTCCATTCGCATGTTCTTCTGCCTTGGCTTAAATCCTGGCCAGCCATCTGCCTATCTCCTTGCCTTCCCTGGCGGAGTGATCTTCCTCCGCTCCCCATCCAGTAGTAGCCGAGGCCCGAAGAGTAAGACTTGAGAGGCTGTGAGGCGGGCGGTAACTGTAGATATTTTAAAAATATGCAGGAGTCTTACATAAGTTAAGTCTTGCCCCTACTAAGGCCAAATACTTTGACAGAGTCCCAGACAGAAGTGTTTATTGGCTTTACACATCAGTAGAATAGGTGTAAACTGTTTTTCCTCCCCTGGGATAGAGAAAGTTCACAATGCATCATCTTAGTGCACAATTAGCTTCCTCTTTACTTCCTCTCTCTTCACCCACCAGTCAATGACCTGGTTATCTATGAAACTGTCTCTATACTCCACTTCTCAGCAACAACCAGTTCTACCCTTGCCTACTGTCTCCCCCATCCACAATCACGCCCTTCCCTACCTCTCTCTACCCAGCCACAGATATCTTCCCCACTGTGCTCCAACTGTGCTAAACCCACTCAGTCTATTTACTCAATAACCCACTATTAGATTATGATCAGCCTCTGTTCAAAATCAGTTCCTGCTGCCTTCTCTCTTTTCCCTAGGCCATTATGATTTCTGTATTCTACCTAATTTCCTGCACCTTTCCCATCCATGATCAGTTCATATTCTGCCTGTTTTGTCCGATTCCCACATCCATGACTTTAAACTTACTGCCTTTTCTCGAACTCCAGCACATGATTAGCTGCCTCCATTCTTGAAATGAGCTACTACTATGATTCCCTAGCTTCTGCCATTGTTTCATAAAAAGCTGTCTTACCTCTTTTTTTTCCCCCACATCCTGCCATGATCAGCTTTAACTCAGTCTCCTCTGTACCTATCTGGTCCAAACCCCCATGCCACTTTGCCTCCCTACCAGTGCCATCTTAAGAGCATTATAGGCCCCCGGGCAATACAGTGCACTGGGGCCCTGTCTACACAATCACGCACGAGAATTTACTAACAAAAATCATGAAATTTACTGACAGAACCACATTTTTTA
This sequence comes from Rana temporaria, assembly GCF_905171775.1. NCBI lineage: Eukaryota > Metazoa > Chordata > Amphibia > Anura > Ranidae > Rana > Rana temporaria. The sequence goes on from NC_053492.1 coordinate 195,660,980, forward strand.
CCGGCACTGCATTACCGGCAATGCAAAAAAGTAAATAAAATTACAGTTTTACAAATTTCTTCATTGACATGAAGGTTAGGTTACTATAACCCGATAAGGGAATTCCCCCCAGTGGGGTTTTTAGGCAGCTCAGTTGGTGGATTAATTGAAAAGACAATATATAAGAAGAGGAATTTTATTGTAAAAACAACAAGTAGAAAAGTTTTAAGATATGAGTTGCAAAATTACAAAATCTTAAATAATTTTTTTCCATACATAGAGATCACAGAACACAACAAATTGTCATACAGCTTAGCATGGATTTTTACAAGCCTGTAGCAATTCCTAACGTGTTTCAACCCTTAAACAGATCTTCTTCAGAGGTATTGTTGTTACTAAGGAAAGATTTACATCATTTGTGTTCAAATGTTTTACAATTTCTCCTCTCCATATATGTGGGGAGGACAGAAAACAAGTAAACAAAAAGTTTTTTAGAAGGTAAAATTACCAAATAAATATGTATGGATGTAATGCAATCTACATCGAAGTCTTCCATCAAAGAGAAGGACCCCAGAAAATCCCAGGTTACTATAACCCAGCCTGCTCAGAGTTTCCTCTTACATCAGAGTCTGCAGGATTCCCCCTTACAGTGAAAGGGAACTCTTATGTAAAGGGGAACGCTGCAGATCATGATGTAAGGGGGAAATCTGATATAAGGTGGTCTCTGGTCACCAAAGCCCCCTTCCACATCAGAGTCCACTGCTTTCTCTTTACATCAGAGTTCCCACTTACATCAGGGTCCTCAGACTGAGTACCCTCTTGCACTGTAAGGGGGAATCCTGCAAACTCTGATGTAAAGGGGAACACCAGGAACTCTGATGTGTGGGGCACTCTGGTGACCAGAGACCACCTTCCGTAGAGTAAATACACTAAGGTAAAGGGGGGGGTCACTAATATTTTTGTATTCACTCCCCCCTTACATCAGCAACCACCCGCCCCTTAGACTGGCCTGGTGGCGCTATCACTGACCTCCTCTCAGGTGCACCATGCAAGGCTCAGTCAGATGGCTCCAGCTTGGCTGCTCTGGTTTTATCCTACAGTCTCCTAATGTCTGACTTCTCCCATGACCCCCATCCTGGCGGTGCTCCCACTCTTGACTCCTCTCCAGACTCTTCCTCAGAGACTGTAGACATGATACAGTTCTACAGTTCTGACCCGCCGCTCTCCACCATTTTTTACTGGGATCGCAAGTGCCCAGCGTGCCCAATGGAAAAGACAGCCCTGCTCCCTACTCAGTTCCATGTTCAGAAAGTATTTCCTTTTCCCAGTTTATTGCATCTTCTCTCAGTGGTTTGTTATAAGATCCCTCTCAGCTTCCTAAAGAATACCACATACAAGATCAACTTACATGTTGTCGCTTATCATGATCACACACTTTGATCAATTATACACATCCAACTAAAACATTGTTTGATTGCCTATTAAAGAGGTTGTGATGGTTCGTTTTTTCTAAATAGCTTCCTTTAAAGCGGGGGTTCACACCAAAAAAAATGTTTTAACATTACATTCAGCCAGGTTGTCAGAATGACAATCGGCTGTTTTTTTTAAATTTCATTGCCGTACATACCGTATTTTCACCGTCGCTTCCGGGTATGTAATCTGCGGGACTGGGCGTTCCTAATTGATTGACATCCTTCTGACCGGCGCATACAGCGCGTCACGAGTTGCCAAAAGAAGCCGAACGTCGGTGCGCAGGCGCCGTATAGAGCCGACTCGCAGTCCGGCTTCTTTCGGCAACTCGTGACGCGCTGTATGCGCCGGTCGGAAGGATGCCAATCAATTAGGAACGCCCAGTACCGCAGATTACATACCCCGAAGCGGCGGTGAAAATACAGTATGTACGGCAATGAAATAAAAAAAACAGCCGATTGTCATTCTGACAACTCAGCTGAATGTAATGTTAAAACATTTTTTTGGGGTGAACCCCCGCTTTAAGCTAGTGCATTGTTGGTTCACTAACCTTTTCCTTCAATTTCCCTTCTAAATGTTTTTTTTTCTTTGTTTTCTGTGTCTGAATTTCTCACTTCCTGGTTCTCCTCAGTAAGCTGTTCTGGCTGACTAACCCCCATGGATGATGGGGGCAAGCTTACTGATGAGAAACAGGAAGTGAGAAATTCAGACAAAAAAAAAAAACATTTAGAAGGAAAATCGAAGGAAAAGGTAAGTGAACCAACATTGCACTAGCTTAAAGGAACCTATTTAGAAGATAAAAAATGAACCTTTACAACCCCTTTAATGCATACCAGTGTATTATGATTGAGTTATATGCCATAAAGAACAATCGTGTTCTCCATTATTTAATTATAGATGTAGCGCCCCCTTACTTTCAGTATGGGCACTACGCTAAAGTTAGTGGGGAATGGGAGAGTTGATTTGCTCCCATTTACAATTTGCTAAATTATGGGCTGCTGTCATTCCTGAACTGTCCTGTAGGTCGGTCTGCACTCCAGGGGTGTTTTTTCCACCCCTGGGCCACAGGTGGCGCTAGAGGGGTTCTGGCAGAGCCACTTTTCCCCAGCAGCCAATTGGAGGAGTTTTCCCTTGTGGGGCATGCTGGGGAGGGGTATATCTGTGGCAGACGCCATGATTATTAGTTCTTCCCGCGGGTTCCAGGTGCGGCATCCACCTTTAGGGTGCGTGCATCCAACGGACCCCGGCAATAGCCTTCCAGGCCGGGGTCGCATGCTACGCGGAGCTTCATGTTGCAGAGAGGGGCCCCAGTGACTTATTGGGTCCCCCGTTTTACCGAGAAGATCCCAGGCTGGGTGCCGCTCGATTGGGGGTCGGCTTGAGGAGAACCCGGAGGCAGGTTGTCCAATAGGGCGTGAACGAACCATCGGGGATCTGGTGACCGGGACATTGACAGGTACATTTCAACTGTCACCCGGTGACCCTAACTAAATCTACTGGGAGGATCAGCTTGATTCATTTAGCTCATCTACTTACTAGGCCTGTGGCAGAGGCCCTAGAGCCAGGCCTGTGGCAGAGGCCTGTTCCTCCCAGCAACACAAAGTGACACTTTGGCTGCCAGGCTTGTGGTAAAAGTCTGTCCGGGGGTACTTCACCCACTCTGGCTGGAGTGGCGACGAACTGTGACTACCATTGTTGTGCTACTGAGAGCAGGATTGCTCTTTTTCTACATCCAGGCCTGATTTATAAGGAAACCTCTCAGTAAAGAAAGAAAAGCATAACATGAAAGTACCATCATCCTATCATAATTTGAATAGATTTATCTGGGACCCCAGAGACCCAGAAAAACCAAGAGAAATGGGCAAGGGCTATTGGACTATGTTGGTACTTAGGTAAATCAGTTATCAATAGAGTATAATAGAGGTAAAAAAAAAATCAATTTATTAAAACATAAACATAACATAAATAACTTGAGAAATACACAGTGTTTTAAAATTACAGAGATGGTAGTGTAGAACAGTTGATTATACGACCAGCCAACACCTAATGAAGATGGTATAACGGGCCCTAGTTTGCGGGCAACGTTCAGGCGGAGGGGGTCATATAAATCAGGCTCTCGAACCTTTTCCTTCCTACTGCATGTTGATGTTGGCTATGTTGGGCCTGAAATAAAGCATTTGAAAACCTTCCTTCATGTACTGGACATTCGCTCACTGCTTTATTAACCGACTACACCCCTAGACAACACTGAGGTAACTTAATATGCCGGTCCCAACAACAAACCAGCGGCTCCTGCAGTTTAACTTCTCAAACTTTTTTTCTTTGTACTTTTTCTACCTAATATCTTTTGACACACAGCTGGGCAGGAAGAGGGAGAAGTTTTACTGTAGCAAAGTAACAAAGTTTCCCTGTGATCACTATAAAAAGCTGAGGATGGTGATCACACCATTACACTGATTCCATTCTTCCCTCCAAGACATGTCGCTGCATGTTACAGCCTGGTCCATAGCTTACCCCATACAGCTAAACCAAAACTATGGCTAATCATAATTAATGCAGAGGTTTTCCATGGTTCAAGTTCAATTCAAGCTTGCCAATTTTTAGGTAATTCTCAGTCGACAGATTTTGGTACTGACCCATAATACCCTGCACAGCCTTTGTCCTTTGTTAGAGCCTTACAGCGGCCAATAAGCTATGGGAGATGGATAACCAAGCCCTCACTAAAAGAGAAAAACTAAGAAAAAACATTTAAACGGCTTATGCCCTGTACACACGATCGGTCAATCCGATGAGAACGGTCTGATGATCAGTCGTGCCTACACACCATCGGTTAAAAAAACGATTGTGTCAGAACGCGGTCACGTAAACCACGTACGACGGCACTATAAAGGGGAAGCTCAAATCCAATGGCGCCACCCTTGGGGCTGCTTTAGCTGATTTTGTGTTAGTAAAAGACGATTCACGCTTTTCTGTCTGTTACAGCGTGAGGAATGTGCTATCTCCATAACGAATGCTAGTTTTACCAGAACGAGCGCTCCCGTCCCCTAATTTAGTCTGAGCATGCGTGGATTTTTAACCGATAGACGTGCCTACAAACGATCGTTTTTTTCTATCGGTTAGGTATCCATCGGTTAATTTTAAAACAAGTTTAAAATTTTTTAACCGATAGATAAATAACCGATGGGGCCTACACACGATCGGTTTGGTCTGATGAAAACGGTCCATCAGACCGTTCTCATTGGATTGACCGATCGTGTGTATGCGGCATAATATGTAGTATTTATCAGCAAAAACTGACTAAATGCCAGTTTTCAGATATTAACCCCATCACTGATTTTTTTGGAGGGTTGCGGTTTAGTACTGATGTATTTTTTGGGGAGTCTTTGGTTTTGATATAATGTGAAAATTTATATTTTTTTGTTTGGGGTCAATAGGACTTAACTTGGTGGTTATTAGAAGAGAGCTTTTATTTTTGCTTCAGTCACTGTGCAAGGAGGCCTGCTAAGTGACGGTGCCGGCTGGAGATAATAGGGTGGATGGGAGTGTGGGGAATGTTGGTATTAAGTGTTTTTGGTGTACACTGTTTTTACACATTTTTTGCTTTTCAAAAGGAGCAGTACAGTGCTGCGGAAAAAGGGGGCTCACTAAGTGAGCTAGGGAGGAGGTGGAATCCTTATGGGTAGAGCTCCAAAGGGATGAAGCTATGGGAAGAATAATACTGGGAGTATGCTATAGGCCCCCTAATCTGAGAGAGGAGGGGAGACCGACCTCCTATCACAATTTGGATTAGCAGCAAGGATGGGAAGTGTTATCATAATGGGGGATTTTAATTATTCAGACATAGACTGGGCAGAGTGAACCACGCGTTCGTCTAAAAATCGCCAGTTCCTAAATATCTTGCAGGACAATTTCATGGGTCAGATAGTAGACGCAGCAACTAGAAATAAAGCGTTACTAGATCTACTGATTACCAAGAATACAGACCTGATTGCAGATGTGGAAATACGGGGCAATTTAGGAAACAGGAATCACAAGTCATTTGGCTTCAGTATAAATCACACAAATAGGAAACATAAGAGAAATGCAAAGACACTGAATTTCAAAAGAGCCAACTTCCCTAAATTACAAACTTTGCTAGAAGGCATAAATTGGGATAAAATCTTAGAAACAAAGAACACGGAGGAGAGATGGGTTCGCTTTAAGAGCATATTAAAAAAGGGCATTAGCCAGTGCATCCCATTAGGTAATAAATGTAAAAGAGAGAACAAAAGTCCTGGATGGCTTAACTCCAATGTAAAAATGCATATAAAAGCAAAAGAGAAGGCCTTCAAAAAATACAAGGTTTTGGGATCATCATCAGCATTCAGAATTTATAAACATTGTAACAAGAAATGTAAGGCAAATTTCACACAGAGATGCTTTACAGGCACTATAGCGCAAAAAATTGTGCCTGCAAAGCACCTGTAAAGCGCCTCTACTGGAGCAGTGCCAGCGAAGCAGCATTTTGCCGGCGCTTTTAACCCTTGCTTATGGACAAAAAAGGGTTAAAAGCGCTTGCAAAGTGCCACTGCAGCGGCACTTTGCAGGAGCTTTTAACCCTTCTTCGGCCGTTAGTGGGGGTTAAAAGTGCCCCACTATTGGCCAAAATGCCATAAATGATGGTAAAGCACTGCTAGAAATAGTAGCGTTTTACCACCGATGCCCGCCCGCCCCAGTGTGAAAGTGCCCTATGGGTGCAGATAGATCGGCTAAGATAGAACACGAAACACACATAGCAGAGGAGAGCAAAAAAAAATCCCAAGAAATTCTTTAAGTATGTAAACAGTAATAAAGGGAGGACAGACCATATTGGCCCCATGAAGAATGAGGAAGGACATTTGGTTACAAAGGATGGGGAAATGACGAAGGTATTGAATTCATTCTTCTCCCAGTCTTCATGAGGAAATCGGGGGGCTTCAGTAACCAAAACTGCAGTGTTTATCCTAGTGACACATCACAGGAAGCACCCTCGTGGCTAACAGAGGACAGAATTAGAATTAGACTTGGGAAACGTAACATTAATAAATTACTGGGACCAGATGGCTTGCACCCAAGGGTACATAGGGAACTCAGTCAAGTAATTGCCAGACCATTGTTGCATTGTTTTACTGACAGTCTACTGACTGGAATGGTACCAGTGGATTGGAGAAAAGCCAATGTACCACCAATATTTAAAAAGAGCCTAAAATACATTCCTGGGAATTACAGACCAGTTAGCCTAACATCAATAGTATGCAAGCTCTTGGAGGGGATTAAAAGGGACAATATACAAGATTTTAGTAATGAAAACAGTATCATTAGCAGTAATTAGCATTGATTCATAAAGAATCATTCTTGCCAAACCAAGCTTTTAATCTTCTATGAGAAGGTGAGTTGCCATCTAGATAAAGGAAGGCCCGTAGACATGGTGTATCTGTATTTTTCAAAAACATTTAACACAGTTCCCCATAAACGTTTACTGTACAAAATAAGTTAGATAGGCATGGACCATAGGGTGAGTACATGGATTGAAAACTCACTACAAGGGTGAGTTCAGAGAGTGGTGATAAATGAGAAGTAAGCTAAGCAGGGCAATAAATTCTCCGCAGGATGTGGAATCCTTGCATGAAGATCTGAACAAATTAATGGGGTGGGCAACTACATGGCAAATGAGGTTTAATGTAGAACATTTTTAAATAATGTATTTGGGTGGCAAAAATATGAATGCAATCTATACACTAGGGGGAGAACCGCTGGGGGAATCTAGGATGTCATGCATTTAAAAAGGGAATAACTCCAGGAATAAAGCAATAATTCTCCCACTCAACACGACTCTGGTCTGGCCACACCTAGAGTATGCTGTCTTGTTCTGGGCACCAGTCCTCAGGAAGGATGTATTGGAAATGGAGCGAGTACAAAGAAGGGCAACAAAGCTAAAAAAGGGTCTGGAGGATATTAGTTATGAAGAAAGGTTGCGAGCACTGAACTTATTCTCTCTGTACAAGAGACGCTTGAGAGGGGCTATGATTTAGATTTACAAATACCGTACTAGTGACCCCACAATAGGGATAAAACTTTTTCGCAGAAGGGAGTTACAGACCCGTGACCACTCATTAAAATTTGAAGAAAAGAGGTTTAACCTTAAACTACGTAGAGAGTTCTTTACTGTAAGAGCAGCAAGGATGTGGAATTCCCTTCCAAAGGCGGTGGTCTCAGCGGGGGTATCGATAGTTTCAAAAAACTATTAGATAAGCACCTGAACGACCACAACATACAGGGATATACAAGGTAATACTGACATATAATCACACACATAGGTGGGACTTGATGGACTTATGTATTTTTTCAACCTCACCTACTATGTAACTATGTATATGTAACTATGTGATTATGTAACAAACGTTTCCATCAGTGGTTTCACGACCAATATTTGTCCCACCCATTCCTGGGAACTGTAGGTCTAATTTTGAGGGAATATGAAAACTTCAATGCAACTGGTGTCTCTATTTAGTGTCTCGCATTTAGGAAACTTGGTGCTGCCAAAAAAATACCTGAGGGCTGTAGTTCTAAATGTATTGGAAGAGAGAGACTTCCCTACAATTTGCATATCTGCCCCTAAAGTGATACTAAACACACACTGTTTAATTGACATTGTCCTTTCTCCTTCTGTATATGGATGATGGCTCTGTATTTATTTAAAATAAAAAAAATGTATAAGTCCCAGTTTTCCTAATCAATATACAGCTGTCACATGACCCAGCTCTTTCCCAGCTTGTCTGTAGGGAAACATAAGCAGGAGGAGCTTTTAGTCCTCTGCTGCTGGTCACATGTTCACTATAAAAACAAACAGCCTTTGGAATAGAGGGTAAAAATAGCTAAATTGATATCAATAAACTGTTTTAAATTGTCATAAAAATATATATTATTCTTTGGCTATAACATGGTGTGGGCGAATGTCTGCCAATCACATGGCCCTCTAGCCTGTGTCTTAGAATAACAGGGTGGTGAAGCCACCATCAATCAAGATAATAATATCCTGCCCCCATTGTGTATAGCTGGTATGTGGGCATGGAGAAGGAGGGAGGAGAGTGTTATTTACCACTGTGTATACGCCCATATGTGCTGCTCAGATGAGATAGGGAGGAAATGCTCAGGGTAGAATTACACTGAAAACTGAGCATGTGCACTAGCTGCCAACACTGCGCTGCAAAATCCCCAACTGCCATGAAGATATGGACAGGAGGGGAGATGGCAAATAGCAGAATCAACCAGGTTTTTGCAGAATAATGAAAACGAATCACATAGTGACTTAGTGAGTATGAACAGCATGTAATACAACATTTAGTTATTGATATTTTTTAGTAATGTGGGTTTAATGACACTTTAAGCTTGTTGAAGCTTGCATTAAAATTCTGTAGCCCTACATTTTTAGGAAAACACCACTCTGCATCTGATACCCAAGATTTGGAAGCAGGAACACTATGCTATGATTCAGGAATGGAAGAGATAAGAAGATACATTTCAGGACATCTGGTAAGGCTAGATGTATTAGGGCCCTTTCACACTGCTCTGTTAAAAAATGCATATGTGTTTTTGATGCGTTTCCATGCATTTCAATGGGCATATGCATTTTTGGTGCACTTTTTAAACATGCACCAAAAATGCAGCATGCAGGACTTTTAAAAACGCACCACACCACACCCCCGCAGGCCGCAGCACATTGTTGTGAACATTTCCGTAGGATTTAAAGCAGTGGTTATTAACCTTGTTGGAGGTACTGAACCCCACCAGTTTCATATGCGTATTCACCGAACCCTTCTTAATTGGAAAAATAAAATATGATTTTGCGTGTGGTGGGCACAGTGGCTGCGTTTGATGGGCACAGTGGCTGCGTGTGATGGGCACAGTGGCGACAATTGATGGCACAGAGGCTGCATGTGATGGCATAGTGAGGCTGCAATATATATATATATATATATATATATATATATATATATATATATATATTTTTTGCTAGTCAGAGAAGGCTCATTTAAAATAACACAATTTTTTTTTTTATCTGCCATTTTATATTAATAAAGTGCTGGTCACCTCACCTAAGTCAGCCTCCTCCCCTCCCCCCCCAATCCAGACATTTAACTATATGCTCTTAACAGGTTCTACTTACTTTTAAACAAGTTCAGTAGTCTTTTTTAGTACACTGTCTGCTAGGTTCAAATTCCACTAGTAAGGCAGGCTCCTCGAGACTATTACTTGCCTCTCTAGCTCGTCACAGGCAGCGCTGACACACAGCTCTCTGCGCAGCGCTCCGAGTCCCCCCCTTCAGGCCGTGAGTGGAGTGACGTCACGCCGCTGGAAGGGACCAAGAGACTCCTTCATAGGGGGAGTAAACAGGCTGCAGCAGACAGGAAAGGGAGCCGGGAGGTGACGGTCCCGGATGCAGGAGTGCACTCGGCACACAATTTGTACAGTGCCGCTGGCCGCGCTGGCGGCCGCGGCAGAGCTTCACCTGCGGCTGCGCCCCCCCTCCTATACGAAATGGTATCACCCAGGGAACCCGTCCGCCCCTGCCTTGTACCGGCGGCCCTGTGTGACCTCCGCCGAACCCCCGAGACTCACTCACCGAACCCCTGGGGTTCGATCGAACCCAGGTTAAGTATCACTGATTTAAAGGGATACATTTTTCATTCATTTTTGCTCCACTTTTTAAACATCAAAAACTGCAGATGTAAAACACCTGGTTCTAGAAGTTTTACATCTGCCTTGTTCATTAGCCTGATTACATTATCCTGCAAATAGCCAAACTGATGGAAAGATAAACATGGTTGTTTTTTTCTCCAAAAAATCCACAGTTAATAATGAGCTACCTTACTTTGTAATGTACAACTTGTGGCAAATATGTTTGATATGTGTGCATAGGTTATTGCTATAGACTTTAAACATTAAATTGTAATAATCTAGAGTGTACAAATACATGTGGTCTAGACCTTTTATAGATCGTATTTCTTTCTGCCAATACTTTCACTGTGTTCAGCCTTTAACTAAGCCAAGCCCCATGCATCTTTTACTTCATGAGTGTCATAACCCATATCCATGCTTTCACCCAATATAGACATCTTACGTAAGAGCTGAGATCTGAGGTCAAAAAGTACCAGCTAGGGTGAAGATTGAATCACCCAATTAGATTATTACTAAAATTAATTAACCAAAATGGCCCCTTAAAGTCAAGTCCATCTAGGGTTGATGCATAGATTTATTAAGCAATGGAAATTAGCAGAGATAATTAAACGAATACTGTATACTTACAAATTACCTGACATATTAAACAGAGCAATTAAAAAAAATAGTAAACTGTTTTTGATCTGTAATGAGTCCTATGTTGAATAATGTAACAATAGTAAAAATAGTGAAATGGTTAACATTCACAAGAAACAAGTAGTCATATGGTGTTGCTTACTTGTTACTTGTAGATTTGGTCCTCCACAATAAAAGTTAAACCCTATTAAGCATTATATCAAAGTCAGAATTAGGACTAAGCACAGTGTTTAACGGTGGCAGAACCAATAAAGAGCTAAAATTAAATTTGAACAGACTCCATCTCATCTGTCTGAGGGACGTCGGAGGAAAAGAAAGCAATAATGACTGTCCCATTACGTTAGCAGAAGCAGATGAGACAGCTGTTGGGTACCACAGTTCTGTTCAGAAAGACATAGCAGTCATATGCCAAAGAACAATTGTGCTCTAATAAATGTTATTGTATACTAGAGATGACTGAACATCTTCAAATGTGCTTTCTCAACTATTTACTTGATTCACTCACAATTTGCAGTGTTTTCCCATTATTGGCTTATTTTTTTTTAGGAAAAAAGCTTTTTTTTTTCAAGGGTGGTAACACTGCATCAACCCTATCAGTATAAAGCAGTAGAGACAATAGAAATATAAACCTTTTTTAATGCATAATTAATGTTTTAAAGATATTCAAGCATTATTAGTAGTTAGTTAGTATATGGTTTGTATGGTTAGTATATGGTTTGCATAGAAACAAACATTTTGTATATGCCCTTCAATTTAATTTGAAGGTTCCTAAATCATAATAGGTCCTACCCTGTGGAGCCCAGAAACTATGGCCCGGATTCGCATACATTGGCGCATATTTATGCCGGCGTAGCGTATCTAATACACGCTACGCCAACGTAGCGCAGAGAGGCAAGCACCGAATTCACAAAGCACTTGCCTCCCAAACTGCGCTGGGCTCCCTCGGCGTAAGCCGTCGTAGGTGGAAGTGGGCGTGAGCCATGCTAATGAGGCGTGACCCCATGCAAATGATGGGCCGAGTGCCATACAAGTACTTAAAACGAACAGCGCATGCGCCGTCCCGTGGACGTATCCCAGTGCGCATGCTCAGAATCACGTCGGAACTACTCCCTAAGATAAGACGGATCACTGCCTACGACGTGAACGTAACCTACGCCCAGCCCTATTCACGTACTACGTAAACAACGTAAAATACGACGGCTGTGTTCCCTGGTCCATACCTTAGCATGAGTTGTGCCTCACATATGGGGAATAACTTTACGCTGGACGTACGACTTACGCAAACCGCGTATATTATGCGCCGGGCGCAAGTACGTTCGTGCATCGGCGTATCTCCCTCATTTGCATATGTGCATAGAAAATCAATGGGAGCCGCAAATGCGCCCAGCGTAAATATGCGCCCATGATATGACGGCGTAGGCAAGTTACGATGGTCAGATGAAGCCTATTTTTAGGCGTATCTCAGTTTGTGGGCACGGCTCATGGATACGACGGCACATATTTACACTTATGCAGCGTATCTCGAGATACGTCGGTGTAAGTGCTTTGTGAATCCGGGCCATAGTATGTAATAGTTAAATAAGCTCACCATATAATGCAGTGATTTTCTTCATATAAGGAAACATTTACCAATGTCTATAGGAGGATAATACTACACACCTAATGTCAACATAGGCAGTACACAATAAAGAAACAAATACAGTGCATGCATTATTGATACTGTGGCATAGAGTAGAAGCCCTTTGTCATGCTTCTTCCCACCTGACTGAATGGGCATGCTGGCACCATTGAAATACTGCACTGGAGACCATTCCCCAAGCTGGGCATCGTGGAAACACCCCTTGCACTGCATAGTGGCAGCACAATAGGTAGCAGAACAGAATGACAACACTTCTGGCATGCCATGCTCTTAGAAGTTCCCGGGCAACATATATATATATATATATATATATATATATATATATATATATATATATACATATATATATATATACTGGGCCGTATTCAGAAAGAGATACGACGGCGTATCTCCTGATACGCCGTCGTATCTCTGAGTTCCGCCGGTCGTATCTATGCGACTGATTCAGAGAATCAGTTACGCATAGATATCCTTAAGATCCGACAGGTGTAAGTGTCTTACACCGTCGGATCTTAGGCTGCAATTCCAAGCTGGCCGCTAGGTGGCGCTTCTGTATTTTTACACGATGAATATGCAAATGAGGATTTACGCCGATTCAGAAACAGACGACCGCCCGGCGCTTTTTTTTTACGTCGTTTGCGTTCGGCTTTTTCCGGCGTATAGTTACCCCTGCTATATGATGGATAGCTAATGTTAAGTATGGTCGTCGTTCCCGTGCCGAGTTTTGAAATTTTACGCCGTTTGCGTAAGTCGTTCGCGAATACTAATGATATTTATATATTTTTGTTTTGTTTTTTGATATCACACATTCCTCCACACAACCAAGTTCACCCCTTTTTTCCTCTCCCTCTCTCTCTCTCTCTCTCTCTTGTCACTTGCTAGTACCCCTTTGCTATCCTATGTTTTCCATCATTTCCAGGTCCCTACCATCTTTGACCCAGGCCCTTTATTGAGATGTATACATCTTTATGCTAATACTCATTGATTTTACTTTACTATTGCAAATACCTGATAAACATATTTATAGCTTATACTCTTTATGGAAAAATAAGGTTTCTAGCGATACATCACCATACACACAGTCACAGTTCACCTCTTTTTCCTATCTTGTCATCTGCTAGTATCCCTCTGTTATCCCATGTTTCTAACCATCTTCATGTCCCTACCATCTTTGGCCCAGGCCTTTCATTCATACAAATTCTTATGCTTATACTTATTTACTCTACTACTTTTAGATGCCTGACAAACATACTTATGTTCACAGCCTATACTTTTTATGGACTAACAAGGTCTCTATGGATACATCACTACACCTATGCCATGCCTGCTCTCCATTTGGCCCCTGGTGGGGTCCCTTTCTGACTCCGCCCCCTCAGCTCCCGTGTGAGGCACCTGCTGCCGCCATCTTGGGGCCGCACACTTGTAGCCATGGTCAAGCTCAGTGGTGAGTATGGGGACCCACAACCCCTCCCTGTGCCTTTACAAACCAATACTGTGCCATATTGCCAAACATATATGTATATTTTTTCACCCTAGGTACAGTGTTACACACCCCTGAAGAGCAAGCTGGATCTTGCAAAACTAGTCGGGTAGTATGATGCCCGTGTACTCTGACCGATACTACATTTATGTACCAATATTTTTTGTTTATGTATGTAGCGCTACCCCCGAAGGAGCCGCTGATTTGTTTTTGGGATCGGCATATTGAGCTACCCTAATGTGGCGTATGGGTGCAGCAGTGAGCAAAAGTCCAGACAGTGAATAAAGAGTTTTCCAATGCTTTATTCCAGGCCAAACACAGCCAACATCAACATTAAGTGGGAAGAGCAGGTTCATGAAGAAGAAAGAAGAACCTTGCAGTGTCAGGCCCGGATATTAATTGAGCAGTACTTGCTCAATATAGCGCCACTCTAGTTGGAGTGGGTAAAGTGCCCCCGGACAGACCCCTCTCACAAGCCTGGCAGCCAAAGTGTCACTTAGGATGTTCTGGGAGGAACATATCTCTCTCACAGAACTGGCTCTAGGGCCTCTGCCACAGGCCAATTACTTTTAGGTGAGCTAGCTGGATAGATTGAGCGAATCCTCCCAGTAGTTTTTTTTAGTATAGGTCACTGGATGACAGCAGCACATACCTGTCACCATTCCGGTCACCAGATCCCCGATTGGCTCGCCCAAGCCCTGTTGGACAACTTGCCTCCGGGTTCCCCTCAAGCCGGCTCCCCAATCGAACGGCACCCAGCCTGGGATCCTTTCAAAAGAACCGGGAATCCAGTAAGTCACTGGAGTCCATTTTTACCTCAGGATGAGAGTTTAGGTAGACTGCATCTTTGGCCTGGTAGGCCTCGCTGGCGGGGTCCATGGATGCGCGCACCCTGAAGGTGGATGCCGCACCTGGAACCGGGACCCCACGAAAACGTAGCAGATGACACCTGTCACAGATATACCCCTCCCCAGCATGCCTTGCGAGGGAGAAACTTCTCTGATTAGCTGCTGGGGAAAGTTGCTCTGCCAGAACCCCTCTGGCGCCAACTGCCAGCCAGGGATGGTATTGCATCCCTGGAGCACAGACTGACCCAGTGGATGTTTCTGGAGTGACAGAAGTCCAAATTTTAACAAATTCAGAATGGGAGCAAAGTAACTCTCCCATTCCCCACTAACTTTAGTGTAGTGCCCATACTGAAAGTAAGGGGGTGCTACATGTATCTTTTTATTGGCAACTGTTGGTGTTATCTATGCATGTAAAGAATTTTACTTGAATAAATTATATACTGTAATAACTATTGTTATTCTTACTGACGGTAACGGTACCCACTTCATTTAAAGTCCCGGGGCGAATCCTTTTGTTTGACTTGATCATACTAAAGACTATGGCCCGGATTCACATACATTGGCGCATATTTATGCCGGCGTAGCGTATCTTTTTTAGGCTACGCCTGCGTAGCACAGAGCGCCAAGCACAGTATTCACAAAGCACTCGCCCCCAAATCTACGCTGGGATTCCTTGGCGTAAGCCAGCATAGGTGGAAGTGGGCGTGAGCCATGCTAATGAGGCGTGACCCCATGTAAATAATGGACTGAGCGTCATAAAGATACGAATAACGTACGGCGTAGGAAAGTTACATCGGTCGGATGAAGCCTATTTTCAGGTGTATCTAATTCTGTGGGCACGGCGCACAGATACAACGGTGCATACTTACACTTACGCGGCGTATATCGAGATACGTCGGCGTAAGTGCTTTGTGAATCCGAGCCCAAATGTTGATCCAAACCAGACAGGAGAAAAGACAGGCTTCATCCCAAAGTGTATTTCCTGTAATCAAAATGCTTTGCCTTTCACAATGAGATATAAGCTTCCCAGATGCAAGGGTATGCTTTGTAAGAAGCTGATATCCTAGCTTTCAAAAATGTAGGTATAACCAAATTGGTCAGGCCCCTATCCCTCAGGACCTGGGTTTCAACAGCCATGCTGTTAAAGCTAGTGACCAAGAAACAGGCTGGTAAACCAGTCCTTGGGACAGAAGATCCTAGACAACCTAAGAGGATCCATGGAGAGTCTGCCAGAATGCCCTCCACCTTCATCATGTGAAGTAGGCGAGTAGTGTGTTTCAGAGAAGTAAAGGTGTATATCAGGTTCAACTAATCCCATGGAAGATTTTGTTGTTAATCTTGGAAGCAAGGAGGTATACATCTAGTGTCTCCCAACTGTGACAGTGGTCTTGAAACACCTCAGATTGAAGAGACCAACGTTCAGCGTCTAGACATTGATTACTCAGGAAATCCATCTGACAATTTTCCATGCCTGGAATGTCAAGGTAGAAGGAGTTGAAATAGATTTTTTTTTACCCAAGCCAGTACCTAATCCACATCTCTTTGATCTAGGAAACTTCTGTTTCCAAATCATTTTGAGCTCCAAGATATGGATCAGGAGATGAGCTTCCTCTGGTAACCAAGTCCCTTGCACTCAGAGAGTTTCTAGGACTTCTCCCCAGTCTCTCAAGCTGGCAGACATTGTAAGAACCTCACAAAACAATGGGAGAAAGTATTTCCCTGATTCCAGCACCAAACTCATAATCAACCAGACCAAGGCAGGACTGGTTTTGTGGGTTAGGTGTATGCGATAATTCAGAGGCTGAGCCTCTGAAAAAGAAGAGGATTGGTTGGCTCCTGGACAAAAGAGTCTGAACGTGGGAGTGGAGAATTCCGTAATTTATAGAAGTAAAACCTTGCACAGAGCTGTATCCAGGATCAGTGTCACATACTTTGGTTGGAGGTCGAGTTGATGAGAGGGCTTCCCTTGTGGCTCAGGTCTGAGCATCCCTGAATGTGGTGACAGTGGTACAAGGCTCAAGACAGGTGGAGGTAGCGGATAGAGACATAGTAAAGGTGAGTCAGGGTCATGCATGATGCAGCAGCAGCGTGGACAGGAAGCAGGCAGAGCAGGGTCAAGAAGCAGGCTCATGGACATGTGTGCCGATGTGTATTGTTGCACATCGGCAAATGCGCCTACGTGTCAGTGCACCCTGGATATTAGTCTGAGCTTGTCGGTGTGCTGGTACATGTTCAAGAGCCTTAGCTGCACAGAAATGAGCAGTAGTTGCACCGGAATGTGCATTATGAGCTGTATTATGTTCCTGACAACCAGACCAAGATATTCCAGAGCACTACATGTTTCAGAAAAGAAGAAATATGCCCAGGTACATAGTTATGTGCATATGGAGAATTACTGTCAGCCAATTTCACTGATCCTATTAGCCACACCCTTGAACAGAGAATCCCTGTTAGCCTGACACGTGTGCACACTGGCATGCACACCTGCCAGTAGAGTGGTGCCAAGTGGGCTATATAAACACCTCTATTGCACTAGGACCTGAACCTGACTACTCTTCTGCCTACTGCTCTGTTCTTGACGTGCCTGCTAGTGACAGACCCGTATTGCCTGACCCTGCTCTGTGTCCAGCCATCCTTATACCTGCTGTCTGCTACCTGCCAGTCTGCCAAGTACCTGCTGCCTGTGACCTGCCAACCTGCCAAGTACCTGCTATCTGCAACTTGCCAGCCTGCAAGTATGTACATACCTCTCATCTGCAGCCTTCTCCATCTGAACTTCTAGGCACTCATGCCAGTCCAGGCTTCTGTGCCTCCTGTTTACTTTATCTGGGGCACCTGGCCAGAGGTGTAACAGATCACCTTCCTCTCCACGTCAGACTCCATCTCCAGGTACATGACAAGATGGTTCCAACATTGACATCCACCCAAACCTCTTTAGTGTCTGGGCAGTCTGTTGGACATTGGCTGAGCCTTTGCCAACTGATCCTTTAAAAGAGGGTCATCCAGATATGCCACTATGCCACTATGGGAAAGTGAAGCACAGCACAAACAGGAGATGCACCTTGGTATAAACCCAAGCTGCAGTAAACAGACCAAAAAGAAGGGCAACAAATTGGTAATGTTGTGTGCCCATTGCAAGATGCAGGTAGCGTTAATGATTTAGGAGGATGGGGGCATGGAAGTAGAAATCCCTAATGTCCACAGAGTCTGAAAGGTCTCCCGGATGGAAGGAAACAATGAATGATATGTCAGATTTTATGCAGGAGTTTTGTATCTTGAGAAAGGAGTTGAGAACCGATCAAATATGGGACAGATGTTCCCTTTGGGCTTGGGGAAAGTGAAGAGGTTTTAATAGAAACCCTCTAATCTTTTCCTTTCAGGGACAATGGCTATGACCCCTTGAGAGGAACTACACCAGAGCAGAGTGGAAGTCCACCAATATTTGTGAGGACACTGACAAGTTTGACAACAGGCAAAGGGGTGGAAGCTGAGACCTAAATCCTAGCTTTTAGCCTTTAGACCCAAATATTTAAAATATGCTGGGACCAGATGGCAGCAAAGGCCAACAGACTATTTTAAGTGGGGATGCCCCTTTATTGTGAGGAGGACTTTTGAGGATTTGAGGATCAAAGACTCATGGAAGAACTGAGTTCAAGGCTTACCGAGACATATCCTTAGACCAGACAGCTAAAGTCTGGCAGATGGACATGACAGCAATGGCAAATTGTTGGTCAGAGCCTAAAAAGAGAATAAGGCCAAGAAAAGTACTTCCAATCTTTTCTACACAGGGTTTTTAAACACTGGGAGGTCCTGTACAGGGACAGTCAGAGTCTTGTACAGACAGAATATTGCAAGGTCCAGTACAGGGACAGTCCGCTCTTTTAAGAACCCCTTCTTAATTGCTGTATAAGAGGAGCGGACACAGACCAGCCATCCGCCTGCTCAGCGGGGATCAATAAACAGATCCCTGAAAGTCAAGATCTCTCAAACTCAAATGTTATACATATATGTAGTGGAATAAAGCCTCTGTCTTAGAAGAAAACATATAGCGACAACACACAACATGGTCTGTATTGGTTGGCCAGCAACAGCATAAAAAAAGGAAAATCTCATTGAGGTTATAACATTTCAGGAATGCCTTTGTTTTTTGGGGATTTGTCACTGTTGCAGCTTGTTGTGCCACACACACACAGAAGAAGGCGGAAACTTGCACTGACTATCCTAACAGTACCTCAAAGTGACCTTGCCTAATACTTACTAGTCTGTGGGTATGACTTTGACAACAGCCTTGTGTCATGAAGTATAAGACGAATTACTGAAAACTAGCTGTAATATTACTGTAGGCAATTAGCTCAACAATAGCAGCTTTGCAGGGGGAGATGAAGTTGAGAGGGACATGGTTCCTCTATGGTTTCCTGGGTCATGGGGAAAGCAATCGGATTGGATGCTGCCAACCCATGTGACTCTAGCAGCCATCTAGGATCAGACAAAGCCTATTTAAGGCACTGGCTCTCAAGCTTGCTGCACATTTTGCTTGTGGGTAGTGTAGGAACAGGTCACCCGTCTGACAGGGATAGTAATTAGCGGCAGGAATAGGTTCCAGACAAGTGGGGAAAGAATAGAACCGTGCCATCCTTGGAAATCTCTCCATTTGAGTATGGATTGGTCAGGCTGCATTCAGCCCCTCAAGACAGATGATGTTGGCACATCTGAGACCTGCTCAACTACACATCGCTGTTATCTGCTGTTAATGTTCCCGATCAGGTATTTCCTGCCGGTTGTTGCATATTACTGGATTCTGCATTAATACAAGTTCTGTTATCTGCAACTGGACTCTGTGTGTTCACTGCCACTGCACTAAGTTGCACTTCCCCACAAAATATGATTGAACTATAGATATGCTGGAGAGCAGCCCACAATTAACTCTGTTTCTGACACATGATGTTTCCAGTGCTACAGTCCAGTCTGGCTCCAGTGCAAACAGAAAATGGCAACCACTGTTTTATAAATACAATGTTTTTATATGGAAGTTGTGGGTGATGACAGAGCAAAACAATGGTCCCCTTCCTTTACACAGCAATATAGTGATCCTTTTTCAGCCCTGTATTATATAACTATATTATTAGCCCAGATGCAAGTTTATTTTAATTTAAAATCAGATAAAACCTCAGATAAAACCTCTGCATTGTAGGGGGATATACCTTTCATCAGGGCTGAAAAATGATACAGGATACAATGATTGTATCCTTTTTCAGTCCTGATCAAAGGTATAGCCCCCACAATTCAGTGGCTTTATCTGATTTTAAATTGGAATAAACTTGCATTTGGACTAATAATACGGTGCACTGCTTCAAATCGAGATTCACTTATTCTAATCAGAGTCTGGGGGTGACTGTGGAACATCCTTAGTGTGCAGAGACCAGCAGCCAAGTGTCTAGTACATTGTATATTGTCATCACCTGCACACTATTTGGTGATAATAGAAAATGTTCTAAGGATCTAGTGCCATCCATCCACTTTTTAAACCATCTGAACCTATTACTGCATGCCCATTTCATGCTGTGCAGAAGAAATTTCTTAAAATTACCCCTCCCAGCTGACTAAAGTCTGCGGGAGCCACTGGATAATACAAACATTACTTGACTTCTGCTTCCTTCCTAAGACTAACAAAAGGTGGGGGTGGTTATTCAATAAAGATATGCAGAGCAATGATGATGTGTAAAGTGTTGTAAGTATAATATCCCATAGACTTGTGCACAACGTAAAATTTTGTTTTGTTTTGTTTTCATTTGTAAAATACATAATTTCGTTCTGTTATATTCATTATGTTACGTTAATTTGTTTTCGGATAATTCAATGTTTCTATAGAGTATACATATTCGTTATAACAAATCGATTTGTTTAATTGTTTAATTGTCTCGTTTTCATATAATTTGTTATTTATGTATGTACTGTATCTCACAAAAGTGAGTACACCCCTCACAATTACATAGAAAACACCCTTCTCACTCAGTTCTCAGGAATGCACTTTGCCAGTAATCCAACCTCCAGCACAAAATTAATCAGCTGTTTGGACTGTAAAATTTACTCTGAGTTGACCTCTTGTTTCATTAGACCTTTAATGAATTAATGAATCATCAACTTTCGTATTCGTTGAAATTCATAATTTTTTTCATCGGATATTCAGATGCATCCAAATGTCTGAATAATGCAAAATTTGGCCGAATTTCGATTTGTTGCAAAACTAATTGCACATGTCTAATATCCCATAGCAACCACAAACTTCTGTTATGACCTTGGTAAAGTGTACATCTTTAGTGTACTACTTTTTGAGTATGCCTGAACATATCCAATTTTTATGTGTAGGATACAGTCAGTGAAAGTTTAACTAAACTCTCTCAATCAGCTTTAACTATTTTTCATCCTTATGCTGCTAGCATTAGTAAATACATGAAAAGAAACAAAGCGCATACTGTATATGAGAGTCCGGGAGCCGCGCACCCCAAGAGTTATGCAAAAACGGGAGAGTTCCCCCAGGGTGTTTTTTAGCGACATGGTGTAATAGTCAATGAGAGTAAAAATAATATAATGTGATCTTTTATTGTGCAGCGAATGCAAATGCAAATTGTTATTAAATTCTTAAAAAAAATTCTGGTTACAGTTTAAAAGATGTAGAATCAATATTAACCAATGTTTAACAATACAATACATTGTATACAATTGTGAAATTGGTGTCCATATAAAATCCCGACGCGTTTCGACCAATGCTGTCATGGTCATCTTCAGGGGGTTTTACACTCTAGTGAGATATATCAGAAAAAAATATTAAGACTCTGACATTCTAACTCAGTACTAGCATCTGTATGTATATAATGTAAGTATATTTACCGCTCAAACAATGAGGTTCAGAACCTTAACATATAACCAGAAATTGTTGAACAGAATACAATGATCTGAGATTCTTCATATACTGTCCCCAGCCCTTCCAGACGAACAGAGGCTTACAAGGAGTCTGCATTGACTGCTAAAAATGAATTAAATAGTGTTTTCAGTTTGGGGTGGTCAGGCATAGTTCTGTCCCATGTTGATGCAGATGTCAGTTACTCCACAGAAATGCAGTCTGAAGGGAGCAAATCACGTCCTAATTTATCAAGGGAATGCATTGACCACCTGAGGGATAATAGATAGAAAAAGATTATATATTCAAAGAGCAATATGAACAGAAACCTTTAGAACTCAAAGAAATAAAATTGGATCAGCTTCATACCATAGCTTTGGTACACTACATACACTAAAAGAACACTTATGCAGCGTACACATGGTCGGAATTTCCGACAACAAATGTTCAATGTGAGCCTGTTGTTGGAAAATCCGACCGTGTGTATGCTCCATCAGACATTTGCTGTCGGAATTTCCGACAACAAAAATTTGAGAGCTGGTTCTCAATTTTTCCAACAACCAAAGATCTTGTCGGAAATTCTGACCGTGTGTACACAATTCAACGCACAAAAATCCTACGCATGCTCGGAATCAATTCAATGTATGCTCGGAATCATTGAACTTCATTTTCTCGGTTAACAAATGTTTAAAAACAACACGTAATACAGAAATAAATAATTAACAGTACATGGGTGAATTTGCATTAGGATTTATATAAGAAACCTTTCCATGGAACCTAGATATGGCATGAGGATAACTGCCAACGGGCTGGAATAATTGTGCTATAGGTCTCGAGCACAGGAGCACAGGAGCACAGGGAAGTATTCATAGACATTACATTTTAAGGAAAAAAGGTATAAAAATATGATAAAATGCCACTGGTTTCACCAGTCTTCCCCTGGGAGCTGTGACAGGGCGGGAAGATGTAAAACAGTGAAGAGCTCAAGGACCGAAGCCTGGACAATGGGTGTCAAAGCAACAAAGGGTTTTACCCCGCACCCTAAGGTGAGACAGAACGAAGTGTCCGGTGGCCGGTTCATACCTGAGCCACCAGACACTTGGCTTCGGTCCTTGAGCTTTTCAATGTTTTACATCTCCCTGCCCCTTCACAGCTCACAGGGGAAGACTGGTGGAACCAGTGGCATTTTATCATATTTTTATACCTTTTTCCTTGAAGTTTATTGTCTACTGCGGCAGGTTGGCTCAGCTGCGCAAATCGCTGTAGGTGTACGTTGGGCTAGTACACAGTGATCTGTGGGCACGCGCATGCCGATTGGCCAGCGGGGGAGCCAATCAGCATGTCCGGCGGACCCGATGTCCGTCGGCCACCTGTGATCATTCTTTGAAGTGACAGAATGGGGATCTGCCAACGTAAACAAGGCAGATCTCCGTTCTGTCAGGGGATGACGCACAGATCCTGTCTTTCTGCTATGCAGGAGGACAGATCTGTGTGTTGTCCCAGGCAGCCCATCCCCCATACAGTTAGTAAACACACTAAGGGAACACATTTAACCCCTTGATCGCCCCTTATGTTAACCCCTTCCCTGCCAGTGCCATTAGTACAATGTCAGTACATATTTTTAGCACTGATCACTGTAATAATGTCACTGGTTCCCAAAAAAGTGTTAAAAATGTCAGTTAGGTGTCCGATCTGTCCGCCGCAATGTCGGAGTCCTGCTAAAAATTGCAGATCACCGCTATTACTATAAAAAAAAATGCCATAGATCTATCCACTATTTTATAGACGCTTTAACTTTTGCGCAAATCAATCAATATACGCTAAATATGTAGCAGAATACAAACTGGACTAAATTGAAAAAGAAATTATATTTACATTTTTTTATTGGGTATGTTTTATAGCAGAAAAAAATAATATTGTGTTTTCTTTTTTTCAAAATTGTCAGTCTTTTTTTGTTTAAACTGCAGCGTTGATCAAATACCACCAAAAGAAAGCTCTATTTGTGGGAAAAAAGACAGCAATTTTGTTTGGGTACATCGTCACACGACTGCGCAATTGTCATTTAAAGCGACGCAGTGTCGTACTGCAAAAAAAATAGCCTGGTCAGGATGTGGGTAAATCCTTCCGGGGCTGAAGTGGTTAAACATTTATGGTCTGGTCTCAGTTTCCTACGTGTAGCTATGCACAGCTGGTCATCCCTGCTGCTGTTTCCTGACACATAGGAAACAAGTGTTATCCAAGTATTCTTGTATAATTGTAGAGGTTGTTATATGTTGTGTTAAGAGGAAAAATTGTAATGGTTCATTCTACTTAGGATCATGGGGTATTGTGTTCCCAGCTGTCTGAGTGCTCCTACTTTTCTTGCTTTCTGAAAGAACATATAAAAGCATCACACATAGTGACACTTGTTCTTTGATGTGACAATCAATATTCATGGGTGTTAAGCTAAGAACTGGACACTGCATGCTCCTTAAAGGGGTTGAAAAGGTTCATTTTTTTTATTTTCTAAATAGGTTCCTTTAAAGGGGTTGTAAAGGTAAAAAAAAAATCCCTAAATAGCTTCCTTTACCTTAGTGCAGTCCTCCTTCGCTTACCTCATCTTTCGATTTTGCTTTTAAATGTCCTTATTTCTTCTGAGAAATCCTCACTTCCTGTTCTTCTGTCTGTAACTTTACACAGTAATGCAAGGCTTTCTCCCTGGTGTGGAGAAAGCCTCTTGAGGAGGGAGAGGGCAAGCAGGAGTGTCAGGACACCCACTAACACACAGCTCCTTTCTCTATCTGCAAAGTAGTGAGTGTCCTGACCCTCCTGCTCACCTCCTCCCCACTCAAGAGGCTTTCTCCACACCAGGAAGAAAGCCTCCCATTATTGTGTGTAGTTACAGACAAAAGAACAGGAAGTGAGCATTTCTCAGAAGAAATAAGGACATTTAAAAGCAAAATGGAAGGATGAGGTAAGTGAAGGAGGACTGCACTAAGGTAAAGGAAGCTATTTAGGGAAAAATGTTTTACCTTTACAACCCCTTTAAGCTAGTGCATTGTTGGTTCACTTACCTTTTCCTTTGATTTCCCTTCTAAATGTTTTTTTTTTGTCTGAATTTCTCACTTCCTGTTCCTCCTCAGTAAGCTTGCCCCCATCATCCGAGCCATTCTGGATGGGGGTTGGTCAGCCTGAGGAGGAACAGGAAGTGAGAAATTCAGACAAAGAAAACAAAGAAAAAAAAGCATTTAGAAGGGAAATAGAAGGAAAAGGTAAGTGAACCAACAATGCACTAGCTCAAAGGAACCATTTTAGAAAATAAAAAACGAACGTTTACAACCCCTTTAAGTGTATCCAATATTCAGATGAGCATCCATGAGAGGCAATAAATGCAGCCACCACAGAAAGCAGTTGTGTGTCCAAATGATGATGTCCAGGAGTGCTGAAAACATCCAACCACAGCATAATAAACATATGAGGCCAAAACTTTTTCTTGAAATGAAATGTAATAGTATCAGGGACACTTAATAGAAATACTCCACTCAAATGTAATTAGGGGGCATTAAAGTGAGACAATTGTATTAATATTATACTATCCCAATTCCCTCCCATACCCTATTACACTGATATAATTGTTTTTATATTAATCATCTCTGCTGTCAGCCCTTCTTTCACTTCATCAGAAAACATTCCATAGGCTTAAATGGTACTCAGCAATATCAAAGTCAGAGGTGGGGGGAAGACTGGGTATAAAGATGCTCATTTATAGGTAGATTCAGAAAGAGTTAGGCAGGCTTATCTACAGATAAGCCGACCTAACTCTGAATCTGCACCGACCTATGTTTAAGTGTATTCTCTAACAGAGATACACTTAAACATATCTAAGATACGACGGCTTGCGCTGTCCTAACTTAGATTGCAATGTTGTTGTTGGCCGCTAGATGGCGCTTCCATTGCGGCCGGCGTAGATTATTTAAATGAGGGGATACGCTGATTCACGAACGAACGCCAGGCCGACGCAGTCGAATTACGTTGTTTCCGTAAGAGATAGGCCGCCTAAAGTTAGAGCTATGCTCTAGTGGACTAGTAATGTTAAGTATGGCCGCCGTTCCCGCCACGAAATTCGAAATTTTTACGTTGTTTGCCTAAGTCGTCCGCGAATCGGGATTTACGTCGTTTACGTCCACATCGAAATCAATACAACGTACTTAGCCGCAATTCGCACTGGGAAATGTAGGCGCCCGGCGCATGCGTAGTAGCAAAATACGTCAAAAAATGTGAGGTCAAGCCTCATTTCCATACAACACGCCCCCCTCCAACCAATTTGAATTAGGCGCCCTTACGCCCGCTCGTTTGAGGGTACACCGCCGTAGATTAGCAGGTAAGTAGATTGAAAATCACTACTAGCCTAACTAATTTACGGCGGTGTAGCCTAAACAGGCTAGGCTACGCCGCCGCAACTATAAGCCAATGTACCTGAATCTACCTATTACAGTCTAACATTTTACCTCTTTCCATTCAACCTTTAAGAAGATATTTCCTTTCTAGAATGGATGCGTAGATTTGCTAGTTCAGCAGTTTTAATTCTCTTGAATATTTTGGTTGTAGATCTGTTTAGTGTTGTGGGCAGTTGAGGAATCCAAGCACTCATGATTCATGAGTTGTAGGATTTTCTCAGACAAATCTGTATGCATGTATTCAGGAGAATCAAAAAAATTCCCAGTTCGCTGATTTGCCTTCTTTTAAGACCGATTTGCACAGCATTACTCTCTAGAGGAATATACATTACAAAAGCTTCATCCTCCTTAGCACTGCTATATTAGTTACGAGCACGTTCACATGCGTCTGTAGCTTGTATTCATTTTTCAAACGCCTACAATGACGTACAATCTAGCAAAAGATGTCTTACTCAGGGAGAACTATACAGTGTATGTTAGAGGTAAGATAATTATTTTTCCACCTTGATAGAGAGAGCCTATCCTTTTAAATCGGATCTCCATCCAGCTTGGGACCCAACGAGATGTGATAGCTTACTATAGGAACACTATAGCCGTTAACATGCTGTTTTTGTCTTTATTCAAAAATATACATTTCTGCACTGAATAGGCATTTTTTTCTAGCGTTTGGTTGAATTTTGATGTATTCTTAGTTGCTTTCCCTGTAAGGGAAGTAATGCTTATCCTATTTAGAAAATAGAACAAAACTGTTGTCTGAACATCTGGTGATAATAGGATATTCATGAGGCTGAAGCTGGTATCTGCATGGATAATGTCTCTATACTTAAGGTAGATGCTTAACAGTATGAACAGCGATTATCCAATTTTCAGCAAAAAGCTGCAAGTACAGGGCCAGTAAACCCAGCAGTATACGTGATGACAAACTCACACCTGTTACCTACTTCCTCTGCACACTGTGTCACCTGTAGCCTGTCACACCTAGAATGGAGAAAACATACCGTATGTTGTGCTAATTAAAACATAGCCGCCACTTATTAAAAATGTACACAATACATTGCATGAAGAAATGGAATTTTAACTCAGGACTTTATATTTACTGAGTCATTAACAGCTTACTAAAGGTAAACAGCAGATAAAAGGCCCCTAATGGAAAATTATATTACAAGGCTGACTGATTCCTACAAGGAAACACATTTAACATATTGACTACTGTTGAATATTTGTGTAGGGAGCAGTGGTCAGTGTTAAATTAAAGTGGAAGTTAACTGTAAATGTAAAAAAATTGAGAGTTGCAAACAGGCAGGTCTCTTTTTTATTTTGCAGGAGAGACATAGCATGTCTCTGCAATATAACCAAGTTACTTGCCCGTTCATATTCTTCTGCACATGCACAGCTCAGTAAATATTCTTGGCACACTTTGGTGCTGGAATGAACTCCCTTGCAAATTAGCGTGAGGTACAACATTCCGGCCTGATACGGGAAGGTTCCCCCAAGGTTTTTTTTTAGCAGCAATGGCATCAGAATTAAAAAACAGTATCTATATATAAAAGTTCTTTATTATATCCAAAAGTAAAACTCCATGCATTGTGCCAATTAAAATATGAGCTCTGATTGTGCAGAATAATAAATATTCCATAACAGCGATGTAAACACAATCAAGCAAAACATTACATTACAGAATGTCAGCCATGTATAAACCCCAACGTGTTTCGACCTGTGCAGTAGTGGTCTTCTTCAGGGGGATAGTTTATTCTATGGGAATACATTCTGGCCTGACCAACCAAGGAGGCTTAAGATTCCGCACCTGTAAAAAAGACCAGTGAAAATGATAACACCAATGAGGGAGCAACAGATCTGAGTTTCCCACACAACAACTGAAGGTCCAAACATGTAGTACAAGTACAATGCACAGATAAGAACCCTTTTAACTTTATTCTAAAGAGCAAAAAGAATTGGAAGGCTTAACGTGGAGATGGAGTGTTGACATAAACTCACAAATGCTCAATTGCCCATCAAGGGTACACTGCCATACGATTGCACTAATTCTAAACTGGTAGAGCAGTGACTTACAGTAAGTTCCTGTCACTGTTTGAAACTACTGACAACTTTAGGGACTGAGGACGTTTTATTAACAATGAAAAGTCTACAGCAGATAAACTTATAATTAATCTACTGGGCATTTGTTAGGCCCCTTTCACACTGGGGGCGGTTGCAGGCGCTATTGCTCTAAAAATAGCACCTGCAAATCGACCCTAAACAGCGTCTGCTGTTTCTCCAGTGTGAAAGCCCGAGGGCTTTCACACTGGAGTGGTGCGCTAGCAGTACTGCTCCAAAAGTCCTGCTAGCAGCATCTTTGGAGCGGTGAGAGGAGCGGTGTGTTTACCGCTCCTCCACCGCTCCTTCTCATTGAAAGCAATTGGAAACCCTGACTATACCGCCGGCAATGTGCCTCTGCAGAGCCGCATTGCCAGTGGTATTAACCCTTTTCCGGCCGCTTGCAGGGGTTAAAACCACACCGCTAGCGGCCAAATACCACTGTAATTCCGATGATATATCGCCGCTAAAAATAGTAGGGCTATGCCACCACCGCACCTCCCACCCCAGTGTGAAAGGGGCCTTATGCCGTGTACACACGATCATTTTTCAGCATGAAAAAAAAATGTTGTTTTTCAGCATGTCCAAAAAACGATGTTTTCCCAACTTCATCATTAAAACGACGTTGCCCACACACCATCGTTTTTAAAAAATGATCTAGCAAAGCGTGGTGACGTACAACACGTACGATGGCACTATAAAGGGGAAGTTCCATTCGCCTTTGGGCTGCTTTAGCTGATTCCGTGTTAGTAAAAGACAGTTTGCGCTTTTCTGTCTGTTACAGCGTGATGAATGTGCTTACTCCATTATGAACGGTAGTTTTACCAGAACGAGCTCTCCTGTCTCATAACTTGCTTCTGAGCATGCACTGTTTTTTTACATCGTTTTAGCCCACACATTTTTTACAACCTGAAAAACTACATAGTTTAAAACGACGCTAAAAAATGCAGCATGTTCTATTTTTTTTTTTGTCGAACCTGAAAAATTATGTGTAGCCCACACACGATCATTTTAACCCCCCTGACGGTAAACCCGAGCGTGACTCGGGGTTGGTTTTACATGTTAGGATCGGCAAACCCGAGTCACGCTCGGGCTGGACGGGCTTACCTTTCGCTGGATCCACAAGCTTGGTTTACTCACCTTGTCCCTGGATCCAGCGATGCCACCCGCTGTGTGAGCGAGCGGGACCTCCTCGCTCGATTCACAGTCCCCGTGTGACGCCGATCTCCGTTCCCTGCGACGTTACGACGCACGGGGATGGAGAACGGCGCCAAATTCAAAAAAGTAAACAAACACATTACATACAGTATACTGTAATCTTATAGATTACAGTACTGTATGTAAAAAATACACACCCCCCTTGTCCCTAGTGGTCTGCCCAGTGTCCTACATGTACTTTTATATAATAAAAAATGTAATTTCTGCCTAAAAACTGTAGATTGTCCAAAAGTGTCCCTTTATGTCAAAAATGGTTTTAGATCAGCTAGAAAACAGCGATAATAAATTATAATCACTTGCAGAAATGTGCGATAGCGATTTGCGGGGAAATTCGTCATAAAAAAAATAAAATAATGACAGCGACAATTCTGCAACTGCAAATTTCAGTGATTTTGAGTTGATTACATTATTGAATAATTTTTATTATAATTATATTATTATTTGTTATAATTATTTATAATTATTTATTATATTATAATTTATAATTTTGTTTTAAAAAAAAAAATCATACCCGGGATGCCTACAAGACTCTTGCTTGGTCAGATTTAAGTGAGTTATTTCTAAAAATTACAGGCCTACAGTATAAAACGCCAATTTCCTTGCAAAATAAATGTACCGCTTTTGGTACGTAATTCCAGACAGAATCATACCGCCAGGGAGGTTAAATGACGTTTTAGAAAAACTATGTTTTTTTTCATGCCGAAAAATTATCGTGTGTACGCGGCATTACAGTTAGTTCCCCTGACATGGAAGTGGAACTTTAGTCAGAAAATTGATTCCGGCTAGATCACTTCAGGCTGGCCCCTTGTGCAGGTATAGCAATGTAAAACATTATAATAGGTGCCTATATTGTTTTAAATCCAGTAAAACACCACTTCACCTTCCTCTGCACATGCTCAGATCACTCAGCCACTAGAAACTGATCTGCTGGCAACCTAAGATTTACTGCTGCTTAGGGGCTCTGGGCTTTAGTAAAATGTCAGTCTCCAGCTAAAAACAAACAGGAACTATACTGGAGGCAATTTACAGCACACACTAATTTTTGCAGCATAATTATTAATGTGAAATGTATGTTCCTTACTAAAGAACATTATTTTTTATCAAGTTGTTATGGGTAAAGTTTCCATTTAACCTATTTAAATTTTCCTTCAACTTAGTTCTATAAAAAAAAAAAATTATTTCACACTGATTATGTTTATACAAATTATAGCTAACTGCTTGTAGCAATTCATTTTGCTTACACCAAACACAACAAGTCAATTCCACTTCATTAATAAGTTGTAGACTTTGGCAAAACACAGATATAGAATTGTCTCTTGGCAGCTATTTGATTAAGATATTGATTTTCACATAGAATACCTATTTTTAAAGAGGCATGGCTAATATGTTCTACAAGTAGAGCAATAATGTAGATGAGGGGGAAGGGCACTTGCCAATCTTCGATCTTTAAGAAATACTAAAAATTGCACAGTGAAGATTGACAGGAGGGCTCACTTGCATGTTCTTAGCTAATCACATGACGTGATCAACCTTTTGAAAGTGAAATAAGGTTTACGTAAGCCTTTGGTGTGTGCCATGCAGAACTCTCTATGATCTCATATCAGAGTTCTAGTTTGCAAGTGGGTATGATGTATATGTGGTGGTAAATAAAAATGTAGATAGATAGATAGATAGATAGATAGATAGATAGATAGATAGATAGATAGATAGATAGATAGATCTGTAAATAACACATTTGCGAGTTAAAGTGGTTGTAATAGTCAGAGAGTAAGATTTATGCCAGCCCCTTTGTTCTAGTAAGGTATACTAGACATTGTAAATGTTTTTTTTAAATTATGCTGCTAAATACCTTATTTCAGATTGCGTATGTGCGGTCACGTGACCTCCCACCGCTCTCTTCCCCCCTTCTAAAGGCTACAGCGAGAGGGGCTGAGATTCCACTCTGATGTCAGCTGGGAAAACACGTGACCGCTGTGCTGTCTGCTGGGCTTCCCCCGCTGTAGTCCTTAGATCTGGAGAGGAGAGCGGCGGGAGGTCACGTGACCACACAGAGAAGGTCTGAAATAAGGTGTTTAGCGGCATTATTTAAAAAATAAAAAATAAAAACATTTACACTGCGTAGTATACCTTATTAAAACAGAGGGGCTGGCAGTAATCCTACTCTCTTACTTACTGCCAGCTACTATAGTGACAGGAGGGGAGTGGAGGAGATCGCTCACACACTAGGAGCTGACAGGCTGGAAGGGAGGAGGAGAGAAGAGAGACTATAACACAGTGGGATGACAGAGGCACGTAAATTGAACACAGTATTATGGATCAGCAGCCATGATTACCGTGGGCAGTTCACCTAGGGGGACACAGGCAGGATAAACCAGTTTTTTTACAGCATAGAAAGGGATAGATTAGACAGAATAAGCACTATGCTGTTTAACCTCCTGGGCGGTGTTCCCGAGTCTGACTCGGGGTGAGATTTTTGGGCTAGGATCGGTAACCCCGAGTCAGACTCGGGCTTGCCTCGCTGGATGTACAGGGAGTGTTTACTTACCTTGTCCCTGGATCCAGCGATGCCACCGCGCTGTGTGAGCGAGTGGGACCTCGCTCGATTCACACAGCGTCCTCCTGTGCCGCCGATCTCCTTTCCCTGCGACGTTACGACGCACGGGGACGGAGAACGGCGCCAAATTTTAAAAAGTAAACAAACACATTACATACAGTATACTGTAATCTTATAGATTACAGTACTGTATGTAAAAAAAACACACCCCCCTTGTCCCTAGTGGTCTGCCCAGTGTCCTGCATGTCATTTTATATAATAAAAACCTTTTTTTCTCCCTGCAAACTGTAGATTGTCCATAGCAACCAAAAGTGTCCCTTTATGTCAAAAATAGTTTTAGATCAGCTAGAAAACAGCGATAATAAATTATAATCACTTGCAGAATTGTGCGATAGCGATTTGTGGGGAAATTTGTCATAAAAAATAAAAATAATGACAACGACAATTCTGCAACTGAGCAAATTTCAGTGATTTTGATTTGATTACATTATTGAATAATTTTTATTATAATTATATTATTATTTGTTATAATTATTTATAGTTATTTATTATATTATAATTTATAATTTTGTTTTTAAAAAAATGTCATACCCGGGATGCCTATTAGAATCTTGTTTGGTCAGATTTAAGTGAGTTATTTCTAAAAATTACAGACCTACAGTATAAAACGCCAAATTTCCTTGCAAATAATGGTACCGCTTTCAGCATGTTTTTTCTGAAAGAATCATACCGCCAGGGAGGTTAACCTGCTTTAAAGGAACAAGGTATTTTTTTTTAGGGTAACAATCTCTTTAAAGGAACACTAAAGGTTCGTTTTTTATTAGATCAATTGATAGCTGTAAGCTACAGCATTTAAATATCACTTACCTCGTTTTTCCTTTTGACCTCCAAAATACAGTAATCCAGGTTTGAAAATGCCATTTCCTGTCTCTCCTCTTTTTGCTTTCCACCAGCATCTGAGCTGTTTTGCATGGTGGAAAGCAGAATGTGCTCACCCCCTCCCTATGACTACAGCCCTGCGTAAAGATGCTCTCTTATCCCTCACAGGCATGGAGGCTAAGCCTAATGGGAACTGTAGTTCCCAATAGGCCGTGATGTAGCAAGAATGAATGCGCACCGCAAACCAGGAAGTCAGTGAGAATAACGATTCAGGAGTGCTGGAGGTGAATAAAACAGCTCGATTAAAACAGACAGGTATCAAACTAGTTATAATGCAAAACATTACTTTTTACTTTATCAGCTACTGTCAGACTTTAATTTAAGAGGAAAATATTTTTGTCTTTATAACCCCTTTAGCTTACACTGTTTGCGATGCGGGAACCACCACGATTCCTGTGTGGGTTCTCGCATTGCATCTGAATCACAGGAAGTTCCCACTGACATCTGTGAACCGCTGTGGGTATCAATATAAAGTTAATGTTGCAGAACGCAGTGCAAACTGTGGAATTGGATTGCATGGGTCTGAACACCCATGCAATCTGATTCCAGTGCGGACCTAAAAAGGGTCCTGCAGCATTCTGGTGCACATGCGATGTGATTTAAGCCATACAAACTGTATGGCTGAATTTACATCGCACAGATACTGCATCTGATGTGCACAGCAGTGTGATTCGAATCACATGCGATGCGTGGCATCGCATAAGTGTGAACCCAGCCAAAATGTTCCTTAACAATAGCTAGTCTTGCTAGTCATATCTATGTGCTCTGAAGTTGCCCATGGACATTGGAAAATATGTAACCAAAGAGCACTCCATAAACTTGAAAGGTGGTTCATAAACTTGTTGATTTACTAAAACTGGAGAGTAAATAATCTAGTGCAGCTGTGCAAGGTAGCCAATCAGCTTCTAACTTCACCTTGTTCAATTAATCTTTCACAATAAAGCCTTGAAGCTGATTGATTTCTATATAGAGCTGCACCATATTTTGCACTCTCTAGTTTTAGTAAATCAACCCTAGATTTCCTAAACGGATTGCTATGCTCCAGGAAGATGTCAAGCAGCAGGTGTTTGACATGAAATTGTCACCCAGTCCTGCCCAAAATTGCCAAGTGTCATTTCATGACTGTGGACTGCTTAACCAAAAATTCTTTGAGGCATTCCATTAAGCTTCTGAACTTGGATAATAGCTCTAATGTTTTCTTGATTTATGTAGTAATTCAACACACATAATAAAGCTTTACAAATCAACGACATTGGCTATATTATTTTAAAATAAAAATTCAGATTGGTAATTGTTTTGTTCTTTGTACATGCCTTCAAGACCTGTAGCATAAACTATTCTTAAACCGAAGTGAGTAAAAGCAACAAAGTTCTCAATATAGTCATATTCATCTTCCCATCGATGATCTGCATTTTCAAAAAAAAATTAAAAAAAATTAGAAGGAAAAAAATAATGGAAATGACAAACAGCGGATTTATAGACAGGGAACACAGGGTTGTGACTCTGGCACAGATCAGGTTAAATGATCTTGAGGAACATAGAAACCAATTATGTTTCAATTATGCTGAAAGCTTATGTAAACAGTATAACAATAAAATAGCAGAAAAAAATATAGAAACCTCTTAAAATTCCTTCTCTTGTTGGTGGCTTTAGTGATTTATCTACTTTGGGGTAATGATGCGTAAAAGTGGTGGTTATCTCAGGAAAGAGAGGGGGAGGAGGGGGCTCTTCCTTCACTGACGTCATATAGAGAATTTAAAAGGGGGCTAAAGAGATCCCAGGAGCAGAAGCAGAAGAAACAGTCACAGGAAAGCTTCATTTCTGTTCTGATAGCACCGTTTCCACAGTCAGCTGAGAGAACTTATTGAAGAGATGCAGTCCTGTCGAGTTCAGTGTGCCCTGACCCTACTCTCACTAGCTTTGGCTATCAACTCAATCTCAGCTGCACCTACAGACCCAAGACTACGCCAGTTCCTGCAGAAATCTTTGGCAGCAGCAGGAAAACAGGTATGTAACCTCTTAAATTTAATTTTCTGTCCAACCAGCAGAAACACTGACAGGGATAGGGACCTTTTTACTTGCAGATTTGAAATGAATATTTGTATCACATCACAGAGTGGTACTGTGGATACAAGATAGGTGCATATTTGTTAACTCATATAAAGGATACAAGGTGCCTTGCTATATAATAATCAGGTAAGATTTTCAGGGTCTGCTACAGAACTTGTGGCTTAGTCTTAAATAGTTCAACATTTTGTGTGTTGCATATTGTTTATTCCAGACTGACCTGAACCTTAATTGTTGGTTTATGTACAGCAATGTTGCACTAGATTGGCTAACATCAGTGTTGAGCTATCCAAGGTGCTGAATGTTCCAAAAGATTTTGTGCAGTCTGTGGGGTCGTATATGAAAACTTAAGAAAACTAACCTGAAGCAGTTGCATATAACAACCAAACATTTTTTGGACAAGTAGCATAGAAAATTAAAAATAAAATGTAAAATTTTAAATAAAACTAGATTTAATGAAATGGGATGAAACCGTATTTTGTGCTTTCCTACAGTTGTCATATAACAACCACAGTTATGCACAATTTATATGCACAATATATATATATATATATATATATAGATATATATATATATATATAAATATATATATATATATATATATATATAGATATATATATATATATATATAAATATATATATACATATATATGTATATATATATATATATATATATATATATACTGAATCTATCTATCTATCTATCTATCTATCTATCTGTCTGTCTATCTATCTATCTATCTATCTATCTATCTATCTATCTATCTATCTATCTATATCTAGATATATATAGATCTCCCTCTCTCTCTCTCTCTATATATATATATATATATATATATATATATATATATATATATAAATATATATATATATATATATATATATATATATATATATATATATATATATATATATATATATATATATATATATATATATATGTGTATAAAGCACATTTCAGAAAAGACTGAGATTACACAGCTTGACACAGTGGATTATAACTTCTGTAATTTAAAAAGTGAAACATAGTTACTAAATGCTGTATTATATGCATTTCTCAACATGCGTCTCAGTGCATAATGATGTTCAACCTTGCAATAAAAGATGTTTAATGCAGCATTTCATAAAGAGAACAAGTAGTTTCAAAACTATTTTTTTCCTTTATTTTTTACCCCTTTTTATTGGTTGAATTAGACTTGTGCAGACTAACTATGTAATTCCAGACACCTCTGAAGTTTAAGAGGACAACCTGTCATTTATCCATTTTATTGAGCGTACATAAATCTTATGCTAGATATAACATTTTCTAGTATAATTATTTCTGATATGTCTGACATTTGATATTCGTATGCTTTGTGATTACATGCCTACTATAATTTTTTAAAGGGTGCTAAAAGAAATTTATTGTGCAAAGTATCTCCTGTGCATCTGACTTAAAACGACAGTTGAACCATTGTACTAATATTTCTAATACAACCATTATGTGTAATTTTTCAGAGTATTTTGAATCTAACAACTCTTTTCCTCTCTGTTTGCAGGAGCTGGCTAAGTACTTCCTGGCAGAACTACTATCAGAGCCATCTCAGACAGACAATGATGCTTTGGAATCTGATGACCTGCCCAGAGGTGCTGAACAAGACGAAATCAGGTTGGAACTAGAACGGTCCGCAAACTCCAGTCCAGCTATGTCCCCCAGAGAACGCAAAGCTGGCTGCAAGAACTTCTTCTGGAAAACATTCACATCTTGTTAGCCTTCAACAGCCTCCCCTACCCTCTGGTCCTTTATTTTCCTACTCCTTCGACCCTAGACAAAGCCTTGATCATACAAGCCGAAGACTGTAAATACCACACACAGTTATGGTGAATAAAAACATGTTAATTTGGAGTTGTTTAATAAAACTTTTAGTTCAAACTGTAGATAGTTTGCTTGGGTTGTGATTTTCTTTATAGTTTACACGATATGCACTTTTCAATTCTTACAGATGTACTATTTTTTAATTATCTGTTGCAATAAAGCGTGTTTCAAGCTATGAATTTAATCTTTAGTCTTTGTCATCATTTTTTTTAAAGTCAAAGGGTGCATCAGGACAGTAGACAACCACCATTCCCATCAGTGTTGCCAACCTCCCGCAACATTTAGTACTGACAAAACATGTCACATTTTTTACTGAAAACCTGAAAAAATTATCCTATTAAAAAATAAGACAACTACTATTAAAACAGTAGAAACACAATATGGAAACACTGACAATACCCCTAAAAAGTAATTTTCCTGGTTCAGAATTAAAAACTCAACACAGCCACTGATATTTACAGACAGTTTTAAAAAAAAATCTCAGATTTTTACAAACTGTCAGTAAATTTACTGACGGTTGGCAACCCCGATTTCCATACGCAGGTGTCTCATCTGATCAGCATTTTACAAACAGAGGAGAGAATGTTGGGTTAACCTATTCAGTTCTGGAGTACATATAAGCTTGGCTGTATACAGGTAATACCATCATCTAAGAAAAAGCAGTAATCAGCTTACATTGTTTAATGAGACTCAATGGTTTAATCCTCTTCATTGTTTATGCCATGAAAAAGATAGAGGCACTTTCACTAGCAGTATATTTTAATAAGGATTGCATAGCTCCCCTTACCTTGTGGCAAAGTTTCCCCCAGTGCAAAATGTTGCATGTAATTCCACTACCTGTCTTGTAAGTCAATGAGCAGCACAGCAGGCATCAAACTAAATTCAGTAACGACAGAGCGATGCTCATCTTTCTCCCCTCCCACGTGTTCATCAACACACAAGCTCTACGGAGAGGAGATACATCTCCATACAGTCAATGTGCGTCTTTTGTTGCATAGCCTGCCCCTTGTATACACATTGCACATTTCCTGCTCAAGGTTTTTTTTTTTTAAGAGAATAAAGATAGAGGGTTATTATAACTTATTTATCAGTACCAAAAATGCAGCCACTGATATCAATTGACCTCAGACATTCACATCTGCTAAATCAGATAAGAAAAACCCTGTACGGTGGGATACACTCAATGCCCCCTCCCCTCACCACTGCAGAAGTTAAATGCTTGTTAGGTCCAGGGGTTAAGCTGTATTACTTGACTTAATTCTTTGCTCTCTATGCTGGGTGACCAGTCCCTCAGTCCCTCTCCTTTAAGGTGCACCAGCTATACAGTAGTATATAATAGTCACCACTACTGTCATCACATACAATGCAGAGCCAATAGCCTTTTCCTGTACCCCAAGACTTAACAAGCATTTAACCCTTGCAGGGGGAGAGGTGCTGGGTACTGCAAGGGTTCCAGCCTAGAATTCAGCTTTAAAAACAGCAAACAAAATGTTTTGAAGCATGTTTCTGCCATGTTAAGGAACTAACATATAAAGAGAATGAGAAATGAAATGAAAGAGAATCTTATACAGCATATGTGTATAATTGTATAAATTCAAAGTGCAGAGCTTCCAGCACAGGAAGTGAGGCCCTACCTGAAAGTTCCCTCTCATGCTAACCTCCCCCCGTAATCTCACCCATCCTATTAATCCTCCTAAATGTATACTTAAACACTTGATTGCACAGACACCTCTTCTTTGTCAATATCCTCTGCACCAAAGACCAGACCTTTCTGTGCAAAAAGGTACCAACACAAGGATCCCAGCAGCTGAAGATACGCAATTCTGTACTCTTCCTGTATGTGTGTGCGTGTGCACGCACATGTGTATATGTGTATATATATATATATATATATATATATATATATATATATATATATATATATACACACACACACTATGTTACCAAAAGTATTGGGACATCTGCCTTTACATGTACATGTACTTTAATGACATCCCAGTCTTAGTCTGTAGGGTTCAATATTGAGTTGGCCCACCCCTTGCAGCTATAACAGCTTCAACTCTTCTATAAAAGCTGTCCACAAGGTTTAGGAGTGTGTCTATGGCAGGGATAAGCAATTGGCGGACCTCCAGATGTTGCCAAACTACAAGTCCCATGAGGCATAGCGAGACTCTGACAGCATCAAGCATGACACCCAGAGGCAGAAGCATGATGGGACTTGTAGTTTGACAACAGCTGAAGGTCCGCTAATTGCTTATCCCTGGTCTATGGGAATGCTTGATACCTTTTCCAGAAGCGTATTTGTAAGGCCAGGCACTGATGTTGGGCGAGAATGCCTGGTCTCGCAGTCTCCGCTCTAATTCATCCCAAAGGTGGTCTATCAGGTTGAGGTCAGGAAAGTTTCTCCACCCCAAACTCGCTCCAGGGAAAAGGGAGTAGCCGATCCAGGTGGGAACCCAGATGAATATCCTCCGTTGCAGACAACTCATGTGCAGGCAATGCACTTAGCAAAGCAGGAACAAAAATTGTTTCTGGACAGCCGCACTCTGAACAAGTTGTAGCCTTTATTAAAAAAAAACTCGCTCCACTGTGTCTTTATGGACCTTGCTTTGGTGGAGAGAAGATTATGGTGGGGTGTTGTTTTTCAGGGGTTGGGCTTTGCCCCTTAGTTCCATGAAAGGGAATTCTTAAGGCATCAGCATACCAAGACATTTTGCTTCCAAATTTGTGGGAACAATTTGGTGTGGCCCCTTCCTCTACCAACGTGACTGCGCACCAGTGCACAAAGAAAGATCCATAAAGACATAGAGCGAGTTTGGGGCGGAGGAACTTCACTGGCCTGCACAGAGTCCTGACCTCAACTCGATAGAACACCTTTGGGATGAATTAGAGCAGAGACTTCGAGCCAGGCCTTCTCGTCCACATCAGTGCCTGATCTCACAAATGCACTTCTGGAAGAATGGTCAAACATTCCCATGACACATTCTTAAACCTTGTGGACAGTCTTTTCAGAAAAGCTGAAGCTGTTATAGCTGTAAAGAGTGGACCAACTCAAAAAAATCCTACAGACTAAAGGCCAATACACACAGTCAAAAAAACTGAAGTTAAATTTCATCAGATGAACGATCTGCTGGTTTTCTGATCGTTAGTATGCTGCTTTTGACAGCCGATTACGAATGTGACCACAACGTCTGATTTTCTTTTCATTAGTACGGTTTTCTGCCAAAAAAAAAATCTGAAGAGCAAGACTAGGAATGCTCATAAATGAAAGAACACATATAAAACAATTCAACACATTACATCACTTCTGACATTGAATTCTGTCATTCAGAAAATTTTCTGATGGTGAGTACCCTCTCCACTTTTGATTTGAGGCTAGCGTC
This sequence comes from Rana temporaria, assembly GCF_905171775.1. Classification (NCBI taxonomy): domain Eukaryota; kingdom Metazoa; phylum Chordata; class Amphibia; order Anura; family Ranidae; genus Rana; species Rana temporaria. Next base: position 195,701,173 of record NC_053492.1, read on the forward strand.
CAACAAAAAAACTGATGAAATTCGTCCAATATTCTGACTGTGTACAAGGCATTAGACCCCATATACACAATAAGATTTTCTGCAGATTTTTGTCTTCAGATTTTCCAAAACCATATAATATGAGGTCAAACCTTAAGAGTTTCAATTTGTATGCAATCAGGCAGGCCCGTGCACTACATGGTTTTAGTAAATCTGAAGACAGAAATCTGCAGAAAAGCTAATACTGTAGTATGTATGGGGTCTAAGACTGGGAAGCCATTAAAGTTCATGTGCGTGTAAAGGCAAGCATCCCAATACTTTTGGTAATATAGTGTATATATACAGTGTGTGTGTGTATATATATATATATATATATATATATATAAATCAATCAATCAATGATACTGCACTTAGGTTACAAAGACAATAAGCAGGCAGCAGCTAGCATAAATGGTGAGCAACGATATACAAATTTAAAGTGAAGAAATGCAGCATCTAAATGTCCATAAAAGCAAAGCAAAGCAAAGCAAACATCCATTAATCCCGAGAGGCACCGGATAGGTGAATGAACGTTGTATCCCTGATGACGTTGGATACAACGAAATGCAGCGTAGAGTTTTTGGACACGTCACTGTGCATGAGGACCGTGGCTATCTTGCTGGTTTAAAACTATCAGGAACTTTTCATATGACATACTTGTTTATATCTACTACTGTGTGAGTATATAGATGTGGTTTTACTGTAATACATTTAAACAGTTTTGAAATACTATACCATGAAGTGGTTTTGTTTTTTACACCTTTCAAAATGGGGAGTGATGCCCAGATCCATTCTGGAGCAGTCCGTGGTGGATTGATGTTTGGGCGTTTTTGACCACCTATAATCTAGTGGTCCAGTTGTAAGGGTAGGAGGCTTGGCTTACTGTATTGTTGGTGGAAGATCACTGTTCATCTTTTTAGTCAAGGTTCATGCACCTATCTGGTGCCTCTTGGGATCAATGGACGTTTGCTTTGCTTTTATGGACATTTAAGCACTGCATTTCTTCACTTTAAATATATATATATATATATATATTAAAACAGACTAGTGCAAAATCTAATCCAGCTGTGAGGTTTGTTAAATTAGGCTTTGACAAAAAAAATGGAAGCTGATTGAATTCTATGCAGAACTGTACCAGATTTTGCACACTCCAGTTTTAGTAAATCAACCACATAGTGGTGGCATATACCTACTGTAGCACCCAGACTACAGCTTTCTAATGCCTCATTCACACAATTGGATTTCCATCTGACAAAGCCGTGCGAAGGGCGTTGGCCGGGATCTTGTATTGCATACAGACGGCAAAACTTTGTCAGCCAACAAACACGAACGTAGTAACGTATTAGACGTACTATGTGGTTTTTAAGCTCTTTAGCACCACCCTTTGGGGAACTTCTGCTAATGTTGTCTTATGGTTAGCACTGGTTTGGAGCATGCGTGTTTGTACTTTGGATTTTTTTCCGACGGACATGATCAGATAATCTGACGTCACACATTTGACAACAAACGTGGGATAGCATGTTTTAAAATTTTCCGACAACAAATATATATATGTAATGTTCATAATGCTCGGTACTCACAAATAGTATGTTCCTTTAAAATAGAAAGATATTGCACAACATCATTTCAGATAGATTGGGTTCCATGTTCCGCAGACACCCAAAGTCCCGTAGTGGTCTGCGGAACATTGGACCCAATCTATCTGCAATGATGTTGTGCAATATCTTTCTTTTTTAAATAAACATACTATTTGTGAGTACCGAACATTATGAACATTACATATATTTTTTTTCTGCCTTTTGAAAACAACTACTATATTTAATTTACTTTTGTTTATTTAATTATATATATGTTTTCATATGTACATTTCTTTCAATAGAAATATATCAGCATGCTTTTATTTAAACCCATGAGGAAGGAAATGAACACACCATAAATAGAAAAATCTTTAGTGTTTTTCCGAAACATGTCAGGTTTTGCTGTGACCACAATCCTTACTCAACTACTTGATGTCTAGAAGCTTTTTGTGTGTTGCAACATTTAATAGCTGTATATTTATATCTTCGTTTTTGTTCCATTTAATGTTTTAAATGTTCATGTGTATATTTTTCTATATGGAATAAAATGGATATTTTTATAAACTCTCTGTACTCTCCTCCCATTTATCCTGTTTTGTTTTTTTGCCCACACCCTCCCTGCCACCCCCCCCCCCCCCATCTAGTTTTTCTAATATTTCTGGCATGTGGCAAAAACTTTCAGGATTTATCTTGAGATAGTTTTTCTTCTTTTAACAATTTTTCTATTTTTAGTAATCGGAAACTCACCTGTGCAAGGGTCCAGCGATGCGGGGGAATAAAGCCCCACTCGTCTCCCTCTCCTCTCCGCGGCACCATAATCTCTACTGTAGGCGCCCGGCTCACAGCCGGGCATGCACTGTGCATGCGCGAGCCGCACTGCGCACTGTGATTGGTCTAGCAATCATCTGGGACCTTGTGACGTGTCCCAGATGATTGCCGAGAGGGAGGGGGAGAGGTGATCTTCCTTCTGGTGCCGCAGTGCCCAGGGAAGAAGTGGGAGCTAAAAACCCTCTAAAAAGAAGGTTTACGCTCCCCCCAAAACAAAATGACACGCCAAATGTGGCATGTTAGGGGGTCACCTTCTCTTAAAGTGTAAGTTCCATTTTTGGATGGAACTCCGCTTTAAGTATTCCTTAAGGGTAAGTTCATTGTAGGTGGGAAGCAAAGCTCAGTGTTCATTTGTGAGATGTTGGGGGCACGCATCCAATGGTCAGTTCATCCTGCTACCTAAGCAGGACAAAGAGGAAAGGGCAATGGAACAAGCAACTTGCACAGTATGCATTTTTTTACAAAATGGAAGGCAGCATATAAGTGTACTGGTAAAGTTGTAATGCATAGGAGTTTTTTTTTTTGCAAATGTCATTGAAGGTGAACTAACCATTGAAGGAATAATTAAAATAGATTCTGCCTACAGAAATTTTTATTTTATTGACAGATTTAGTATATGTTCACACTTGGGTATTGGCCAGGTAGCAATAGAAGGCAGTATTACGATGAGTATTCAAAGAACTGTATACTGTGATGTCATGAAGCATACAGACATTCTTGTCTATACTCTATATCTGGAACATAGCACAGGTATAATGCACAATGTTTTTCTATGAGCTCCTTCAAATTTTTGAAAGAGTGGTAAAGGAGTAAAGGATTAGAAAACTTGAAGTGCGAATAGATTAGAAACATGGATTGAAAATTATATTTTGAGCTACCCTACAATCATATAATGGTGGTTTGTGTTCCTGTCATGTGTTTAAATGACTGATGGCTCAGAATCTCAGTGATTCTGCAAGGAAAACTTTCTTACTGATAAGACTTAAAATTAACATTCTCTGCATCTTCACGATAGGTTTACCTTCTTCATTTATCCTTCACTTTGCTTTTGCTCAATCTTATGTGAATAATAACCAATTGCTTCAAGCAACATATTGTGCTTATACCAGAACAGAAAAGCGAAGGGAATTCCACTTCAATAACAAGCTATGTGAACCTTGACAAAACAGATGGAAACATGCAGCACGAATGATCCTCCTGGTACAGCTATTTAATTCATATATTGATTTTTGCATGGAATACCCTTATCAAAGCACAGCAAATAAACGTGTCCTACCAGTCCCAGTAAATATGCAGTGGTGGGGTGTTCCCTAGGGAAATACCATTTACTATTCTCTAGGGAGATACTGCACATTGAAGAGCAAATGTTGTCAGGAGGGATTACTGTCACTTCTATAGCTAGTCATGTCATGTGGTATGTCACTTGCAAAGGATATGTCTGCTATGAAGAAATTTGTATGTCCACAAGTCATACACAGATGTAATAAAAAAAAAGCTAGATAGATAGATAAATAGAGGGATAGATAGATAGATAGATAGATAGATAGATAGATAGATAGATAGATAGATAGATAGATAGATAGATAGATAGAAAGATAGATAGATAGATAGATAGATAGATAGATAGATAGATAGATAGATAGATGCTTTTCCAGAATTGCTTTTCTTGCTACTTAAATATCTATTAAACCTGCAATCTTTGAGAAGGTTATGTTGACTGCTCCCTAACACATCTGAGAGCTTTTTGATTCCTCAACAACAGAACACCTCCAAATCCATCCTTACTATTTCAGCTTGGTTTCCTCTAAAGATTAAGAAATGTCCTGTTATGCCTTGTACACACAATCGGGATTTACGATGGGATAAAATCTGATGGAATTTTCCGTCGGCATTCCGTTCAAGCAGTCTTGCATACACACTGTCAGACCAAATTCCGACCGTCCAAAACGCGACAAGCCGAGAAAAATGAAGTTCAATGCTTCCGAGCATCTGTCGACTTGATTCTGAAGCCTCGTACACACGACCGAGTTTCTCTGCAAAAACCAGCAAGAAACTTGCTGGGATTTTTTTTTGCCGAGGAAACCGGTCGTGTGTACATTTTTCGACGAGGAAATTGTCGAGGATCCCGTCGAGCCAAAAATAGAGCATGTCTTATTTTTCCTCGACGGGAATGGAGAAACTTGCCTTGTCGAGTTCCTCGACAGCCTAACAAGGAACTTGACGAGGAAAATGATGTGTTTTGCCCGTCAAGTTCCTCAGTCGTGTGTACGAGGCTTCAGCATGCATGTTTTTTTCTCGGTCGGAGTTCCACATAGACGATCGGAATTTCCGATAGGATTTTTTTCCATTGGAAAAAATAAAACATGTTCTATTTCTAAACTTGGAAAAAAAGTCAGATGGGGTCCACACACGGTCTGAATATCTGATGAAAAAATCTGACTTTTTTCATTGAAATTCCGATCATGTGTACAAGGCATAAGAGTTACTTGATCTGTTGGCATCTTTAAGCTCACCATGCAAAAGCCACAAGCGTTATTTGATAAATAGAATCATAATTTTAATGATCATAAAGATGGTTTATAAAAGATCTGTGTCCAGATTTATTTCCTTTGTAAAGGTGTCCATCATTTGCAAACAGAGAAGGCAGGACAAGCAAATGCAGTCTGAAAAAAGCATTTTCTGTTATACTTAGACTATACTGTACATAAGTGAATATAATCAAAAAGTTTGAGAATTTTGGCAACTGATGATAAAACTAGGACCATGTTTGGCAGGTATTCAATGTTCATAGAGGAATAAATAATCATGTTGCCACCAATGAACTGCAATTACAAAACAAAAGAGATGACACACAGTTGATTCATAGTCAGGAAGACAGGGGTGACTGGCACAGACTGGGTTATATGATCTTGTAGCACGTAAAAACCAGACATGCTGTGAAGATGCTTAAAGATTAAGTAAACACTATAATCATGAAACACCAGAAAAGGGACCAAAAACCTTCAGATTGCTTTTGTTGGTGGTGGCTTTACTGATTTATCTACTTTAGGGTAATGATGCGTAAAAGTGATGGCTATCTCAGGAAAAAGAGGGGGGAGGAGGGGGCTCTTCCTTTGCTGACGTATGATGGAGAATTTAAAAGGGGGCTAAAGAGATCCCAGGAGCAGAAGCAAAAAAACAGTCACAGCAGTTTCCTTAGCTCTGATAGCACTGTCTCTTCAATTAACTGGGAGATCCTATTATAGAGATGCAGTCCTGTCAAGTGCGGTGTGTTCTGACCCTACTCTCACTAGCTCTGGCTATGAGCTCAATCTCAGCTACACCTACAGATCCGAGACTACGCCAATTCCTGCAGAAATCTCTGGCAGCAGCAGGAAAACAGGTACGTAGCCTATTAAATGAATCTGTCTGTGCATGCAGCTGAAATACTACTGGGGAAAAGATACTTTTAACTTGCAGATTTCTAAACTTTACTCATAGGGGTAGATAGATAGATAGATAGATAGATAGATAGATAGATAGATAGATAGATAGATAGATAGATAGATAGATATATCTATAGATATAGATACATATATATAAATGTGTTCACATAGCTTTTAAGAGATCATATCTTTGTCCAATTTTAATTCTGTTAAAAAAAATGTGTGAATCCTGAGTGAAAGTTGTGTCAGTCTTTGATTAACTGATTTATGGATAGACCCCTTATAGAGAATTAAAAAGTGTCTTTCTTTATGATATCAGGCAGGAGTTTTTGACATGGACACAAAGGGGTTGATTAACTAAAACTAGAGGGTGCAAAATCTGGTGCAGCTGTGCAAAGTAACCAATCAGCTTCCAGTTTTTTTTTTTTTTGGCAAAGTTTAATTGAACAAGCTAAAGTTAAAAACTTACTGGCTACAATGCACAGCTGCACCAGATTTTCCCCTTTACAGATTTAGAAAATCAACCCCTCAGCTGGCAATTTAGCTTTAAAGAGTTCAACATTTGCTTGTTTCCCATTATTTACCAACTATTATATTATTATTATTATTGTTATACAGTACTATTGATCAAACGATCAGTATTATCTGTCTTAGCAATGCTGGATTGCTAATTAATGTACAGCTTTGTTGTACTAAAACTGCTAGGATCAGTTTTGAGCTATCCAAGGTGCTGAATTCAATGCAAATCTGTGTTGAATTTAAAAAGCTGGTGGGGGTCAAATATGAAATCTCAAGCTCATACAACAACATCATAATGTCATATTTGTTATTAAATAAATGTACGTTTGGCTAATACGGGCAACAAGTTTGATTTCCATTTAATTTGTTGCTCATACAACAATACCCTGGCTTTGATTTGTGTGCTATGATTGTGCAGCTGAATTTCTATAGTGTTTTGAAATGCACAATATCCAAAATTCACTTTGACATTTAGTAAAGGCAGAGACCTCTTTAACAGTTTAACATGGTGTTTCATAACTCCTATACAGAAAAAAAAGCTTAATTACTGTAATAAGTATATTTCCCAACACATGCTGTAGCAGATAATGAAGTTCAGTTCTGCAGTAAGAGCTGTCTAATGAAGCATTTAATGAAGAGCTCAAAACTTCTGACATCCCAAATGCCCCAGATGATAGTCCATCATTTAACCTATTTTAATGATTGCACGTCACTCTCACACTAGATTTGGCTGATTTAATTTATTTTCAACATGGTTAATATTTGTGTTATATGTCTGCTTTGTAGGTACTTCCATTACATACTTTCTTAAAGATGCCAAATAATACTTAGTGTGTTTCCTGTTCACCTGATCTAAAATGAGAATATTTTACTATTATTTTGAAAACTAGTGTGCATAATTGTTATATAATCCTTAATCTAACTGCTCTTTTCCACCCTGTTTGCAGGAGCTGGCCAAGTACTTCCTTGCAGAACTACTATCAGAGCCATCTCAGACAGACAATGATGCTTTGGAATCTGATGACCTGCCCAGAGGTGCTGAACAAGATGAAGTTAGATTAGAACTAGAACGGTCCGCAAACTCCAGTCCAGCTATGTCCCCCAGAGAACGCAAAGCTGGCTGCAAGAACTTCTTCTGGAAAACATTCACATCTTGTTAGCCTTCAACAGCCTCCCCTACCCTCCGGTCCTTTATTTTCCTACTCCTTCGACCCTAGAAAAAGCCTTGATCATACAAGCCGAAGACTGTAAATACCACACACAGTTATGGTGAATAAAAAAATGTTAATTTGGAGTTGTTTAATAAAACTTTTAGTTGGAATTGTAAATTATTTGCTTGGGTGGGTTGTGATTTCTTGATAGTTATTATGATATGCTCTTTTCAATTCTCACAGATGTACTATTTTTTAATTATATGTTGCAATAAAGCGTGTTTCAAGCTATGAATGTGTGCTTTCGTCTATGCCATTTTTAACGATACATAGGATAATACACAAACATCGTTTTTTTACAGAGGTTTCTCATATGATCAATGTTGTATGGTTAAAAAATAACATTTTGGTTAACCTCTTCAAATCTGCAGTACATGTTAGCTGTGTTACATGGGACTATAGCAGAATTTAATGATCTTTTTGAGAAGAAACAGTAATCAGCTTACATTGTTTAAAGAGACTCAGTAGTTTAATCCCCTCCTTTGTTCAAAACATTTAATATAATGATTCAGATGATTCTTTTTCATAAAACCCTAGAAGCTAAAAAGACTATAACGATATAATTACACCACATAATATGTGACTTGAACCTTGCTTCAGTTTCCTTTTTTATTATTCTCACAGAATAATGGCTGCTATTAAGAATTAAATGACTTTTTCTAATCCTTTTTACATTCTTTTTCATTTGTGCTGTGTATCTGTGGTTGGTCGCATTTATTTATTGCAGGCAAGCAAGTGGTTGCACTGGGTCTTAAAGTGTTACTAAACACACAACAGTAAAATCAGTCTGTATATGCAGTAAAGCATGCTTGTCATACTCACTGTGGAACCTAAGGGGTTAATTCTCTGCATTGTGTATACAGGCTGTTTAGTCCTGTCTCTCTGATTCTCCTCTTCTTCCACTGTCTCCAAAAAATAACCTAATATTTACAGAGCCAGGGGATGGGCTGCACATACTCAATTTGGTGTGTATTGCTAGAGAGTTTTTTTTCTTGGGAGGGTGCATGTGATCAGCACAGAGCCAATCAGCACTGTCCAGACATGCCCAGACAGAGGATCAGGGGGGAATGAAAACTCCTCCTACAAACTTTACTAGAAACTGATAGAAGTCACAAGACTGCTATATACTGCTGATGAGAAAAGGTATTTAGCGGTTTATATTTACTAAAAAAAATGCATATTCATGTTCTTTGTACTGTGGGAGACCAGATATAGTGATTGCAGGTTCTGGATTTAGTAACACTTTAAGGTATATGCAACCTTCACTTAGTCATTAATTTGGTAAAGTACGTTGGCCCTTAAAGGAGTTGTAAATGCCAAAGTTTTTTTTTTTTATAACTTAATGCATTATATGCATTAAAAGATACGTTTTTTTTTTCGTTTGTTTTTTGCCCCCATCATACTTACCTAGGTGGAAGCAGCATCGGTCTGATGCTGTACCTTTTCCCCCGCCGCCTCTTCACTGAGAACCGAGCCACGAAACACCGTTGATGGCTCGGTTCTCTCCCATCCCTGAGCGGAGAGCTGTTGCCTGTCAATCAGCAGCTCTCCTGCTCTGCTCCTCCATGCTCACTGGAGCGCTGAGCTGTGGAGGGACAGGTAGCAGCCATCTCAGCGTCTCAGCGTCTCGCTGAGACAGGCATCAGTCTAGGCACCTGCCAGATCCAGACTTTGGAATTTGGGATGACGTGGTGCCTGGACTGATCTTGGTGACATCAGCAGAGAGCGGACTTCAGACCACTCTCTGCTAAAAATGGGTCACAGGTGTGCAAAATAATTTGCACTCCTGTGACACAGAGGAGATGCCCTGCCAAATGAGCTCAGGCTGGACTTCTACTTTAAGGAAAAAAACATTCTGTGTGTATCAGCCTCCCAGCACCCCCTAATTATTTACCTGAACCCCTTCTCTCTCCAGCGATGTACACGAGTCCCCCGGCCATCCGGGACACTCCTCCTGATTGGCTGAGACACAGCAGCAGAGCCATTAACTCCCACAACTGTCAGTCATAGTCAGTCAGCCAATCAGGGGAGAAAGGGGGCAGGGCCTGGTCAGGGCTCTGTGTCTGAATGGATACCCAGAGAGCTCTGACTCTGCTCAGGTGGCCCCATAGAAAGCTGCTAGCTTAGGGGGCACTCTATAGGAGGGGGGGGGGCAGACTGCTATGTGCAAAACCAACTGCACAGAGGAAGTAAGTATAACATGTCTGTTATTTTTTTATTACGTTTTTAAACAATACTTTACAATCACTTTAATGGCTGGTCCTGGAAAAGTGTATTTTCTTATTACTGTTGGGCACTGTTCAGACTTTTATCCTTCTTATCTTCTATAGTGAATTGTCCACACTATTTCCTCAGGATTATACCATGTAGGTAGCTATAATCCCTTTGCAACATGTTCTTATTAATTGTGCCTATCTAGCTGCTGCATTGTAAATATTTTGCTACACTTTTTGATTTGTGTTGCTATTTTTCAGATTTGCTGTGTGTATTAGTTATTCTGGGCCAGATTCACAGCCAGGCGGCGCAGCGTAACGTAACCGATTTAGGTTACACTGCCGCAAATTTTTTTGCAAATTATAATCTCAAACAATGCATTTCAGCATATTCATCAAGTAGATTCCAATGAACTTCAGATATTTACATATAAACAGAATCCTACATCATTTTATTTTAATTGTTATGTCAGAAGTAGAACTGTGATTAGTTTTTACATCTCAGCTTGTGTTTCCCATATTCATCTAGTTAGCAAATAGAAACCCATATGAAGAAAAAAAAGTAATAGCTACATAGTAGGTAAGGTTGAAAAAAGACACAAGTCCATCAAGTCCAACCTATGTGTGTGTGCATTTATGTCAGTATTACATTGTATATCCCAATATTCTACAACTTTTCCTCTGCGGCTAGAATTAATGAGAGCTGGGCTGAATGTTTCCCTCAATTGTATTTTTATTTGTAAATATCAATGACTATAAGCTTCCTCTGGTCAAGGCGGAAATTGTGACATCATATACCTGCCTTTTTACCTCCACCAATCAGAAGACTTGCACTCGCCTTGTAGTTGCCTGTATTGGTGGAGGAATAAGCACTGCTTACTGTATGTAGCTATTATAACTACAATATCTCTATCTATATAGCATAGGCGTGTGCACAGGGTGTGCTGGATGTGACTGGTCACACCCAAATCACCTTGTTCACATTTGTATTATCCCTCTGTGTGCCAGTGGCGAGATTGGAAAGATCTCCTATTGAGCGGGTCTGCTTATAAAAGAACTTTGGAAGAATTGCTCCTCCACTCTGAATCTGCACACAAGGAGATAATCTGCAGGTGGGGTAGAGTGTCGCAAGGAATAGTATATGTACAGTATCTCACAAAATTGAGTACACCCCTAACATTTTAGTAAATATCTGAATAAATTACACTTTGCTACAATGTAAAGTAGTAAGTGTACAGCTTGTGTAAATTTGCTGTCCCCTCAAAATAGCTCAACACACAGCCATTAATGTCTAAACCACTGGCAACAAAAGTGAGTACACCCTTAAGTGAAATTGTCCAAATTTGGCCCAATTAGCCATTTTCCCTCCACGGTGTCATGTGACTCATTAGTGTTACAAGGTCTCAGGTGTGAATGGGGAGCAGGTGTGTTAAATTTGATGTTATCGCTCCTACTCTCTCATACTGGTCACTAGAAGTACAACATGGCACCTCATGGCAAAGAACTCTCTAAGGATCTGAAAAAAGATTTGCTGCTCTACATAAAGAAGGCCTAGGCTTTAAGAAGATTGCCAAGACCCTGAAACTGAGCTGTAGCACGATGGCCAAGACCACACAGCGGTTTAAAAAGACAGGTTCCTCTCAGAACAGGCCTTGTCATGGTCGACCAATGAAGTTGAGTGCACGTGCCCAGCATCATATCCAGAGGTTGTCTTTGGGAAATCAAATTATAAGTGCTGCCAGCATTGCTGCAGAGGTTGAAGGGGTGGGGGGGTCAGCCTGTCAGCCATACACTGCATTAAATTGGTCTGCATGGCTATCATCAAAGAAGGAAGCCTATTCTGAAGATGATGCAAAAGAAAACCCGCAAACAATTTGCTCAAGACAAGCAAACTAAGGATATGGATTATTGGAACCATGTCCTGCGGTCTGATGAGACCAAGATAAACGTATTTGGTTCAGATGGTGTCAAGCGTGTGTGGCGGCAACCAGGTGAGGAGTGCAAAGACAAGTGTGTCTTGCCTACAGTCAAGCATGGTGGGGGAGTGTCATGGTCTGGGGCTGCATGAGTTCTGCTGGCACTGGAGAGCTACATGTGCCAACATGTACTGTGACATACTGAAGCAGAGCATGATTCCCTCCCTTCGGAGACTGGGCCACAGGGCAGTATTCCAACAAGATAACGACCCCAAACACACCTCCAAGATGATCACTGCCTTGCTAAAGAAGCTGACGGTAAAGGTAATGGACTGACCAGGCATGTCTCCAGACCTAAACCCTATCGAGCATCTGTGGTGCCTCCTCAAATGGAAGGTGGAGGAGCACATGATCTCTAACCTCCACCAGCTCCGTGATTTTGTCATGGAGGAGTGGAAGAGGACTCCAGTGGCAACCTGTGAAGCTCTGGTGAACTCCATGCCCAAGAGGGTTAAGGCAGTGCTGGAAAATAATGGTGGCCACACAAAATATTGATACTTTTCAGATTGTTCTGTAATGGAAATAGTTTATTTGGCCTAAAGTAGCCCATAATAATTATTTAAAGTGGACCTCTCCTCTCCAGCCCATCTGTCTCCCATTTCAACTACTTTTGTTTTTGCAGGGCAGCATTTCCTTCTTTCCAAACTAGGTGAGAATGACATGTTCACAGATGTACTAAATGGCACTGTTAGGTCCAGCACTAATTCTCACCCCTCAAATCTCTCCTCTTAGCACATATGACCCCCCCCCCCAACTTCACCCTTATAGCACAAATCCTCTCCTGTCTCCAAATTCCACCTCAGCAGCACAAATCCTCTTCCTCTCTCAATCCCTATCCTATCAATAACCATCTCCCACCCCCTAGCACAACTACCCACCCCCTCAACACACAAATCCCAGCTCAAATGGAGGCAGGGGGCAATGGAGGCAGGGGGAGATTGGAGGCAGGGGGTGTTAGTGGCAGGGGGTGATTGGAGGCAGGGGGTGATGGTGGCTGCGGTGGCACCGCAGAGGGGGGTGGAGGCAGGGGGAGATTGGAGGCAGGGGATGTTAGTGGCAGGGGGTGATTGGAGCCAGGGGGTGTTTGTGGCACCGCAGAGGAGGATGGTGGCACCGCAGTGGGTGGGGGGTGGAGACAGGGGTTGTTGGTGGCACCGCAGAGGGGGATGGAGGCAGGGGACGATGGAGGCAGGGGGCCTGGGGGAGATTGGAGGCAGGGGGTGTTAGTGGCAGGGAGTGTTAGTGGCAGGGGGTGATTGATGGCAGGGTGTGTTGGTGGTACTGCAGAGGGGGATGGTGGCATCGCAGAGAGTGTGGAAGGAGACAGGGGTTGTTGGTGGAACCGCAGAGGGGGATGGAGGCAGGGGGCGATGGAGGCAGGGGGTGATTGGAGGCAGGGGCCTGGGGGAAATTGGAGGCAGGGGGTGATTGGAGGCAGGGGGTGATTGGAGGCAGGGGGAGATTGGAGGCAGGAAGGTGAAGGCAGGGGGTGTTGGTGGCAGTGGGGGATGGAGGCAGGGGGTGATGTGACTAAATAATTTGCCCTTATTATATTGAAAATAACAAAAATATATTTTTTACCTTAATATCTACCTTAAATCATAACAATACTTAGTCTGGTAAACTTAAGAAATATGATGACACCTCCCTGCTTGCAGCCTTGTGTAGGACAATGAAGAAGCAGCAGCAGGTGCTTATATCTGCTCACTTTGCTCTCTTCTCCTGTTAGCATGTTCCATGTCAGCACCTGTTCAATTCAGCAGGACCTTATCAGCTTCAGGACTGCCCCTCCCTTTCTCAGTCTTAACCCTGCCCACCAACTTTACTGTCCGTGTCAAGTTTGTATCAATCACCTCCTGCCCTCCTCCTCCAACAGAAATGGTATATAGAAAAAAATGATTGTATGGGGTAAAACATCTTTTTTGGGGACCCCTCCCTCAAACTTCTTTATTTCTAGCCTAGACCAGAATGATGTGTACAGTACTCAGAGCCTCCTGGGACACCCACGACATGGGTTCAAGGAGGCTGCAGGCATACTCTATGGTGAATGTGTCATGCACATCATCTTAGGACCACTGCAATAACCAGAAGCTAGCACTCCCTGGTGATAGCAGAAGTTAGTGGTGTGGGACTGAGTGTGCAGTGGTGAAGTGGCAGATCCCCAGAGAACACTGCTGGATGGAGCACAAGAATGCCTGTTTTGCACAACCTGGCTTTATAGGTAAGATAGTTGGGGGGGGGGGGGTCAAGTTCCTCTTCAAGCTCGCCATACATAAAGATTTATTTTTGATTTTTCAAAATCCACAATGAATAGTGTGGATGGAAGAATCTTCCCTGTCCTCTGCTGCCTATTATAGTCTGACATCTGGTACCCACAGCTGTCAGATTGCTCCAACATTGACTATAGCTGATTGGTTGCAGTCACTGTTAAGTTGGCCATATACCATACCATTTTATTATTAAATGTTCTTTAGATTTACCTTCAACTATGTAGTGCAGGGGCCTGCCTGACTGCATACAAATTGAAAGTGTTTAGGTTTGACCTCCTGTTATATGGTTTTGGTAAATCTAAAGCAAAGTTGTAAAAGGAAATTGTATACTGTATGGCCAGCCCTAGCCTGACTTTTTTCACTTGGCATCTTCAATTGCTCATGCCTCGTACACACGACCATTTTTCTCGTCAAAAAAAAAAAAATCCCTACGTAATTCCTCTCCAGCCTGACTTGCATACACACATTCACCCAAAAAAACGTCCGACCATAGCGCGGTGACGTACAACACGTACGACGGGACTATAAAGGGAAAGTTCCTTTCAAATGGTTCCACCCTTTGGGCTGCTTTTGGGCTACATACTTGATTCTGAGCATGCACGTTTTTTCTCCTCGGAAAAGCATACACACAACCGTGTTTTGCGACGGGAAACACGACGAGAAAAAAGAGAGATGGTTTCATTTTTTTGCGGGCAGTTTTTTTGTCAAGAAAACTGCTAGGGAGCATACACACGACCGGTTTTCATGACCAATATAAAACATGGCAGTTTTTGTCGTCGTGAAAACCAGTCGTGTGTACAAGGCATATGTCTAGTTTTGTCAGGCTAGATGGGATCAACAACACCACCCACAGCTCAAACTCGAGCCATGTATGGTCAGCTTTAGAGCTGCTGTGAAAGTGATGACAGATGTTAACATTACAGATTCTGTTACGTTTTATTTAAAAATGCATTTGATATTTTTAAGATAATACACAGCTGTATATAGTGGTATATTTATCAGCAACTTAACTTTAGCATTAGAAAGGGGTTTATTTGAAGCCAAATTTAAAAAGAACCATTTTATTAACAACTGTAATAATATAAATCATTAAGACATTCAAATTCCATTTTTTATGTGTTTATTTCTTGCCATATTGCTTGCATTATATGTGTCTATTTCTTGCCATTATTGCATGATTTTTTTAAATGTATTTATGCATTCGTAATATGTTACACTCCTGTTACTAGCAAAGCCTTTCTATGGTTAATCAGTTGTAACAGGGTTGGAAGTACTGGCTGTAATCATGCTTCCTGTCTGCCAGATTCACTAACGCTATTCATACAATTTATTCCATCATAACAGCAACACATAAGCAGCAAGCCGCAAAAAAGATCAATTTTTTTAATAGAATGTAATTGTTTACTGTCTGTTTGCCAAGTATTAAATCTAATGTATTGTTAAACCATTAATACATTCTACTTGGCAACTTCAAGAAGAGGTTTTAGCCGCTGACTTGCCTGTGACCCTGACTTTCCCATTCAGTAAATAGCATACAATCTATTTGGTTTATGCATTATGAGTACTGACAATCTAACCTTAGATTTGTATTGTGATTTAAAATATTTAATTACAATACTGACTTGTATCCAACATTTTTTTTTTATTTCACAGATCTCTGGCTTTTGGATTTGACACAACCATAAACAGCATTCAATGACCTAAGCACATTGATTAGATTGTTGTAAAATATATTTTTTTCTGTTTATACTGCCACAGTAAACTTTAGAACCACAATGTGTTAGTCCCTTTTGAGAGTTGAAAATATGAATCTTTTATATGAATCATCAAGCTGTTAAGTCCAGAAGTGTTGCCTCACCCCAAACACCTCACTAAGGAAACTTAAAAGATAATGACTATTCCAAATCATTATCTGCTGGCATGAATCGGGCGCAGCTTTTATCCAAATAGCTTGTTTTTAAAGCAATTAATTCTCAGCAGTGTAGGGCACTGGATATAATTATTAAGACCAAAGCATTATCTTGTCATCTTGAAGAAGTCAGGACATAAGTGCAGAGGGGAAGATCAAAGTTACTCAAACAGGTTGGAGGACCTTTTTCTTTTTTTTAATGATCGTAATGGGACTTTTTTAAGCTTCACAATTTATTGCATGCATTTAAAGGACATTATTAAAGTTCTTATTGCTTAATATAACATGCCATTTGTATAATATACCCATTAATGTACAGTGTTTATAGGCATGTTTTACAGTTTGTGTACTTGAGAGTTTAGTTTATTTAGCAGTTTGGGACACATTGTTTGAATTGTATTTTTTTTATATAGAGCACTGTTCAACTGTGGTTATTGCTGGGACTAACAGGCTTTTATCCTATACATTGAGCATGTCCTGCTCTATTACATCTGAACTGCTTTTCTTTATCCATACAGGTTCACGAAAAGGCAGACGTCAGCAGCTGTTGACTATGAAGCTCACATACACTAACCCTTAATTCATTTACTACCACCAACGTATGCCATATGTCAGTGGGGGGGGGCTTTGGGGGGGGGGTGTTAAAAACAATTCTGAATGCTGCAGTCACCAGGAGTGTGTAAATTTGACAAGCCCACAGCCGGCTGTTGGATGAAAGTGATCTGGTGACTGTGCAGCCGCCTAAACACTTCCACACAAACCCTGTTACTGTAGGCCCTTCTACCATTTTTTAGAGCTCTGCATGCCCAGCGGCAGACCAGGGACCAGCAAGCAGCCGGGCAGAGGAGAAGGATATCAGTAGACATGTGCACAAAAAAAAAAAAATGTGTTTAGTCTCGTTCCTGTAGATTCGTAAAGATTCATAATTTCGTAAGACACAAGTTTTCCTATTCGGACCTGTTCATATTTTCGAAACAATTTTATTTTCATTGATACTGAATGATTCGTAATTCTGTCTAATTTAATTTAGTTGATTCGAAATTCGTAATTTTGTTAGATAATAATTTTCGTTTATTCGTAATTTAGTAATTGTTATTTATGTGAGATTACCTTTTCTGTTGATTCGTAACACTGTTTTGTTTTGTTTTCGTTGATTCGTGTCTATTACCGTGCTTCGAATGGATTCGTAATTTTGTACTTTTGTAAATACATCGCGGCGCGGTCATTCGCGATCTCGTATTTTAGTTTCATTTTCAACACGCGGCTAATCCATATTAAGATAGACTTTCTCTTAAGCCCCGTACACACGGTCGGACTTGTTGCCAACAAACTTTAAAATTAACAAGTTTTCCAAAAAATTCGAGCATGTGTATGCTCCATTGGACAAACTTTTTTGGTTTTCATCGGACAAAAGTTTGCTCTGCAAACGGCTAAAAGTCCGATGGTGCAAAGTCCGACCGTGTGTATGCTCTGGGTGTGCCCGGCTAACTCACTTTAGACAAAAATCCACGGAAAAGTTAGTTTGAAGTCCGATCGTGTGTACAAGGCTTTAGGCCTCGTACACAAGACCGTTTTCCTAGACAAAATCCATCAAGAAACTTGGTGGCAGAGCTTTTTTGCCAAGGAAAACGGTCGTGTGTATGTTTTTTGTCAAGAATACTGTCGTGGATCTCGGCGAGGAAAAAAGAGAACAAGTTCTCTTATTTCTCGTCGGGAGTCTCAATTTCCTTGTCGTGTTTCTCATCGGGCTGGTTTACGACGAGAAACATGTTTGTGTGTATGCTTAGAAACCCGCACATGCTCAGAATAAAGTATGAGACGGGAGCGCACCTTCGGTAAAAGTAGCGTTCGTAATGGAGATAGCACATTCGTCACGCTGTAACAGATTGAAAAGCGCAAATCGTCTCTCACCAAACTTTTACTTAACACGCAGTAACATGAGATTAGTAAAAGCAGCCCCAAGGATGGTGCCAGTGGAATCAAACTTCCCCTTTATAGTGCCGTTGTACGTGTTGTACTTCACCGCGTTTGAGAACGACGAGATTTTGTCTTGACAGTGTACACGCAAAGAAAGCTTGACAAGATTCTCGACAAGCCTGACAAGGAACTCGTCGAGGAAAACGATGTTTCTTTTACAACGAGTTTCTCGGTCGTGTGTACAAGGCCTTACACTGTCCAATGTGACTCAGCACAAAAGAGATAAGCTGATTGGCTAAGATATTAAGTAAGATACATTACTCACTAACTACACTGCCCAGTGCCCATTCGAAAGAACGATTCGAGTACACAAATTTACGAACAGACAAAGAAACGGATTTACAAAACACACAAATGAAAATACGAACATACGAATGAAAATACGAACATACGAAATTACGAACAGACAAAGGATTTAAAATTCGAAATGCAAATCGTTCGTTATAGATGTCATTTTTGTTCTTTTGCAGTTTCGGTGTTTCGTATTTTAGTATGTTTGTCCAATCTTAAGTTCGTATTTTCTCTTGTTCGTTATTTTGCTTATTCGTAATTCTGTAATTTTTGTATTTTAGTAATTTCAGCTATTCCGATGTTCGAATTGATCCGAATGTACGAATACTAACAAATTTGTACGAAAATCCATTTGTTACGAACCGAATCGCACATGTCTAAAGATCAGTGAAAATCTGTTCGCTGATCTTTCTTTCCTGTCACTGACCTGAAAGTAACGTGTGGAAAATCACTTAAGGGTCCTGATGTCGATCTGCACTGCAGTAGTTTATCTGGAGGACAGGCAAGACATTAGAACCCCTTATGTCTCCTTACACTGAACCTGCCATCAAAAAATGCACATACACAGTAAGGAACTTTTTGTCCCCTATGTGATGGCAAAAAAGTTACAACCAATCTTTTAGCTCCCCCACATACACGCAGGTACTAAAGTAAATATATGTATCGGGGGAGCCTACAAAAATGTTTAGAGAAGTATTGAAGTATTATGGGATTCTACAAATACTAGTAAATAGTTCCTAGAAATTATATTTAAAAGAAAAACATTTTATTTTAACATGGATAAAAACATGTTTAAAAACTGTTTTACCTACGTGTAGTACAGTTCTTATGGATGGAGCAAGATTGATGTGATTCCCAGCATGTTTCGCCCTCAATCTTAGCTTCTTTTGGGGATGCTTTCCACAAAAACCTTCTAATAGAAAAAGATATATACACTAGTATCAATATATTTTAGCAAAGCAAAATATTGCAAAACAACAAAAACAGTACAATATACAGGTAATCAGAAAAATACACATGTGCATTTTCAGCTCAGAGACACCCCTACTCACCCCAGGATCTAAGGTAGATATAAAATGCAGTCAAAGAAGATTCTGAGATTTTACAAGCGCCACAGCATGCCAAGGACTTAAGGTGACCATAGGAGGCATTTAAGGACCAACTAAATGGATAATAATAAAATGTTAGAGTATATAACAAGCAGAGAACAAGCAGAGAATATAAACAAACATCTACAAAAATGTTTACTATGCTACACATTCTATATTGCTGTGCATGCTGGAGTGAGAGCAACACATTTAATTACAAAGATATTTTGGTAATAACACAGAATTCAGAGAGACATCACAAAGACCGCTGAGAAGATCAGGGGGCAATGCAAAAAAGTTGAGACTAAAGTAGAGGTCTAGGAAATGTACCATTAAGCAGGAATAATCTAAACAGGTTGTGGGCAGGGCCTACCTGCTCGGCACGAGGTGCCTACTCTCCCTTTGGGGTACGCCATCACCAATGTCCTGGACCAGGGTATTAATGTGAACTGAACATTAACCCCTTCCCGACCAGCCGCCGCAGTTTTACTGTGGCAGGTTGGCTCCCCTGGGTGAACCTGGGTGAACACTCACTCCACACAGAGACAGAACAGAGATCTGTCAATGTAAACAGACAGATCTTCGTGATATCAGGGGTGAAGAGAATGATCTGTTGTTCATACTAAGTATGAACAACGGTGGCTCTCCTAACCCAGGCAGTCCTATCCCCCCACAGTTAGAATCACTCCCTAGGACACACAGTTAATCCCTTGATCACTCCCTACTGTTAATCCCTTTCCTGTCAGTGACATTTACACAGTAATCAGTTACTTTTTTAAAGCACTGATTGCTGTATAAATGCCAATGGTCCCAAAAATGTGTCAAAAGTGTCCAATCTGTCCGTCATAATGTTGCAGTCCCGATAACAATCACTGATCACTGCCAATACTAGTAAAAAAATAATAATAATAAAAATACCATAAATCTTTCCCCTATTTTTAGACGCTATAACTTTTTCGAAAACCAATCAATATAAGCTTTTTGCGATTTTTATTACAAAAATATGTAGAAGAATACATATCGGCCTAAACTGAGGAAAAAAATTAGCTTTTTTAAAAAAAAATGGGGATATTTATTATAGCAAAAAGTACAAAATATTGTGTTTTTTTCAAACTTTTCGCTCTTTTTTTGTTTATAGCACAAAAAATAAAAACCGCAGAGATGATCAAATACCACCAAAAGAAAGCTCTATTTGTGGGGAAAAGAAGGAAGTCAATTTTGTTTGGGTAAAACATCGCATGACCGCGCAATTGTCAGTTAAATCGACACAGTGCTGTATCGCAAAAAATGGCCTTGTCATTGAGCAGTCAAATCTTCTGGGGCTGAAGTGGTTAAGGAGGCACCTTGAATTAGAAGGTCAAATTGTTACTACTGCCAGCTGCTGTTGAGTAGCCCTCAGCATTTCTATGGTCAATAATAATATAAACAGTAGTTATACTGGGCAATCCAATATAAATTCACTTGATAAATCTCCTTTCATGTTGTTAGTGCTGCTTGTCTGCTGGTCATCTCTTTCCGCAACTTCCTGGTTTCCCTACATGCTTTGCAGCTTCCTGTCTTATGTTTTCATTTAATCACTAAGGAGTACATATCCCATGGTACCTTGCTGCCTGCAAGCAATAATTGATGTACTGGCTTCGCCTCCTAAAACTCCTCTGTAGCTCAGAAAGCAGGCTCTTTGAAATGTGTGACACAACAGTGCTTACTCACAGGGCATAGTGAAATTCCTGTCACAGAATTCAAGGAGGTAAAAGTGATGGAATAAGTTTACACTTTCAAGATGGTTCAGATTAATAAAAGTAGACTAGAAAAAAAATTGAAATACAATGTGAAAAGAATATATGCTTTTACATTTTGACAGTAGATATGCTTTCATTTCTGAATTATGCGAAAACATAAAAAAGGAGAAAACAGACTTTGAATGTTACTACTATGATCCCAAATAGGAAAGAGGAATGGTCTTGTATTTAGTAAAAATATATAATTTATTTAAATCACATAAAAACACATATATTTGGGAAAAGGTAATATATATACACATGAACATACTGTATCTGAAAAAGTACAAGAGAACAGATGAGGAAGCTGAAATAGGGAAGTCGCATTAATGGCCTATGAAGCTGGGAACCATGTAGTCCCAGGAGATTCCTTCTGGCTTAAAGGCCAAGCATCCAAAACTTCAATATCAGCGCCAATGGATCAATAAGCGTTTTGCCTTTGACTTCTTCAGGAGATCCTATTGGTAGGATCCAAACTGATAAGAGGCATGGAGGAGCTCAGCTATGAGGAAAGATTAGAGGAACTGAATTTATTCACTCTTGAGAAGAGGAGAATTAGGGGGGATATGATCAACATGTACAAATATATAAGAGGTCCATACAGTGGACTTGGTGTTGAGTTATTCACTTTACGGTCAACACTGAGGACAAGGGGGCACTCTTTACGTCTAGAGGAAAAGAGATTTCACCTCCAAATACGGAAAGGTTTTTTCACAGTAAGAGCTGTGAAAATGTGGAACAGACTCCCTCCAGAGGTGGTTCTGATTGCTTTAAGAAAGGCCTGGATACTTTCCTAAATGTACATAAAATAACTAAGTACTAAGATTTGTAGGTAAAGTTGATCCAGGGTAAATCCGATTGCCTCTCGGGGGATCAGGAAGGAATTTTTTCCCCTGCTGTAGCAAATTGGATCATGCTCTGCTGGTTTTTTTTGCCTTCCTCTGGATCAACTGTGGGTATGGAGTTGGGTGTATGGGATTGTACTGTGTTTTTTTATTTTGTTTGTTTATTTTTTGTGGTTGAACTGGATGGACTGACTGACTGACCTGACTAACTATGTAACTATGTAACTACATCACAGAGGGGGGGGGGAGGGAGAGCATCCATCAAACACAGAGGGCCCAATCAATATCGCAGTGCAACATCATGGAACAAGAAAACAATAAAATAACAAGATAGAGCAAAAAAGGGGCTCAGAGAATAGAAGAAACAGCTTATAATGAGAGAAGTCTGAATCCAGGTGGATGGCAGCTTGTGGAATTAATATATGCTGGATCTTACCACTGGGTAAGTATTGATAATAATCAAGCAATCCTGAGATCAATGTATGGACACCACTAGGGATGAGCCCAACACCCCCCGATTCGGTTCGCACCAGAGAATGCGAACAGGCAAAATATTTGTGCGAACACGCAAACAGCGTTAAAAAGTATATGGGAAACACGCACATGAAAAATCAAAAGTGCTAATTTTAAAAGCTTATATGCATGTTATTGCTATAACAAGTGTTTGGGGACCTGGGTCCTGCCCCAGGGGACATGTATCAATGCAATATTTTTTTAAACAGACACTTTTTCAGGAGCAGTGATTTTAATAATGTTTAAAGTGAAACAATAAAAATGAAATATTCTTTTAAATATTGTGCCTGGGGGTGTCCTTAGTATGCCTGTAAAGTAGGGCATCTTCCCCGTGTTTATAACAGTACCACAACAAAATGAAATTTCTAAAGGAAAAAATGTAATTTAAAACGGCTTGCAGCTGTAATCAATTGTCGGATCCCCGCAATTTAGATTAAAGTAATTGAAAAAAAACAGCACCCCCCCCCAGTCCATTACCAGGCCGTTTGGGTCTGGTATGAATATTAAGGGGAACCCCGCACCAAAATTTAAAAAAAATAATTGCGTGGGGCTCCCCCCAAAATTCATACCAGGCCCTCCAGGTCTGGTATGAATACTAAGGGGAACCCTGCGCCAAAATAAAAAAAATTATGTGGGGGTCCCCCCAAAATTAATACCCGACCCATATCTGAGTGGGATCTGGCAGTACATTACAGCCGCAAGCAGTTTTAAAATTAAATTTTTTCTTTTACAAATGCAATTAGCTCCTCTCATTCATAAAACTATGTACGACCGCCGTGTAAGCAGCCTTATATAGTGTGGGGCGTGGACTCAGCCCCCTGAGCCATGATTGACCAAAGGCACCCTGCCTTTAGCCAATCATGGCTCTCACAGCAGAGCACACTGATTGGCCAAAGCAGGCAGGTCAGGTGCATGCTTTGGCCAATCAGCAGCCGCCGTTCATTTTGGGGCGTTCCACGGGCGTTCGAATTTCCCGCAAACGACCCATAATGTTCGGTATCCCTAGACACCACCTGTGGTGGTTTCTCCAATTGAATTTCCCAAGGTGGAAGGGGGATGAGAGGAAAAAACTAAGCCCTGTATAGAAAAGATTTGTGCTAAAGTGCCGGTCCTGCTCTGTGTCAGACATCCCGTTGCCTGTGTGGCATACATTGAATTATATACACTTATCAATTCAGTCAGTCACTGGGAAGCTTGTCCTAATGTTGTAATACAATTTTGGGACCCCCCTGGATTCCTACCAATGAGGTTAATGTGCTGAGAACAGTGTCTCTTGGACATTGGTCCAAAGGGGTTGTATGCTGGTGGATTCTTCCCTTCAGGGGAGAGGTGATAAGTAGGGATAAGTTTGAGTTAGGGGTGAGGATTAGTTCACCCCAGACTCTAGCTGTTTGTGCCCCAGTGAATGGGTGAATAAAATAGCCTGTTCACCCACCCACTACAGTAAACCTCTAAAAAAAACAGCCAAATAAACACTCACATGTGTTCTATAAGAATGTGCATATCTAGTAGTATCAACAGAGGGGTCGCCATGGTTCCAGGTTGGTAGTCAGCCACCACTGGTCATCGGATTTAGAGGAGGACTCCGTAATCACTGTGGAACATGGAAATTAGGTCACGCCTGGAGGAAAGCTCTGTTGCCCTGGTTGTGCGTTTCAGAGCGCTAATTTATCAAACCAGTGGTGGCTGGCTACCGACCTGGAACCTGAGCGACCCCTCTGTTCACACTACTAGTTATGCACATTCTTATGGAACACATGTGAGTGTTTATTTGGCTGCTCCCTTAAAGTTCTTATAAATATTGCACTTAGAGGCTGTGGGGCAGATCCACAAAATTTTAAATTTCCCGCATCGTATCTTTGTTTTGTATCCACAAAACAAGATACGACGACATCTGGGATCGATCCGACAGGCATACGTCTTAGTACGCCGTCGGATCTTAAATGCAATTTTTTGGCGGCCGCTAGGTGGCATTTTCGCGGCGAGTATGCTAATTAGCTATTTCCGACGATCCACGAACGTACGAGCGGCCGTTGCATTTTTTTACATCGTTTCCGTTCGGCTTTTTCCGGCATATAGTTAAAGCTGCTATATGGTGGCGTACTCAATGTTAAGTATGGCCGTCGTTCCCGCGTCTAATTTTAAATTTTTTGCGTTGTTTGCGTAAGTCATTTGTGAATAGGAATGTGACGTCATTTACTTTCACGTTGAATCCAATGACGTCCTTGCGGCGTACTTTGTCGCAATGCACCCTGGGATATTTTAAGGACGGCGCATGCGCCGTTCAAAAAAAACATTGTTTACGTCGGGTCACGACGTATTTGCATAGAACACGCCCCCATCACTCCCATTTGAAATTGCGCGCCCTTACGCCACAATAGATACACTACGCCGCCGTAACTTTGAGGATTCACAAGAAGAAAAAGTAAGTTACAGCGGCATAGTGTATCTTAGATACGCTACGCCTGCCTAAAGATAGGCAGATCTTTGTGAATCTGCCCCTGTGTGTTTATGTTGTCTTACAGAGATCCTTTCTTGTCTCTGGGAGGAGCTGCCCACCTAGTGCTTGATGCACCATTCCTTACTGTGGATTTATGAACTTTTGTCGTTTTATGAACTTTTATGAACTATAAGATGACATATATTACAATTGGTTTTATATAACATTGTTTGGAAGTTTTACACGCTAATTTACCAGAGATTGCGCCATATACCTTGCTGTTGTTGTTAAACTAAACCTCTGGCTGTGGAGGAAGGCAGTCATTAGTGGTGGCATTACTACTGGGGCCAGGAATGCTGGCTACCATGAGTAACCAAATATGGTGATTAGATCAATGATGTCATTCAGCATCCCCCTAATCCATTGTGGTCGTTCTTCATTTGGTCTGCCACTAATGTTTTTTCCTGTACCAATTAACCATAAACACTGATAGAATGCAGTAAATAAAATGTAGCACTACCCCCAAATGAGCTGCTAGTGTTACCTCTATTTCCTCGCCATCTAGGGTATCAGATGAGAGTTGAAAAAAAGTTGTCCACACTTTAGACTTCTTTTTCTTTGATTTATTTGCTAAACTTGGTAAAAGAATAAAATAATTAGTTGAAGAGTAAGAGTAACAAGTAATAGGTTCAGGTGCACAACTTCTGTCCGGAAACACTCCTGCTTCCAGCAACACGGCTTTCGTCGCCACTCTAGCCAGAGTGGGTATTGCGCATCCGGATAGGCCTCCCCCACTAGCCCAGCAGCCGGGATGGCGCACGGAAATTGGTAAAGTCTCTGCCACAGACCTTCCCACAGATGGAGATATGTTCGGTCCAAAATCCTCTCAACACAGGATTCAGCACCCAGATCTCTCCCGATTAACTTCTTGTAAACTTAGAACTGACAGGCGACCATCATTCAGCCTTTCAGTAATGGTGCTTTCTTCGATGAAGTTCAAGGCCTCTCCTGAGATACCAGCCTCGTACTCGGTGCTCTCCAAGATAGGTTCTTGGTTGAGTGGTTTCCTCCCTCCAGGACGGACAGCACAGGACCACTCTGTAAACGTAGACCCAGTCTGACTACCAGGCCTACTTAGTAGACCAAAACCCTGGACCAACGTGGTCCTGGAGCAAGGAACACACGAACACGCACCCCCGGCCAGGAAGGCCACTCACTCACATCAGACCAGCGATCGACGACCCCAGTCCAATGGCATCTGTCGCTTAAATACTCCTCCCCAGCATGCACAGCGGGACGATCAACCCCCACTGATTGGCTGCCGAAGGGGACCACCCAAAACACCTTGACCTGACTGCTGCCACCCTTGGCCTGGGGTGGTAAGGGCACCCCAGACAACAATAGTGGTCACTTACAGTACAGCCATGGCTGGAACAGAGGCCCAAAATTTGGAAAAATCATACGGTCTGAGTCAACTAACTCTCAGACTACCCTTAAATTTAAATGGCTAAAAAGTAGCACGCCGCTACAAGTTAGCAAGTAGCCAGAACTCTGGATCTGCATGCTTTTTCTGGGTTAATAATTCCCCATTGAAGTTACTGGATCAGCATGATAGCCAGGGAATTTGCCGTTTCAGAAGCATTGATGGGCAACGGTGGCCTCGATATTCCCAGGTTTCCTTTAGGCTGGGGTCACGCTGATACTACCCGACAGTGATACGACTTTGATCCTACTTTGCTCTTCGACATCAGTCCTACATTGATCCTACATTGGTCCGACATCCATCCGACTTTCAGGATACTACTTTGATCCGACTTTGTGATAGTCTGACTTGTTCTTTGACCAATCAAAACAATCCCAGTGTGAGATAAATTCCTTTTACTGCTGCTGTAATCGCTATGTCGGATGTCAAAAGTCGGATGGTTAGGACAAGGATCCTACTTTGATCCGACTTCAATGATATTCAATTGGCTGAAGTAGGACCAAAGTTGGACCAAAATAGTGCAGTGAGCATTTTCAAAGTCGGACCGACTTGTGTCGGACCAGTTAAGACGGCTCTCATAGGGAAACATTGATTTTCACACGTCATGCGACATGAGCTCCCAATGTCGGAGCGTTTGTCGAACAAGTGTGAACCCAGGCTTAAACACAAATAGGAGGTAGCTGGATGTGAAACAGCTCTTAATGATATTAACTAAGATATTTCACAAACTTTTTTGCACCGAAAATGTATCTGTTATTGTAGAGAAGAATATATTCATACTTGCAGCTAATGTCTTGATTGCATGATTTGGGCTTCTGCACTTTGGGCTATTCTCTTGACTTTATTGAATAAGACTTATTACTTAACGTGTAAGTAAACCCTTCTATTGTTTTCAGCCAAGGAAGCTGCCATCTTGGCCTCTGTTTAATCTGCAACTGCCATATTGCTGCACATGTGATCCATTATGACACCGGTCATTGGATTGTTTGACAGTTTGGTTGAGAGCACAACCAATGTGACAGCTAGCATTTCCGGCATGCCTGGAATGTTAGCTGTTTTTTGAAACTATAAAATAGAAGGGTTTACTTCCGCTTTAATTTAAAATGCTGCATGTAAGGCATTTCTATTGAAAAAAAATAATATCGGCTTTGGACACTTTGAATTGTTTTTTCTTTTTTTTTGCTTATACCATTTATGCTAACAGAGATGAATAAGCAGCAGACCCAAGTGTTTCAGGTGAAAGTGCTGTTCTGAAATGCATGACATTACTTTTATGTTTGATTTTAGTGCTAGTTATTTGCCCGTGAGTCTGCGTATGCTGCTGACGCTTTGAATTTTTATTTCTTAATTGAGTATAGGAGAAATAAGGTCTCTCTCCACAGACTACTAACGATGCTCATTACTGTTTACACATAGCAAGGAGGCAGAGACTACGTCAGTCACTCTTCAGGCAAAGTCACGGGGTCATTTGTGATAAGTGCCCTGTGGAAGTACTTAGTTACACAGCAAGAGAGGTGATTGTGATCATGTCTGTACACTCATTCATTCATTTCATATTAGAACTCCCATCAGTCAGATTAGATGTATTATTCACTCTCTACATGAAAGAAAGGGAGATAAATCACTTAATGAGAATAAATACTTATGTGCATGTCAAGTCAGCCTGCTGCTGTGTCCTGCAGAAGCACCTTGGAGCGTTTATGTATTCATTATTCTTAACTGTATTTTGAAAATCACTTTGGTTAAACAATATTTTGTTTTTTGCTTCAATGTTGCGTACCAGGAGAAAATAATCAAATAACAGCTGGAACTTACAATACGTTTCATTGGATCTGCTTGCGGCATGCTGGCTATGTAGCTAGCTGTCTTGCAACTCTGGGATTCAAGTATGTGCATGGTGTTTGTATATTTTTCCGGTGTTTGTGTAGGTTTCCTACCACAATCTGAAAGTATTCAATTATTGGCTCTAGGGTGTATGGTAAGGACATTAGACTGTGAACATCTTTGGGAGGCAGCAACTGGTGTGCTTGTTTTTCATACACAGTAAAACACTGTGTGAATGCATTTGGGCTGAAAAAAATAAAATAAAAATATAAGACATAAAACATAGTCACAAATGACTATTAGATAAGTTCCCATCACATTTATCTTCTCACTACCAAAACTGTTTAGTCTGCAGCAGTCGAGGTGCTGGGGGTACTAGAAACCCTTTACCATTTGCACCTAAAGCCACCATATGAATAAGTCTGAATTACAACTTTTGTAAAGGTCTGGACTAGCACAGCCAGCTCTGCAGAGAAAAAAATCCTTTGCAGTCCACAGAGTAATTCCAACACTTATGCCTCGTACACACGACCAGTTTTCCCGTCTGGAAAACTGCCATTAAAGCTTTTGGCCGGGAAAACTGGCCTTGTGTATGCTCATTGGCAGTTTTTCCTACAGGAAAACCTCCCGGAATGCCGGTGGGAAAAATGATTACATGTTTTCTTTTTTTCTCCTGGGATTCCCGGCAATCTTTTTCCGGCAGTTTTCCTATGGGAAACACTGCGGTGGAGCATACACACGGCCGGGATTCCCGGTCAAAGCTCTCATGGCAGTTTTCTAGGGGGAAAAAGCTGCAGTGCAGGTTCCCTGCTTTCCCCTCAGTTTTCCCAGCGGTAAAAAGTCGTACGTGTGTACGAGGCTTTAGTTTACAGCTCCAACACCCACAAGCAGGTTGCTGGGGCTTAAGGCTGTAACTAATTATCCCCAGTGGATCATTATTGCACAAGGCAAAGAGAAGTGGGAACTTCTGGCAGCATAGGCTTGGGAACTGGGAGGAAGCACACACATAATGCGGAATGTGCTATAAAGTCTATATATATATATATATATATATATATATACACAGTATCTCACAAAATGGAGTACACCCCTCACGTTTTTGTAAATATTTTATTATATCTTTTCATGTAACAACACTGAAAAAATTACACTTTGCTACAATGTAAAGTAGTGAGTGTACAGTGTAAATCTGCTGTCCACTCAAAATACCTCAACACCCAACACTCATATTCTTCATATGTCTGGGCTATGGGGTAGAGTAGCAAGACAGAAAACTTTTCTTACAAAGAAAAAGATCTTAGCCCTGCTAAATTTTGCAACAACACATCTGAAGTCTCCCAAAATCATGTGGGAAAATGTGTTCTGGTCTAATGAAACCAAGGTTGAACTTTTTGGCATTAATTCCAAAAGATATGTTTGTCACAAAACAACACTGCACATCACCAAAATAACACCATACCCACAGTGAAGCATGGTGGTGGCAGAATCATGTTTGGGGCTGTTTTTCTTCAGCTGGAACAGGGGCCATTGTCAGGGTAGAGGGAATTATGAACAGTTCCAAATACCAGCCATAGCAGCCATATTATTTTAATTCTTTGTTTTTACTTCCCTCCACCTAAAAGATTTCAGTTTGTTGTTCAACTGAGTTGTATAGTTTATAGGTCACATGCTTGTTTTTCATACACAGTAAAACACTGTGTGAATGCATTTGGGCTGAAAAAAATAAAATAAAAATATAAGACATAAAACATAGTCACAAATGACTATTAGATAAGTTCCCATCACATTTATCTTCTCACTACCAAAACTGTTTAGTCTGCAGCAGTCGAGGTGCTGGGGGTACTAGAAACCCTTTACCATTTGCAACAGAAGCCACCATATGAATAAGTCTGAATTACAACTTTTGTAAAGGTCTGGACTAGCACAGCCAGCTCTGCAGAGAAAAAAATCCTTTGCAGTCCACAGAGTAATTCCAACACTTATGCCTCGTACACACGACCAGTTTTCCCGTCTGGAAAACTGCCATGACAGCTTTTGGCCGGGAAAACTGGCCTTGTGTATGCTCATTGGCAGTTTTTCCTACAGGAAAACCTCCCGGAATGCCGGTGGGAAAAATGATAACATGTTTTCTTTTTTTCTCCTGGGATTCCCGGCAATCTTTTTCCGGCAGTATTCCTATGGGAAACACTGCGGTGGAGCATACACACGGCCGGGATTCCCGGTCAAAGCTCTCATGGCAGTTTTCTAGGGGGAAAAAGCTGCAGTGCAGGTTCCCTGCTTTCCCCTCAGTTTTCCCAGCGGTAAAAAGTCGTACGTGTGTACGAGGCTTTAGTTTACAGCTCCAACACCCACAAGCAGGTTGCTGGGGCTCAAGGCTGTAACTAATTATCCCCAGTGGATCATTATTGCACAAGGCAAAGAGAAGTGGGAACTTCTGGCAGCATAGGCCTGGGAACTGGGAGGAAGCACACACATAATGCGGAATGTGCTATAAAGTCTATATATATATATATATATATATATATATATATATATATATATATATATATATACACAGTATCTCACAAAATGGAGTACACCCCTCACGTTTTTGTAAATATTTTATTATATCTTTTCATGTGACAACACTGAAAAAATTACACTTTGCTACAATGTAAAGTAGTGAGTGTACAGTGTAAATCTGCTGTCCCCTCAAAATACCTCAACACCCAACACTCATATTCTTCATATGTCTGGGCTATGGGGTAGAGTGGCAAGACAGAAAACTTTTCTTACAAAGAAAAAGATCTTAGCCCTGCTAAATTTTGCAACAACACATCTGAAGTCTCCCAAAATCATGTGGGAAAATGTGTTCTGGTCTAATGAAACCAAGGTTGAACTTTTTGGCATTAATTCCAAAAGATATGTTTGTCACAAAACAACACTGCACATCACCAAAATAACACCATACTCACAGTGAAGCATGGTGGTGGCAGAATCATGTTTGGGGCTGTTTTTCTTCAGCTGGAACAGGGGCCATTGTCAGGGTAGAGGGAATTATGAACAGTTCCAAATACCAGCCATAGCAGCCATATTATTTTAATTTTTTGTTTTTACTTCCCTCCACCTAAAAGATTTCAATTTGTTGTTCAACTGAGTTGTATAGTTTATAGGTCACATTAAAGGTGGAAAAAGCTCTGATATAATTTATCTTTGTCTCATTTTTTTACATCACAGAAACCTGACATTTTACAGAGGCGTGTAGACTTTTAATTTCCACTGTAAGTACCTGTAATAAAAAATAAAAATAAAAATAAAGAGAAGGGGTTTGAGGCGGTTTAAGTCACTGCATCGTAAAAAGTGAGTTTGGAAAAGGCAGCAGAGCTGTTTTACAGTTAGAATTAGATTATGCTATTTGGCCTTGTGAGGTATAAATATGACTTATCTTTAAAGAGGAAGTAAACTCTGATGGGGTTTACTTCCTCTTTCTTTCCCTGCAAAGGTAAAGCACAATGAGCTACTATGCATCGCATAGTAGCCCATTATGTGACACTTACCTGCAGTAGAAGCCCGCAATGTCACTGTCTTCCACACTGGCAGCGAGCATCTATCTTCACCCCTCTTCTTCCAGGGGGGCCACAAACTCCGGCTCTCTGACTGGCTGGAGTCGTGTGACGTCACATGCGCGTGGGAGCCGCTTTTCACGGCATGACCCTGGCTTGAAACAGCACAGCGTGCCCTTTCAAGACGGTCTCTGAGACCGTGTAGGTTTCAGAGATATTGCAAGCACCTACAGGTAAGCCTTAATCTAGGCTTACCTGTAGGTGTAACTTGTCCCCGAGGGTTTACAACCACTTTAACGTCTGTTATACTTTTTGATTAGCTACAGTATATATGTTGTTGAATATACTGTGACACAGTTTATTAAAGTAGATCCCGTAAAGTGGACATTATTCTGCAAGATAAAAATATGCTTTTCCTCTATGCTAAAATGCAGTAAAATTATAGCAATTATTCCCAGAAAAAAAAAAAAAAGACTTAGAATCTGCTTTACATGTACATCTGCAGCAGCAACAGACATATTGTCAGTGGACTGCTCAGCAATCCAGAACAGTTTTGTAAGAGATTGTGAGATTTTCAGACATCCAATAAGCAAATACACAAGCTGTTGTTACCTCAATCTGAAGCACAGCAGGAATTTCATTAGCCCTTGCAATGATAGTAAATTTATTTGATAGGTACCTGGTGAGGAAACATGTTAAACTTTACAAATGAAAGAAAAATAGAGAAACCAATTGTACTTAATCACTCTGCTGCCAAGGAGGTGTTGAACAAGGATGCATGCTACAAAAAAGAAAATGTTTATTGTGTATTAAAGGAAAACGTGCACATGTTTATCTCTCTATATGCATTAAAAATGAATCATTCAAAAATCATTGTAGAATATGTTTACCATCAAGCTGGAGTTTGTCACTCCGATTAAAGCAAACATTTTCTGACCCCTGGCTACCATTTTAACAGCAAATTACATGATTGCTCAGTAAAATAGTACGCAGCATGAGATATATTTATCCAAATAATTTAAATAAGATCTTCAGATACATACACATAAACATCCTTTAGTTCAATTATGTATTTATTTACCAGTAAACAATATAAGAATGCCTTGAATCTCAAACCAGGTACGCAGTCTTCTGACAGGGGACCTCTCCACAGGAACCTCCCTTCCAGATGAATTCATAATGACGAAACGCGCCAGTGCGTGACCATACGGTGACCAGAAGTGATGTGTGTGTGTCATGCACAGAAAGAAGCAACCAGCGATTTCAGCGCGGTGAATGGTGTATACCCCTACTGATCGGTGATAACCCTATCTATACAATGCTTGGATTGTTTTATTTATTCTAAGTGCATTTTCAAAGTTTTTTTTTTGCCAATAAATGTGGTTAAACATGCTATGTGGAGTTCTTCTTTTGCATGATTGACTATCCATGGAATGACCTGTAGCTCTAGCTATCCCCGGAAAATGGATGTCACTTCTGATCACTAGAGGCTTTTGATATTCCTCATGATGGTGAGTTTGAACCCCTAGGGGAGTGTGACTCATGTGGTGCAGATCTTGGTGTACGGTGCACGTTATTCAACATCGATCTAACACTCCACTCACCCCCGGACTGAAAATGCTGCTGTCCAAAGGTGGAAAACAGAAGGTACACTGAGGCCTTGTACACACGATAGAATAGCCAGAGGACAATGGTCTGAAGGACCGTTTTCATCGGTCAAAACCGATCGTGTGTGGGCCCCATAAGTTATTTAACCTTCGGTTAAAAAAATAGGAACTTGCTTTAACCCCCTTAGCGGTATTCCCGAGCGTGACTCTGGGTTGTTTTTCTATGCTAGGATCGGTAACCCCGAGTCACGCTCGGGGTAGATGTGCAGAGCCTGCAGCGGGGTTCCTTACCTTCTCCTGGCGATCTAGTGATGATCTCCCATTGCTGTGATCGCCATCGAGATCCCCGCCTCTCCGTCCGTCGGTCTGCTGACTTCCTGGTTCCGTTCCCTGCAGCAGCAATGGTGCATGGGAGCGGAACTGGGAGGGAAATTCAAATGTTGCACAAACACAAACACATAAAAAGGAGGCGATACAATGTAATCTGAGAGGATTACACTGTATAACCTTAGTATCAGACACAGTGCCCCTTGCCATTGTCATTTGTGACAAATAAAATCCTTTGAAAATTACATCAAAAAAGTGTTGTCCTACAAATGCGCTTTTGGATCAGCTGAGCGACAGCGACACGGAGTTGCTCGCAGAACAGTGCGATAGTGAGTCATGGGGAGATTTGTCATCTGACTCTGACACTGACACTGATCCAGAAAGTGACAACGCCGATGATCCCGCACCTGACCTAAGCGATGTGCGCACTTGGTGCCCTATAGACAGCGATGCGGACCAGGCAGCGCCCCCCGAGATTCCAATTTACTGGATCTCCTGGGATGAAGGTAGATGTGGAGAGTGACAACCCTCTGGCGTACCTGAAATTATTTCTTACTGAGGAGGTAATTTTAAAAATCGTCACAGAAACCAACCGCTACCATGATCAGCAATCCGCTACACTGCGTGCCAGGTTTTCCAGATCCAGAAAATGGGAACCGGTCACTAAAGAGGACATCTGGCAGTTTCTGGGACTCATCATCCTTCAGTGGGTGGTGGGGAAACCGCTCCAGAAATGGTATTGGACCACCAATAAGCTACTGACCACTCCATTTTTTGGCACCGTGATGTCTGAATACCGCTTTTCGCTCATCATGAAGAATTTACACTTCACTAACAATGAAGAGTTTGATGAGGCCACGCATCCTGCGCCCAAACTAAAAAAAATCTGGAAGGTATGCCAAATGATTATCACCAACTTCCAGCAGACCTACGTGCCAGAAAGGGACGTCAGTGTGGACGAAAGTCTGATGGCCTACAAGGGACGCCTGAGCTGGATACAGTTTATTGTATCCAAAAGAGCGCGGTTTGGCATCAAATGTTATATGCTCTGCGAATCATCCACCAGATATATGTGGAATGCGGTCATTTACACCGGTAAAGGTAACAAGTTCAACGCCAGGTACAGTCGCTATGGGATGGCCACATCATCTGTCCTTACACTGCTGGACCCATTGCTGAACCAGGG
The DNA here is from genome assembly GCF_905171775.1 of Rana temporaria. Classification (NCBI taxonomy): domain Eukaryota; kingdom Metazoa; phylum Chordata; class Amphibia; order Anura; family Ranidae; genus Rana; species Rana temporaria. The sequence continues at coordinate 195,736,020 of NC_053492.1, forward strand.
ATATTGTGTGACAACGGATAATTTTTACACATCTCTGGAACTTTATGAGGTTTTGCTCCTAAACAAAACTGATGAGTATGGTACCATTAGGCCAAACCAGCGTGACATCAATGTTTGGCAATAAAAAAATAAAAAAAAGGAGAGATGGTTGCCTTTCAAAAGGGTAAAATCATAACAATGCGATGGCGAGACAAGAAAGACATGTGTCTCATGAGCACCGTGCACAGCACCTCCACTGCCATGGTCCGCACAAAACACGTAAAAGATGTGCTGAAGCCGCAAGTCGTGATCGACTATAATCACATGATGGGAGGTGTCGTCCGAGCCGATCAGGCAATGACATTTTACCCGGCGATGCGGAAACAACAGAAGAAGTATTACAAAAAGATTTTCAGGCATCTACTGGAACAATGCCTTTGGAACGCCTATATGCTTTATAAAGCAAACACTAATATACCTCTTGTTCATTCTGACTTTATCTGGAAGGTGGCTGAGCAGATTTTTGTCAACCACCAGACGCCATCAGTAGCTGCTAACAGACCCGGAAGACGCGCTGTTGAGGTTGTCAACTCAGAACGCCTGACAGGTCGTCATTTTGTAGACTATGTACCGCCAACTGCAAGAAAGTTAGCGACTACCAGGATGTGCGTCGTTTGCTGTTCCAAGAGAGATGGCAATGGAAAAAAAGTCCGAAAAGAAACAAGGTACTATTGTCCTGATTGCGACGTCGGTCTTTGTCTAGTTCCATGCTTCAAACTGTTTCACACTCAGGATGTGTATTGAATTTTTTTGTTTGACAAATTTCATTATTTTTCATTACATTATTGAATAAAATTATATTATTGATTAGATTATAATTCATGCGTTTGTGTTTCAAATTTATCACATCTGGAATGTCTACTAGAGTCTTGTTTTGGTCAGGTTTAAGTAAGTAATTACTAAGAATTGCAGGCCTATAATACATATCACCAAATTTCCATGCAAAAAATTGTACCGCTTTCGGTACAAAATTCCAGACAGAATCATACCGCCAGGGAGGTTAAAAATTAACCTATAGACGCCTACCCGATAGGTCAAAACCGATCGTTAGTATGCAAAAGCATCGGTTAAAAATCCACGCAACTTTGTTTTTTTCAGCACGTCGTTGTGTTTTATGTCACCGCGTGATCGGTTATTTAACCTATGGTGTGTAAGCGTGACGGACCATCAGTCAGCTTCATCGGTTAACCTAAGACAACGGTCCTTCAGACCGTTGTCCTCTGGTTAACCTATCGTGTGTACGAGGCCTAAGAGTAGTAAGACTGATACGTTTATTGAGCCCCCAATCGAGGCTACTCACACGAAAATGGTAGAAAACAGGCGTATCTGTAAGTGCTGGTCTGGGGTGCCATGTCTTTCGTCCACCTGTGACACTTGGAAGAGGGAGAGAGACGCCTCTAGTGTGCCGGGAGCTGATGGAAAAAGCCAAATGCGGGGGCTCCTAAATAAGGTGGAGTGCAGCATGGCTCGCAGAGTTGGCGTGGTGGCACGAAGGGCGGTGACGTCACTGGACCCAGGATGCTTTTTGGAGCATACGTCGTGCTGGTTCCGAGCATGTGCGCTCCTTTTTCAAGCTAATGAGTGTTCCATAGAGCCTTTACTTTATACTCATCCGGCTGGAAGTGCAGGCTGGTATTATATGTTTACTGCTATGTTAAAATCACTGTCTTTAGAGACATTACAACTCAATGAAATAAAATCTAATATGCTGCAATCTGAAATATTAAGAAGTGTCATACAAATCAATGGTAAACAAAAAAGATTTAGAATGGAAATAAATTATATATAAATATAACAAAGAAGAGAACATTTTTTTTTCCGTGTGAGTAGCCCAGATTGGGGACTTAAACGGGTTGTATAGGTTTGTTTTTTATTTTCTAAATGGGTTCCTTTAAGCTAGTGCATTGTTGGTTCACTTACCTTTTCCTTCGATTTCCCTTCTAAATGTTTTTTTTTCTTTGTTTTCTTTGTCTGAATTTCTCACTTCCTGTTCCTCCTCAGTTCTGGCTGACTAACTCCCAGCCAGATGATGGGGACAAGCTTACTGAGGAGAAACAGGAAGCATGCGGACCATATGTCAGCTTTTTCATCCATCTGTTTACGAATGAAAAAGGGACATACATTAATCACTATGAGATAGGGTGTGTCAGCGGATGAACATCCGCTGACACCCGATCCCATCAGTCCCCGCTATGGTCCGATTCTGCAGACGGAGGAAAATCCTATTTTTCCATCCGTCTGCAGAGCGGATCACGTGAACACGGACAGACGGTCCATGTTCATCCGATCCCCCCATAGGAGAGAGCGGAGATGTGACAGGGTGGTCCCTGTCAGATCTCCGAGCGATCCCCGCTGAGCAAGTGGATGAGACATGTACGGATCCTCACGGGATCCATACATGTGAAAGGGGCCTTAGAAGGGAAATAAAAGGAAAAGGTTAGTAAACCAACAATGCACTCGCTTAAAGGAACCTATTTAGAAAATAAAGAACAAACCTTTACAACCCCTTTAATAAACGTATTCGTCTTTTTACACTTAGTGGCGCTTTTCATTTCTGTTTTCTCTCTTATCCTCTAGAGTCTTTACAACTCTTGAAACAGCTTGCCTTAGGCCGAGTACTCACGAGCAAACATGTCCGTTCGAAATGTCCGACGGGCTGTTTCCGGCGTACAAGGCTGTTTTTTCATTTGGCCCGCTGGCTTGTACACACCAGCGGACGATATTTCCCTGCGGACCTGAACGCGTGCACGTAATCCACGTTTGACGTCACTATAAAGGGAAAGGCCAAAGTCAATGGCGACGCCCTCTGTTCCGCTTTTGCTAGTTACGGCTTTGCTCGTGTTAGTGAAGGTTTGGTTAGAGCTGATTCGCGCTTCTCGGTCTCCAGGCTTTAGCAGGTAGTATTTTCTCGTTCAGTGCGTGTGCTTGTGGGTACGTAGTTGGCATTCGGGTACAGGCGTGCAGTTCGTTCTGCTTAGCAGATTCGTACTGTGCGTTCGTATCTGTGTGTCGTGCGTTCTTTGCAGGTACCACTGGATTTGATTGTGCTTTCTGTTGGAGTGTGTTCTTGACTGACCAGCCGGCCGGTTTGAAGCCATGATGGAGCAGCAGCGTCAATTTTCGCGAGTTGGTGCTGTTTATGGGATGGCTGCTGGATATGTTCATTATTCCAGTACTTTGGCCAGAAACAGGGGGCGGAGGCGTTTCTGGACCAAGAATTGGTTGCGCCAGCGTGACCAGTTCTCACATATGCCTCTGCTTAGGGAAATCCAGGAGAATAATCCTAATGACTATAGGAATTTTCTCCGCATGACGGACCCCGTATTCAACAGTCTGCTGGATCTTCTGTCCCCCTATATCACGAGGCAGGACACTGTGATGCGCCAAGCCATCACGGCCGAGCAGAGGCTTATTGCCACGTTGCGGTACCTGGCGACTGGGAGGAGCCTGCAGGACCTCAAGTTCTCAACAGGCATCTCTCCGCAGGCGCTTGGGGTCATCATACCGGACACGTGTGCTGCCATCATTAAAGTTATGCACGAGGAGTATATGAAGGTAAGTTTCCTCATTTTAACCTCACAATGTGTCTTTAATAATGTGGCAAACTAACTTTTTATTTTATTTCCCAGATATGCTGTGTGTTTAACTAACGTTCCCTTTTCTCACTATGCATGTTGATATCAGCTTTTACATGTTCTTTTTATTTTGGCCTACCTGCATATTTTGATCTTACCCAATATTAACCTGTCCAGCATGCTATCTTCGGGCCAACCCCCACCATGCCACTATTTTTTTATTTTTTTGGTTTTCTAAAAACAGTTTAAACACCCCCCACCCCCCCTTCAAAGTGTTTTTGTCCCCATCAGAGGGCTGTGGAGTCTCTTATTAATTAATTGGCCCTATATATTTGTGCCCCGAAATTCTCCCTTCATAATTTGCAAATGCTATTTAAAAAATGTAAAGTTGCACAAGGATGCTTGTATGATTATGTTTGCAATGTTTATGTGCCAAAGTACTAAATCTCTTTTTTTGTTTGTCCCCACAGCTACCCTCCACACCACAGGAATGGCAGTCTGTGGCTTCCCAATTTGCCGAGCGGTGGGATTTTCCTAACTGCGGTGGAGCAATAGATGGGAAACACGTCCGCATTGTGCCCCCACCCCACTCGGGGTCCTACTATTATAATTACAAGGGTTATCATAGTATCGTGTTGATGGCGGTGGTGTCGGCACAGTATGAGTTTCTATATGTGGACGTGGGGAAGAACGGCCGGATGTCAGATGGGGGAGTGTTCGCACGGACTGATTTCTATGATCGTCTCCAAACTGGTGGTCTGGCATTGCCACCAGATGAAGATAATGTGGAAGGACTTCCGTTTGTGTTCCTAGCGGACGAGGCTTTTGGCCTTGGACCTCACCTAATGCGGCCTTTTCCCCAGAGGACCCTCACCTCAGAGAGGAGTGTGTTCAATTTTCGGTTGTCCAGGGCTCGGAGGGTAGTCGAGAATGCCTTTGGGATCCTCAGCAACCGGTTCCGCCTGTTCCTGACATCGATACATTTGGCGGAATATAAATTGAACACCGTTATATTTGCCTGCTGCATTTTGCACAATTTTCTACGCAGGCACTCCCAGACGTACCTAGCCTCCATGGGCTCTGAGGCAGGACTACCCTCAGAGAACATTCCTGGCCTGGACACTGGTCGCGCTGGCTTGGCCCCCCAATCTGCTCGTGAGGTACGCGACAAATATGTTGAGTACTTCATGGGTCGGGGGGCCATTGCTATGCCAGATCATATTTCTTTCTAATTCGGCCCCCAAAGAAAGGAATATTCTCACAACTAATAAATAATTAGACCATTGGACTTTATACAGTTGTTTGTCATTACTGCTTTTTCTCTATTTTTCTGTCTTCCAGGTTATCTCCAAAAATAGTGCACTTCTAGTGCCAGATTTACTTACTCAGATGTATTAACTAACCACATTTGCACATTATTCACTCATCTACTAACTGGGTATTCAGTCTAGAAATAAGAAGCCACTCTTTTTTCTGCTTTTGATGTCTCATTTTTTTTTTTTATTTTAGTCATTTTTTAACAAGAAATGTGTATTTTTAGGCAGAAAACATTTCCTGCAAATTCTTGAGTCAAAATATTGGCTTTTAATTATTTATTTTTTTGTCTTTATTGACAGTGATTATCAATAATAATGATCGAAACACAATGTAAGAATAATTTCACTGAAACTATACGCTAGAATTTTTGGGCTTGTCATTTGTTTGTGTCTAATTTTTTTTACAAGATTTTAACACAACACAAAACATTTTTTTTTTTTTACAAAAATTAGTTAACTTCTTTCTTTAGGTGAGATTTATTGTTCGTTTTGTGATCTGAAAATGGAAACATTTACAAACCAAAAAAGATCAACACCAAACAAAAATTAAATAAATGAACAGCAGTCAGTCATATGGATGGTGTGCTTTCACACTGGAACACGCCAAAATTTCTAAATGCACACATTCAGTGAAAACTCGCCAAATGTCATTGGTTAAACAGACAAATGGCCACATGTGCTATCTGACATCATGGGTGATCAATGTCTGTGTTTTGTGGGAGCAAACCCTTCCTCTCAACTACTTGAGGATCGAGGAGGGGTTTGTACCCACAAAGCACAGACAATAGATAGTCTGTGATGGCAGCTAGCACATATTGGCACACTGTGTGTGCATTTAGAAATTTTGGCGTATTATAAAGTACAAAAATTAAAAAGGGTTTTGTGGGCGGGGGATGGGCGGGGGATGGGCTTCTGTGGTTCAGTCTTTGACACGGCCCATCATGTCCATGATATTTTTGTAATTTTGGTTGATGACTAGCATCCTTTGTCGCATGTTCTCCATTTCCGTGCTACACTCTGAAATGACATTTCGCACATTCTGCTCCATGACTAGCATCCTTTCCTGCATAATGTCCATTTCCGTGCTGCACTCCATTAGTTGCTGTATAATGATAGAAGCACTTGCACGTGAAAAATGTGCTACTCCATCTTGATCCCCTAAAAAGAAACAAATTGGCATTCAAAATATGTAAATAATTTCCAGCCTATCTGCATATGTTTGGCCCTATTAATATAGGGGTGACACTGACCTGATGGCCTGATAATTTCCACATCCCCAATTTCTTCATCTTCTATCACTCCTCCTTCTTCCACCACCTCCCCATCATCTTCTATCACTCCTCCTTCTTCCACCACCTCCCCATCATCTTCGACTCCTCCTTCATCCATCAATCCACCTTCTTGCAATTTGCCAAATTGTTCTTCCGCCACTTGCCCTTCATCTGATATAAATTCTAAGTCCAAAATAACTTCTTCCTCCTCTCTTCCTTCCTCCTTTCTTCCTTCCTCTTCTCCTTCCACATCCTCTTCTCCTTCTACATCCTCTTCTCCTTCTACATCCTCTTCTCCTTCCACATCCTCTTCTCCTTCTACATCCTCTTCTCCTTCCACATCCTCTTCTCCTTCCACATCCTCTTCTCCTTCCACATCCTCTTCTCCTTCCACATCCTCCTCTCTTCCTTCCCCAGCCTCCTCCTGCTCAACATGTGGAGGTGTTTGATTTTCCGGGTGTCTGGCCCTCTCTGCCTCCTCCAATTGCTGGCGTCTTCTTTCCCCTATAAGAAATAATAAAAAACAAAAGGTATACTCATCAGCACACTGATATTGGATATCATAAATCGCACACATTGCATAGACGATACATTTATGATGATTTTTGGTTGTTTATTCTTTCAGCAATCCTCCATTTTTGGCGTAGTTCTAGGCCAAGCTCTGATCCTGCCCCTTTTTTGCAAAGAAGTGACACAAATGGATGTCCCCCCAAAACATTAATTCTCGTCGACCCTCCAAATAAATATACTTTGATTTTTGAGACACAGGTGCTTTGCATTTCAAGATGTTAAAACATCAGCTTTATTTGCATTTTGGAGAATGAATCTTGTTTGCCTGTCACATTCACTCAATTTAATTTCTGTGATTTTGCTATTCAACAATGTTGGAAAACCAAGTTTGGGGCCAGTCAGCCATGTCCAGGTGTGTTGTTCCTGGAGTAACGTCACATTTTTGCTAAACAATGTCATATTACGCGTGTTTACTATTTCACAAAATTTGTTTAAGGTTGTTATTTGACATAAACACAATACAGTATCTACACGTGTTCAAAAGTAAAAGCAGGCCAAGGAGGCAGATGTGAAAAAATACATGTCAACACATTATTGCAGACATTCCCCCCCCCCTTAAATAATATGGACTTACTTTTACGCAGAATTTTGAGGATCTTCTTCATGTGATGTGGCTCCCTCAATTTTAAATCGGACCAACGCTTCCGTAGTTGCTCCTTTGACCTGGTGACACCAAACATTCTCCTCATTCTCCTTGCCACCTTGTCCATTATGTGTGACTTCCTACGGTTCGGTGTTTTGTAGGGCCCACATTCACCATCATAATCCTTCCTCCTCATGATGTAAACCAACTCCACCATTTCTTCGAACGCCATATTAGTGGCTTTATATCTTTTAGGCCTGGATCGGGACGGTCCAGCCTCTGTCCCTTCACTTGCGCCATGAGAGCTCCGTGCCCGCTCGTGTGACATCGCCATCTTTCCTTCCCACAGAGATTAGGGGCGTGGAAACGAGGAAATGTCCCGTCAGGGGCGGAGATGAGGGCGGGGATTATTGCATATGCGGAGTGTCGCGAATGCCAACAACGTATTGACGTAGGTTACGCGGAGAATATTCGCGCGATTCCAGAACCTACACAGTTAACGCCATATTTACTTTTTCAATTGATTAGGGGCATGGCAAAGGTGACGAGGGCGGCGTTTCATACATACGCGGAGTGGATAAAAGGCGCTTGACGTGATTACGTAGGTTACGTGTTAATTCAGCGAGCGGAAGAAACGAGGATTGTGAGAGAGGCAGGTAAGAAATTTAAACATGGGATCAGCAGCGGGCTCTAAAATGTAGAGCAATGGGATGGGGGTTTGGTCTGTTGGTTGCACAGTTTTATTAAGCTATTATGTCTCTTGGATACCAGAATGTGATTTTCATACCCAAATGCTTTTGTAGACATCACAAAATAGAGAGATCAAAAATGCTGTGACTCATTAGTAATTATGTAGGGTGTATTCAGATCAGGCCAAGTATTGTTCTGTGTTGGTTGGACAGAGGTCATTAGGAAGTTTCTTTCATGTAATCAATGCTGAGGGGCAGGATATCTACACATGCAATAGTGCCTTGATGAATGCTGTCATTTGTAAGAATTGTGTATGGTTGTAGATTTATATTATTTCCTGCAATGTAACCAAAGGGGCGGCATGTTAAAAAAAAATGTTAGCTAAAACCAACCAATGGGGCAGAGCTGGCCAGCATTTTCAAAACAAGAGACACTGTGTTTGTATTTCTATATAGGTACTACTTTTTTAACAACATATTCTATCAATGTAAATGCTGAGGCTTTTTTTAATTGTGTTTTTGGTTTCTTTTCATTTTTTCTATCTAGAATAAAAAAAATAAAAAAATAAATTCACAATGGATCTCCTGCAGAGCCAAGACATTATCCAGCATTTGCTGGATAAATTTCGGGAAATGCCCATCCTGTGGGATTCAAAGCAGGACCATTACCACAATAAGGACGTACGAGCGGCAGCACTTGAACAGCTAGCAGCATACATGAGGACATGGGTGCCAGAATGCAGTGCCAACATGGTGAAGGATAAACTTGCCAACCTCAGGGGCACATATAGGAGAGCGTACAAAGCTCACCAAAAGCAGCTAAGATCTGGAGCAGCAGCAAGACCACCAAAGGAACCCAAGCTGTGGTATTACAACCAGATGTCATTTTTGCGGGATCAACTGGAAGGCAGGCCATCAATGTCGAGTCTGAATCCCAACCTTTCCTCCACGCTACCTCCCAGCGGGACTTCCCCAGATCACCACAGCCCTGCAGAGTCGGATGAAGAGGGCCTGGCTGACAGAGAGGCAGATCTGCGCCTCTACGATGATGAGGTATAGTAGTTTCATAACTATTTATGTAATAATATTAATTATTGTTTGATTCTTGACTTGATATTGGTTAATAAAATACAAGCTGGGAAGTAAAAATCTAAAATCGTGGGCAAACAAATAGGTGTCAGGGATGACAACTGCAGGGGTCAGAGGGTGAGTCTGTTTTCAAGTTTAAATTCAAGGCAAAAAATAAGATTCAAGCATGAAAATGTGAGTGAGTATATTCCTAAATATATTACAACATGTCCCTTTTTTTTACACAGGAAGAAGAGACCAGCCAGGAGGTGGCAGATCCTCTCCTCACTGACAGCCAGGCCGAAGGGGTCAGTGGCAGCCAGGAGGAGGCCGGGCCCAGTGGCGTTCAGCAGCTCCCCAGGACAACCACCACCAGCCAGGCTCCTCCACTTTATATTAGGCCACCAGGCCGTAAGAAGAAATTGGGGGCAGTGGAGGAAGCCAGCCTGAAAATGATTCAGGAGGCGAGTGCCATCATGAGGGCCCCCCTCAACCCCACTGAGGCCTACAGTGCCTCCGTGGCACATGACCTGAATCAAGGCACGGAGGAGCAGAGGCAACTGGCAAAGGGCGTGATCAACCAGGCCCTTTGGTGGATGCAGAGGGAGCTGCTGACCCCAGACACTGGGCTATGTGACCCGGCCCGGCTTGCTGAACACCATTCTCATGCTGCCACATCATCCCCACCTGCAAGGGCCCAGGGAAGACCCGCTGGAAGGCAGCCTGGAAGGAAGGTTGCAAGGAAGAGGAGACGTTGATGCCCTGCCTTCCATTTGATCCCCCACAAATGGCATCTTGTTTGGACTACCACAGCTTGGGTTCCTTTGGTTATGTGCTGCTGCTTCAGATTTTATTTAGTGTGCTTCCTGAGGTTGGCTAGTTTATCCTTCACCATGTTTCAAATGCAAGTTTGCATGTATGTTGCTAGCTGTTCAAGTGCTGCCATTCTGATTTTGATCCTTTTTATAATTTGCTCAAATAAAAGCCTTTTTGTTGATTTGAAAAACGTGCCTATTGTTTGTAATACTGTGGGTATTATTTTAGGCATCAAACATTACAAACAAATAAAATGTTTAATCTAAAATATTCACTAACTCATGTGGGGGGGGGGGGGGCAATTTGGTGTGCCAACATGGTAGACAATTTAAACAACCTTCAAAAAAATCCTGTTAAATATACAAACAAAAGCTAAATCAAAACTATTTCCTATTAAAATATTCTAAATGGTGACATAACTATAAACACCTAAAGAAAGTGGGAAAGATAACCATTAAACATTAAAAGCAAAAAATTTGAAATGTGGAGGACCACTAAAAATATGATACGTCGGGCCAATAAAAGTTTGCAAAAATCTTACTACATCACAGCTAACAAATGTCACTTTTCAGTATGGAACAACTCAGTTGAAATAACATGAGCTAAATAACTGATTAGTTATAGCAATAGAAGAATGAATAAAACGACGGCATCAAGCATTGGTTATTGTGTGTTTTGCTTCAGTGTTCTATTGCTAGAATTAATCTTTCTATTGACGAATGTGCCATATCCCAAACAAACGTGAGTTTTACCTGAACGAGCGCTCCCGTGGCCTCATTTAGTCTGAGCATGCGCGGGGTTTTTGTACGTTGGTTTTGTGTACTCACCACCAAACATGTACGTTCGGACAGGATTTGAGCGGACGGTTTTAAAACAAGTTTGGAAATAAATGTCTGCTGAAAAACGGCCCGGCGGGCAAATGTACGGTGAAATTCTGTACGCTCGTAACTACACACGACCAAACATGTATGCTGAAACTGGTCCGCGGGCCAGTTTCAGCAAACATGTTTGGTCGTGAGTATGGGGCCTTAGTGTATTGACTTTTTTGCCTTTTGCGCCAATCACTCTCTTCATTGTTTCTGTCCAAAGGTGTCTGTTTTGATTGATAAACTGTAATATATCACATGTTTGGTTTATATTTGAACACTGCTTTAGTTACATTTAATTATAACATTAATTGAATTCAAATTACATTAAGGCTCCATGCACACTGAAGCTAAAAAAAGCTATAAAAAACCACCTGTAGCTTTGCAGGGAGCCTTTCAATGTTTTTTAGCTTTTTTGCAATAGCTTTAATCAGCGTTTTTCAGTGTAGCTTTTTTTTTTTTTTACTTTTTTTTTTCAATGTATAAAAAAAGCTCAAAAATGCTGGCACCAGCGTTTTTGAGCGTTTGAGCGTTTTTAAACATTTTTGGGTGTTTTGCGTTTTTTTGCGTTTTTTCCCCTGCCGAAAAACGGCACTTTGAATGCAAATTTCGGGCGTTCAGAAAAAAAGCCAATAAACTTTTTTAAAAAATAGCCAAAACGTCAATAAACTACAGTTTATCAGCTTCAGTGTGCCTGGAGCCTAATAGTAAAAATTTGACTGATTACAGTGAGTGCTGAACTTCTGATGCTTTGCTATGAGATCATATAGTAAAGGGATCCATTGTTTAATCCACCTCTTGTGCATTCACAGAATGCCTTATTTTCTGCTCACAAGGAATTCTGTGACTGGACAAGGGGATATCCCCCCCCCCCCCATGTTCATTCACAGAATGCCTTGCAAAATACAGGGCATTCTGTGACTAGACAAAGGAAGAGGAAGGCAATTGACAGAATTGCTTTACTGTATAAGAGCCTCAACATCCATTTCTACAGCTCCAGAAGATCGCTGCTGGTTGTATTATCAGTATGTACAGTAATGAATGAATTATATATCAATAATGATGGTGATGCAAACATTTCAAATGACAAGAGGTAACTTTTGTGTCTGGAATTCTACTTTAACATTTGATCTCCTAAAGAATATAATTCACAGTCACCTTGTGATCACAAAATATATATATATTTTTTTAACTGTTCAACCTTTTTCTTCTCAGAACACAAGCAATACATGGAAAATTTTAAAAAACGTCTTCTGCGTTCTCTTAAATTATTTGTTAAGAGCAATTGAAATTTTTGTGTCTCTACAGTTTGAGGTAATTGCATTGAACACACATTAACACTAATAAATATTGACTTTATTTAGCATTACATGTGAGTCAGGCTTCCTTCCTGGTTAAATGGAACACAATGAACTCACTAATTCAATTAGAAAAGTAAAAATAAATTGCCATTTTGTAAGTTTGTCTCTCTTAGTTAACAATTAATCCTAATGAAGACTGCCTCTCTTCAAAAAGGTGTACGGGAATACTGAAAATGGAAGAAATAACACATGATTTAATGAGGCTGTAAAATATTAGCGAATCAGCTGGAAAATGCTTTATTTACAGGAACTCTCCTAATTGGGAAAAAGCTTTAAGGAAGTGAACTAAAAGCTTCACGCTGCTTAGTACAAAAAGAATGTTCATGGCTGCTTTGTATACTGTAGGTTCAATCCACTAAGATGAAAGCGTTATTGTTAATTTTCACCTTATGATTATTTGAATTTTTTTAATGTTTCACAAACATACATTTTACTAGTTATATACTGTATATAGGTACTAATTATTTACTGTGTATAATATATATATATATATATATATATATATATATATATATATATATATATATATATATATATATACCGGTATATATAAATACTGTATAAATATATATATATATATATATATATATATATACAGTATTTATATATATATATACAGTATTTATATATATATATACTGTATATATACACACACACACACACATAAATGGCAGTTATTTTAAGCTTTGTGAATTGAGCCTCTTCCACTTTTCTCAGTAGACAGAGCGACATTCACAGTTGTTACTTGTCTAAATATAGTGGCATTTAACAAATGATAACTTGTGCAATAATCTTTATGAATCTCTACCTTTACAGTCTTTCAAAATATTAATAATTTAATATTCATGTAGTAAAATCAGCTGATTCACACTGTCATTTCTTTAGTGAATTCAAAAATCCTTTTTTTTAGCACTTAAAACAGATACAGTACAGTATGATGGTGTATATATATATATATATATATATATATATATATACACACAGTATCTCACATAAGTGAGTACACTCCTCACATGTGTAAATATTTTATTATATCTATTCGTGCTACAATGTAAAGTAGTGAGTATGCATGCTGGTATAACAGTGTAAATTTGCTGTCCCCTCAAAATAACTCAACACACAGCCATTAATGTCTTTACCACTGGCAATAAAAGTGAGTACACCCCTAAGTGAGAATGTCCAAATTGGGCCCAAAATGACAATATTTTTTGTGGCCACCATTATTTTTCAGCACTGCCTTCATCCTCTTGGGCATGGAGTTCACCAGAGCTTCACAGGTTGCCACTGGTGTCCTCTTCCACTCCTCTATGATGACATCATGGAGCTGGTGGATGTTAGAGACCTTGCGCTTCTCCTTTGAGGATGCCCCACAGATGCTCAATAGGGTTTAGGTCTGAAGACATGCCTGGCTGGTCCATCACCTTTACCCTTAGCTTCTTTTTCAAGGCAGTGGTCATCATTGAGATGTGTTTGGGGTCTTTGCCATGTTGGAATACTGCCCTGCGACCCAGACTCCGTAGGGAGGGGATCATGCTCTGCTTCAGTATGTCACAGTACACAGAGGTGGCTCTAGGCTTTGTGAGGCCTTAGGCCCCTTTCACACGGTCGGACCGTTCAGGTCCGCCTGTCAGTTTTTTCGGCGGACCTGAACGGCCGCTCAATACATCTCTCTGGAGCGCCGGATGTCAGCGGTAACATGTCCAATCCGCTAAAGTCAGACCGATGGCGATACGTCGCCATCCATCCATGGCGGATCGGATCGGGTGAGATCTGATGAAAACGGACATGCTGTCCGTTTTTGTCCGATCTCTCCATAGGAGACAGCAGCGCTGGACAAGCCCCTCCCTGCTCAGTTAAAGAGAGGGACTTGTCATCCACCGACTCCGTGGAGATCAGCGGAGAAATCTCCCTGCTGAGCTGGCGGACCGCTGCAAGTGGATCCGTCCCCGTGTGGAAGGAGCCTTAGGCATGAGACCCCACTAACTCCCATAATGAGAAAAATTATTCAAGCGATAAAAATTAACAGTATAAATTGCATATATAAAGAGCCTTAAATCCTATAAATTATGAATTTACAGTTTCTAGAACTTTCTCTAACCAATTCTTCTTTAATCAAATATATATACTACATATATATTATATTACAAATATATATATATATATATTACACGCACACTGCATAGAAACATGCTCTGCATAGAAATTATGAAACTTGCAGTTTTTTTTGTCAAAGCTTAATTTAACACGCTGAAGTTAGAAGCTGATTGGCTACCATGCACAGCTGCACCAGATTTTTCACTCTCCACATTCACACCTGAGCGTATGGTTTCAGGCAGAAAGTTTTACCGCAATTTTTGCAGCAATATTGTACAGGTCAAAAGCTCACCATTGTAAAAAGCAGAAAAATGCCTGTAATCTGCCTTAAAAGAAGCTTGTGTACTTTTTTGAGCTTCAGGCATTTTACTTCAGGCAACAGAATGCTCAGATGTGAACAGTGGCCATTTAAATGAATGAGATTTTGCTTGTTGGGCGGTTTAGAACTTTTGAGATGAGCGTTTTACAAGCATTTTACGAGCTGAAAACGCTCAGGTGTGAATGGGCCCTAGTAAATCAACCCCATAATGACAGCAGCAAACTAAAGTTTGATGGCAGTGTTGTTCTGTTAGTTGTTCTTTAAGACTGGGTTCACATCTCTGCATGTGGCTGCAGGTGCAAGAATCGCATCTGTTCTGCCACCTGCAACCACCACAGCCAAATTGTGCTGCCCTTAGGAGTTGCACAGGGCTTTCATTCATTCCGAATGGCACCCTTGCGCATCTCAGCATGAAGCGTGCTTTGCAGGAACCGCAGGGAAATCGCCTGGTCAGAAATACCATGTGATTTCCCTGCGGCTGCATTTTTTAAAAGGTGCATGCACCATTTTTTTGAACAACAGCCCATTCATTTGAATGGTTGAATGGGCTTCCATGCCTGTGCAAACGCGGGCCACACAAAACGTGGATATGTGAACCTAGGGTAAAACCACTTCCCACCTAGGGGAAAATCATATTTTTTTTGTTAGAAAATTACTCACAGCTCTATATATTTTTATTTTTAAAAGGCACTAGAGAATAAAATGGTGGGTGTTGTATCAGCAATTTTTCAAATGCAAGGTCTAGAGTTTGAATTATTGCTCTTGCTGAAATGTTTGCGGCGATACCTCACATGTGTGTTGCGCATGGAGGAAAAAAAAAAGATCCTATGCTTTTCAGGGGAAAAAAATGGTAGTGTTTACACTTGTCAGAACGGAAAGTGATATAATGCTATTGCATTCGGTCACCCAGGACCATAGAGCTGGCCAGGGACCGACTGGTCCAGCACCGCCAGATCAGATACCGGGCTTCCCGATCACATGGGAAAGCCAGGGGAAGCTCCAGTGGGTGGCGGCAGGCTAATTAGCCACTAGGATGGGTTTAACATTGTAGGGAATTGCTGGCTGTAAAAAAAATACTGGGATGATGCCTGTAACTGAAAGTTCAGGACGTCATATGCTGTCTTACAGGGGCAGGAAGTGGTTAATTTAATATTTAAGAATATGTGGACAGAAGATTATATACTGTACAATAATTAGTTATTAATTATATATTGTCATCAAGATACCGCATTTAAACCTCCACAAAAGTGGCCCCCTCTGGATTAGATGACGTTGCCAGCAGTAGCTAGCTGTGACTTTGTTTTTTAACAGGTCTACAGATGATACGGAACAGAACATTTTACAATAAACAGTCATTTACAAATTTCTAAAATTCAGGGAACTTTTTCCATTTCTTGTGAACTTTTGAATTGAATGAACTCAGGCTATAAAAAAAAAAAAACAATCCTTTAGTATACTGTCCCCATTATGTCTTTAGGTAAACTATTACATTTATTGTTGAAAGCTTGAGAGCCCATACCTGCTACACCCTAATTTCATGGGCCATAGAGAACTTGCAAAAAAATCATGCTTAGCCCCTTTAAAACTGCCTGACATACAGTATATGTACAGCAACAAAAGGGTGGGCTTTAACATCCACATGCAGAACATATGCTTCACTGGGCAGAGGAGGAAAGAGACGTATGGATTTGGTTCCAAAAAGGGACAGTCCCTTCAAATGATGGACAGTTGGGAGTTATTTAAATTGCCCAGGGCTTCTGTTATGATATGTTGTACCAGGTTAACCCTATCCATGTTCTCCAAAATTAAAAACAATTCCCCTAGATTAGTAATTGAAGAAACATGTGAATGAGCCTGGCTGTGGGGCAAAGACCTGGACAGTATTACTGCTGGCCCTATGGGAGTAGTGCTACACAGATTAAGTGGTTAAAATAGATGCTGATGCTGCTTATTGGTTGCTTAATGTCTGAAATTGCTCATTAATAGGCTAGTGCCCTCAAATTGCTATTTAATTTATGGCTTTGGTCCTGCCTACCCACTTATCCTGTTGCATTTTCTATACTGTAACATAAATAAAAATCCAACCTGGAGAAAAGGATGGCAGAAGTGAACTTGAATGTAAATCCTTTTAAGAAATGGGAAACGGTTTGACTGTTCAAATTGAATCGAGTACCAATTTGTACCAATGTAATCTATCATCTTCCTATATAAAGTACATTTTGAAAATATTCACCAGTGGCATACACTCAGTCTGTCTACATTCTAAGTATAATTCTAAAACACACAGTTCTCTGCATCCCCTTGGAGTATTTCACCGTCAAAAAGAATGTAGTGATGTTGACTCACTGATCTGTCTCGGTACTGATAAAATATACATAGGACAAGACTCCATGAAGTTAATGTGTTTATTTCCTCTGTCCACATCACAAATATCATAAAACAGGGGTGACTCATCATGGATGATCTAAAAAAAAATAATGTTTTTATGCGATTTGAGTGATAAAGGAAGAGTGCAATATAAACCTTATTTATAATAATATCGCATCACTTTATAATCAAACCAAATATTAAATTCAAATGATATATTCCCTAAATAAACGCTTGCCAAAAAGAGTACTTAGTAAAAATCCTACGATTATGTTGCCCATACATTTATTTACAGTGACAGGATTTCAAGAAATTTAAAAAGACTTATGCCGTGTACACACAATCATGTTTCTGCTTGTAAAAACAATGTTTTTTAAAAATGTAATTTAAAATGATCGTGTGTGGGCTTACCAGCATTTTTCGGGTTCTGAAAAACGACAACAAAAAAATTCGAACATGCTCTATTTTTTAACAACGTTTTAAATGATGTTGTTTTTCGGGTTGTAAAAAATGATCGTGTGTGGGCTTTAACGACGTGAAACACCCACGCATGCTAAGAAGCAAGTTATGAGACGGGAGCGCGTGTTCTGGTAAAACTACCTTTGTAATAGAGTAAGCACATTCATCACGCTGTAACAGACAGAAAAGCACGAATCGTCTTTTACAAACACAAAATCAGCAAAAGCAGCCCCAAGGGTGGCGTCATCCGAATGGAACTTCCCCTTTATAGTGCCGTCGTACGCGTTGTACGTCACTGCGCTTTGCTAGAGCTTTTTTTTTCACTATCGTGTGTAGGCAACATAGTTTTAATGTTGAAGTTGAGGCTAAAAACATTGTTTTTTACAAGCCGAAAAATGATCGTGTGTATGCGGCATGAGAACTGGTGTGCTGATAGCCCACTGTGTTAAAGCAGCCAATCATAGGACCAATTTAATTAAAATATTTCCAAACTTCTACTTAGGTTGTTCAGAATCCCACTAGATAATACAATTTGTTAGAGGGATATTCAGGGAACTTTTTGTAAAATACATTACTCTTACTCTGAATGGTCTAAAGTTATCAGTGGTGTACCCCAAGGTTCAGTGTTGGGACCCTTACTTTTTAATATCTTTATAAATAATATTGGGTCTGGGATCAAAAGTAACATCTCTGTCTTTGCAGATGACACCAAGCTATGCAGTGGAATACCATCCTTACAGGATGTCTCCAATTTACAAGCCAATCTCAATGCTTTGTCTAATTGGGTGACTATTTGGCGCAATGTTTTTGCATAATGTGAAAGATGAAGTTACGCCGAGTAAATAGATACCTAACATGATGTCACCCTTCAAAATTGCACACACTCGTGGAATGGCGCCAAACTTTGCTACTTAAATATCCCCATAGGCGACGCTTTAATTTTTTTTACTGGTTACATGTTTTGAGTTACGGAGGAGGTCTGCGGCCAAAATTATTGCTCTCAGGCCCCATACTCACGAGCAAACATGTCTGCTGAAACTGGCCCGCAGGCCAGTTTCAGCAGACATGTTTGGTCGTGTGTGGGCGCGAGCGGGCCGAATTCCAGCAAACATTTGCCCGCCGGGCCTTTTCCCAGCAGACAAATATTCCTGGACTTGTTTTAAAACAGCCCACTGGAATTCTGCCCGCTCGGACATGTACGGTCGTCAGTACAGACCTACCGTACATGTCCAGGCGCCCGCCGTCCCTCGCATGCGTCGAATGACTTCGACGCATGCGTGGAAGCATTTTAAAGGCGGGCCGCCCACGTCGCCGCGTCATTGTCGCGGCGACACCGCGTCATCGACGCGGCGACACCGCGGACACGCCCCGCGTATTGTTTACGCGCGGACTTCTGTACGATGGTGTGTACAACCATCGTACAGAAGCCCTCTGGCAGACATGTATGGTGAAAACGGTCCGACGGACCGCTTTCACCATACATGTTTGGTCGTGAGTACCCGGCCTCACTCTAACGTTCACAGCGATACCTCTCATGTGTGGTTTGAACACCATTTTCTTTTGTGGGAGGGACTTACATATGCATTCACTTTTGCATGCGAACACACAGGGACAGGAGCACTTAAAAAAAATAAAATGTATTGTTCATTTTACTTTATTTATTGTAGTTTGACACTTTTTCCACCAAACATTAAGAGATGGTTTTTCCACACCTGTTGCAGGTGCATATCCTTAAGTTTTTTGACAGCGAGGCCAATTTATGCTTTCATCAACAGCACCACTATAGGGTTATGGTGTGAAGGTGCCACCAACACCCAAAGGCCAATTTTTCCACACCTGTTACTTCTATCCAAAGTCTGTGGAAAAGATTTATAAAAATGTATAAAAAAAAAACTCTTGCACTACATTGTGAACTCATCATACAGATTTGCTCCACAAGCCATTGCTTACAAAATAAAGAAAGCTTGCAGCAAAAATATAATTTTTGTTTGGCCTCATAACTGCAGTTATTGCTGCAGCAGCTTCTATACACAGTACAAATGTGCCACTTTACAGGTAGACTAAGCGGACCCCCCAGACACTATATTGAATGAAATGTTTCATGTTTTGCTTTTTACTTTAAGCATCATTAATTTACAGCTAATTAAAAAATAATGTTTTTTACAAACTTTTTTTTCCTTGATACCCAGACCCCTCATATCCATTGTATGCCCAAATACTTGCATACAGTATAAGCCTTCACAATTAGCACTTTTACCAGTTCTGGTCCCATGCACTTCAATGGGGTTCTTTATTTGATATTTGACTTTCCTAGCACAGAGGGGAAGCTTATAAAAGAACGGGCCCCTAGACCTTTGGTCTGTACTCATAGGAGTCACAAACAGATCTTCTCCTTAGTCATGGCTACCTTCAGTCAGCTCTTCCGAACACATGGGTCAGCTTTCCTGCTTTTAGGCCTCCAGCCTGTGGATACATGGCAGCAGGTGCTGAGGAGGGCAGAGCGCCCCCTCCTAAGCTGGACTCTGCTCTCCAGGCAAAAGACCCTTTCCTGTGTCACTCCCACGGAATATAAATACCCCCTCCTAGCATTCAGAGGGCCCTATGCCTGCAATTGGCTGGGATGGCATCCATATCCACGCCACTAGGGATGAGCTTCAAGTTTGAGTCAAACTCATGTTCGACTCGAACATTGCCTGTTCGCCTGTTCGACGAACAGCGAACAATTTGGGGTGTTCGCGGCAAATTCGAAAAGCCGCGGAACACCCTGTTAAAGTCTATGGGAGAAATCTAAAGTGCTAATTTTAATGGCCCCGCCTCACCTATATAAGAGCTGTCACTGGCTCAAGCCGCGTCATTCGCCGGGCTGTCTCCAGTGGAGACAGGTGGCCGGCGATGCGTGCGCTCTGGATCCTGGACCCGGATGGATCTTCTCATCGCTGGACCCTGGCGGAGAGGAGATCACCCGTCACTGGATACCGACAACATTGGAGCGGGGGTCGAAAGTGGATTACCACCGCTGGATTTTGTGTGTTTTTTTACTATTATTTACACTTCCTTAGTGAATTGGTAGAGATCCCCCCCTCTTTTCTGCGGCCGGCCAGGTTGCGTGCTCGGATAAAGGGTCTGGTGTGGATTTTTGGGGGAACTCCACGCCATTTTTTTTATTTGGGGTGGAGTTCCCCTTAAAATCCACACCAGACCTGAAGGGGCTGGAATGGATATTTGGGGGGAACCTCACATCATTTTTTTTAAATTGACGGCGGGGTTCCCCCTTAATATCCATACCAGACCTGAAGGGCCTAGTAGTTGAATTTGGGGGGACCCCCCCTTTTTTTTTTATGAATGAATTTTCTCTGAATTGAGTGATTTTTAAATTACTTTTTTTCCTTCAGAAATTACACTTTGTACAGGGACAGTTCTAAGCACGGGAAACATGAGCTATTTCACAGGCATACTAGACACCCCCCTAGGTATTTTTAATCATTTTTAAAAGGAATCAGTTAACTATTATGTCTCTATACCCTGTAAACAGTCATTTCAGCAAGAAAAAAAAAATTCCTTTACAACTCCTTCAAATATGAGAAGATAAAATACCGTATTAGTCAAAAATAAGTTTGTGTGTGTAATTGACCTCTTCCTTACCGGGCCATTATAAAATGACGCCAGCAGGAACCCTCCCTCGATCCGGGTGGACGTCATATAATGTCCTTTCTTCCCGGCAATCTAGGGCGCGCGCAGCACCGCCCGTGACCCAGGGTGCGTGCCCGGTGGCCGCGATGCACCTGCGATCACCGGCAGGAGTGTGGATCTGTGTGTGTAAACACACAGATCCACCTCCTGTCAGAGGTGAGGAGACCGATGCTGTGTTCCCAGTACAGAGGAACACACATCGGTCTCCTCCCCTTGTGAGTCCCCTCCCCCCTACAGTTAGAACACACTTTAGGGGACATATTAACCCCTTCAGTGCCCCCTAGTGTCAACCCCTTCCCTGCCAGTCACATTTACACAGTAATCAGTGCAGTTTTATAGCACTAATCGCTGTATAAATGTGAATGGTCCCAAAAACTTGTCAAAAGTGTCCGATGTGTCCACCGCAATGTCACGGTCACAATAAAAATCGCAGATCGCCGCCATTACTAGTAAAAAAAAAATAATAAATAAAAATGCCAGAAATCTATCCCCTATTTTGTAGACGCTATAACCAAATAATATAAGCTTTTTGCGATTTTTTTTACCAAAAATATGTAGAAGAATACTTATCAGTCTAAACTGAGGAAAAAATATGTTTTTTTTTTAAATTGTGGTATTTATTAAATCAAAAATTTAAAAATATTGTGTTTTTTTTTTAAAATTGTCGCTCTTCTTTTGTTTATAGCGCAAAAAATAAAAACCGCAGAGATGATCAAATACCACCAAACGAAAGCTCTATGTGTGGGGGGAAAACATAAAGATTTAGTTTGGGTACAGTGTTGCATGACCGCCCAATTGTCATTCAAAGTGCAACAGCGCTGAAAATTAAAAATTGGTCTGGGCAGGAAGGGGGTGAAAATGCCCTGTATGGAAAGGGGTTAAAAGCTGTTGCCTAACATCACAAAATAGAAAAATATTACATTGACAATGTCATATGTTATCATGACATTTCTGTAGATTAGTAAATTACTAGACACTAACAAGTTTCTTTGCTTTCCAAACAGCAAAGTTAAACAGTATTCTTGTTGAATTACCTTTTAATTCAAAACAGGAAGTAGCATTTTATTACTTCCTGCACAGAATATATAACTTAGGCTAGCATGGCATAGTAGCTGCAAGCTATCTGTCTATGATAATCAAGTGACTAAAATGACATTTAAGGGATGTATACAGTGACCATTAAATGATGCTCATTTTGCACACAGAGACTTTCGAGCATTTTGAAACTTCGGGTGACTGTTTTCTAATTATTATTAATATTATACAGGCTGTATATACAGCGGGTAAAATAAGTATTGAACACGTAACCATTTTTTTTAGGTAAATACATTTCGTAAGGTGCTATTAACATGTAATTTTCACCATATGTCGGTAGCAACCCATGCAATCCATATATATTTCAGAAATTAAGTTATGTGTATTAAAATGTAATGACACAAGGAAAAAATATTTAACATGCTAACTGAAATGTATTTAATACTTGATACAAAATTCTTTGTATAAAATGACAGCTTCAAGATGCCTCCTGTATGGAGAAACTAATCACATGCATTGATCAGGTGTAATTTTGTCCCTTTCTTCCACACAAACAGTCTTCAGTTCTTGAAGGTTCCGTGGGCCTCTTCCATGAACTCTATCTTTAGTTCTTTCCTTAAAATTTCTATTGGAACCAATTGAGAGTTTTCTTGACTTTGTGTTTGGGATCATTGTCCTGCTGAAATGTCCACCCTCATTTCAACTTCATCATCCTAATAGATGCCAGCAGATTTTTATCAAGAATGTCTTAGTACGTTTTTTCATTCATCCTTTCTTCTAACTTATGAAGTTTGCCAGTACTGTATGCTCAAAAAACAGCCCACACCATTATGTTCCCACCTCCAAACTTCACTGTAGGTATGGAGTTTTTGGGGTGATGTGCAATGCCATTTAACCATTTAAGGACCCGCGCACACACATATACGTAGACGGAATGGCACGGACAGGCAAATGGGCATACAGGTACGTCCCCTTTAATTTGCTTGCGACCCGTGGACTTGATGTCCACCAGTCTCCCGCGAACGTGTCACAGCTGAAGAACGGGGCTGAAAAACGGGGAGATGTCAGTGTAAACACAACATCTCCCCATTCTTCCTAGTGACATGTCACTGATCGTCTGTTCTCTGTCATCGGGAACAGTGATCAGTGACGTGCCACTCGTAGCCACGCCCCCTAACAGTTAGAATCATTTCCTAGGACAGACTTAACCCCTTCAGCACCCCCTACAGGTTAACCCCTTCACTTCCAGTGTAATTTTTACAGTAATCAGTGCATTTTTTTAGCACTGATCGCTGCAAAAATGACAATGGTCCCAAAATGGTGTCAAAAGTGTCCAATGTGTCCGCCATAATGTCGCAGTCATGATTAAAAAAAAATCACTGATCGCCGCCATTACTAAAAATATTAATAAAAGTGCCATAAAACTAACCCCTATTTTGTATAACTTTTGCGCAAACCAATTATTAAACGCTTATTGCATTTTTTTTTACCAACAATATGTAGAAGAATACATATTGGCCTAAAATGAGGAAAAAATCTTTCTTTTATATGTTTTTTGGGGATATTTATTATAGCAAATAGTAAAAAATATTGTTTTTTTTTCCAAAATTGTTGCTCCTTTTTTGTTTATAGCGCAAAAAAAATAAAAACCGCAGAGGTGATCAAATGCCACCAAAAAAAAGCCCTATTTTTGGAAAAAAAAATTGTTTGGGAGCCACATCGCACGATCTCGCAATTGTCAGTTAAAGCGATGCAGAGCAGAATTGCAAAAAGTGGCCTGGTATCTGACCAGTCAAATGGTCCAGGGCTTAACCCCCAAACATGGTGTGTATTATGGCATCCAAGGAGTTCAGTTTTGGTCTCACGTGACCTAGCTATATTCTCCCAGTATTTCAGAGGCTTGTCTAAATGTTGTGCAGCAGACTTTAAACAAGCTTTAACATGCTTTTTCTTTAGCAATAGAGTCTTGTGTAGTGAGCGTGCGTACAAGCCATAGTGGTTGAGTGCATTACTTATTTTTTTCTTTGAGACAATTGTACCTGCTAATTCCAGATCTTTCTGAAGCTCTCCACAAGTGGTCCTTCACTCTTGGACAACTCTTCTGATAATTCTTTTTACTCCTCTGTCAGAAGTTCTGCAAGGAGCAACTAACTGGTCATGGCCAGTTTATGGTGAAATTATGTTATTTCTATTCTGAATTTTGGCCCCAACAGTGCTCATTGGAACATTCAGACGTCTAGAAATCCTTCTGTAACCAATGACATCAGTAAATTATATGAAACGTACGTCGGTGGCGGTACCTGGTCATGTGTATTATGCCCTGCGACACTTCTGGTTCATCTGGATAGTGGCAATGGTCGGTGGAACGCATGCCACCACGGAGGTAGGAGAGCCAGCGAGTCTCAGATAAGCCTGCAGCCTCAGTGCCGGGTTAAAGGCACTTTTTTATGTGAGTAGCCATTCGGCTGATGATTTTATATCTACGTTTTAAATAAAATAGCGTTGCACTATGGAAGCCTTCTGTTTGTATTTCATGTCCTATCCATAATACTCCGAGGGTGAGGTATCGTACATGCTCCTGTCCATTCATATGTCTGCAGGCATTATCCTGCTCAAGAGCATCTGACTATCTTTTTAAATAAAGAGGTCAACTAGTTCTGGTAAGCACAATTTACATCCTGTGCACTTTGGGTGTTGCAACAAATACTCAGTTGGTGAAGGATTATTTATTACACGTTTGGAGAAGTCATTTTCTTCGGAGCACAACAAGATTTCTTTCACAGTATTGAATTTCAAGCACTTTCCAATCTTTTAATTTTGCACAGTTGGGACTTTAATTTGTGGTGTATATCACATTACGAACTAATTTGTATTTATTTATAATAGTAATTGCGAGTGGGTTTGTACTATAATATGTAAGTGTTTGTGCACTAGGTTTTTCAGTTTTAGGTAAGTGAAACATAATGGGCTACTATGCGATGCATAGTGGATGGAAATAAAGAGGAAGTAAAACCCATCAGGGTTTACTTTCTTTTAAATGATACCCTATACTTCAAGGGTACATACACATTAATGCAGTGGTGCATTCGCCACAAAGTGATTGCATCATAACTTATTTACTGATGCGTATTTATTTTCCCTGGGAGCTGCATGGTGGATATTCAGTAGATTCGTCTAGTCCTAATTGAAAAAATGCTTTACAAATCTGCGTAAAGGCTTTGTTGTTGAATTCATTGTTACTTCAGTACTGCTTGGTTTTCACCAGAACGTAAAATCTATTCAGACTTGATCAAGCTTAAAACTGATCTCAATTCTAACTGGATTTTCTAAAACATTATTTTCAAAGTTGAAGAATAATTATTAATATCTAATATTCTTGTATCTCAAGGGCGTTTCTGGATAAATAGCATTGATAGTCAGACTGACTTGAAAAGAAAGTATGAGTTCATTGTCACACAGTTGGCATCATAAATACAGTGAAAAGGGTATAACAATTCAGTTCAGTGTAGGTAAAAATATATGAACTAGAATAAATGGTCATAAAGCTGTAATAAGCTTATGAAAGCATGTGTGCTTAAAGCGGAGGTTCACCCGCACATGACACTTTTTCCCCTTAGATTCCTGCTCGTTTTGTCTAGGGGAATCGGCTAGTTGTTTTAAAATATGATCCGTACTTACCGTTTACGAGATGCATCTTCTCCGCCGCTTCCGGGTATGGGCTGCAGGACTGGGCGTTCCTATTTTGATTGACAGTCTTCCGAGAGGCTTCCGACGGTCGCATCCATCGCGTCACGATTTTCCGAAAGAAGCCGAACGTCGGTGCGCAGGCGCAGTATAAAGCCGCACCGACGTTCGGCTTCTTTCGGCTACTAGTGACGCGATGGATGCGACCGTCGGAAGCCTCTCGGAAGACTGTCAATCAAGAAGGAACTCCCGCTTTAATGACTCCTGCCTTCTGCCTTCTGTCTCCATGCTGTCTTGTGTGTCACCAAAAAGAATCAGGAAATTAAATTCTCAAGGCGCGTATACACGACCGTTTTTTGGATTGTAAAAAATGAAGTTTTTAATGGTCTAGAAAAACCGATCGTTAAAATGGCCTTACCTACACACGATCGTGGAAAAAAAATGCTCTAGCAAAGCACGGTGACTTACAACACGTACGGCGGCACTATAAAGGGGAAGTTCCATTCGGATGGCAACACCCTTGGGGCTGCTTTTGCTGATTTCATGTTAGTAAAAGACGATTTGCGCTTTTCAGTCTGTTACAGCGTGATGAATGTGCTTACTCCATTACGAACGCTAGTTTTACTAGAACGGGCACTCCCGTCTCATAACTTGCTTCTAAACATGCACGTTTTTTTCACGTCGTTAAAGCCCACACACGACCATTTTTTACGACGTTAAAAACGACAACGTTAAAAACGTCGTGAAAATTAGAGCATGTTCTAAATTTGTAATGCTCGTTTTTTACATTGTGAAAAATGCTCTGGAGCCCACACACAATCGTTTTTAATGACATAAAAAAAATGTCATTTTTTACAACCCGAAAAACGGTCGTGTGTACACGGCATTAGACTTCTGCCAGAGTTCAGCTTTTTCAGACTTATCAAAGTGTCTTTTGAGAATATGTCTGTCATCTCTCCTAGTGGGTGGGTGTGTGTGTGTGTTCATGTGGGTCCTTCCATCTCAAAGCGTTTGGCTTTATATATTACGTATGTACGTCATCACCTCATACAAACTTAGAACCTTGTATGGCACACATTAATTTCTGCTAACTTCAGCAATATGTTATCCAAAAGAAGAGAGTCATATGGAGTTTGATTGATAAGCCCACATGTAACACTCTATACCTGAAGTAATGTGCTGATCATGTAATGTCATATAACCAAACAAACTATATGAACACATATTACCAACTTCAAACTTCATTAAAGGGGTGTTCCAGTCATTTTTAATGTTTATTAAAAGTCAGCAGCTACAAAAAGTGTAGCTGCTGGCTTTTAATAAACATACACTCACCTGCTCCACGTTCCAGCGATGCGCCGGCCGGGGCTCCGCTCCTCTCCCCCCCTCTCCGGCCGGCGTCTCCATTGTAAGTGACAGCTTTCGGCTTCACGGCCGGGCACCCATTGCGCATGAGCGAGCGGCACTGCGCCATCCGATTGGACAGGCGATCGCCTGGGACCTGTCATGTGTTCCAGGCGATCGCCTACAGGGAGGGGCTGCCAAAAGGCGATATGACTATGCGCCTTAGCAGCCCCTCGGTGGAAGGAGGAAGTGGGACAGGAAGTCACACTCCTCCTGAAGCCCCCACCCCCCCCCCCAAAAAAAATTACATGGGGGCGAGGAGTGGATTAAGCGGAAGTTCCACTTTTGGGTGGAACTCCACTTTAAGTAACTATATACTAATACTTATTACTATGATTGATACTACACTAAACTAACTTAACAAGATATAAAAAAATATATATAATACCTCAAACTACTTATATTGATCTATTCTTGTCTTCTCATGACATTCTATACCAAGATACCTTATATGTCATACTGAAATTGGCTACACAACAAACATGTAGCAATGCTCAGCTTTAGAGGAGGCTCTATGTTACTAAACATTTGAGCAAGGTCATTCACAGATACTATATTTATTATGACTAATCATAAAACCAAATATGTTTTGCAAGCTTGCCATAAATATAATATAACACCTATAAGTGCCAAATTATGAATTTGGAATTATATTCTAACAAACGTGTTTTCATTTTTTTTTTCTACTGCAGATCTCCTCCAACTTCTTTCAGCCACATCCTGTCTATGTTCCAGTGATCATGGGCATCCTGATAATCTCAACAGGAAAATATGCCTGCAAAATATATGCTGGCATGGCCACTTGTAGGCTCCATCGGGAGCACATCTGCCTCATCATGTAAATATAAACAGGATCTCACAAAAGTGAGTGAGTACACCCCTCATATTTTTTAAATAAAAAGATGGCCTAGGCTATAAGAAGATTGCCAAGACCCTAAAACGGAGCTGCAGCACAGTGGCCAAGACCATACAGTGGTTTAACAGGATGGGTTCCACTCAGAATAGGCCTTGTCATGGTCAACCAAAGAGGTAGAGTGCTAATGCTCAGCGTCATATTCGGAGGTTGCTTTTGAGAAATAGATGTATGAGTGCAGTCAGCATTGCTGCAGAGGTTGAAGAGGTGGGCGTCAGCCTGTCAGTGCTCAGACCATACGCTGTACACTGCATCAAATTGGTCTGCATGTCTGTCATCCCAGAAGGAAGCCTCTTCTAAAGATGATGCACAAGAAAGCCTGCAAACAGTTTGCTGAAAACAAGCAGACTAAGGACACGGATTACTGGAACCATGTCCTGTGGTCTGATGAGACCAAGATAAACGTACTTGGTTTATATGGTTTCAAGCGTGTGTGGCGGCAACCAGATGAGGTGTACAAAGACAAGTGTGTCTTGCCTACAGTCAAGCATTGTGGTGGGAGTGTCATGGTCTGGTGCTGCATGATTGCTGCTGGCACTGGGGAGCTACAGTTCATTGAGGGAACCATGAATGTCAACATGTACTGTGACATACTGAAGCAGAGCATGATTCCCTCCCTTCGGAGACTGAGCCACAGGGCAGTATTCCAACATGATAACCCCGAACACAATTTCTAAGACGACCACTGCCTTGCTAAAGAAGGTGAGGGTAAAGGTGATAGACCGGCCAAGCATATCTCCAGACCTAAACCCTACTGAGCATCTGTGGGGCATTCTCAAACGGGAGGTGGAGGAGCGCAAAGTCTCTAACATCAACCATCTCTGTGATGTCGTCATGGAGGAGTGAAAGAGCACTCCAATGGCAACCTGTGAAATAACCTGTTGAGTTATTTAGAGAGGACAGCATGTTGAATATTTGTGTGTTAAACTGAGTTCAAATGCTGGTTAGGAAAGCTGTTAAACAATATTCCCTTCAATTAAATGATCTGCATTTTGGTACCACTAAAATTAACTAGATAGTTTAAAATTACAAAAAATTTTACTTGTGAGTTTCACGTTCAACTTGAGCTACTGAACTCTGTAAACAAATGACTTATCACAAAATAAAGTAATGACACACAGATCAACATAAAAAGGAGTGTACATGTATCTCAGAACAAAGTAAATAAATATATATATATATATATATATATATATATATATATATATATATATGTATGTATACAGTATGCAGTACATCTCTCCAATATATGCGCATTTCCCCATGTTTTATCCCTTAAAGACCCTGCAAGTTCAGAAAAATATCTGTTGATGTGCCAAAAATGCACTCAACTCTTTAGTCCTATTGTGGACTAACAAAGCACAACATTTTTTGTGGACCAGAAAGGTGTCAGTCCTGCCAAGTTGTCTTTGCTAAATTACCTAAATTATCCTCTTTCCTATTCTCCGCAACATAAAACAAATTGTTCTATAGTTCAAGATAATAACTACGGTAGGAGGGCGAATTGGACTGTACTAGATTTCTTACTTGTACAACAGGCATTTTTTTTTACCTTACTGATCAGATAGTTGTTTCAATTGTATATCAAAAGGTAGCAAGCGTGAGACATTTATTGTTATGGGTTACATACAGTATGTCATGCCTATAAACACAAAATCATAGCTATTTTTTCTTCTGTTTTTCATCAGCAAGTTCATTAATATGAGATGAATTTACTAAAACTGATGCACTCAGAATCTGGGGCAGCTATGCAGGGCCGTCTTAATAGCATCATGGGCCCCTGGGCAAAGTAATGTTCTGGGGCCCCTACAATGATGACAGTGCAGGTAAACAGAAATCAAGTAGGTAGGAGGCAGACTGCCTCCCCTGTGTATCTATCACTCTCAGTGCCATCATGGGGCCCCCAATTTCGGGGCAGCATGGGCTCAAGGACCAGCTGTTTTGGGGAAAGTGCAGGGGGGCCCCCCATGCAGCTGGGGCCCCTGGGCAGTGCCCAGGTGTGCCCTCTCATTAAGACAGTCCTGCAGTAAGTGTCAGAAACCATGAATCAGACTGAGACAGATGTACAGTTAAATCACACTTGTTTATTAATAATAATAATAATAATAATAATAATAATAATAATAATAATAATAATAAGATAAACAGAGTACCGGTAAACATATTCAAAACATAGCCAGAGTTCATGAACTTGATTGGATAGTCAGGCAAGCTAAACATCAGGGAACCAGATATAAACCTAGTAGAACAGCAAGCAGGATCAGGAGCCAGAAGGATTTTTTTTAACAGGAACGCAGAAGATAGTCTCTGTGATGTTGACCAAGGCGAAGGCAGAGATCATCTGAGGTGGACGGCTTAAGAAGGCAGGACTGACGAGCAGGATATCATCAACAGATGAGTCACTGTGGAGAGATAGGAGCTGGCAATTAGCCGACAGCTGAGCGGCCAGCTCAGAGAAGGAAGGGCTGAGCCCAGCCCTGACAGTAAGAAGCTGATTGGTTACTATTTACAGATGTACCAGATTCTGCGTGCACCAGTTTTAGTAAATCTCTCCCTATATGTCTGTTACATTTTCTTGGAAATTCTTCCCTAGTAACAATTAGGGAATTAGCAAAATTTTTATCGAAATTGTCCAACATTTAATTCTATATTGATGTAATTGCTTATACTTTGCATTGTTTTCGACAAAAAAAAAAAATAAGTTTTCTAGACAAAGTTATTTTAAATTAGGAAAAAGCATTTGAAATGTAAAGTAGCTGAAGCTGAGTTCCAGGCTAAATTGAAACCAGGTCTTAATCAATCGATCACCCCACCCCTCCTTGTTTTTGGATATCCTTTTATTTTTTGTGTGCCGTTTTTTACCTTTTTTTTTCTTCTCCAGCAGGGCTTCTGTTCTAACCTCGTCGTGTTGAGTTTCATCATCTTGGCATTTGCATTGCCCCCTCCTCCTTCCCCCCACTGGGACCTGTGTGTGTCCCAGAAGGCAACGGGGCCATTCAGAAAGCGCAACGTGACTCGTGCATGCTCAGTAGGAAACTGGCTGTGAAGCCTGAAGGCTTTACTGCCGGTTTCCCTTAGTTGCAATGGCGGCGCCTGCACCTGAGCTGATGAATGTATTGGCTTGGGGGGGGGGGCAACTTTGCAGGATCCCTGGACAGGTAAGTGTCCTTATAATAAAAGTGAGCAGCTACAGTATTTTTAGCTGCTGACCTTTACTTTTTTTGTAAGGCTGGAACTCCGCTTTAATATTCTCCTTTTGTTTTTTGTGTGTTTAATTATATCAAAGTACAAGATATACTTCCACTTCATAACTAGATTGGATTTTCCTCTTAATTTCAAACAGTGTTAAATGCTTTACATTTCTCAGATTCTCCCCAGATCAGGCCGATTTGCTGAAGGTAGAAAATTCACAAACTTTGTCAGGTTACTCTTGGGTTTATGCCAAATGTCCTGTAAAAACTGCAAAAAGTTTAATAATGTTTTAAAATTTGGGTGATGGTTGACGAGTTTACAGATACTGCCTTGCATCATCATGCATTGGTTTGTTTATAAAAGCATCGGTCACCAGTGTCTACACATAGCACTGAACACATCTCAG
Source organism: Rana temporaria (assembly GCF_905171775.1). NCBI lineage: Eukaryota > Metazoa > Chordata > Amphibia > Anura > Ranidae > Rana > Rana temporaria. Next base: position 195,767,737 of record NC_053492.1, read on the forward strand.
GGCTGCTAAGAGTAAGGTTACCATCTGTGCCCGTTCTGAGGGATCTGTCCCTGCAAATAGGTGTTCCTGGATTTTCCCCAGGAGCCAATAACTTAACCACTTCAATACAGGGCATTTATACATCATTCCTGCCCAGACCAATTGGGCTAATAGTTTTTGAGAGTGTGATATCGCTTGAAGCATTCTCCGATGCATAGGCCAGGTTGGGAGGGACATTGGGGACAATAGAACCTGGTGTCTTTCCCTACTCTTCTTTTGCTGCACACCCAACTTTTTTTGGCGTCTTCTTCCCGTTGCTGATGGTGGAATATAGTCAGGAAAATGGCGCTCATGCAGTCTGCTGACACAATTGGAGCAAATGGGGGGGAGCCTTGATGATAGATCAGGGCAGTGACAATATTTTTGATAAATCTGATAAATGGGTTGGGCATTTCCGTTGATTTTTGATAAGTGACGTATGCATTATAAATGGCCAAATATATTGGACACAGCCGGTCACATGGAAAAGAGACAAATTTCATTGGCTCTTTACCCTGATCGGGGCTGTGCTTTGTCCAAGTGACGAGCCTCGTCCTTGATCGCCGCATCATATGACGTCCACCCGGAGGGAGAGAAGGTTCTTGCCGGCGTAATTTTGCTATGACCCGGTAAGGGACTGGTTAAACTTCACAGTGCACAGCCTCCAACTCATGCCATCAGACACATGCAGACTGCTTCAGCTGTGCCATTGTGGACTGATGCTTGTACAGTGCAATGAGTTGGATCCTATGCACTATGAAGTTGACAGTCTACCTGGCTTGCCAGAAAAATGCTGGGCCCTATGGATGACAGAAGCCACAATCTGTGAGTAACTGCATGATTACTAAACTCCTAATCCAGACCTCTGAATTGTGTGTGTTACTTAACCACTTCCCATCCTTAGGTTGAAGTGGTGATATCTGGATGATGCCTGCAGTTAAAGGTATCATCCAGATATCTTTGTTGTCAGCTGGAGATTCACTCTCTTGGAAAAAAAACTCCTAGCAGCTGATTAGCCACTGTATTGCTTTTAGAGGCGGCGGGATGGGATAACCCCCCTCCTGCTGCCAAACAGCACCTCTCCAGGCTCTCCCATGGGATCAGGGACCCCGCATGACCCAATCCAGTGGTGGTGCCAAATTACCATAGAGCTGCCCATGGATCAAAAAATCCTCACCTATCTCTATGATCCTGGGAGGCTGGGAGCAATGTTTTTTTTTTATTTCTTTTATTTCATGCTTTCTTGTAACAGGAATAAAAGTGATTAAAATTTTATTAAAAAATGATTGGGTTATATATTGTGTTTTTTTGCATTCTAATTCTTTAAGTGTATTTTTTCTTTCGCTTATATCACAAAAAAAAAAATCAGTAGTAAATAAATACCACCAAATAAAATCTCTATTTGTGTGAACATAATGATAACAATTTCATTTAAGTACAGTGTAGCATCACTGAGTAATTGGCATTCAAAATGCAAAAGCATGGAAAGCTAATAATTGGTCTGGGAAGGAAGGGGGTGAAAGTGCCCTGTATTGAGCTGGTTAAAAACAGTTAAAATGTACTCACATTTAGTAGGATGAAAAAGTGCATTTCTTAAAACCAAGGCTGAACTGCAGCAATCCAGAGAGGTTTAGAGAGAAGCCTTCCGCAGCATATAGAGCTACAACAGCACAAGATCAAGTTTGATAGCATGGGAGTATTCCAGGATGCTGTTGACCTGGAAGTGGTTATGGCTGTGTATTTTAAGGTGGTAATGCCTCTTTCCCAAGCCTCAATGGGCAGGCTTGACAAAGAGGCATTAGTGCCTTAAAATGTATTTTTCCCTATACTTCTTGTCCCATAGCCAAAACAGTAAGTGAGAGGAAATCCCTCTAAAGTGAGGGAATCGTGGTGTGCTACCAAGGTTATCAAAACTAGTGCCCCCAATGGAAGATTTCTCCTCTGTTAGGGTTTTGATGTCAACTCAAAAGTTGGGATTTTCTTTTTGGATGATAACAGTAAACAGGACCAATAGTGAGGGTGAATCTTCTAATGGGGCACAGACAGCAATACAACCTGACAGGTGTTCCAATCCCTCTCCACTCTGCTGAAAACTAAAATAAAGAAAAAAAAATCTTTGCCTTTAGTTACACTTTAATGTTAGTTAAATACAAGAACTCAAAAGAACTAAGACAATTTAACTTACATAACTGGTGCTGTGTTTCAATTACTAACACCAATTCCATTACTACTTCTAAAAGAATTGTAAAGAATAATAGAAAACAAAATAAATGGTATAATGTTTTTTGAGCTGCTGAGGAGTGAGTAATGTAAAGCTATGTGAGATCAAAACAGATCGTTTTATCACAGAGGTGAGGAAAATGTTTATATGGTAAATTATTGCATTTCTGCCGCACCAGTAGAGGAACAAATGACTGCAATACAAAGTGAGGTATTAAGACTGGAATTTTGGAAATTCTGGATCATGGGTAAAAAAAAAATTATGTGGTTTGACGATAAGCAGTTTAGCTCTGAATCTGCTATAATACCTGCTGCTTAGAGACTTATTGACTGTCTGCCACCTTTTCATTTGTATTAGGTTGTTGTTTGGACATCTGAAGGACCTGGAGAAAAGAAGGCACAAAGCAAGTAAATTGTTGTCAATACAGCCTGTGGAAAATCACCTGCTGCTTTTCCCAATGCTTTCTTCATTAACATGCAGGTGAAACAACAGGTCACAGTGACCATCAGGCAATTTTGATGGGGCCCTTGGCAACCTCATTATGTTGCACTTGGCAGTATCATTGATTATGAATAATCTATGCCTGAAGGACAGGTAGCAGGAAGAATTCTAAGCATAGTCAATGCACTGCAATTGGCGGACCAGTGTTGTGGACTGAAGTTTTTGGGGAAATGGGGGACAACAGCGTAGGGAATTAACTTTTAGCCTTCATTTTTCAGTTAACTACTCACTTGGCAGCTAGCCAGAGTTTTTCAGCATCTTGACTTAGTGTAAATGTTAACCCTGACCCCCCTTCCTCTGCAAAAGGCAGCACTAAAAGATGTACTGAGGGAGTCAATAATAAAAAAAAAAAAACGAAGAGTAGTGTAGCAATAATAACAATCATGAAATTGTATATTATTATACAATTAAATATTCTGCATACAATTACTCAATAACACATATACAAACTTGTTTAACCACTTGCTTACCGGGCACATATACCCCCCTCCTGCCCAGGTGAAATTTCAGCTTCCGGCACTGCGTCGCTTTAACTGACAATTGCGCTGTCGTGCGACATGGCTCCCAAACAAAATTGGCGTCCTTTTTTCCCCACAAATAGAGCTTTCTTTTGGTGGTATTTGATCGCCTGTGCGGTTTTTATTTTTTGCGCTATAAACAAAAAAGAGCGACAATTTTGAAAAAAAATACAATATTTTTTACTTGTTGCTATAATAAATATCCCAGTTTTTTAAAAAAAAAACACATTTTTTTTCTCAGTTTAGGGCGATACGTATTCTTCTACATATTTTTGGTAAAAAAAAAAAAAAATCGCAATAAGCGACTGGTTTGCGCAAAAGTTATAGCGCCTACAATATAGGGGACAGAATTATTATTTTTTTATTTTATTTTTTTTACTAGAAATGGCGGTCGATCTGCGATTTTTATTGCGACTGCGACGTTATGGCGGACACATCGGACACTTTTGAAACATTTTTGGCGCCATTCACATTTATACTGCGATCAGTGCTATAAATATGCACTAATTACTGTATAAATGTGACTGGCAGGGAAGGGGTTAACACTAGGGGGTGAGGAAGGGGTTAAATGTGTATACTGCTTAGTGTTCTAACTGTGGGGGAGGGGGGGTGACTGGGGGGGTGACCGATCTATGTCCCTATGTACAAGGGACACAGATCGGTCTCCTCTCCAGAGACAGCACCGCTGTCTCTGTGTGAGCCGGCAATGAGAAATGATCTCATATGTTTACATATGAGATCATCTCTCATTGGCCGCACAGATCGCATCGCAAACAGCCACTCTGATTGGCCGTTCGCGGCGATCTGTGATTGGCTGTGTCCAAGTGACACGGCCAACACAGACTTTCCCCGCAGCGCGCTCTGGAGCGCGCGCGGGGAACGCCCAAAGGGGCGGCCGTCAATTGACGGCCTGTTGGATATTCAGATCCGCGCTGAAGCCGTCATTCGGCTATAGCGCGGGTCTGAAGTGGTTAAACTGTGTCTTCTTTTGTTTGCAGAACTACAAATCTCAGCTGTTTATCAGCTTTTTAGCTGAGGAGACAACATATGATTATTTTTGGCCTCAGGAAGACTTGTTTTAGGCCTAGAGGGTTAATTTCAGGTGGGTGGGCTGCAGTCAAAGTTGTAAGGGCAATGAATCTACATTGCTAGGAAAGCTAAACAAATGCTGCCTACTGCAGAGAAAGCAGGGGAGATTTGTAACTAATAAAACAAACGTAAATAGAAATGCAAAGCTTCTGTCTCTGAGGGGAACCCAATGAAAAAGTGTGTGGTGTGAAAGCAGTATATGAAAGTTTAAGTCAAGTGCCTAAAGTCCACCTGTACCCAGACTGTGGACATTAACGTTTTAACATATTCCAAATACATACCTCCCAACATTTTGAGATGGAAATGAGGGACACCTACTGGCAAACATGTGTAGGCATAGGACACACCCCCTTCCTCACACCCTTAAAAGAGAAATAACCCAAAAAAGGTTAATTAAATCCACAATGGCTCTTTTATTTAACCACTAATTTTCCTTTATATTGGCTTTTTAAATTTCCAAATGCAGAATTTAGAATTTGAATGAAAGGTTTAGCACTGGGAAACACTTTTTGAGGGTTAAAAAGTTCATTTTATATACAACTATATATAGATCAGACCAAAATGAGGAACAAATGAGGAGGAAAGAGGGACAGAAGGACATTGCTCCAAATCAGGGACAGTCCCTCAAAATCAGAGACAGTTGGGAGCTATGCTTATAACAAACATTAAAAGTGTGTTTAAACAAGCCATCACTGACCTTTCTATCTACATTTACTGCGCAGTAATGTATCCTCAAATATCACCACAGAGACTCTAACGTTATGTTGCAGTTGGTTTTGAATGGCTGAGAAACACATGCTGTGTGTTTACTTTATAGGCGAGTATTTATCATGCATAGTCTGGATACAGGTTCACTTTAGAAATCATCTCAACTGTCTGTGAGTGAGAGAATCCTTGGTAGCATAGAAAGAAACAGGAAGGAAAAATGAGGATCCAAGCAGATATGTAAACAATGACATAAGTTGAAAAAGAATATTGCTATTGTAGCGCCCCCTTACTTTCAATATGGGCACTATGCTAAAGTTAGTGGGGAATGGGAGAGTTATTTTGCTCCCATTCACAATTTGTTAAATTTGGGCTGCTGTCATTCCTGAGCTGTCCTGTAGGTCAGTCTGCGCTCCAGGGGTGTCGTTTCCACCCCTGGGCGTCAGGTGGCGCTAGACGGGTTCTGGCAGAGCCACTTTTCCCCAGCAGCCAATTAGAGGAGTTTTCCCTCGCGGAGCATGCTGGGGAGGAGTATATCTGTGGCAGACGCCATTTTTCGTGGGTTCCAGGTTCCAGGTGCGGCACCCACCTTCAGGGTGTGCGCATCCAACGGACCCCGGTGATGGCCTACCAGGCCGGGGTCACATGCTACGCGGAGCTCCACGTTTCTGATAGGGTCCCCAGTGACTTACTGGGTTCCCAATTCTTTTGAGGAGATCCCAGGCAGGATGCCGTTCGATGGGGGGTCGGCTTGAGGAGAACCAGGAGGCAGGTTGTCCAACAGGGCTTGAACGAACCATTGGGGATCTGGTGACCGGAATGCTGACAGGTACACTTTGCTGTCTTCCGGTGACCTATGCTTAAATCTACTGGGAGGATTCGCTCAATTCGTCCATTTAGCTCATTCAAAGTAATAGGCCTGTGACAGAGGCCCTAGAGCCAGGTCTGTGGCAGAGGCCTGTTCCTCCCAGCAATCTAAAGTGACACTTCGGCTGCCAGGCTCGTGGTAGGAGTCTGTCCGGGGGCACTTCACCCACTCTGGCTAGAGTGGCGACGAACTGCAATTGATACTAATGAGAGCAGGATTGCTCGGTTCATATCCGGGTCTGATACTGCATAGTTCTCTCTTGCTTCATCAACCTTTTCTCCTCATTTGATGTTGATGTTGGCCATGTTGGGCCTGGAAATAAAGCATTTGAAAACTCTTTATTCATTGACTGGACATTCGCTCACTACTCTACTCATCAAATACACCCCTAGACAACACTGAGGAAACTTAAAATGCCGATCCCAACAACAACCAGCGGCTCCTGAGGGGGTAGCGTTACACTATTATAGAGCTTTAAAATGATAGGCAAAAGTAGCACAATAACAGAAGGTGGAGCAGAAAATAAAAGACAGATTTCCAGCGCTGGATATTCATCACTGGGGACTGCAGGCATGCAACCTCTGGTAATCTAATTAATGCACCTCTCTGCCATCATTATATATTTTGCAACTTCTGTTGCTTACAGGAGCAGGTCCAGTGTGCCTAATAGTAATATTAGTACCGCAGCTTTCCATCCTTGTCTCTTAGTGCCTGGAGTACAAGATTACAATTTTTGCATTGTTCAATTACATCAGAAATACATAGACAAAATGTGATTCATTTGGTTTACAAAGTATAGGGGTATATTTATAAAAGTTTTAACCAAGATTCACACCATTAGAATGTGATTTTACTGATTGGGTAGTCTGACCCTGTGAGAAAACTGCAGAGTTTTTTCATAGAAAGCCCTCATCACCCCCCCTTAAAAGAGTTCACTTTTTGTAACATGTTACACCCATCTTCATGGTGTAACATGTAACATGTTATGAACAAACCAGCCCCTGTACCCTCACCCCAGCTGCCCCGCATTGACAGCTAGCGGGATCTTCTCCCCCGGTAGCTATCACAGTTTAAAACAACATTTGGCTGAGTGGAGCTCCGCCCACCCGGCCGCATCACCTATTCACAGTATTCTGTAAATGGAAAACTACTATGCCCATTAGCCTTTAAGGCTGTCAGCTTGTAGTTTTCAATGAACTACCATGGCGCTTTTGAACACTGTGGTAATTCATTCTCTCTTCTTGTCAGATTCTATCTGCTTGCCCGTACAGGGATTTCTATTTCAGTTTCCACTCCAAAGGTCCACTCCAAAGGCCCCCAAAAAGTTGAGTTATTCTTTAACTGTAAGGGGTTTATGGTCAAGAAGTAACATTAGGGGACTTCAGAACCCCCTCAGAGTCCATTCCACAATATACACAGGAGCTGCAAGATATGGCAGCAGAGATACGCCATGGGGAAAGGGGCCAAGTGGGATAGCCCAGCTGAGATGATGTGCATGGATGGCTGAAGAAACAATATGTAGATTGGTTTCACACAAACTACAGTATTGTATACATATTTGAAAATTCATAAATCCTGATGTACTGGCTGCTTATCTAATTTATTGAGCCCTAAAATGCCAGGACAATACAAATACCCATAAAACGACCCCTTTTTGGAAAACAGACAGTCCAATACTCTTATTTAGTAAGAGGTATTGTGACTTTTTTGACGTTGTAATTTTTTGTCACAATTTTATGGAAAATTAAGAAATTCATTATTATTTTGTACATACTGTCACCAGAGCAGTACAGCATCATCATATCACTATTATGACTGCTATGCCAATATGCCGGTGACCAGGGATACTGACTGGTGATGGTTTATAAGAAAACTTATTTTTTTCAATTGTTACTTTTTGTTTTATTTTTTATTTTTTATTTACTGTGACAGTGAAGTGTGACTATGAGAACGTCATATGATATCCACCCAGGATGGAAGAGCTTCTGTCATCATTCTGCTATACTGTAGGTCGTATGGGAAACAGGTAAATAACATACTGGAGGTACCCTAATCCTGCTTGTGAAGAGACACATTTCTGTTATAACAGAAAGTGCCACAGGGCCACTGACATTTACAAACGAAAAAAATCTTTTAAATTGCCAGAAAATGACATTTCCCTGCTGGCACTCCAAAGGTCCCCAAAAATACATAGGGCTGGATTCTCGTAGAACCGCGCATCTTTCTGCCGGCGTAGCACATCTCATATGCACTACGCCGACGTAACATAGAGAGGCAAGAACAGTATTCACAAAGCACTCGCTTCCTACGTTGCGCCAACCTAACGTAAATTATTCGGCGTAAGCCCGCCTAATTCAAAGTAGGTGGACGGTGGGCGTGATCCATTTAAATGAACTAGCTAGTTTTGGGGGTGATAACATTGCCTCTACCTCCACTGCGAGCCAGGCCCAATACTCCGTGCCTTATGAATTGGGTTATTCGAATCAACCCATGTTGCATTCCCAGTCCAACTGGGGTTTTCCCCGGGCCGGACAGGGAACCAAAAGGCTTGCAGAGTTAAAAGAGGGACTAGGGGAGGACAGCGCTCTCAGTCCAAAAAGGTCAAAAACCTAACAGGGACTGGCATTTTTTATCTTAGTTCACATCAACTTACCTATCCCGAGCTATGTGTACTTGATAAAGGCCTGAAATACGCTCCACCCAAGAACATTAGCAAATTTAAAACATACATGGATGTGCATAAGTTCATCAGAAAACTCAACATCCAGCGGTATGTCTCTTCCAACCCTTTTAACCCCTCCAATATTTTGTCTTCCAACTTTGTACATTCTGACCTAAGGAATGCTTCCACCTATAACCCCCCTGGTCAAATGCCCGCCTCTTTGAGGGTCTTTAGGGACTTGGTCCTTAAGGACCTGGAAAATCTCAATGTTAAAAAAGTGAGATGCAAACAGCAATTAGAGGAGGGCATTAAATCTTTGACTGACAATAAAAACTTGGTTATAGGGCGGAGGCATTGTGGTCCTCAACAAAGCAGACTACCTGGCAGAAATGCACCGTATTCTCAGTGATGAAGATACCTATACTCATCTCCCCCTCGATCCGGGGGACAAGTACAGAAAATCTTTAGTCAAATTAGTTAATAAGGGCTTTAATTTAAAAGTTTTAAACAAAAAGGAAAAAGCGTTTTTGGTTCCGAAAGCTCCCCGGGTCCCAATTATGTATTACTTGCCAAAAGTACACAAAGACCCTATTTGCCCCCCGGGTCGACCGATAGTCAGCGGTATCGACTCTGTGACGTCCCGGGTGGGCAAATACATTGATTTTTTCCTGCAGCCCTTGGTTCAAAAGATGCCTTCCTTTCTGAAGGACACCAGACAGGTCATTAATATTCTGGCAAACCTACAACCCTCCTCAGGCCTGTGGCTTGTGACAGCTGATGTCACATCCCTCTACACTGTGATCCCTCATGATTTAGGCCTCGAGGCAGTAGGATATTTTTTGGATAGGGACTCAGGGCTTCCTGCTGTTCAGATCGCATACATTATGGAATTGCTGCAGTTTGCAGCGACCCATAATTTCTTTTGGCACAATGGACAATTCTATTGCCAAGATAGGGGCGTTGCCATGGGGGCCAAGTATGCCCCCAGCTTGGCAAATTTGTTCATGGCCAAGTGGGAGGAGGATGTCGTCGATGTAGTCTCTAGGCCCCAGATCATGCTGTGGGCCAGGTACATTGACAACATCCTCCTCCTATGGAGGGGGTCTGAGGAGGAACTTTCTACCTTTATGGCTTTCCTCAATTGTAACACCAGAGGTATACTTCTTAAATATGAAGCCAGTAGAGAAAGCATTAACTTTCTAGACCTTACCATTTCGATTGAAGGTGGGATGTTTGCTACCTCCACTTACTTCAAAACTACGGACAGGAATTCTTTTATACCTAATGATAGTTGCCACCATACAACTTGGCTTCGGGCTGTACCTAAAGGCCAATTCCTCCGTCTTAAGAGGAATTGCAGCAAACATGACACTTTTGTTGAACAGGCAGGGGTTTTGACCAGAAGGTTTCTGGACAAGGGTTATAGTCAAAACTCCCTTGTAAATACACTGGGTCTGGTTTGCCAGACCAGACGTGAGGATTTGCTTCAGACCAAACCTAAGGTGGACCAGCTGGCCAACTTTACAGCTCCATTTATAACAGATTATTCCTGCCAACATGCCAATGTCAGACATATTGTGTCTAGACACTGGCATGTTTTGAAAAGTGACAGGACCCTCAGTGCCATCCTCCCTGACAAACCGAGGGTAGTATTCAGGGGTTCCACATCACTTAAAGACAAACTGGCTCCCAATGTTTTGGACCCTCCGAAGATTGCTTCAATGTTTCTGTCAGGCCTTGTCGGTTTTTTTAAGTGTGGTAAATGTCAAGTTTGTGCCTCTAATACTGCTATTCCTAAAAAAAAACTTGACTTTCCATTCTAGACACTCACCCAAAACATACACTATAGAGACTTTCATCACATGCTCGAGTGTTGGGGTGGTGTATTTGTTAGAATGCCCGTGTGGGCTCCAATATGTAGGCAGGACTAAACGAGCCCTCCATATTCGCCTTAATGAACATTTAACCAATATTCTGAGTGGTTTCCCTAACCATTCAGTGTCTAAACACTTTTTGTTGTGTCACAAGAAAGATCCCACCGGTATTAAATGTATAGGCATAGACAAATTTCAGGCACACTGGAGGGGGAGTGATCTAGTCAGGAACATTTCGAGGACCGAAATGCAGTGGGTGCATACCCTTAAGTGCTATGAGCCTCACGGCTTAAATATAGAGGTTGACGTGAATTGTTTTATCGACAACTCTTAATATCTACATCTACCATCTGTTTGTGTTGCTGTTTTTTATTTCAAATAGTTTTTATTAAGGTTTCAAGGTATATCGTTATAAGTACAATAATAAAGTCGTACAATCTTTCATATAGACGGCAACGTACCGATAATAAACAGTAGGTATGTAATGGTTACGCACCAAGGTGCGCCAGGAGTGGTTCGGTGTAAGAACAGTAACAACGTAAGAACATAATCCAAACCACAATAGCAACAAAGGAGTTCTATGTGTGAACGCAGTGTTGATGTGTCGAGATTGTAACATAGGCATAGGGAAAGCAGGGGGATTAGGGATTGGGATAGGATAGGGCCGAAGGGGGGGGGAGGGGGGGGAGGGAAGGGGGCAGTGGGGGGGGAAGAGCACCAGTATAGGTCTTGTTATATAGTCAGTGGTATCATTTGGAGTATGTATTGGAGTACCAAAGGGTCCAGGGGTTCCAGAGGGCAAGCAGTTTGGGGAAGGTGGATTTCCTCCGAGCTAGGATAGTCTCATACGTGTGGTGTGTTTGTACGAGGTTAATCACTTCTGTGAGTGTGGGGGTGTCTTTTGTTTTCCATTTCCTGGCGATCAGGAGTTTTGTTGCCAATAGAACATGCGTGGTCACCAGACGGTGGTTCGGTGGAAGGTCATCAATGGTCAGGTGTAAAATGGCTAGGTGGGATGGTAAGTGTAGGGGGGAGTGGAAGATATCTTGCAGGAGTTTTTCAACTGCGGACCAAAGTTGTCGTACGTGTGGGCATGTCCAAAAGATGTGGAGAAGTGTGCCTGGTGAATTGCATTCTCTCCAGCATAAGTCAGAGGTGTGTGAGTAAAATTTGCCTATCTTGTGGGGTGTCATGTACCATCTCATCAGTAGTTTTTGAGTCAGCTCCCACAGGGAGGTACATGAGGTGTATTTGTAAACAGATTTGATAGCCGTTTGCCACTGTTCATCAGTAAAGTGAGTCTGAATATCAGATTCCCACTCGTCCAGGGGTTTGGTTCTGTGGAATAGGGTCTTGTCCTGGAAAGTAGAGTACAATATGGAGGTGCCTCTGGGCGTACTAACGTCGCCTAGGAAGTAATTCCATATCCGAATGGGTAATGCGCCTTCCAGAGAGGGGTTTGCTGCCAGGCACTTCTGCAATCTATAGTAGTTGAAGTAGTCCTTGGCAGGCGCTAGGAACTTTTGTTGGAGTTGTAAAAAGGAGGTAGTGGCCACCAGGGTTCGCATCTCAGAGGTGGAATGTATGTGGCCTGTGAGCCAGGTCGGGATGTGCAGGTCGGGCGATAGTAGTTCTAGTGTCTCTAGGGGGATAGGAATAGGTTTGGTTAGTTGGTTTGTCCATCGGGTGGTTATGGAGGACCCTCCATGCTTTGACAGAGGCCTGGATGGTCGGTGAGAGGAGCGACAGCTGTGTGTTCTGTGTCGTTGTGCTAAACAGCCACCTGGATAGGGTAGATCCTGGTGTCATGGTGTTTTCTATGTCTCCCCATATCGTGGACGGTGTGGTGGAGAACCAGTCTCTCATTTGAGAGAGGATGGAAGACCAATAGTAATCCCTTATGTCAACGTGTCCCATCCCGCCCACTGATCTGTGTTTGATGTGTTTGGGATGGCCACAACGAGACTTTTTACCTTGCCAGACAAATTGCGTTAAGATGGATTGAAGGGATTTGAGGTAGGCGTGGGATAGGGGTATGGGCAACGTACGGAAGATGTATAACAGCTTGGGTAGTAGCATCATTTTGAATGGCGCTAGGCGGCCTGCCCAGGAGAACTCGTGTTTAGAGAGGTTGTTTGTTTATTTGATCAGTACTTGCTTAATATTGGTGTAGTTGTGCTTTGAAGTATCGCTTAATGATTTATATAGAGTTACTCCCAGGTATGTTATTCCGTCTTCTGCCCAGGAATATGGGTAAGTACAGTAGGTGAACCCGATTTTGTGTCAATCTCGCTCTCTTTCTCGGCGAGATTGAGCACCTACGAGCCCCATCGCGGGAGCCAGCGCCGAGCTGGCTTGTCGCAATGGAGACAGAGCCGTCATAGAAGCGACGGGAGATCCGACTTGGATTCCCGCCAATTCTACACGTGTGCGGCGTTTGTTATGAATCCTGAGGGGGAAGTCCCCGCCGGATTTTAAATAAAAATCCGGCATGGGTCCCCCCTCAGGAGCATACCGGTCCCTTAGGTCTGTTATGGGTTGTAAGGAGAGCCCCCCCTACGCCGAAAAAACGGCGTAGGGGGTCCCCCTACAATCCATACCAGACCCGTATCCAAAGCACGCTACCCGGCCAGCCAGGAAGGGAGTGGGGACGAGCGAGCGCCCCCCCCCCCTCCTGAGCCGTACCAGGCTGCATGCCCTCAACATGGGGGGGTTGGGTGCTCTGGGGCAGGGGGGCGCACTGCGGCCCCCCCACCTCAGAGCACCCTGTCCCCATGTTGATGAGGACAGGGCCCCTTCCCGACAACCCTGGCCGTTGGTTGTCGGGGTATGCGGGCGGGAGGCTTATCGGAATCTGGGAGCCCCCTTTAATAAGGGGGCCCCCAGATACCGGCCCCCCACCCTAAGTGAATGAGTATGGGGTACATCGTACCCCTACCCATTCACCTGCAAGAAAAGTGGTAAAAACACAAATAAACCACACAGTGTATTAAAATATTTTATTTTTCTGCTCCGGAGGCCGCCCCCTGTCTTCTTTATTAGCTCTTTTACCAGGGGGGGCTTCTTCTTTGACGTCTTCGGGTGGGTGGGGGCCGCCGTCTGGTTCTCTTCCACCGCCGGGGGGGGTGGCTTTTAAAAAAGCCCCCACCCCCCCGGCGGGTTTCCTCCGGCATCTTCGGCGGGGCTCTTCTTCTTCCGCTATCCCGACGGGTCTTCTCCGCTATCCGGGGGGTCTCGCCGCTCTCCGCTGTTGACTCGTCGCACCCCGGTTCTTCGTCTCGCAGTCCGGTCCCTTCTTCCGTGCTGTACGTCTTCTTCTGCGCTGTGACGTCATGTTCTTCACTTCTCTTCTTCTCCCGATGTTGACTCGCCGGTCCTCCTCGCTGAAATGACGGATGCGCGCCTTGCATCGGACCTATATAGGCCTCACAGTCCCATCATGCTCTGTACCTACCCATGTGGTAGGTATCACATGGGTAGGTACAGAGCATGATGGGACTGTGAGGCCTATATAGGTCCGATGCAAGGCGCGCATCCGTCATTTCAGCGAGGAGGACCGGCGAGTCAACATCGGGAGAAGAAGAGAAGTGAAGAACATGACGTCACAGCGCGGAAGAAGACGTACAGCACGGAAGAAGGGACCGGACTGCGAGACGAAGAACCGGGGTGCGACGAGTCAACAGCGGAGAGCGGCGAGACCCCCCGGATAGCGGAGAAGACCCGTCGGGATAGCGGAAGAAGAAGAGCCCCGCCGAAGACGCCGGAGGAAACCCGCCGGGGGGGTGGGGGCTTTTTTAAAAGCCACCCCCCCCGGCGGTGGAAGAGAACCAGACGGCGGCCCCCACCCACCCGAAGACGTCAAAGAAGAAGCCCCCCCTGGTAAAAGAGCTAATAAAGAAGACAGGGGGCGGCCTCCGGAGCAGAAAAATAAAATATTTTAATACACTGTGTGGTTTATTTGTGTTTTTACCACTTTTCTTGCAGGTGAATGGGTAGGGGTACGATGTACCCCATACTCATTCACTTAGGGTGGGGGGCCGGTATCTGGGGGCCCCCTTATTAAAGGGGGCTCCCAGATTCCGATAAGCCTCCCGCCCGCATACCCCGACAACCAACGGCCAGGGTTGTCGGGAAGGGGCCCTGTCCTCATCAACATGGGGACAGGGTGCTCTGAGGTGGGGGGGCCGCAGTGCGCCCCCCTGCCCCAGAGCACCCAACCCCCCCATGTTGAGGGCATGCAGCCTGGTACGGCTCAGGAGGGGGGGGGCGCTCGCTCGTCCCCACTCCCTTCCTGGCTGGCCGGGTAGCGTGCTTTGGATACGGGTCTGGTATGGATTGTAGGGGGACCCCCTACGCCGTTTTTTCGGCGTAGGGGGGCTCTCCTTACAACCCATAACAGACCTAAGGGCCCGGTATGCTCCTGAGGGGGGACCCATGCCGGATTTTTATTTAAAATCCGGCGGGGACTTCCCCTTCAGGATTCATAACAAACGCCGCACACGTGTAGAATTGGCGGGAATCCAAGTCGGATCTCCCGTCGCTTCTATGACGCGCTTGCTGGGATGTGCTGTCACTATTCCAGTGAGTGCAAGATGTCGGCGAGATCTCGGCACCGTGTCGCCGAGTATCAGCGCGACGCTGTCGTGCTAAAAGCACAATATCACAAACACCTACTGTATGTCTGAGTATGTTGCTAGTAATGGCATCTAAGCCCAGATCCAGAATGTGTGATTTTTGTTCATTTACCTTATAATAAGAAACAGCACTAAATCTCTGTAGTAACATTTGTACCGAAGCCAGGGAAGATATTGGGTTTGTGAGTAAAAGTATCACGTCGTCTGCGAATAAGTTCATTTTGTGGTCTATCTTGCCTAATCGGAAGCCCGCTATGGCGGGGTGGCTTCTAACATGTTCCGCAAGAGGTTCCATAACCAGGTTGAATATGAGCGGGGACAAAGGGCATCCCTGGCGGGTGCCATTGGTTATGGGGAAGGGTCGTGATAGCATCTCTGAGGTATATACTCGGGCCGAAGGGGAGGAATATAGCGCCAGTATGGCCGATAGTATGGGGCCTTGGAAGCCAAATTTTTTGAGGGTCGCCCTCATGTAGTCCCAATGGAATCTATCGAACGCCTTCTCTGCGTCCAAGGATAGGAGCAGAGAAGGCGTTCGTGTGGACCCAGCGTTGTGTATGATGTTAAGGATTCTGCGGGTAGCGTCGTACGTTTGTCTTCCTTTCGTAAACCCAGATTGGTCTGTATGAATGAGCAAGGGCATCAAGTCGATCAACCGGTTGGCTATAAGTTTGGCATAAATCTTGGTGTCTATGTTGAGCAACGATATAGGGCGGAAGTTTTGCGCGTGGGTGGGTTCCTTGCTTGGCTTCGGCAGCGTAATAATTAGGGCGGATAACATTTCTGGGGGGAGAGAGGAGGATGAGGCAGCGTCATTGCAAACATTTGCAAGGTAGGGTGCTAGCGTGGAGCCGAAAAGTTTGTAGTATTCACTAGTGAGTCCGTCAGGGCCCGGGGATTTGTTTGGGGGTAATTTTGAAACGTTTCGTAGGATTTCCTGAGGGGTGCCCCATTCAGTGTTGAAAGTTCTTCGTCAGAAAGTCTGGGGAGGTTAATTTCGTCTAGAAATGTCGAAATATCTCGGGGGGAGGGTTGCGGAATAGAGGAGTCATCTCGTAAGTTATAAAGGGTATCATAATAATGGCGAAAAGCATCAGCAATGGCCGAGGGGTCTGTCAGTTTTTGGTTGGAGGCGGGGTGGTAGATATGGGCAATCTTTGTTTTGGCATAATGCCCTTTAATTCTGGCGGCCATGGCTTTCCCGGCTTTGTTACCGGTGGAGTAGTGTTTAGCTCCGAATCGGGAATGAGCCTTCTCATATGAGTCTAATAGATGGGATCTTAATTCCTGCCTAAGGAGTCCTAGCTTGTGTTTATGGGCGCTGTCAGGGTGAGATTGATTTTGGGTTTCTAGTGCTTGGATTTCTGTTGTCAGGGAATCTAGACGCTGTGATCTCCTCCTCCTCTCTCTAGATCCTAGTTGGATTAGAATTCCCCGTATGAACGCCTTATGTGCATTTCCATAAAATGGAGTTGTCTTCTACTGAATTTGCATTCAATTCAAAAAATTCTTCTAAACGGGTCTTAACGTAGTCCGAGTATAGAGGTGAGTTCATGAGGATTGAGTTGGCCCTCCAAACCCTCGAGGCGGATGCTGATGGAGAGTCATTGATAGTTAGGGTGATGGGCGCGTGGTCTGACCACGTGATGGTACCTATTTCTGAAGCTGAAGCATTGGACAGGGTCCATTTATCAATCAGGAAATAGTCAATCCTAGTGTAGGAGTTATGGCACGGAGAGAAAAAGGAGTAATCCTTTTCTGTAGTGTGATGGCAACGCCACACGTCGTACAGATCTTGTGAGCGTATGAAAGCACCCATGGGCGATGAAGTTCTGGTGGGTCTAGATGAGGCATCCATTGAGTTGTCTGGTACTATATTGAAGTCTCCGCACATGATGAGGCGGCCTTGTTTAAAGCGGTCTATCTTTTTCATCAGTTTGGACAAGAAAGGGAGTTGGTTCTTGTTAGGTGCGTATACAGTCACAATGGTGTGACGAACACCATTTAGAGAGCAGTCCAGTGCTAAGTACCTTCCGTTTGGATCAGTGAGGGTATTGTGTACGTCAAGGGTCACCGTGGTCTTGAAGGCCATCAGTATGCCATTCTTTTTGTCAGGGCCGGAGGCTTTAAATATTGCTGGAAAATCCTTGTGTGTACATTTGGGTTCTGCAGTAAGCTTAAAGTGTGTCTCTTGTATACAAAGGATGTCACAACCGGAATCCTGGGCGGTCTTCCATAGTGAGGCCCTTTTGGCTGGATGGTTGAGGCCTTTCACGTTAAGAGATAGAAATTTCGGCATCGTGGAAAGCGGAGTGGTGCGTGTATAAAAGAGGGAGTACTTACAGTTTGTGTGGTGCGCAGGTAGGTTCAAAGGGAGGATTGCAGGCCCTGGGGTTCCGGAGGATCCGAGGGTGGGTTCTTCAGTGAAGGCTGTGAGGAGGTAGAGAGGTGCTCTTCCGGGATTGGATGGGTAGGAGGGAAAAGAGGACAATAGTTATTGCACAGGAACACAGATATAATAGGATCAGTCCGGGGAGCGGGGAATAGGATCAACAAAACACAAACAAGGGTCAGTGGTATATCAGCAGAACCACTGAGCGGTTTTGGGGGGTAAAAGTT
Source organism: Rana temporaria (assembly GCF_905171775.1). Classification (NCBI taxonomy): domain Eukaryota; kingdom Metazoa; phylum Chordata; class Amphibia; order Anura; family Ranidae; genus Rana; species Rana temporaria. The sequence continues at coordinate 195,785,446 of NC_053492.1, forward strand.
TGTGTACTAACTCTATCGAGCAGGCACTGGACCGGAGTGCATCTTAAAAAACTTGTTGTAGGGCAGCACTGAAACATGGTCACTTGGTCCCACTGAGGTGAGGGTTATTAGAGAAAGGCAGCTGGTTTTCTGTAACCTGTGTGCGGTGCAGTGGTTCCCCATCCGGGATGATCTTCCATTTTTTGAGTAGACCTATTCCTTCCTCCACGCTGCGGATAGCGTGTTTAACCCCATTCCTGGTCACCAATAGTTTGGTCGGGAACCCCCATTGGTAGGGTATTTTGTGGTTATTTAGTGGCTTGGTGATGGTCTGCAACTGTCTGCGTTGTTGTCTGGTGTACTGGGATATGTCTGCGTACAGCTGCAGTTTGGAGTACGGTGATGGTAGCTGATCCATGCGTCTGTTCTGGGCAAGGAGCATGTCCTTAGTGTGAAAGAAATGTATTTTCATCAGCGTGTCGCGGGGGATTTCCGCAGCTAGGTGGGGGGGTTTTGGTAGGCGGTGGATGCGGTCTATGATGGTTTCTACAGGAGGAAGGTCTGGTAGCAAGGTAGAAATAATTTTCCTAGCATAAGCGTTGAGGTCGGCTGGCGCGATCGACTCAGGTATGCCGCGGATTTTGACATTATTGCGTCTCGATCTGTCTTCGAGGTCCGCCATTTTAGCTCTCACCCACTGTTGTTCCTCTCTAACGTGGTCATGGCCATCAACCAGGTAGTTTACTGTTTCTGTCATGGCACTCATTTGTTTCTCAACGCGCCCCATCCTGCTACCTACATGTCCCATCTCTAGTTTAAATGCTGCAAGCATATGGGAAATATCGCTGTGCAGGGAGCTGTGTAGGGAGGTCAGCATCTCTTTGAGCTGTGTGTCCACCACAGGTTGGCCTGATGTGGGGAAGGCTGCAATGGGGGATGCTGTGGGAGTTATTGTGAGGAGACTGTCAGGCCTTACCTCTGAGGCCTGCGAGTCGAGTCTCATCCGCGCCTTAGCAGGGCTGTTGGAGATGGATGGAGGTCCAGGAGCGATGGAGGATGCTGGGTATGTCGGTTGTGACCCGCCGAATAGGTCTTCCTCGTCTGGCAGGTCCGTGTATGAGCGGTCACCTCGCGGGGAGCGGTCGCGGGCGCCATCTTGGATTCGGCTTCCGGGCGCTGTGGCGAAGAAATCTGTAAGTTTCCGCGGCACCCGGTCCTCCTTCCTTTTTCTGGAGTTTCCGGGCTGGTTCCTCACAGCATGAGGGTCTGGGTCCTGCATTTTTGCGGTCTGAGCTGCGCTGTTTGCGAGTCGAATCTCCGGTCAGTGTGGGAGCTGAGGAGTCAGCCGTCCATTCAGCTCGATGGCTAGCCACGCCCCGTGTTGCTGTTTTTTGTCTCCTACATTTTCCACTTCTCTTGTTCCTACCCCCTTTCCTCCCCCCCCCTCTTTGGCGACCTTCATCATGCAAGTCATTGATTGGGCTCTAATGTATGATAATGATTTATAGGTTTGATCTATCTTACTTTTGTTATTATACTATATATTTTTTACCTTTTTGTATAGGGTGGACACGCGTCTCTGGCTCAACTGTTGTTGTCCTGACGCCAGTCTTTGCACTTGCACAAGACTCTGTACATAGGCCGAGTTTGGTCCATTATTCGGCAGTTCTAACACATTTTTGTAACGTAAAGATTTTTTACACTTGGCGTGTATCGGTCGCCATTTCTTTATTAATACGTCATGATTGGCGGTTGTCATAGATCCCTTTAATTTCATTTGAATTAATTTTTCTGTATTTTTATTTTTATTTTTACAGATAATTTTTACATTTTGGTATCCATGTAGAATTCCCTTTGTCAAGGTTTTTTGCAATATATCATGATACATATATATCCTTTTTCAACTACAGTAATAGTCATATCTATCTGATAGTTGGTTATGTTTTTTACAATATTTTTTAATATCTTTATGGTTTTGTCCTTTATTGCCCTGATACGAGGTTTATCCTGTATTCCGGGGTATATCGTACCTATTGGAATTTAAAGCATCACTCATCCCACAATCAGTATTGCTTACCATTTTTTAGTTTTATCTTTTTAGTCCCCTTTTTTTCCCCTTGTTTTGCCCTTAGCCAATATGGCAGATAGCGGGCTGCCTGGGACGAGTGCCCACGCTGGCTCCGCCTGTTACTATGCAACTAGGCGCTGACTGCCAAGACGTGAGCCCTCGCTGGCTCCGCCTACTAACCTCACCATCGTGCTTTGTGCCCTTTGCCTTCTGGAGCCAAGTTACCTCGGGGCTCCGAGTTATATCGGACCTTTTGCAAACTTTTTATATGGATTTTATGCGGTGACCATTAATTATCAATTTTTTCTGGTTACCTTTTTTTAACATACATTTTTCCCTTAGTTTTTCCCTTAATCAAAATGGCCGACGGCCGTCTGTCCGGGACGCGTGTCTACTATGGTTCCGCCTGCTATTTTGTGATTGGATGGCGTAGCTGGCTGCTGGGACGTGGCCCACACTTGCTCCGCCTATTGCTGTATTATTTAAGCGGTGACGCAAGACGCCTCCTCACACCCCGTGATCAAGTCCTATTGGATGAAACGTTGGGAGGAGGCGTGTTTGACGTCACCGCTAGTGAGGAGCACTTCCCTTCCGGTCGGAACTCTGTTTTTGCTATTATTCATCTACCACCTTGTAAGTGAGATATTTTATTTATTAAATCCTTTAAACGATATCACACCATTGTGGCCCTCTTTTCTTTGATGGTTGGATCACTGCCCTGAGTGCTTCTCCGAGGATCGCTGGATGTGAAGTTTCCCTTCAGTAGCTGCACAGTTATCTTTCACGATTGTTTGGCTCTTTATTCACACAAATCTGGTAAGGACCAGTGTGTTCTGTGGTGGAGGTTTATGTCACACTGTCCGTTTGCCAGTCACTTGGGGTTGATATTTACCTGTACATCATACAATATCACACTATTGGAGCTTTTTGTTTTTTTGGTTCACCACTGCTGGATCATCGGGTGACTGTTTTCTGGCTTTGGATCCGGTTTCCTGTCTAGCCCAGGTGTATGGCTATCTGCTCGATTTGATCCTTTGGATCATTAACTCTGGTAAGGGTCTGTAACACCAGGCAGCCTGGACTATTTTGGTTTCTACATTCCTTTGCTGGAATACGCTCTCAAAGTTGTCTCTACATTGAATTGTTTACTATACCACATTTTTTATGCACATCTGAAGAAATCTTTTAGATTGTTTATTGGACTTCTTCTTTTGTTATTTTTTCACTGGTGATCTGCCTAAGACACAATTTTTCAGCGCAACTCCATCTTTTACCTATTTAAATGAACCGTGACCCCATGCAAATGATGGTCCGAACGAACGTCGCATGCTCAGAATCACGTCGAAGATACTCCCTAAGATACGACGGCTCTATGCCTACGACGTGAACATAACCTACGCCCAGCCCCATTCACGTACTACTACGTAAACGACGTAAAATAAGACGGCTGTTCCGTCGTCCATACCTTTGCATGGGATGCGCTTCCTATAGGTGGAATAACTTTACGCCAGACATACGCCTTACGTAAACAGTGTATATTACTGCGATGGGCGCAAGTACGTTCGTGAATCGGCGTACCTCGGTCATTTACATATTCGACTTGTAATTCAATGGAAGCGCCCCTTGCTGCCAGCGTAAATATGCACCCAAGATACGACGGCATAGGGAACTTACGTCGGTCGGACGAAGCTACATTTCAGGCGTATCTTGCGGTAGAGAATTAGGCGCATAGATGCGACGGCGCACATTGACACTTACGCGGCGTATCTGTAGATACGTTGGGGTAAGTGTTACCTGAATCCGGGCCATAGTTTTAATTTTAATCAGCAATGATAAACCAGGGAGAGTATTTGTTTAATCATGAACTATATGTCTGGCTGCGCAGAGCTGAAAGTGTTTGTAAGTCATAAGACTGAATGTACAGACTAACAAATTATTTTACAGATTGATCAGTAAATAAATATGTATTTCAAATGTGTATTTAGATGTTTGCAGGGAGTTCTTCTTTAAGATTCCTAAGCAGAGCTACGCTTATGCCAAATAAGCTATATACAGAACTTTAAATAAAGGCTATTTCAAACTAATTATAACAAACACATATTAAGTTAGATGTAAAAATTCCCAGGGGAACTAACCCTAACAACCCACCAGTTAACCAAACATTTTTTTTTTTTTTTTTAATGTCCTGTAAATAAAAGAAGGTTACAGTATAACTTTTTTGTTGAACTAACAAAAACAAATCTAGGATGCTTTGAGCTACTTTGGAAAGAAGAAATAGGATTTCCCCTACAGTCAAGAAAATTATATTGCAAAATCATTCTGTTTTGATTGTATTTTATATTACAAACAAATGCACATAGAAAACAAGCTAGAGGGGTTTAATAAATGCAAGCCTCAGCTGTAAGCATATCACCCCATTTGTCTCAAAGTTAAACAGGAGAGTTAAAGCTGCCAGTTTTTAATAGCTTGGTATCCTTCTTCCCTTGCAGCTGCAGTATAATATGCTATGAACCTATACTTGTAACTTGCAATGCCTTGCATGGAGTTACCAATATTGCTCCCGGCATTGATACACAGAAAGGACACACTGAGGCCCTACCAGGAAATTAACTATTGAACAACCCCCTTTGGATATATTTCATGTTTCAGTAACTTTTGAGTGAATGGACATGCCTTGGGCTGCTGGCTACTATTGAGACACAAAAGGGTTCACATTATACATAAAACAAAACAATCTATAGTAGACTAATATATATATATATATATATATATATATATATATATATATATATATATATATATATATATATATATATATATATATATATATATATATACATATAATTTTATGTAAAAGGTATTGTATTTTATTATTGAAAGTAATATGGTGTTACATACAGTATTTTCTATGTGTATATTAGGAGACTTAGCTCAGAGTATTGGGCTGTGGAAATCAGGACTCTAGCCCAAGGCATCTCTTTTTCATGTCTACATATAAATTATGTGAGGATACCACGAGAAAAATAAAGTCATACAGACACATGGAATCTTGATTATACAGTGCCTTGAAAAAGTATTCATACCCCTTAAAATTTTCCACATTTTGTCATGTTACAACCAAAAACGTAAATGTATTTTATTGGGATTTTATGTGATAGACCAACACAAAGTGGCACATAATTGTGAAGTAGAAGAAAAATGATTTTCAATTTTTTTTTACAAATAAATATGTGCAAAGTGTGGCGTGCATTTGTATTCAGCCCCCCTGAGTCGATACTTTGTAGAACCACCTACAAGTTTTTTTGGGTATGTCTCTGCCAGCTTTGCACATTTTTGCCCATTCTTCTTTGCAAAATAGCTCAATTTCTGTCAGATTGGATGAAGAGTGTCTGTGAACAGCAATTTTCAAGTCTTGCTACAGATTCACAATTTGATTCAGTTATGGACTTTGACTGAGCATTGATCTAAACCAGGGATAAGCAATTAGCGGACCTCCAGCTGTTGCAAAACTACAAGTCCCATCATGCCTCTGCCTCTGGGTGTCATGCTTGTGGCTGTCAGAGTCTTGCTATGCCTCATGGGACTTGAAGTTCTGCAACAGCTGGAAATCCGCTAATTGCATATCCCTGATCTAAACCATTCCATTGTAGCTCTGGCTGTATGTTTAGGGTTGTTGTTCTGCTGGAAGGTGAACCTCCGCCCCAGTCTCAAGTCTTTTGCAGACTATATCAGGTTTTCTTCTAAGGTTGCCCTGTATTTGGCTCCATCTATCTTCCCATGAACTCTGACCAGCTTCCATGTCCCTGCTAAAGAAAAGCATCCCCACAACATGATGCTGCCATTACCATTTTTCACGGTGGGGATGGTGTGTTCAGGGTGATGTGCAATGTTAGTTTTATGCGACACATAGTGTTTTGCTTTTAGGCCAAAAAGTAACATTTTGGTCTCATCTGACCAGAGCACCTTCTTCCACATGGACAAAATTTGGGATTTTCTTTACTTTCACTTTCAATGATAATGGTAAACAGGATAAATAAAGAAGGTGGGTCTTCTTAATGGGGGTCAAAGACAGCAGTAAAAACCGACAGGGGTTCTAATCCCTCTGTACTCTATCCAAAACTAAAAAAAAAAAAGTTTTGCTTTTAGTTATACTTAAATAGGGAGCCTCACATGCACCTTCCAACTTGTCCACACAGACACAGAAGCATAGTATAAACAAATCTGTGTTGCATTGATGTGCAGTAATGTGTGCAATGCGTGGTGGGGGCATTCATTCTGAATGGTGCCCCAATGCACTGATACAGTACAATGCACCTGCATTGTAGAGCATCGCAATGTGCCATACATTATTAGAGTTTGTTGTTTTGAAAAAGTCAGGTGTGATTTTTGTTGCATTAAGCTAATGCACAATACACAATGCACGTTAACTCATGATAAATTGCACGGAGTAACACTGCAAAGATGTGGGCCATTTATGCACCACTTTGACTTACATTAGTTGTAAAGAAACTCACATTCACTCTAATCCTATTGTTATGTTTTTCAACGTTTCAGTTCCAGAGGGGCAGTTATAGGATTGACAGACCCTGCAGGGCCCCAAGCAGGCAGAGTACATCTTGACAGCCCATTGCAGTTCTGTTTACATGGTGCCTAACAGTCATTAGCCCCACAATGGGCTGGTGAATATGTGTGGCCTGCAGGCCACCCCCATGTGTTTGATACCAGGGCTGTAGAAAAATATCTGTGGTAGCTCTATAGCAGAGTTCATATTTACACACTATGCTCAGCTTCCCTCCCTTAGCAGCTCATATATAATGAGGTAAAGATACCTATGCAAGTGATTTGCAGCCAGGTGAGGGGCCCTCCACCAGCATAACCAACATGTGGGCTTCCAGGCCAGAATCATATGGCACACAGCTTCTCCAGAAGACCCAGCTAATGTGGGGATCCCCTTCCCAGTTGCTACAAGAGTTCCTCAGTTGCTCTAGGACTTTGGATCCCCCCATTTGTTCACCTCTGTCACCGCTGCTAGAGCTACCGTGGACATTAGTGTTAAAAGAATGCTGTTTATGAGGATAATCGCAAGTAGCTGTGTTTTTACCTGTTCTACTAAAGTAGTGATTTGCAGCATGACATTGCATTCTTCATCAATTTGCAGTGTATACATGCTTTTTTCCATTATGAACCTGTTTTGCATTATTGCTTCTAACTATACATCTGTTGTAAAATCTGAAAGCTACAATTACTCTCTGTATAATTGTTCAGCAGAATTCCTAGTTTGTTAAACTTGATATCTACTGTACAGTCAGTATTGGCCATGTCAGACAATGGCAATGGGAGTGTAGTGACAGCAATGTCAGTTAGTACTACTCCAGAGGGAAGAAGGTAGCCAGTTACCCCTGCAGTAATGAGCCCCTTACTCCCCTTAATTATGGCAGGATTCCTGCTATTACAATTGCACAAGTACACAGGGCCAGGTCTAGATTTTGATGTTTGGGTCAAGAGTTTGCTGGGTCTAAGCCAATCTAATGGTTCCCATCCAATCATCAGGCAGAACTGACTATTAGTGCTATAGACAGGGAAGAGAGAAGATTAATCCTTTACCTCCTATTGGAAAACCATAATTACCATAAAGAGATATTTAAAGGGTAACTTCACCTTTGTAAAAAAAAAAGAGCTAAAAACATATATAGCGTATACAATTGAATGTTATTAAAAATGACCTTTCCTTTTCATTCTGTAACTTTCTGTAAAATGTAATGCAATATGGCTACCTGGAGGTGTTCTGTACACAGATGGTGTACAGAACGCTCCACAGATATGTAATTTCCTGCTTGTGTGATTGGCCTACTGATTTTCCCAGAAGTCTGCACTTAGATTCAAGTTAGATTTTGAGTATCCCCTGTAAACATAAATGTAATTTTTTGGTGAGATACTCCCAAAAGAAAATCACATCTAATTGGATGCAGATCCTGCAGTTTTCCTTATTAGAGCTCTGCAGGTACAGCAGCTGAAAGATAATTATGAAGTCACTCCCATAAAGATTAACCCAGGTCATGGACACAGACATACAAACAGCTATTTATTCAGAATATCAAAAGGTAGAAATCTGGAACAATATTTTGTTAAAATCCCTACAATGTACATAGATCACCCAGAGGGGAATTTTTTTTCTCAACAGAAGTTGAGTTATTCTTTAACTGTAAGTGGTTTATGGTCAAGAAGTAACATTAGGGGACTTCAGAACCCCCTCAGAGTCCATTCCACAATATACACAGGAGCTGCAAGATATGGCAGCAGAGATACATCACGGGGAAAAGGGCCAAGTGGGATGGCCCAGCTGAGATCATGTGCATGGATGGCTGAAGAAACAATATGTTGATTAAGAAACCTTGCAAAAGAAAGAAAGAAGCAACCTCAATTTGAAGTTCGATTTGAAGTTCTAGATAACATAGTTGTGTTTTCTTCCACATTAAAGGACCATCATGCATGCCTTGATGCTGTGTCGATCCGGCTGCATGAGCTGAAGCTCAAACACGAGCAGTACCATCCATTCAAGCATGAGATCCTAGAACACATCAATTCCAGAAAAGGCATACTCTCCAATCCCAAAAAAGTAAAGGTCAAAATAGGAATGGAGGTTCCCCAACAACTGTGACCGAAATCAGGTCACTGACCCGATTTGAAGGTTCCTATATAGGGTAGGCCAGAAAGGGAGACTCTCTCTTAAACTAGAGTCTTATTGAGACTATGCTTTGCAGCCAATGCTGTGAAGAGTTCATGGTTGTACAGCCGTAGAATGTTTGTGCAACTTTCATTTTTCTACAGAGTATGTCCTTTTCTTTTTGTTTTGTTTTTTGCCATTCTGAAGCTGTTTTTTTTTTCTAACTTTGCACCAGTTTGCAATTACATTTACAACTGTAATTACAATTAATCTCTGTCTGGTCATTTAACCCAGGCATGTCCAAAGTCCGGCCCGTGGGCCAATCACGGCCCGCGTTCCGGTTTTGAACGGCCTGCCTGGTTGTTTGGACATGTATATCTTTTGTGGCCCCCGACGATCTCCCAGCGCCGGAGCCACAAAGATGTATATGCCCGTCTTGCACAGTTTCGCAGTGTGGCCATTTCAATATGAGTAAAACAGCCACCTGGGACCGCCCCCTCCACCTCCCTCCTGCTGCATATCTCCGCCCTTCTCTGACTCCCATTGAAAGTCCACAATGTGAGCCTAACAGCCGCCTAGGACCGCCCTTCCACCTCCCTCTTGCCGCACATCCCCGTCCAGATTAGACTCACATCACGGGCCTTCAATAAGGGTCAAACAGTCGCCTGGGACCGCCCCCTCCACCTCCCTCCTGCCGCACGTCCCCACCCAGAATAAGCTCACATCAGGGCTTTCAAAGAGAGTCAAACAGCCGCCTGGGACCGCCCCCTCCACCTCCCTTCTGTTGCACATCCCCGCCCAGAATAGACTGACTTCATGGGCTTTCAATGGGATTAAAACAGCCACCTAGGACCGCCCCCTCATTCTTTCTGCGGTGTATATCTCTGCAGGGCAGTCCTAAGTGGGCGGGCTCGAACACACTTGGTCCGCCCTCAGTGAGTACCATGCTTGACCCCAGTGGCAAAAGCAGGAGAATGGTAAATATTAAATATGACAGTGTGCTGTGATTGGAAGCAGCACGTGCTGGAGGCATTGGTATAATGGGAGATTAAACAAGATGTGCTGGGAGTAAGGGGGATATTGAGAGCCTAGATGTGCTGGATTGGGGGAGGGGGGAGTTAATAGGAGGGATATGTATAATGGTTTGGGAAGGGAGTGGTGGAATTGAAGGCATAGGTCTGAATCATACCTGTGCCTCCAGTTCCACTCCCACTTTATCATACATGTGCCTCCAATTCCACCCCCACTTTATCATACATGTGGCTCCAAATCAACCCCCACTTTATCATACATGTGCCTCCAATTCCACCCCCTCCCCAATCTGTTATATCTATGCCTCCAATTCCATCCCATCCCCCAATCTATCATATCGTATGATAGATTGGGGGAGGGGGGTGCAATTGGAGGCATATATATAACAGATTAGGAGAGGGGGTGGATTTGGAGGATTAGGTATAATGGATTGGGGGGGAAATTGAAAGCATAGATGTAGTGGATTGAGGAGGGGGATTAGAGGTATAGGTGTGCTGGAGAGGGGTGGTTGGAAGACGAGGTGTGCTGGGGGGTCGTTAAAAGCACAGGTGTGCTGGGGGGGTGGCATAAGGATGCAGAGATATGCTGGGAAGAGGGATTAGAGGTGGGCTAGGGGGGATGCATTGGAGGACTGGGGGAGGCATTTGAGGTTGAGGTGTACTGGGGGATGCATTTGAGGTAGAGGTGTACTGGGGGATGCATTTGAGGTAGAGGTGTACTGGGGGATGCATTTGAGGTAGAGATGTAGCGGGGGAGGTGTTGGAGGTAGAGGTGTACTGGGGAGGAGAAACAAAACCAGAGAAATTCCTTTCTTAACTTACTAACCAGCCTGCTAACCAATCACATTTTCCTGTCTGATGAGGCTGAGATGATGGGCACTGGTAAGGCTGCATTGATGGACACTGATCAGGCTGCTTTGATGGGCACTAGTGAGGAGGCACTGATGGGGCCACACTGATAGGCTGCTTTACTGGGCACTGATAAAGTTGTTGTTAATATTTATATTTGTAGCTTAATTTTTCATAAAACATTTAACTGTGTAATTTCATGAGATATTTATGAGAGCGTGTTTAGGGGTGGGGCAGGGTTGGGGTTGGGTGGGCCAACCAGTGGCGAGTAACTTCTATGGCCTGGTTAGTAGCTCAGGACTTGAAATTTTGAGCCCTGGTGAGTGCATTCCTGGCAATGGTGAGTGCTGCATTCCTGGCAATGGTGAGTGCATTCCTGGCAATGGTGGGTGCTGCATTCATGGCAATGGTGGGTCTGCAGATGGGCACTGACCCTTATTTTGCTTCACAGTTCTTTATTTAAAATTAAAAAAAAAATCCTGAAACTTCGCTCTTAAAGTGATTTTTATGATTTGAAGAATGTCAGGCAAAACGCATGTTCACTTAATCAAATCTGGTCCTCTTTGAAAAAAGTTCGGACACCCCTGATTTAACCAATTGCTTTTTCTCCAAGAGCAGATACAGTAAAATGGTGGTGTAAGCCTGAAATTCTTGGGTGCTCTCACAAACAATCCATTATTTTTTTCTTTATTTAACTATTATACTATATTCAAAACAATGAACAGAATCAGCAGACAACGTGTTTGAAATGATAGAATAAAGGGTTAAATATACCAGTATATAAAAAAATAAAAAAGATATTAAGATACAAGATCATAAATTATGTAATGAATAATTATCCAAAAATAAAAAAAATCTTCATAAAAATGAACACCAAACACGCAATGAAAACCTCACAAATTACTGTGCATAATCAATTATACTCTGAATATGTCCACAAATCTAAAGTAGTCAAAAAACAGTCCACTCTTGAAAGTGTTAATGCAGTGTAGAATTCTCTTAAAAAGTGCTCTTGAACCAATGACTTCTAAATAGGCCCAGATGTGACCCTCAGCCAAACACCACACTTGTGCCCATGAGTCTGCTCACCTTAACCACTTAAAGGGGTTGTAAAGGAAAACATTTGTTTTCATAATAAGCATCCTTTACCTGCAGACATTCCTCTTTTCACTTCCTCATTGTTTGTTTTTGCTCATAAGTTGCTCTATTTCTTCTCTGTTCTGTTCACTTCCTGCTTGTCTGATTGTTACTCACCACCGTGATGGGGGGCTTTACTGCGGTGGTCAGTGACGTGCTCGCCCCCTCCTGGGAACTACAACTGTGCGGCAGGACGCTCTCTACGTGTTAGAGACTTCAATGAGGTGTGAATTACTGGGCGTGCCGCAATGCATACTAGGAAATGTAGTTCTTACATGAACGAGAGCCACAAACCAGGAAGTGAATGAGAGAACAGAAACTAGAACGCCGGAGGTGATATAGATGAAGGAATTTAATAGGTATTTACTCGTTTTTAACAGAATCATTACACTGTCTGTCTACCTTGCAGACATTAATTTTAGGCAACATTTTTTTTTCCTTTACAACTCCTTTAAGGACCTTGCCTGTTTTTCAGATTTGGTGTTTACAAGATTAAAACAGTTTTTTTTTGCTAGAAAATTACTTAAAACCCCCAAACATTATTGTTGCGGTACCTCTCTTCCCGAGCTCCAAAGTACACCGTCCTTAGTGGCCAGTAACCCAATCCCCTCCAGTAACGAGACCAAGCTCCATCATGAGGGTAAAACACGAACTCCTTTACTGTGGGCTACCCGCCCATATTTATGCAGGTCTCCCACCTGGTGGACACTCCCCTAGGGGACCAGATGGGAGACTGAAATAACAGACATTAAAATCTATAACTTTATAACTGCCCAACATTTTATATTCATATAACGTATCCCCAGATAGCCTGGAACTGAGGGCATATTATTTATGCAGGTCTCCCACCTGGTGGACACTCCCCTAGGGGACCAGATGGGAGACTGAAATAACAGACATTAAAATCTATAACTTTATAACTGCCGACATACGAATGGGCGACTTCATGTAAAACGGCAAAGCAGACGAACACAATATGTCCAGTATACGGATGGGTCCGTCACATGGCTCCCTCCTTGTGGAACACTCCGGCAGACCCGGCTTGACCCTTTGGCGGGTCAACTTGGGGATGACCGGACGGAGAAGGCGTAGAGACGTCTGTTTGCCGAGATAATCCATCCGCATTCCCATTCTGCTTACCGGGTCGGTAGCTGATGGTGAAATTGTAAGGCTGTAGTGCCAGACTCCACCTCAGCAGTCTGCCATTGTCTCCTGAGACCCGGTTAAGCCAAACTAAGGGGTTGTGGTCCGTAATGAGGGAAAATTCTTGTCCGTATAAATAAGGACTCAATTTCTTTAGTGCCCAGACCAGGGCTAAACACTCCTTCTCCACTGCCGCATAACTCACTTCCCTGGGTAGTAGTTTTCTGCTGAGATACGCGACAGGGTGCTCCCCTCCATCTTCCCCGACCTGGCTTAGCACAGCCCCCAGTCCATACATGGAAGCATCCGTATGGACGAGAAAACGTTTGTTAGGCACTGGGGCAGCCAGGACAGGGGAATTCACTAGAGCTTGCTTCAGGGCCCGAAACGCGGCTTCACAAGCTGGCGACCACAGGACCTGCTTAGGTAAGTTTTTCTTAGTCAGGTCCGTCAAGGGCTTGGCCACCATACTGTAGTCGGGGACAAAACGTCGGTAATACCCTGCCGTCCCCAGGAAGGCTAGCACTTGGGTCTTGGTGATAGGTGTGGGCCAGTTAGCTACCGCCTCGACCTTAGCTGGCTCTGGTCGCTGGGTCCCACATCCTACCCTGTGACCCAAGTACTGCACTTCTGCCATGCCTAAATGGCACTTATCTGGCTTCAAGGTCAGGCCGGCGGCCCGAATCTTGTCCAGCACCACCCCCACGTGGACTAAATGGTCTTCCCAAGTCTCGCTGTAGACCGCAATGTCATCCAGGTACGCACACGCAAAGTCCTGGAAGCCATCAAGGAGTCTATCCACCATACGCTGAAAGGTAGCCGGAGCATTCTTCATTCCAAATGGCATAACCTTAAACTGGAATAGGCCAAATGGGGTGACGAAGGCCGACTTAGGGATAGCATCCTCGGCCAGGGGGATCTGCCAATAACCCTTGCACAGGTCAATGGTGGTCAGGTAGCGCCCCCTGGCAATGCGGTCTAATAATTCGTCTACCCGGGGCATCGGGTACGCGTCAGTGGTGGTCCGTTCGTTGAGCCGCCTGTAATCTACGCAGAACCGGGTGGTCCCATCTTTCTTAGGCACCAGGACTACAGGCGAGGCCCAAGGGCTGTCTGACGGCTCGATAACCCCCAGCCGAGTCATCTCCTGTATCTCCGTCCGCATTTCCTCTCGGACTGCTTCAGGGATACGGTATGGGGGTTGTCGTAGGGGGTTCTGTCCGGGCGTCTCGACTTTGTGCATAGCTAGTGTGGTGTACCCGGGTTCTTGGGAGAACGTCGCCTGCTTCTCCCACAGAAGCTGTCTTGCCTGTACCTTCTTTGCTGGGTTTAACCGGTCTCCTAGCTGCACAAGGCTTGTAAGGTCCGTCTGGGGATTCCTCTCTAACAAGTCAGGTAAAGGTAAGTTCTCGGGGTCATCCGTAGCTGGGGCACAGACTGCCGCAACATCTTCTGGTCGCTCCTGATACTCCTTTAACATGTTCACATGAAAGGATCGCTGGATCCCTTCATCTGAACAGCTGGCTATAAGGTAGGTAGTATCACATATCTGCGCTAATACTTTATACGGGCCCTGCCAAGATGCTTGCATCTTGTTTGCCTTCACAGGTTTGAGCACTAGAACCTTCTGCCCAACCTGGAAGACCCGCTGTCGGGCACCCCGATCATCCCACTGCTGCCACCAGTTGTTGCGGTACCTCTCTTCCCGAGCTCCAAAGTACACCGTCCTTAGTGGCCAGTAACCCAATCCCCTCCAGTAACGAGACCAAGCTCCATCATGAGGGTAAAACACGAACTCCTTTACTGTGGGCTACCCGCCTGTATTTATGCAGGTCTCCCACCTGGTGGACACTCCCCTAGGGGACCAGATGGGAGACTGAAATAACAGACATTAAAATCTATAACTTTATAACTGCCCAACATTTTATATTCATATAACGTATCCCCAGATAGCCTGGAACTGAGGGCATATTATTTATGCAGGTCTCCCACCTGGTGGACACTCCCCTAGGGGACCAGATGGGAGACTGAAATAACAGACATTAAAATCTATAACTTTATAACTGCCGACATACGAATGGGCGACTTCATGTAAAACGGCAAAGCAGACGAACACAATATGTCCAGTATACGGATGGGTCCGTCACAATTATAATTATATATATATATATATATATATATATATATATATTTTTTTTTTTTTTTTTAGAACACCCTAGAGCAGTGGTTCTTAACCTTGTTGGAGGTACTGAACCCCACCAGTTTCATATGCGCATTCACCGAACCCTTCTTAATTGGAAAAATAAATAATGATTTTTTCAAATTCAAAACATAGGTATATATTTAGGTATATATGTATCTAAATCTAAGCACTGTGCTACAGCCTGGATCCTATTGATGCAACTATTCTGCAACTTCTACCAAAGGCTTGCATGAAAATTAGCAGCAAACATTAGCACAAGAAAGGCATGAGCCTCATAGCACTGTACTCAATATCTTTTTTATTATTATTATTTTTTTGTATGTGGTCCACCTTTAAAATCCTTTCTAGATTTCTAGGTTTGGTATATAAGTTATATATCATATATATATCAAGTGTGACAGGAAGTCAGGTAAATCTGTGGGTGTTGTCACAGACGGGAGATACATTTCTGCCTTGTTTAGACAATACACCAATCGTTATTATGCGTTGGCTGCGAGACGTAGCCAGAGAAAGGCTAAGGGCCGTTGAAAAACTTCAGCTGTTCAGAATGAGGCAATTAAGGCCTCTATAAGTAGCCCAGAGGATTGCCACTAATTGGCTGCATCATTTCTAAGGCTTTGTGAATAGGAGAGCAGCGTACTGAAAGTCTTCTGAGGAGGTGAGGAGAGGAGTGATTTTTCTGTGTGATAAAAATCAAAAGACTATTGTTTTGTGCTGTACGACCAGCACTGTCTGCCCAGCGCTAGGCTGAGTCAGACTCCATAGATAGGTTCCTGTGTGGAAGGTAGACGCCCAGAGTGGCTAGGGTTTATTTTATGTTTGATTTTGTTTATGCTGTTTGGATGCTTGCAATTGTTTTCCAGCAAGATGGAAAAATAAACCAAAAACTTTGTTTTCAACCGTCTTCGACTGCCAGTCTGTATAAATTCAGTGTGTGGTGAACCCATCCAAGGGGTCACACACCCCGCTACTGAGCTAACCCCTTACACAAGTTATATATCATTTACTTACTTAATAAGCCACTACCGTTCAGAATCAGCCAGAATGTTTATCCGTCTCCAGTCCACATGCCCTACTAGTCATCCTGGACCTCCGGCGCTCAGGCCGCTCTCCCCTAGTCCCAGACACACTGCCAGTGGCCGGGCAAGCAACATGACTCGTCTGACAGCCCATTCACACCTAGGCGACAAAACGCCCGACGCCCGACGCTCGATACGCCGGAGGGGCGAATTTGCATTGATGTCTATGAGATGGTTCACAACTCACGCCGAACGCTGAAACGCCATATGCCTGCCACCTGAAAACAAGTCCCGGACCCTTTTTTTCAGGCGCCATTGGCGTTCGGCCATAGACATCAATCCAATGTCTTGTTAAAAAAAAATTAAACAAATTGCGGCAAAATACGCCGCGTATGCGGCGTTACTTGTCTTCAAGGTGTGAATGGGCTGTGAGTCTCTCAGTCTCACCTTCTCTTCTGAATCATGTTTGTCCACGATATGCGCCACCTGCAATGCCACTGCCACGGTCGGTGAAGTGATCCGGACCGCGGAGGAGATGACGGCGGCATCGGAGTGACAGCGAGGCAGAGGCGGGAGACTCCAAGCGCATGCGCCACCCGCCGTGATCACGGACAGGCCAGCTCAGGCCAGGCCACATGACCTATTCACCCAATCACAGCACGCCGGCTCGCCATTGTCGAGACTGAACATGGCGGCTGGTCCGGTGCACAGACACAGTGACACGGTGAATACAAATTAATAGAGTGACACAGTTCACACTGGCGCCCCCCTAAATGTTGCGCCCTACGCCAGTGTGTATAGGTGTGTGTCTTGACCTCCGCCGAACCCGCAAGACTGACTCACCGAACCCTTGGGGTTCGATCGAACACAGGTTAAGAACCACTGCCCTAGAGAATAAAATGGCGGTCATTGCAATACTTTTTGTCACACCGTATTTGCGCAGCGGTCTAACAAGCGCATTTTAAAAAAAAAAAATACTTTTTTGAATTAAAAAATAAGACAACAGTAAAGTTAGCCCATTTTTTTATATTGTGAAAGATAATGTTACGCCGAGTAAAATGATACCCAACATGTCACGCTTCAAAATTGCGCCCGCTCGTGGAATGGCGGCAAACTTTTACCCTTAAAAATCTCCATAGGCGACGTTTAAAAAATTCTATAGGTTGCATCTTTTGAGTTACAAAGGAGGTCTATGGCTAGAATTGTTGCTCTCGCTCTAACGATCACGGTGATACCTCACTTGTGTGGTTTTAACACCTTTTTCATATGCGGGCGCTACTCACGTATGCGTTCGCTTCTACGCAAAAGCTCGGCTAGGATGGGGTGCCCTGAAAAAAAATTGGGGGTTTTCTTATTGATTTTTATTTATTTTATTAATTTTTACACACACAAAAAAAAAAAAATGGGTCACTTTTATTCTTATTACAAGGAATGTAAACATCCATTGTAATAGAAAAAAGCATGACAGGTCCTCTTAATGAGATCTGGGATCAAAAAAGACCTCACATCTCATATTTACACTAAAATGCAAAAAAATAAAATAAAAAATGTATCATTTGAAAAAATGACAACAAGAAAATGTCTCTTTAAGAAGCATGGGTGGAAGTGACGTTTTGACGTCGCTTACGCCCTGCTATGCTATGGAGACGGGTGGGGGCCATCTTGCCCTCACTCGTATCCCTGCCGAGCAGGAGGAAGGACCCGATCGCCTCCGCCGCTGCTGACGGCTCGGGAGAGCGGTGGGAGGGAGGGCCCTTTCCCGCTGCTGATAACGGTGATCTCGGGACGAATCCGCCGCGGAGACCACCGTTATCGTTTAGAGGACCGCTCACTGAAAAGATGGATATCTCGGTTGTCGGAATTTTGTCGGTTGACACAATTCACTATTAATATTGCTCGGACATATTTTGATTGTTTTTTCCAATATATCTAGTTGTAATTTTTAAGTAAAAAGGCCCTTGGGACAAAAGAGTTAACATGGACAACATCCTTTTAATGTGTTTAGATCACATCTGCCATTTTTACTATGTAGGGCTTAAAAGCATCATTTAATTCAAACTAGAATAAGATGTGCAATTGGCAAGAGAAAGAGTATTCGGTCTCAAACAGTGTTTAAAATATCCTTTTTACATTACATGATAGGCTAATTGAAACCAACCACAGAGGAGTTGATTGATCCCAGCAAGTGGCCAAAAAAATTGATCATTTCTTGCCACCATCTAAAACTCATGATCAGCTATTGTGCCGCAGTGTTTGAAACACAATATATCCATTAACATAGCAGTTTATTACAATTTGACAAATGTGGGCTAAAGGCAACACTGTGTGATAATCAACTGTACAAGGATAATCTGCTGATACTCACCACTAACAAATAAAGTAAATATAAAAAAAAATAGGGGCATCCAAAAGTACTGCTAGCCTATTATGTAAAAAATGTATATGGAATTATCACTTGGTCTATTTATTTACTGTATGCTTACCGTGTGTGTGTGTTTTATTAAAATACTATGCACACTTACTTTATTACTTGTTGTTTTATTGGTACATGCAAAATTGACTGGGTATTTATTTAGTATAGTTGGACTGTGGTCTTTAATGCTCCATTACTTTTGTAAATTTAATGGTATATTTACTATTAGCTAGGACATTTGATTGTGTAATTTAAATATGCTTATGTGTATAAAAAGCTTCAAAATCAGGACACTCAGGTTGTAACTATTGCCCAAACCCGATTTAACAATATTCTCCAACTATTATTTCCCATTGCTGGTCTTACTGTAATTTTGTTTCTATGAGACAAAAATACTATATAGGAACACACTGATGAATAGGATCTCAGGTAATATGTTTGTTTATGTATTTTTAATTTCTAAAAATGTGCACACTTATTTTACAATAAAAAATGTTAATAAAATAACCATAGGCTGTATTTATTCTATCCTGGCCCACTGGCTTTGTGAGTAAGCAACAGTCTTCTAGGACCCCAGATACTCTACCTCAGTGGTATCAGGGGCTCTTAAAGCCTAGCTTCAGGTTTTAAACAGTTTAGATAGAACTTTAAACAGTTTGTTTAGATCAAGCTGGTCCAAACAAACTATTTCTTTCACCAACACATGCAGGAGTTGTCAGCACTGTATAAACAGTAGAGAGACTTTCCATCTTTCTTTGGGGAACAAAATCGAGCTGAGCTAAGGGCAGCTCCGCTATTCACAAAAAGCTTTGTATTTCCCAAATGAGTACAAGGCTTCCTCTGATTGGCTGATGTGAAGGGGAAGGCTAATGGCCTCACAATTTCCACCTCAGTCAAACTGATGCTACATACAATTTATTCAGCGAGCACAGCCGCTGTATCTGTTAGTGAAATAAATAATCTGTTTGGCTCAAGCTTGGTTCAAATGGACTACTTAAAGCTCACTAAAACCAGAGTAAGGCCGCATACACACGATCAGTCCATCCATTGAGAACGGTCCGATGGTCTAATGTGCCTACATGCCATCAGTTTAAAAAACGATCGAGTCCAACACGGTGACGTAAAACACAACGACGTTCAATGCTTCCAAGCATGCGTTGACTTCATTCTGAGCATGCGCGGGTTTTTAACCGATGCTTTTGCATACTAACCGTCAGTTTTGACCTATCGGTTAGGCGTCCATCGATTCAATTTTAAAGCAAGTTCTAAAATTTTTGACCGAAGGATAACTGACCGATGGGGCCCTACACACCATCGGTTTAGACCGATGAAACGGTCCTTCAGTCCGTTTCCATCGGTTTTGACGGACTTTTGAATCTGAGGACCCAAATCAGAAAATTGTTACTGTTGTGGGACCCGAGAAGAGAATTTAACTTAAAAGTGGCTGCATAATAAAAAAATATATATTTTATATATCAGTATTTATATAGTATATCATGGGAGGTGTTAAGAACTAAGGAGGGATTAGGCTTCATGTACACGGGATGTTTTTACAACCTCTCCTGAACGATTTAACTTGACAGATAGTAACCCACATTCAAAAGGTTCGTCTTGCAGCGTTTACATGCCACGTTTAGCCGCGTTTGCGTTTAGAAGCGTTTAAGAAAAAAATCAAAACAGGCAAAAATGAAAAGCACCTGTAAACGAACCGCGGCTAAAGGCGAGTTACTGCGTTTAGTCGCATTTAGAAGCGTTTGGTGCTTGAAATGCCTCTAAACTCAGCTTCTGAACTGATTTTTTTGCGTTCCGAAAAAAGCCTCTAAACTCAACTGCCTAGAAACAACTGTAAAGGACCCTATGTACATGTACTGATACAATAACATAGGAGAGTTCAGGAGCAGTTGAAAAAAACACCCAACTGCTCCTAAACATCCATTTAGCAGCAGAAGTGTACATGAGGCCTAGAGTCTTACCAGTTGATCTTGCATCAAACAACTAGCATTCCATATGAAAGAAACATTGTTTTCTATGCTTTTCACCTAGACATTGAAGAATACCTTGGGTTTGTTTTCAACTTTTATGCTGCGTACACACGGTAATTTTTCGTTTTTTAAAAAGTCATTTAAAGGGTCACCAAAGGAAACATTTTTTTTTAGCTAAATAGCTTCCTTTACCTTACTGCAGTCCCTGGTTTCATGTCCTCATTGTTCGTTTTTGCTCTGATGTTGCTGTAATTCTGCTCTGTTCTGGACACTTCCTGGTTGTCTGTTTCCTTTGGACCACAGTACTGGGAGCTTCTAGTTTCGTTTTCAAACCCTCACTTCTCTATGGCTCTATACAGCACAGAGGCAGCATAACATGCAAAAACGAAACTGAAACTAAAGGTACATTATATGATTGTTTTTTATCTATTTTTAATCGATTTTAAAAGGAATCAGTTAACTATTATGTCTCTATACCCTGTAAACAGTCATTTGAGCAAAACATTTTTTTTCCTTTACAACTCCTTTAAAACAATTTTTCGGGTTCTGAAAAACGGGCCAAAAATTTTTCGAACATGCTCTATTTTTTTTTTACGACGTTTTAAACGTTGTCGTTTTTTGGGTTGTAAAAAAATGGTCGTGTGTGGGCTTTAACAACGTGAAAAATCTGCACATGCTCAGAAGCAAGTTATGAGACGGAAGTGCTCATTCTGGTAAAACTACCGTTCGTAATGGAGTAAGCACATTCATCACGCTGTAACAGACAGAAAAGCGCAAATCGTATTTTACTAATAGTGTTGAGCAGAATGTGCCATATTCGATTTCGCGATATATCTCGAATATATATTCGAATATTCGAGATATATTCGCTAAATTCGAATATTCGTGATATTTTATCGAAATTAAATAATTGCGATTTTTCGCTATTGCGATTGCGAAAATAATTGCGATTTTTTGATAACTGCGGTAGGAGCACTCTGATTGGCTCAGAATATTCGTGATATTTTATCGAAATATCGCAACATGCGAATGCGATATTTATTGCGCAATTTCGAGAAATGCTGGAGGAGCGCTCTGATTGGCTCAGAATATTCGTGATATTTTATCGAAATATCGCAACATGCGAATGCGATATTTACTGCGCAATTTCGACAAATGCTGTAGGAGCACTCTGATTGGCTCAGAATATTCGTGATATTTTACAATACAAAATAATTGCGAATATTCGGCAAATGCGGAAGGAGCACTCTGATTGGCTCAGAATATTCTTGATATTTTACAATACAAAATAATTGCGAATATTCGGCAAATGCGGAAGGAGCACTCTGATTGGCTCAGAATATTCTTGATATTTTACAATACAAAATAATTGCGAATATTCGGCAAATGCAGAAGGAGCACTCTGATTGGCTCAGAATATTCTTGATATTTTACAATACAAAATAAAAAGTGTTTTGCATTGGTGGTGATTCTTTACTCTATCCATCTGTCACAGCCGTTTGTCAATCAAACACCTTGAAGATTGAACACGTTCATGCTGCATGCTTTGGACTTTTTTTCACTTCACATATCAAAGACATTTTTATGAAAGATTATTTTTCTATTATTGGGACTATATTTCTTTATATATTTGTTTCACTGTGTATTTCACAAGTTATTTGCGCTTGTTTATTTTATAATTTGCCCACATGTCTTGTCACTAGACATATTTTTTATTCTTGTAGAGCGACTCCATTTTCTGTCTTGTATTAAATTATGTTGTATAACATTTTTGAGTTGCTGCTGTATTCTCCCCTTTTTTTAAGGTATGCGCAATTTTTTCCTTCTTACAAAAAAAAATAATATCAAACATACAAATATTCATAACAGAAACATACACAAAGCCCCCCCCCTTTTGCATTAGAGACAATCAGAGTTCTCCTACCACAGTTATCGAAAATTCGCAATCATTTTCGCATTCGCAATAGCGAAAAATCGCAATGTTTTTTTTTCAATTTGGCAACATAAAAGGATCGCCTCAGCTTAGCTACTCGGCCCAGGGTCTCTAATCATACCAGCAATGCTTTTAGACGTCGATAGGATGTGATCTGTTTTAAAAATCAAATTGAAAAAATGCGAATATTCGGAATTGCGAATATTCACCGCGAAATTCGAAATATAGCGCGATTTCTCGAATATGCTATATTCGAGTCGAATATTCGCAATGCGAATATTCGTGAGCAACACTATTTACTAACACAAAATCAGCAAAAGCAGCCCAAAGGGTGCGCCATTCGCATGGAACTTCCCCTTTATAGTACCCTCGTACGTGTTGTACGTCACCACGCTTTGCTAGAGCATTTTTTTTTCACGATCGTGTGTAGACAAGGCCATTTAATGATCAAGGTGAAAAAAACGCATTTTTTTCTAGAGCCTGAAAAATGTTGATTTTTACAACCCGGAAAATGATCGTGTGTACGTGGCATAAGTGTTTTGTTAAAAAATGCCATTTGGCTTGTCGAATTTGAGAACTTTTCCGCACAGAACACATTGACCCTTATTTACTATTGCTGACATGAGTCCACCAGGGCTGTGTTTTCTTGTGAACATCTAAATGGATATGTCACCATGCTGCTTGAAGGAATTTTTTTCCATCCTACAAGTACACCGCCCCATTCTGAAAACACTCTGGCTTTCACGCTGGGGAGGACAGGCGCTTTACAGGTGCTATTTTTAGCGCTAAAATGTCTGAAAAGCAACCCCGTGCTACAGGGGTCTAAAGTAGTAACATACCCAGAAGTACTGGATAATTCTATTAACTCAGCAGCTGAACAGAGTGGTGGAAGAGTGAAAGAAGCTGTGAAGCTCTAGATTGCAGAATTTAAGTGAACCCCTCTGCTCTGTATGGACTAAGCACAGGTACAATTTGAAGAAACACACCAGACTACTAGAAATATTAATGAAATGTAACATTCTGTAACATGTGGCTCCCCAGTTACTCTGAATCTACAAGTCTCTGTATAATTTGCCAGCAAGATCCAATATGTATGTCTAACAGAGGGTGGCAGTGTATGCTGGGATTTGTGGTGTGACTACACTTGAAAAGGCTACAGCAAATAAAAACTTAATTGAAGAAGAAAGAAAACAAATTATAGAAATTTATTCAGAAATCATTTTACTGTCAACAGTAAATATTCTATGTTCCTCGGGGCTATTTTTAAATTAAACAAAGTTATGCACATTTGCATACTGCTCTTTCAAAATATAGACATATACATTAGATACAAAATGTTTTTTATATCAGTTAGTTTTCTAGAGAGGGGGTTGGCTTGCACAGATCTTTCCCCTTTCAAAGGAAAATAAACTTTAACTTTTTTTTTACCAAAACACTTAAGTTTTTTAAAGTTTTTTTTACCAAAAAGTTAATGTATAATGATGTAATACATAATGACATTTCATTCAATCATTCCATTTATTTTTAGTTTCAGTTTGAGTCTGTCTTTAGATGGTATAATAGACTTATGCCCTGTACACACGATCGGTTCATCCGATGAAAACGGTCTGATAGATTTTTTCATCAGATATACGATGAAGCTGACTTTCATCAGTCGTGCCTACACACCATCGGTTAAAAAAAACATTGTTTCAGAATGCGGTGATGTAAAACACAACAACGTGCTGAGAAAAATGCTTTAATGCTTCCGAGCATGCGTCGACTTGATTCTGAGCATGCGTGGATTTTTAACCGATGGACGTACCCACAGACGATCGTTTTTTTCTATCGTTTTTTTAACCATCAGATAATTTTAAAACAAGTTCCTAGTTTTTTCACTGATCGTTTTCATCAGACGAACCGATCGTGTGTATGCGGCATTACCCTAATCTACTGAAAAGCCCACAGTAAAGAATTGTCTGAAATGTTGTCAAATGTTAATTTGATCACTCACATTGGACTTAATCTCTTGACCAGACCTATGGCGGTTAGATCCTCAATGCGAACAGGAAGTTAGTGGACAAGTTGTACAGTTTCAGGAACAAAAAAGTAGTGACCTTTATAATACAAAAGCATTCACATTTTCGGGTATTAGGGAATTATCTGCTTGTTGGCCAGCTGATCCATAAACATAAACATGTCCACTTGGCTTGGCCAAACCTGTGACATAAAACCAAGGTACCATATTAGTAGTTTAAGAACATAAAGATGAATAATGTACAGTGAAAGCCCAATCAAATTAAAAATAATTAGTGATATTGAAAAATGTATGTACAAAAACTTTGTCTAACCTTAATCGACCTAAAAGAACATGGCAAAATCACTTTCAAAGAGTGTGCAATATATACAAAATACATGCCTGGGTTTCAGTTTTTTGCTAATGGAAACCCAAAAAAGAGAGTGCATATGTAGCTTCTCTTAGAGTTATAGTAGGCTTCCCTCAATCTTAGTCTCATGTCTGGATGCCTAAGGATGTAGTCAAATGATCTGTAGGGGGAGGTCAACCAATCATAATTCTAATCTTTTTCTTGAAAAAAAATTACCTGACAAAGAGGTTATGCTGTTAGACATCCAGCCAGTAGTTTATCCAAAAATGTAAGTATTTAAGTCTATTACTTTTACTTTATTGTTTTCAGCCTTAAAACAAGAGGGGAGAAAATGACCAATAAAAAAGAGCTATTGGGTGGTGTAAAAGATTTTTCGCTGATCTAGAATATACAAATGCCACATTAGAGTATGAAACAAGAAATATATTTTATTGTGGGCGGTAGGCCAATGGACTTTTTGGGAACACAACACCTGTATTAGTAAAATGTATACATTTTTATTTTTGCACAATTTAACCACTAGAGTACCGGGCCATCGTCAAATGACGGCTCCGCGGTGACTCTGAATATTCAAAAGGACGTCATATGACGTCCTGTATTCCTGCGGCCACTGGGGGGCGCGCGCGCGCCCGGCGCGTCCCCGAGATGCCGATGCGCGTGCCTGGCGGTCGCGATGTCCGCCAGGTACCCGCAATCGGTAACGACAGAGCAGGGACGTGGAGCTCTGTGTGTAAACACAGAGCTCCACGTCCTGTCAGGGGAGAGAGGAGACCGATCTGTGTCCCTTGTACATAGGGACATAGATCGGTCACCTCCCCCAGTCACCCCCCTTCCCCCACAGTTAGAACACAATACAGGTATACATATTAACCCCTCCCTCACCCCCTAGTGTTAACCCCTTGAATGCCAGTCACATTTATACAGTAATTAGTGCATTTTTATCGCATTAATCGCTGTATAAATGTGAATGGCGCCAAAAACGTGTCAAAAGTGTCCGATGTGTTCGCCGCAATGTCACGGTGACAGTAAAAAAATCGCAAATCGCCGCCAATACTAGTAAAAAAATTAATAAAATAAAAATGCCATAAATCTATCAGCTATTTTGTAAACGCTATAACTTTTGCGCAAACCAATCAATATATGATCATTGCGATTTTTTTTACCAAAAATATGTAGAAGAATACTTATCGGCCTAAACTGAGGGAAAAAAAGTTTTTTTAAAAAAAATTGTGATATTTATTAAATAAAAAAGTAAAAAATAGTGTTTTTTTTTTAAATTGTCACTCTTCTTTTGTTTATAGCGCAAAAAATAAAAACCGCAGAGGTGATCAAATACCACCAAAAGAAAGCTCTATTTGTGGGAACAAAATGATAAAAAAATAGTTTGGGTACAGTGTAGCACGACCGCGCAATTGTGCGACAGTGCTGAAAGCTGAAAATTGGCTTGGGCAGGAAGGGGCGTAAGTGCCCGGTATGGAAGTGGTTAAAAACATAAAATCAATTAAAACCAAACTGTAGCATATTTTCACCTATATGTCAATTGGGTAGGTGGCCCCTAAATTTCTATACAATAATAACCACACAATTCACTGGTAGCTAGTGCTGCAAAGTATCCATAAATGGAATTTGTCACCATCCCTTCACATGAGGCTCAACATGTTTTGCGCAGTCACACTTCTTCAGGAGTAGATGGTGCAAAAGTAAAAGGTAAGAAATGCTACAAAAACATCAATTGGGAAAGAAAAATGATATCAATCAAAAAAAAAAAGCTTCATACAGCATCAACAGGTACACCAAGGTCAAACATATGGCTATAATTAATGATATTTAATGTTGTGCAGAAGGAAGTATCACTTACTGTATGTGGAATACGTGTTTGGTTGTATTGTGGGTGGACGTAACATGAATGCGTCCAAAGTCAACTGTTTCCCTTGCTCCTGTATTTGGGTCTGCAAAAGGCATTGATTCTGCATATTGTCCGTCATTGCCATAACAGAGATGAGAAGCTGTCTGTCTTAAATGGATGTGAGGTGTCATATGAGATACATGTCCTTCACCAAGTCTGGACTGTACACCAGTGCTTTGAATCAAGGTAAGAGAGTTAAAATGCTGACTACTACTAGGGCGTATTTTAGAGTCAGTTCTTTGCACATACCCACCACCATGGCGATTCCTCTTATGTGATCCATGTCTGTGCTGTGTTATAGGTGCAGGATGCTGTCTTGTTGCACACTGCAAAGAAAACAATGAAACAGATGAGTCAAACTCTGTGACCTCTTCCCTAGTAGTATTAGAAGTGTGATTTAGTCTGGAATCTGACCTCTATTCTGTTATAGGTATGTCCAACGATAAGCAAATCCTTCAGAGAAGGCCAGCTGATCCTTATTAAACTTTAGTGGCTTCTTAGAAATTATATTCGTATTTAGGATAAATTCTTAGCCACGGACAAACCACTAAAATAAGCACCACATGCCTTAATTTAAATAGATTATTTTTGAGGTGCAAATATTAATAAGGTGATCCAGGAGGATAATATAAAATTATTTTATTTAAACAATGGTAAAAATTGTCTAAAAACAATTATACGACAAGTACATAAAGTATAATCCTTATGGGTACAGCAAATTAGATGAAATTCCCAACATGTTTCGCCCACAACCTGGACTTCCTCAGGGGATGCTGTCCACTTGAAGTACAAGCCTTCCCAATCTTTAAGAACAGTATATACTACACTCAATGATAATTCAGGGGGTCTGCAACCACCACAGAAAACCAAGAACTACTGGTAACCATAAGAAGCATTCAAGGACCAGAAACAATAGTTTGCAAGAACGCCAAGGGTACTTGTGTCTAGAACTGGCAAGTGTGTCCCTGCTGGAACCACAGGGACACACGTGTCATTGTAGGACACTAGTTCTAGACAGGAATACCCTGCCTTGGAGAGGTCCTTGGGTGTTGAGCATTCTTTCAAACTATTGTTTCTGGTGCTTGAATGCCTCCTATCGTCACCTGTAGTTCTTGGTTTTATGTGGCATTTACAGACTCCCTGGATTATCATTTATTCTAGTAAATACTGTTCTTAAAGACTGGGAAGGCTTGTACTTCAAGTGGACAGCATCCCCTGAGGAAGCCCAGGTTGTGGGCGAAACATGTTGGGAATTCCATCCAATTTGCTGTACCCATAAGCATTATACTTTATGTACTTGTATAATTGTGTTTAGACAATTTTTTATCATTGTTTAAATAAAATAATTGTATATTATCCTCCTGGATCACTGTATTAATATTTGCACCTCAAAAATCACACAAATCCTCTTGTATATATTCTTATTTGATTTATTCAAATATTCCCTGAGTTCCTGCCAATGGCTTGATAAAAGCCATGGGTCTGTAAACCTACACAGCTTTTTGAATTATGTGTTAACTCACAGTCAAGCTCTTCCATGTTTGACATGTATTGTTCTATGAGTAGATTAATTAACTCTAGGCTACACTTTATCAAAGCTTGTTCCCAGGACTTTTAAAGGCCCTGCGAGACCTGAACTCGTAAACCAATTGGGCTCACCTTCTCTACCTTGTGATGCTTGGTGAAATATAGAGGAAGCCCTGCTCTAGGGGTCAGCAGACAGCACTTTATACAGAAGTTTACCCACATTAATGCCTTTGGCTGTGTTTCTTCTCACTGCTTGAACCAATAATATATTTCCATGTTGTTTTGCTATATGTGAATTATTTGTCTGTTCCATCTAAGGGGGATCTCATCTTCTCATATGTTTGACCTTGGTATACCTGTTGATGGTGAATGGAGCTTTTTTATACTTCCCTAACATGCATACTGTTTGGTTGATATAATTTTCCTTTCCCACCTGAACCCCCCCTGTATTCTCTTCTTTAGCGGGCAGTCCATTTTCAGATAAAAGTGATTTCTGTTTTGTATTTGCCGCAAATTCACTTTTATCGTGGCTTGAGAGGGTCCCCCTCCCACCGCGCTCCGGTGCCCTCCTCCGTTTACCGGAGCTGCTGTCTGTGGTATGGAGCTGAGTGAGGGGAAGATGGCCCCCACCTGTCTCCATACCATTGCAGAGCAGAAGCAATGTCAAAATGTCACTTCCACCCATAGCTCTTAAAGGGGTTGTAAACCCTCCTGTTTTTTCACCTTAATGCATCCTATGCATTAAGGTGAAAAAACATCTGACAGTTACTTGTACCCCAGCCCCCCTTGTTTTACTTACCTGAGCCATGGAAATTCTTGCGTCGAGAACGTGCTGGATCTTTGCCCGGGGTTCTCGGCTCTTCATTGGATAGATTGATAGCAGCGCAGAAATTGGCTTCCGTCGCTGTCAATCAGATCCAATGATGCGGGCGCCGGGGGGCGGGGCCGAGTCCTGCTGGACTCGGGAGCGTACCTGCAAGGTAACCCCCTTGGGAGAGAGCTTCCCAGAGGGGGTTATCTAATGCGAGGAGGTGCCGAGAGAGCTGACGGGGGACCCCAGAAAACAGCGTTCTGGGCCACTCTGTGCAAAATGAGCTGCACAGTGGAGGTAAGTATGACATGTTTGTTATTTAAAAAAAAATCAAACCTATAGTGTCACTTTAAAGAGAAATTGTTTTCTTTTTTTTTTCTTTTACAATGGATGTTTACATTCCTTGTAATTTTTTTTTAAAAGAACAATGTAAAAGTAAAAAACAAAAGGTAAAACAAATAAATTTTTTTTTATTTAAATGCACCCTGTCCCGCCGAGCTCGCGTGCAGAAGTGAACGCATATGTGAGCAGCGACCGCGTATGAAAACAGTGTCCAAACCACACATGTGAGGTACCACCGCGACTGTTAACACAAGAGCAAAAATTATAGCCCTAGACCTCCTCTCTAACTCAAAACATGCAACCTGTAGCATTTTTAAACATTGCCTGTGGAGATTTTTAAGGGTAAAAGTATGTCTGCATTCCAGGAACAGGAGCAATTTTGAAGCGTGACACGTTGGGTATCAATTTACTCGGCGTAACATTATCTTTCACAACATAAAAAAAATTGGGCTAACTTTACTGGTGTCTTATTTTTTAATAAAAAAAAAGTGTATTTTTTCCCCCAAAAAAAGTACGCTTGTAAGACCGCTGTGCCATTTTATTCTCTAGGGTGTTAGAAAAAATATATATAATGTTTAGCGGTTCTAAGTAATTTTCTAGCAAAAATTAAAAAATAATTAACTTGTAAACACCAAATCTCAAAACGAGGCTGAAGTGGTTAAATTGCGCAAAAATAAAAATTGATACTTTTTGACTAATACAAATGTTGTGTGCCAATAAAGTCCATGGACTATGGTCCACAATTAAATATATTTTGTGTTTAATTATTTTCAGCAAGACGGTAAACATTGCATTATGTTAATAATTGACTGTAGGTTAAATTGTTATTGCTCTAAACCTTTTTAAGCCATTCATCTACAAAATATTAAACTGCAAAGATATAAAAACTATGGAAACAATAGTTATTGTACTTTTTAATGTTTAATTGTTTTAACATAAAACAATCTTAACATAAAAAGTAGACTTTCAGAGCTTTCAAATAAAAAAAGAAATGAATATATATATATATATATATATATATATATATATATATATATATATATATATATATATATACAAACAAACATCATGCTTATAAACAAGCAAACACATAAAAGCAAGATCCATCGTAGCTGAATTTTAGGTTGTACCTTGATGTTAGCACTGAAAATAAGCAATGTCTTTGGAGCCATTGGGTTTCCATCTGCCTCAGAACATATTGGAGCAACATGTTAGAATCACTTGTCAAGGTTAAGGGACACATGGCCCTTTAGGGCATAGTTTGATGACGTGACTTTTCACATTTCTAGCAGAAGTCATGAGAAGGGGAAAAAAAATCACACACTGTCAGTAAACATCTGTGCCAATCAACTACACAAGAATTTTCAGGTTACTTACGTCAGTAATATGACAAGGTCTCCTTGTTTTTGTAACTTGGAACTGCTCCCACAATAGTGAATAAAAAAAATGACATTGCATATACAGTATATACATTTATTATTACTATTTTTAATATAACATAACTTATTTTTCCCAGGAACCCTTGCAAGAATTTTGGGGTTTTCTGTGTAACAATTGGAGGCCATGGCTCTGGTCAAGCATACTGATGAGGTCGCGTACTACTCAAACAAGTTTTCATATTGTCAGATAAGCAGTATTCTTTTAACAGGCAGTGTCAAGGCAGGTGGCATCTTAACATTCATGAGTCATTCCAGAGGCAGAGATCATAATGTAAATGGAAGGTTGAGGTTGTCAGAAATTAGATGTATGTAAAATAAGGACATGAGGTCAAAGCAGGTGTAAAGCAGGTGAAGAACAGGAATCAGGGAGCAGACTGGAAAAGTAACCAAATTGGCAATCATGAATGTCAAACAAACAGAAACAGAATCTAGGTGCAGAAGATCCACTCAATGTACCAACACCCTGAGGGAAGAAGGTGTTTACAGTTCCCTGCAAATCTGGTTGTTGTGCTGCAAGTGGATGCTCATGGACAAATAAGGACCTTAGTCAGCAGTATTTGTGCTATTTTTGTTTAGAGAATATATGTAGTAACAACAGTTTGTGCAGCAAATTGCAAGTAAAGGGAAGTATTACAGTTACAATATAAATCAAGAAAAGAGGGTTAGGAGGGTCCTGCTCATGAGAGCTTACAATCTAAAAGGGAGGGTCAAGTAATACAAAAAGGTAATAACTGTGTGGGGATGAGCTGATGGAGAAAGTAATGCCTCGTACACACGATCAGTCCATCCAAAGAGAACAGTCCGAAGGACCATTGTCATTGGTTAACCGATGAAGCTGACTGATGGTCTGATGTGCCTACACACCATAGGTTAAATAACCGATCGTGTCAGAACGCGGTGACGTAAAACACAACGGCGTGCTGAAAAAAACAAAGTTCAATGCTTCCAAGCATGCGTCGACTTGATTCTGAGCATGCATGGGTTTTTAACCGATGCTTTTGCATACTAACAATCGGTTTTGACCTATCGGTTAGGCGTCCATCAGTTAAATTTTAAAGCAAGTTCCTATTTTTTTGACCGAAGGTTAACTAACCGATGGGGCCCACACAGGATCGGTATGGACCGATCGTGTGTACGCGGCCTAAAAGTTCATACCAGAAAGCGAGTCAGTCAGTTCCTGAATGATTACTGACGCTCCCCACCCTCCCCACCAGCAGAACACAAAAGCGCTGCAGGAGGGATTCCCCCATCAACACTGACTGTGTTTATGATGGAATCAATCATTTTTATTTCCTTCCATCCATGGTAGAAGGAAAGAAAATTGCATAATCTATGGCCTGCCTTGGGTAGAGGAAACTGGACAGATTGAGGCAGTGCGTTCAAGAGATGAGAGAGGCTCTGGACAAGTCCTGAAGATGATGAAGGGGCTAAAGAGCAGGAAGACTTGGTAGGAGGGAAATGAAAAGTTTAGGTAATATTTTGAGATGAGGTTGGTGATGCAGCTTAGACAGAGTTGTGTGTGGCTTTGTATGTTGTTAATAGAATTTTGAATTGTATTTGTTGGGCTAACAAAAGCTAATGATGGTATGGGCATAGAAGGGGTGGCAGACACTAATGCCTCGTACACACGGTCGGACTTTTGACCGTGCAAAAGTCTGTTGTGAGTCTGTCGGAAGTCCAATGGAAAGAAAGATAACAGATTCTCTATCTAAGGTCCGTCGGAGGCTACACACGGCCAGACTTTCCGAGAAAAAAAGCCTGTCTGACTTTTTTTCTTAGAAAGTCTGGCCGTGTGTACGAGGCATTAGTGGTTATTATGGTGGATGAGTCTAGCAGCAGCACATATTATAGACTTAATGGAGGATAGCCTGTGCAGCGATAGGCTAACAAGGAGGGAGGGAGTTAGTAGTTTAGTGGGTGATTTAATTGCTTAAGAAGGCGGGTGTTTTGTAAACATTCTGGAGGTAAAGGTAACACCACCTGGACAGTGATTGGATATGAGGCTGAAAGGACATGCCAGAGTCCAGAATTACACATAGCACCCTGGCATGAGGGGAGTAACTTATAGTTGTGTTAATTATCTTGATAGAAAACGTTGGGCGAATAGGAAGGAAATATTAGCTCAGTTTTGGAAGGGGTTTAGGCAGTGGTGTGAAATTTATATGAACATGTATCTTAGTAAATTAGTGATGTTCACAGAGACTGAAGGGGCAAGCTGAATAGCACAGAGATACAATTTGATGTTATCAGCATAGAGACAGTATTGGAAGCCATGAAAGGGTACCAAATGACCAGAGTGGGAGGTGTAGATGGAAAATGGAAGAGAACCAAGGACAGATCTTTGGGGAAGAAAGAAATGAAAAGAGGAGAGAAGGAGATAGAGTTGTAGGTGATACTCAAGAAGCCCTTAGAGAGATAGGAGTCTAAAGATCACACCCTTGGAGGCTACGATAGTGTATATTTTGAAGAGGAGCAATTGGTCAACTGTATCAAAGGCAGTATAAGGGTCTAATAGCACGAGTATGGAGTAGCAGTTATTGGTTTTGGCACTTAGTAGGTTGTTGGTGAGTTTTCCAGTTTCAGACTGTAATAGGTCAAGAACATAGTCATGCTGAGGTAGCAGCACACAGAGTTTTAGACTTGGTTTTCTAGAAGTTGGGATACAAACAGGAGCAAGGAGATGAGTCCTAATTTGTTCAGACTTGTTGGGTCAAGTAAGTACTTTATAAGTATGGGGGTGACCAATACATGTTTTAAAGGTGAAGGGAAGATGCCAGTAGTAATGGAGAGTTTGAAGATGTGAGAGCAATACAGCAAGAGGGTGACTGGAGTAGTTGTGGGGTGGAGGTGATTAGATGGTTATCAGAGAAACGTTTAGCAACCTCCCCTGTAGAAACAGGGTTAAAAGAGTAAAACATTGAACATGAAGTTAAACATGAAATGTTATTAAGTGTGAGAAATAACTGGGCGGTGGAAATCTCATCATGAACTGCATCTTTTTTTCAAATGATTGGCAATGTCACATATCTGTAGTGATATGACTTTAACTTCTATTTTGGAGAGGCAAGCTGATCCTTGAATTGAACTTTGAAGTGTTATAAGATTTTTAGAAAGAAAGAAAGGAAAGCTGTTATTGTAACAATGAAAAAATAGATTATTATATTTTAGGATTCCTATATGTTGTGATTGGTCATTTGACGTGATCATTGTATTTATTATTTCAGGAACCACACATTTTTCTCATATGTTTCTTAATCACTAACATATTAACCCAGATAAACAACATTTCTGCCTTAAATAATAGCTCCTTATAAAAATTTAAATTGGAATGTGAAGCTTCTGATGACACCGCTACTTTAACATCTTGTGACTAAAGCAATCTGTTCAAAAAAACTATTTCAGTGCATGATTTTCACCTTTTATTTGCCCTCATCAGGATTCCTCATGGGGAGAGTATAAATCATAATAACACCACTAGCAAACAAGCAGTAAAAAGTTCTGAGTAATTTATAATGGAAGTATTCTTTCCTTGAGTTTCTAAAAGCACGGCTATTACATTTTGGAGGTGTCAGCCTTCTAAAGAGAAAGTGATAAGGTCTAAAACCATATTATTCATCACGCTGTGAAGCCTACTATAAGAAATGTAGAGTCTTGGTTTAAGCAGGTTTCCAGGATGCAACCATGAAGAATCAATAATGCATTTTCCATTTTTAAAATACAATGCATACAATGTTTTTCCTCTTGCAGTCTTTTTATTTTGGTTTTCTGCCAATTCTCCTATTTTACGTATAAGCTATATAGACAAAATATAAAGCATTTAAGTCATAAAGATGTTTGCATTCAGTTCCAGCGAATGGGTCCATAATAGGGATGAGCTTCGAGTTTGGCGAACAACGAACAATTTCGGGGACCTTAGACCCAAGTATCCCATATATTAATCTTAAGGATGAAGGTACCCCTCATTATAATATTAATTTATTTTACCCCTGAGGCTTCTTTTCATATTATTTAAGGTGGATAACACACCTGGGCCCCTGTATGGTAGCTTGTGATTGGCGCTTGGCCGTGCCTCCAGCATGCTGCCTACGTACTACTCCTCAGTCTATCTGGGGAGCAGCCTCTTTTCTACTCAGCATTACCTATTTATATATTGGTTCCACTATTTGGTGTAACCCTGTGTTCGAACTGTGGCGACAAGGCCGGGCATTGTCTGGCCACTCCTTGATGTCTTGTCCGTTTGCGCCACTGGTCTGATTACCCTCAGACCAGACACAGCAACTCAGGACCGCTCCTCAGATTGGGAACCCAGTCTGTCCCAAGGCATATTACCATTGCAGGGACATACGCTGCTTTTTCGAGTCTAAGCCCCTATTCAGCCCTATTGAGATAGTGTGTTTATTAACACACATCTGCCCCAACGGGTATGAAATGAAACCATCACCTGCCAGACCTTTATATGCTCACCACCTTACGTCCACAAATAACGCTATAGGTTACCCCTGTGTCTCTTCTCCAACAGGCACTCATACTTTATATACATTATTTGATGTTCTGTATTTGTATCTACACAATAATACAATGCTTATATTTGTAAATGCCGTCTATGTTGTCATTTACAGGTGCATTGCTCACCATTCTCTGCCCATTTTTTTGGGGGTCGGCACGGCGTTTCCAGACACCCCTTTCCCTCCTCCCCCACCCCACCCTCTTCCTCCCCCCTCCCTTCCTTGTCCTGTCCTTTTCGCCCCCTTCCCGCCCCCTGGTGACCTTAGGCCCGCCCTTGTGATGTTTGCGGCTCCCCTCCAGGAGCTGTCACTCACGCGGCATTGGCTTGGTGCGGGTCTCCGCCCCCACCATTCCGACACCAACGTATGACACAACGCACGTTTACGCATTGACGTCATACCCACGGCCCCACGTCAGTGACGCTGCAGCGCGGCTTCCGCCTGCCTGGATCAGCGTCACTGTACTTTCCGGACACTTAAATAGGACCCTGTTCTCTCCGGTGACCACCTTCGCCGGACCCTGGGACTGCTGTGTCTCTACCCAGCCAAGTGTAAGTTCTCCTTGTGCTTATGCACTATACTTCATCCTCAGCCAGCCTTAGCCATTTTGTTTCCCCCTCTCACTTCTTCCCCCCCCCTCATTTTGCTACCCATTCTTACATGTTTTTTTATCCCCTTGCAGGCACCGCTTGTCTTGCAGCATCATTACCCTGATGCTTTGCCTGGACCACGTCTGGTCCCTTCTAACAATATACACACCTACTAACCTGGCACAGTTGTACCCCAATATGTGCCACCACCACTGGGTTCCTGTCCCCGGGATCCCCTTATCCACTATTACCTCCCTTGTCCCGAAGGTATTTACACACTGTACTTCTTATTTTTATTTCTTAATTTTTTCACCCACCCACTTTGCTCACCTCCCATACCTTTCCCCATTCACTCCCTTTCCCTGCCCTCTCCCCCCCCCTTCTCCCCCCCATTTTCTTTGCTGTCTTTTTCCTGTCTCTTCCCTCCCGTATCCCCCTTTCCAACCCAGCTTTCACACCCTCCTTCTTTTCCCCCCACCCTCACCCCAACCCCCTTCCCCCCCCTCCCCGCCTCTCCCCTGTGCCCCCTTGTTCCCCAGGTTCCCCCACTCTCCTCACTCACCCCACACTCACTCCCTACCTTCCATTTATTTTTTCTTTGCAGTGCTCACACCTGGCACCCGTCCCTCACTTCACGCCGCGGCCCCCTCCCCTCCCCCCCACCCCCTATTCCCTTCGGCCCTAGGCCTGGCTTCGTTGATTAAAATGTATACATCTATACACGAAAAACAGGTCCCTCCACACATGTGTCCTTGCTGGCCACCGTAGGGGGTTTTTGTCTGGTCCCGCTTGCTGTACCCCTCGGGCGGACTTTTTTAGGTGAGCAATTTAACCTCCCTTTTTTTCCCCTTGTCTACTTACAGTGTTGTTTTAAAGTACTGATGTACTGTTGAATTGTTTCTAGATCTTCTCCTGATGAAGCGGTGTAAATCCGCGAAACTAGTTGAGACACTGTTACAACCCTCAACCCATCGTTATGTCTTCCCACTCCGGGGACCTCAACTTTGGCGCTGTTGGATGGTTGTCACAATTTTTATCCTGTAACTGTCTGTATATGTCTTTAAATAAAAACTATTAATTTTTTTATTTCTTTCTTACTCCATTCTGTAACTTTTTTACTGGTACCGCAATAGTCCTAACTGGCCCCTCACTCCCTTTCCTGATTCTTTGGTTCGGGGACCTTAGACCCAAGTATCCCATAGAACAATTTGAGGTGTTCGCGGCAAATTCGAAAAGCCACGGAACACCCTGTTAAAGTCTATGGGAGAAATCTAAAGTGCTAATTTTAAAGGCTAATATGAAAGTTATTGTCCTAAAAAGTTTTTGGGGACCTGGGTCCTGTCCCAGGGGACATGTATCAATGCAAAAAAAAAATTAAAAACTGCAGTTTTTTCAGGAGCAGTGAATTTAATAATGCTAAAAGTGAAACAATAAAAGTGAAATATTCCTTTAAATTTCATACCTAGGGGGGGTGTAAAGTTAGCATGTGAAATAGCGCATGTTTCCCGTACTTAGAACTGTCTCTGCACAAAGTGTAATTTCTGAAAGAAAAAAAGACATTTAAAACTGACTTGCGGCTATAATGAATTGTCGGCTCTGGCAATTCAGAGCGAATTCATTCATAAAAAAAAAAATTGCGTGGGGGTCCCCCCAAATTCAATTAACAGGCCCTTCAGGTCTGGAATGGATATTAAGGGGAACCCCGCCGTCAATTTAAAAACAAATGACGTGGGGTTCCCCCCAAATATTCATTCCAGACCCTTCAGGTCTGGTGTGGATTTTAAGGGGAACTCCACCCCAAATTTAAAAAAAAAATGGCGTGGAGTTCCCCCAAAAATACACCACCAGACCCCTTATCCGAGCACGTTAACCTGGCCGGCCGCAGAAAAGAGGGGGGACAGAGTGCGCCCCCCCTTCTCCTGAACCGTACCAGGCCACATGCCCTTAACATGGGGAGGATGTCCTCATGTTGATGGGGACAAGGGCCTCATCCCCACAACCCTTGCCCGGTGGTTGTGGGGGTCTGCGGGCGGGGGGCTTATCAGAATTTGGAAGACCCCTTTAACAAAGGGGACCCCCAGATCCTGCCCCCCCTATGTGAATTGGTAATGGGATAAATTGTACCCCTACCATTTCACGAAGGAAGTGTAAATAGTTGGAAAAAACACACACACACACCGTAGAGAAAAGTCCTTTATCTCCTTTATCTCTCCTCCGGAGAGAGGAGGTCGGCGTGGCTGCGCTCTGGATGGATGGATCTTCTCATCGCTGGACCGGAGATCACCGGTCGCTGGATACAGACAACGTTGGAGCAGGGAGCTGGGACTGAGTAGATTACCACCGCTGGATTTTTTTTCTTTTTTTTTAATTAATAAAGGACTTTTTTCTACGGTGTGCGTGTGTTTTTTCCCACTATGTACACTTCCTTCGTGAAATGGTAGGGGTAAAATGTACCCCATTACCAATTCACATAGGGGGGGCCAGGATCTGGGGGTCCCCTTTGTAAAAGGGGTCTTCCAGATTCTGATAAGCCCCCCACCCGCAGACCCCCACAACCACCGGGCAAGGGTTGTAGGGATGAGGCCCTTGTCCCTATCAACATGGGGACATCCTCCCCATGTTGAGGGCATGTGGTCTGGTACGGTTCAGGAGAGGGGGGCCGCACTCTGTCCCCCCCTCTTTTTTGCGGCCGGCCAGGTTAACACGCTCGGATAAGGGGTCTGGTGTGGATTTTTGGGGGAACTCCACGCCATTTTTTTTATTTGGGGTGGAGTTCCCCTTAAAATCCACACCAGACCTGAAGGGTCTGAAATGGATATTTGGGAGGCCACCTCACGTAAAATTGTTTTTAAACTGACAGCTGGGGTTCCCCTTAATATCCATTCCAGACCTGAAAGGCCTGGTAATTGAATTTGGGGGGACCTCCACGCTATTTTTTTTTTTTTATGAATGAATTCGCTCTGAATTGCCAGAGCCGACAATTCATTATAGCCGCAAGTCAGTTTTAAATGTCTTTTTTTCTTTCAGAAATTACACTTTGTGCAGAGACAGTTCTAAGTACGGGAAACATGCGCTATTTCACATGCTAACTTTACACCCCCCAGGTACGAAATTTAAAGGAATATTTCACTTTTATTGTTTCACTTTTAGCATTATTAAATTCACTTCTCCCGAAAAAAATGCAGTTTTTAAAACTTTTTTTGCATTGATACATTTCCCCTGGGACAGGACCCAGGTCCACAAACACTTTTTAGGACAATAACTTGCATATTAGCCTTTAAAATTAGCACTTTAGATTTCAAACGTTCGAGTCCCATAGACTTTAATAGGGTTCTAAAGTTCACAGAAACATTTGGTGTGTTCGCAAGTTCTGGTGCAAACCGAACAGGGGGTGTTCCGCTCATCCCTAGTCCATAATAAATGTACCAAATTAGACAAGAGTAATAACTTACATTCTACCCCTATCGGCCAGTTATGTTCTTATTATTCTTACGTTGTAGTTTGGTCACTAAGGATGGACATACAGTATGTGGGAAATATGTCTGGCAGTTCCAAACACACAGAATGATCATATGTGCTATTGCTTCGTTAAAATTATTACCTCATCACTTTCTTCTTCCATATTATTGCCTCAGCATGCCATGACAGATCATGTTCAAATCTAGTTACAATCAGGGGCGGATCCAGAGTCTAATCTTGGGAGGGGCACTGCCAAAACTTGTAGGGGCAATGGCTGTTAGCCCTTCAATCATCATGGCACCAGGAAAGGGTGGATGCAGCCAGGTGGAAGGAGGAAAGGGTGGATGCAGCCAGGTGGAGGGGAGGACAGGGGGGTTGCAGCCAGGTGGAGGGGAGGACAGGGAGGTTGCAGCCAGGTGGAGGGGATGACAGGGGGGTTACAGCCAGGTGGAGGGGAGGACAGGGTGGTTGCAGCCAGGTGGAGGGGAGGACAGGGTGATTGCAGCCAGGTGGAGGGGAGGACAGGGGGGTTGCAGCCAGGTGGAGGGAGGAAAGGGTGGATGCAGCCAGGTGGAGGGGAGGACAGGATGGTTTCAGACAGGTGGAGGGGAGGAAAGGGGGGTTGCAGTCAAGGGGAGGTAAGTTCTTACCTTGGACAATAATGATAGAATCACTGACTCCCTCAACCCTACAGCCTCATGGACCCTCTTCTTCTCTCTTCCCCCTCCTGCTTGGCATGTTGGGGGCTGCAGTCCTCTCAGGGAATCATCCTGGGGCCTGCTGGTACTACATGTCCCATAATGCTCTTGGTTCTAGTTTATTTTGGCATGTAGAGAGCTTTGAAAAATACATACAAGAGAATATCAATCCCTATGGGCTTCGTATTCAAATATTTCCTATGCTCGACAATGTGAACCCAGAATTTCGGAAGAAATGGGAGCACAATTTGCAGCTATGCACCTCTAATATAATGAAACTATTAATTGAAAAGTATAAAACCAGGTCAGGACTAGTTGAGAGGGACATTGATGAGGTCTATACTAAATTGAAGCCTTTTTTAGGCCTTCCTGCCTTCAAGGACCAAGAGGCAAAAATCAAGGGTCATCTCGATCAAGTAACGAGTGAAACCCTCCAAAAAAAAGAAAAACGTTTTGGAGAGATAAAATTGCCTTTCAAGAGGGAAAAGCTTATAGATGGCAATCAGCTTATCCTATTCAGAATTCTAGCAAAGGAACAAACAAACTCATGTCCAATAGAGGTCCTAAATCCATGTCCAATGTTCCTGCTTCACTCCCACCTCAAAGTCTTCCCAGAAATAGGAATAACAAACCTAAGCGCCCATTGTCAGGAGAAGACTCAAATGTATCCAAGAAGCATATCACACAACCACCTAGGCCTACTACAGTCTCTGGGGGTGTTGATAGCTGCAATTTACGGGGCGATTCCCCTGCTCAATTTTCTGAATTTTCCAACTCAGGTTCCTTTACTTCCCAGCATTTGGGTATACAATCCACCCATGAGGGCCTTCGGCCTACAATCAGAGAAACTAGCGATACAGGGTTTTTTCCTCAGGTGCCTCATACACCGCTGGCAACTCGGGGGGGGGGATGATGAGGGTACATGCACTGACTCTGGCATGGACATCATCAACCTCTCAAGTTATGAGCTTACACCTGACGGGTGTAAAAAAGGGCCGTACTAGCCAAAGGACTAAGTTTCTGTTGTCCCAATGCTCAGCTAGATACGTTTGAGATTATCAAGGTTTTTCATTTATTCGCTAGGAAAATAATATTTAAAAGTCTATATTCGAAACAAAAACATGAGGTGCCACATTTAACGACTCAACAATATAAGGATGATCTGGAGCTACTTTTATCTCTGTCTGAGGAATGTGACTCCATGGATCTTACTGATAAAATTGATCTTGAAAATCTACTACAAGAATCCGAGTTGGTAGACACTCCATGTAGACCGGTTGGTCAACTAAAAAACAAATCAGACAAATTTCCTCCATTGCAGACCAATCCTAACTTGGCTGCTTTTGTAGCACTCACATCCGCTGAAATTAAAAAAGTGCACAAACCCATGTTTATTGGTAATCTGACTCCTAACCAATGCAAAGCCCTTGAGAAATTAAAAAATTGTAACTCTCTGACTATAAAACCATCGAACAAAGGTGGGAACATTGTGATCATGACTAACGATCAATATAAAAATATGTGCCTTAAAATTCGGTCCAATAGAGATTAGTATTCATCCATCTCTAGAACAAATATTTCGAAGTTTGAAACACAATTCTACGCACTGATCGATGGAGCCTTTGCTCGGGGTGTAATTAATCAAGACACCTGGGAGTTTTTGCAAACTAAATATCCCAAGGTACCCACCTTTTACTATCTCCCGAAGGTCCACAAAAGCTTGGTGGACCCACCAGGGAGGCCTATTGTGTCAGGCAATGGTGCTCTGACAGAAAATCTGAGCATTTATTCTGATGCACATCTAAGACTATTTGTGATACGACTACCTTCTTACATCAAGGATACTATCCATTTTGTTGAAAAAAATGGAGGCCCTACATGTGTCTAAACAAACCC
The DNA here is from genome assembly GCF_905171775.1 of Rana temporaria. Taxonomy (NCBI): domain Eukaryota; kingdom Metazoa; phylum Chordata; class Amphibia; order Anura; family Ranidae; genus Rana; species Rana temporaria. The sequence goes on from NC_053492.1 coordinate 195,827,406, forward strand.
TATTGGTGGCAATCGACGTTGAAGCCCTCTAAAGCTCCATCCCCCACGTTTTGGGGGTTGTGGCTATTAGACGGGTCATTGCCCCCATCTTTTGGGCTGATCGTAAATTGGGCGAATTTATTATTATGGCCCTCTAGTTTGTTTTGGACCATGGTATTTTTTCTTTCGATGGCTCCCACTTTCTCCAGGTGCAGGGGGTTGTGATGGGGACTTCATGTGCCCCATCGTATGCCAACCTGTACCTGGGGGAGTGGGAGAAATTCTTTTTGACCAGCGAGGTTGCACGGCCCTGGACTCATCATGTGGCGGCTTGGCTCCGTTACATTGATGATGCCCTAGTGTTGTGGGAGGGATCCGCTGAGGATCTAGACAATTTTGTCTCCATCATGAACTCCAATGAGTTCAATCTCAAGTTCACTGTTGTTTCCAGCAAGAATGAAATTGCATTCCTAGATGTCACACTGTCTAAAAAAGGTGACGGGAGTTTGTCGACTGGTTTGTATAGGAAACCCACGGCTGGCAACACAGTACTTCATGCAACTAGTGCTCACCCTGTAGCACTTATTAATTCAATTCCATACAGTCAATATCTCCGTCTCAAACTGAACTGCTCCAACCAGGAGGTGTTCCTCTTGGAAGCTGCGGCCCTAAGAGACAGACTGCTACAGAGAGGGTACTCCCGAAAATGCCTGAAAAAGGCCTTTAGGCGAGCAGATGGGCAGACCAGACGTAAATTATCTGATACCAAGAAAAAACAAGGTGATGGTACAGACACTGTAAGAATCATTACCAAATACCATGGCCAGCACCAAGTGGTTAAGGGCATCATAAAAAAGTTCTGGCACCTTCTGTCTATCGACCCCTCACTGGGCCCCTTTGTATCCAAGGAACCTGCAATCACTTACTGGCGGGCATCCTCTCTCAGGGACCAGTTGGTTAAAAGTGAATTTAAGGGAGTATTCAGAAAAGATCTGTGCAAAAGATGGGGTACCTTCACTTGTGGTGGGTGCTCAATCTGCCAGTACATGAATACTAAGCAAGATACGATTTTACCAAATGGTCGATCATACAGGCCTTGCCACTTTGCAAATTGCAAGACTGCAGGGGTAGTCTACTTATTCACATGTAATTGTGACAGATTCTATGTCAGAAAAACGAAACTTCCATTCCATAAACGAGCCTCTAGACACATCAGCTCAATGAAAACAGCCAACCCTGATGTCCGCCTAGGGAGACATGTGGCACTCCAACACGGAGGGAGGTTTCCAAAGGTTAAATTCCTCATCCTCGACAGGATCCACCCTAGCCCTAGAGGACGGAATTGGAACAAAATATTGCTCCAGCGAGAAACCTGCTGGATTGTGGACCTCTGGGCCAATACCTCCCCAGGTTTAAACAAATTAATTAGCTTCAGACCATTTTTAGAAGGGTTCGCTTCGGGAGGGTGTGAAAAGGAATGATTGGGTAGTTTGTTTGTTCTATTATATGTTTTGACCTCATTTATGATGTTTTTTCTTTATGTATCTTTTGGTGTAATTTGATTTTGCCTCTACTATGTGAAATTTGCCATTACTGTATACTTTCTCTCTGTAAACTCTGAATGAACCATGACGGGCCGGATTTTTATCTGGTGGTGACTTTTTATCCAGTGGATTGAGCCCCTTTACCTCTCTCCTGCCTGGCGCACGTGGGCCGACCCCTTATTTGGGGGCGGCCGACTGATTGCCCTGGTTGCTGCCGCCCACTGATTTTCCTTGGGTGGTAGGTGACCTTGGGGTCATTTTTTGCGGCGGCAGATGGACCATTGGGACATTTTCCGATCCAGGGATGATTCTCCTTTCCTGTGGGTCGGCTTGCCCCTTGTGCCTTCTGGGTCATTTTTGGGCCCTTTTTAGGTGTCACTCTGAGGGCTTGCTTTGGGGCATTACCACTTTCTGCCCCTATCCTTAGCGCACTTCTCTCCTGATTTGGCAGATTCTTGATGTTATTTGCAGGATTCTACGCTGTGGGATTTCTTTACAATTTGAGTAAATTTCAATATTTAAGACCTGCCCCAGTTGGTATTTTTTCCCAGCTGGTCTAAAATCTCCCTTGGGTGTTCACTATGAATCAATGCTGGGAGCGATATATGTATCCATGCACAGCTAGCCTAGTTGGGTGGTATATGGGGACTTTATAGAATTTTGAGCCTTGGGGTGCCGTTTTGGCCCATTAGGGGTGATACATTTTTCCCCCCGATTTAACATAATTGTTTTGGCTGTGTTGGTCGGTATGCCGTCCAGTTGGTGGCGTCTGTTTATTTGACCCCACCTCCTCCATGGCATCCTCACCCCTGGCCTGTGTGCGTGCTTTCTAATGATGTATGCGTGCACACGCTCTTATGTCATTGGGGTCCCTGGCAGTGGTGGGCGGTGCTGTGCGCTCACTGCTATCTTGCGTGGTGCGCGCGGTCCTGCCTCGTTTGGCTCCGCCTTGCTTGGTTTCCCCTGTGTGGCTCCCATCCCCTCTATCTCCCTGGATACCGGGAGACGCTATGCGTTGCCGCGTAATGACGCGGCGCGCATGACCACGCCCCCCTCCTCCTCCTCCTTGCCCTCCCCTATAAAAGATCACTGCCATCTAACAGATCTGTTACGGCAGATGGTGGTGATACTTCTAACACAGCACAACTATTGGAAAGGTACTATATATCTAGCATGCCACCACTCCTCCATTGTGAGCAGGGTGTTTGCTTGCATGCTGTGTTTTCTTTTTTGGGGGGTATTTTGTTAGGCTTTTGCCTGGATGCCATTACTAATACTTAGTCTGGTCTCCATACAGTGTATCCAGACGCTCACTCCTGACATCTTTGGCCACAACCCAGCATTACACCCTTTTCCAAAGCTTATAGGTACGTTTCCTGCCTCCAAAGAATACAAAATATCTCTCTTTTTTCCATATTATGCACATATTTTCCTCATTATATTATTTACATAGGTATCCTGAAGGGATTTTGTTTTAATCCTGTAGCATACAATTTATAAACAATGTTCTCGAGATTACTACAAATATGCTTATTTACATATATATTGTTTTGCCCATATGTAAAGCGCTGCGCAAACTGTTGGCGCTATATAAATCCTGTATAATAATAATAATAATAATTTAGGAGCGATACGTACGCTTTGTACACTGTTGTGACAACCTTGGGCTTGTTTGGAGAGAGGGAGGTCTTGCTGTCCTACTGGGTGCCCCTATTTTCCAGTTCTAAGGGGCCTTGTTTGCCACTGCCTAGATGTTTGCCGGCTCAGCCATGAGTTCATATATATGGTGACGGGTATGATACATGTATTATGCAGCTTCAATGTTCTCCTATTTTGTACAAAAGTAATTCATGCAATATTTTGGAACACGTTTATTTGTGTCATATACAGTGTGACCCCACACGGACACTGGCCGCTGATGAAGGGACAAGGTCTCGAAACGCGTAGGACCTGAATGAACCCCTGTGGACAAGTCAGACACCTATCCATGAACCTTCATTTTTAATATTTATATTTTTTGTATTCATTGTATAATAAACTTTTATTACTATTACTACGCTTTCGATTTAATGAGCTGTTACCGTTAAAGCCCCACCCTGGGGGATTTCTCTTTTTCCTTTTTCTGGTCCTAGTTTACCAGCCATTGGCTCTGAATGTAGCCAATAGCAGCAGGCATTGCCGGGTGAATGAGAGCTATTTGGCTCAAAGAGGAGAGGGAAGGGTGGAAATCCCCCGCAGCTGCAGCTCTGCCTGTGTCCCTTCACAGAGAGCCTGTCAGCAATGGCTGATGTGGTCGGCATCAGCATCAGCACAGCCTGCAGTGCTCACTATTTTCTCAGGGGGGGGGGTCTGCCCCTGGTTACAATTGATAATGTAGATCTGCCTGCAGAGCACAAACAGGGTTAATTATGGCAAACACAGCTGTCGGGCTCCCTTATAAGCGAAGTAGAACTAGTAGGATTTCACTGCACCGGAGGATCCAGAATAGCACAGCTAAAAAAAGTTATAAAATGTATTTATTTTTTCAGTTATGCTATGTGAATAAAAGCATATGGCAAATATAAAGTGGGTGCTAGACCAATTTGGCTGCAAAAGTGGAAATACACTTTTAAAAAGCAGGGATAATATTTTAAGGTAGGTAAAGTAGGCACAGAGCTGTTGTATAGTTAAATTTGATTCAGGCATCTCAGTATCAATAACATTGGGTCACGACAGGTCTAACGTGCTGACAATGACTTAATTTGCTTTTCTCTCTTTAAGTATTGTTCAGGGTCTGTATCTTCTTCCTGGACTTAAATGCTGGCTCAGAAAGGACACAACCATGAAAATCCTGGTGCATTTGCAGCTCTGACTCAGATCAACCCCTTGCTTCAGCCTCTGTCCTTGAGAATTGCTACAAAGTTAAAGTGTTGTAAAGTGATCAGTGGGGAGCCTAGGCAAAAATCACTGGACTGGAGGGCTTTTTATTTTAATAAAATGTACATAGTTACATAATTAGTCAGGTTGAAAAAAGGACACAAGTCCATCCATCTACACAATCCTATACCCAGGGTTGATCCAGAGGAAGGCCCCATACACACGAGAGGATTTATCCGCGGATACGGTCCAGCGAACCGTATCCACGGATAAATCCTCTCGAGGATTTGCGCGGATTTCTATGCGATGGAGTGTACTCACTATCGAATCGAAATCCGCGCCAAAATCCTCTGGCGATGACGTGTCGCGCCGTCGCCGCGATTATGATGCGGCGACGTGCGCGACGCTGTCATATAAGGAATTCCACGCATGAGTCGAATCATTACGACGCATGCGGGGGATCCCTTCGGACGGATGGATCCGGTGAGTCTGTACAGACCAGCGGATCCATCCGTTGGGATGGATTCCAGCGGATAGATTTGATAGCATGTCATCAAATATTTATTCGCTGGAAATACATCCCAGGGGATAAATATCCGCGGAAACAGATCCGCTGGAGTGTACACACCATAGGATCTATCCGCTGAAACCCATTCGCTGGGATTTTTCAGCGGATGGATTCTATCGTGTGTATGGGGCTGAAGACAAAAAAAGCATGATCCAATTTGCTCCAGCTGGGGAAAAAAAATTCTTCCTAAATCCTCAAAAGGCATTAGGATAGTCCATGAATTAACAATCTTTGATGTTATTACCTATACATGTTAATATCCAATTATATTTTTTGTGCACCTCGGAATGCATACAGGTCTTTTAAAAAACAAATGTCAAAGTTCCAGCAAATATCAAAGTTCCAGCTAAAAACATGGCAAAATGTCTATATTTGGCAAAACAGAAAAAAACGAAAGTATCCGAAAAATAGGCATCAATAAAGGAAGGAACCAAATCCAGGCACTAAAGACAAAAATAAAACTGCATGACAAAATATTATGCTGCCCATGCTGATGAAAAACTGGAGTAAGTGAGCATGGTGAACATGTAATGTGTATAGGAAGAAGTACAAGGGGGGTGCTGCAGAGCAGCCTACAGCACCAACAATGTATGTAAGGAGACAAGTACAAAAACAGACATGAACCCAGTGTAAAGTCACCAAATAAATGTGTACACCCCTCACATTTTTTTAAATATTTTATTATATCTTTTCATGTGACAACACTGAAGAAATTATACTTTGTTACAATGTAAAGTAGTGAGTGTACAACTTGTACAGTGTAAATTTAATGTCCCCTCAAAATGACTCAACACACAGCCATTAATGTCTAAACCGCTGTCAACAAGAGTACACCCCTAAGTAAAAATGTCCAAGTTAGGCCCAAAATGTCAACATTTTGTGTGACCACTGACCACCATTATTTTCCAGCACTGCCTTAACCCTCTTGGGCATGGAGTTCATCAGAGTTCCACAGGTTGCCACTGGAGCCCTCTTCCACTCCTCCATGACGATATCACAAAGCTGGTGGATGTTAAAGACCTTGCGCTCTTCCACCTTCGTTTGAAGATACCCCATCAATAGGGTCTGGAGACATGCTTGGCCAGTCCATTACCTATACCCTCAGCGTCTTTAGCAAGGCAGTGTGTTTGGGGTCATTATCTTGTTGGAATACTGCTCTGAAGCCCAATCTTCAGAGGGAGGGAATCATGCTCTGCTTCAGTATGTCACAGTACAGTTGGCATTCATGTTTCCCTTAATGAACTGTAACTCCCCAGTGCAGCACTCATGCAACCCCAGACCATGACACTCCCTCCACCATGCTTGACTGTAAGCAAGACACACTTGTCTTTGTACTCCTCACCTGGTTACTGCCACACACGCTTGACAACATCTGAAGCAAATTAGTTTATCTTGGTCTCATTAGATCACAGGACACAATCTATATAAAGCTAATATTTTATATTATATTTATTTTCTTCTTCTTATGCTAGGTGGTGACGGATTAGACGAGAAGTAGAAGTGATTTAGATCTAAATGCCTGTATTAGCTTTATATAGATTGTAGTAGATTTAGCCTGTGGAGGGTTAATTTTGAGTGGCAATGGGATTATGGGATACACCTGTGAGGTTACACCCTGTGGTGTTGGCATAAAGGTATGATGTATTTGGCAGATTGTTGCACAAAGCCTGATGAAGAGCATGGTATGCTCGTAACTGTACAGTAGCATTGTTACAAAATAATTTGTCTTGAAAAGCAACCAGTAAACTATTGCATTGGAGAACATGTCCCGTCATCTTTTTCTACTATATAGATATATGAAAATACTATAGCAAATTACTTTGATCTTTGTGAGTATGCCCTCCCCCAAGCATGTTATATTCTCCCGAAGCACAGTCTCACTTTAGAAATGCTGTAAGACAGTAATAATTATATTGCTCTGCTTCTTATGTAATTGAATTCATTATTTCTGTCTTTCCAGAGTTAAAGAAGATTCTGAGTGCTGTAATTTATTTTCTCCAACACTCTACGATGACCTCAGGTAGCCACAGGAGGTTTAAATGACGGTTGTCAGTTTTCTTCAGTTGCTCAATTCTGATAAGCGGCTGAACCTTGAAAGCATTTACCTGTAAACATAGTTAAAAAATGTACACAGCTCAAAAAGTAGTTTGAGTTTACTGGTCGGAAAAAAATGTGTGCATTTTTTAATTCTTGCCTTGGAAGACAACTGAACAAAATGTGTTTATTAACTAACACATTATGAAAATACATCATTTCTATGATTTTTTAATTAAATACACCAGTAATTGATCTCAGGAGGCTGACCCTGTAAGGCAACATAGCAAAGGCTACAAAATGTAGTCAATCGTTCTTAACAGACCTTTGGGTTCTAATGTGCACAACATCCCATAATTAGGATGACAGTTTAGGAACAGTAAGTTTCAGTTCAGCTTGCAGCTGTGACAGCTCACATAGAGCTCAGAGTGACTTGAGGACTACATTACAGACCACAGCTCTGACTCCTGAAAGGATTTTTGTGACCCTCAAGGGTACTAAGCAGACCTTGAATTGAAGCTACATGCATTAATACACACATAAATAACTAACAAAGTGATCTGGCCATTGCCCATAGCATAACACTAGATGTGTTCATGACGGTATGTGTTTGGCAATAAAACTAAGTGCTGATAAATGCAGCATGCTGTAAAAGAACTGGTGACAAAGAATTTTAGAACATATACACAGAATGAGAGACCAGGACAGGCTAGTGTGATGTTTATAATGTGTGGCACTTCAGATGTTTAAAATATACTGTACATTGTAGTCTAATTCGTATCTTGGTGTGATGTTTTTTATCAATATTAGTACAGGGAGTGCATGACTAATACAGTAGCTTCTGGCATATACAAAACGTTTTGTAACATTAATATTTTTTTTATATATTTTTTTTCTTTCACAACATTTTTTTATTTAATTAAGACAAACTCACAAAACAATGAACACTCACCAATGCCAGTAGTTGAGAGTGAGTGGTATAAAAATGGCAACATACAGTATATACCACAAAATAATGTGTCTCTAACATGGTATAAACAGTAACAACAAAACAAAACCAAAAATACCAGGTGAGAGTGCTTTGATAGTATTGCCTGTGAATAGGGTAATAGTGAATCATGCAAACTCAATAATTGCAGCTTAAAGAAATGCGACAAGCCTTGAATATTTTTTTAATACGTTTAAGGATCTATTTATATAATATGGTATTATAAAGTAAAGCACAGTGTTAAAATTGTACAAATAGCAACATTTTTTGCTTCTGTATGTGTAGTTGTGTGAGGTTTGTTTATATTGGTTCAACCCACTATGGCCTGCCTTACTCTCTACTAGTTTATTCATTCCAGAGTAATGATCCACAAATAATGTTGGTGGATTTTGCCAATTGACATACTCTCTTCTGATACTTTATTAAATTTAAAGTTTTAGTTACTGTTGATCACTGATTGTCATTAGAGTTAAAGATTGAACATTAACTGTTTTCACTTTGGACATTCTCCATATCCATTTTTAATGTAAAGCTTCTGGCACCAAGCTGCATCATTCTTAAAGTGACTGTAAACAATCGACTTGAAAAACAACCCATTCAGTTTAAAATAGAAATGAAAGGTAAAACATTTTTGTATGGATATAAAGAAAACATTATAAATATCTTTTTTCCCTTTTTATAAATGATCACATTCCCTCTGTTCTCAGCTGCATAAGAGCTGGGGGAGGAGAAGCAGCAGCTCACTGAGCTTCCCAGTGAACGGCTGTGCAGGGGGAGCATGTCAGGACAAGTCTGATCATTGGAGGAAAGCACACTGAGTTCCCAGCATAGATAGGGAACTGATCACGCTGTGATCTCCTGCTTCGTGTGCTCAGTTTTTAATAGGAAAGCAGAGTGACTGACAGCAACACAAGGAATTTCACACAAGGAGTGTGAAAACCTCTAAGGTTGGGATTGTGAGGGCAACAAAAAATATTCAAAGAATATAAAAAAGATATTTAAATATCTTTTTTATATTCTTTGAATATTTTTTGTTGCCCACACAATCCCAACCTTAGAGGTTTTCACACTCCAAATTTCCAAGGGATGATGGCAACCACATGGTCACCTGTATAGGCTGGTTTATTCTCAGGAATTTCACACAAAGGAAGCAATAGAAAGAGAACAGGATACTTGCACATACAAGTACATAGTACAGAAGGCACATATGAGGACTATGCAGTGTTGGGGTAACAAATAGGGTTGAGCGAACCCGAACTGTAAACTTCGGGTTCGTACCAGACTTTTGGGTTTTTGGTACCCGGACCTGAACAATTTACTGTAAGTTTGGATACAAGTTTGGGTTCGGCAATGTAATGGCGCGCTGCAGGGCAGCCAATCAACATTTGTTTTACTTGTGTGACCTAGAAGCCATCACAGCCATGCCTACTAATGGCATGGCTGCGATTGGCCAGTGCAGCATGTGACCCAGCATGTGACCCAGCCTCTATATAAGTTAGAGGCACATAGCACAGCACGTCACTCTGCTTTAGATAGGGTAGGGAAAGGCTGCTGCTGCTCTGAGGGAGAGAATTAGATAGGAGTCAGACTGTCCTGCTTCAGAAATCAAATTACTCAGCGATCTACATATGTGCAAGTCACTCTGCATTAGATACTTTAGGTAAAGGTTCCTGGTTTTGCTTGTAGGGAGAGAAATATATAGGAGTCAGTCCTGCTTCAGAAATCAAATTACACCAGCACTGCATATGTTACTGTGAGATACTCTGTATTAGATACTTTAGGGAAAGGTTCCTGGTTTTGCTTGTAGGGAGAGAAATATATAGGAGTCAGTCCTGCTTCAGAAATCAAATTACTCCAGCACTGCATATGTTACTGTGAGGTACACCCTTTAGATACTTTTCTTCTATTGTGCTATTCAAAAAACATCCATTTAGGGCAAAAAAAAATAATTTGCAGAGTTTCCACCATATCTGTATGTGTGAGATACACCCTTTAGATAGTGTTCTTCTATTGTTCTATTCAAAAAACACCCATTTAGGGCAAAACAAATATTTTGCAGTGTTTCCTCCAGTGTTTGCAGTGTTTCCTCCAAATCTGTACATGTGAGATAAACTCTTTAGCTAGTGTTCTTCTATTGTTCTATTCAAAAAACACCCATTTAGGGCAAAAAAATATATTTTGCAGTTTTTCTTCCAGTGTTTGCAGTGTTTCCTGCATATCTGTATATGTGAGATACACTTTAGATACTGTTTTTCTATTGTGCTATTCAAAAAATAAATATTTAGGGCAAATATTTTTTTTTTGGTGCGTTTCCTGCATATCTGTACGTGTGAGATACACCCTTTAGATACTGTTCTTCTATTGTGCTATTCAAAAAAAAAACATTTAGGGCAAAAAAAATTTTTTTGCAGTGTTTCCTCCAGTGTTTGCAGTGTTTCCTCCATATCTGTATGTGTGAGATAAATACTTTAGCTAGTGTTCTTCTATTGTTCTATTCAAAAAACACCCATTTAGGGCAAAAAATAATATTTTGCAGTGTTTCCTCCAGTGTTTGTAGTGTTTCCTCCATATCAGAGTACTGGCCATGCTCTTACCAACATTTTGCTGCCATTTGCAGCCCTCTAGCCCTTTCCATTACTTTTTTAGAGACATTTTAGTACTCAAAAGTTTGGGTCCCCATTGACTTCAATGGGGTCTGGGTTGGGGGTCAAGTTTGGGTCAAGTTCGGGTCAAGTTCGGGTCCAGAACCCGGACTTTTTTCCGAAGTTCGGCCAAACCCGTCGAACCCGAACATCCAGGTGTCCGCTTAACTCTAGTAACAAACACTTTAAGGTAGTTTTGTAGGAAGATGTTCCTAGCACACAGGGCACATGTGGATTGTGCACTTTGTCAACTGGATGTTACTTAGAATCATTCTGTATTGTACCTGAACAGTTTCTATGTATGTTTGAGGTACTATTGTTTTTTGCAATATTAAGGGTGCACAAAATTGTAAGACTTGCCATGATTGGTCTATTTACTCAACCCCATCTTTTTATATTTTAATCAAAATTAATTATATTATATTTTTTTTGCTGCATTTGATAAACAGTTGCACACAAATTCAGCATTATAAAATGCCACTAGTCTCTTTTGATTCTACAATGCTTCTGCGTTCAGAAAATGTATAATGTTCTGGGGCTTTTAAATAATTTTAGGAGCAATTCAGATTTTATTAAAAAATGCAAAGAATGGAAACGTGTTGTGTTTGATGGACATTGGCTTTGGTTGTTGGTCTGTCTATATTGTTTCAGTGTGGAAGGTTTTTTGTGGTGTTCTGTGTTGGTTGTGTGAATTGTTGTAGGGTTGGGGGTGTGTGTGCGGGTGTGAGGCCACATGAGGGGTTCATGTTCCCAGGGTCCCTTTTATTTGTTTGTGTGTAGTTGGTTGGTGTATAGACGCTGATATGGCTTGTCTACCCCTGTTGTGTTTTACCTCATGTTATAGTAATTTAGGTTTTATGCCTCGCCTCCTCTTTGACTGGTCCAGTGCCTGGATTATCTCCCCTATGCTTGGTTTCTTGGGGATTGGTACTCAGACCTTGAATGTGGCATCCTCCTGAGATCTAGTGGTTGATATAAACGTGACAAATGCTGTGGTAAGCCTATTGATACACATGGTGATGTAATCTGTTATATCAAAATTGTAATGATGTTTGTACTGTAAAAATATTTTCCAACTTTTCAGATGCTTCCACGGTGTCCCTGATGAAGCAGTTGTGGACTGTGAAACGTGTCAGACATAGACTAGGAGGATATACCAGCTTCTACTCTACTTATGCATCTGTATCATTTTTTGTATTATGTACTACAGCATTTTTAACATATGTGTAGTGGTTATGCATTATTCCACCATTTATTTTAATGGGTTCAAATAAATATTGTTTTATATTAAATTGTGTTGTTAGTTAGAGTACAATGCCTTTAGAGTCCCATATTTTTGAAAAATAGTTTCCATGTTGTTTTGCACTAGAGCAGAAGTGGAAGGATAAAAAGAAATAAATGGACCCAGCTGTTTCCAGTTGATAAGTTGCGCTTCCCTACATAACTTTACAGCTAAGTACCTCAGGAAATGTTTGATGACTCCTTTTCTTAGATGTTTCAAAATGCATTTTTACTATAATGTTAGGTCCCAAACATGTCATAATATTTTTCTGGAATTAAAGTAGACCAGAATGCAAAAAGTGAAGATTTGCTTTGTTATATGGAACATCAAGAATTATTAGTTGTGACTAGGCAGACTCCTGACAAATTTACCTTTTTCTTGGAATTCCTCCTGAAAAATAGCAGTGAATTTTCTGGTATGTGAGGGTGCCTAGGCACTCCTGTGCTTACAGTCTCATAGCTGTATACCTCCAATGTAAGGTATGGCTGCCTAGTCCTCCTAGGAGAGTTGGAGTGAGATTCAATGATCCCATTACTGTGCCGCTCATTGTTCTCCTTACTAGAGGCTCTAACAAGAGGAAGCAAAGCCCTGCCTCAATCATAATGGTTGCCTTTACACAGAGACACATTGCAGAACAAGGAATTTTAAATCGGTAATAAGGGAAATACCCTCTGCCTGCTTTATTGTTCCTTTTTTCAGCTTCCAGAGTGCAATTGTTCTTTACGTACCTGCCACCTTCAGTAGATTTATTTCTCTCAGTTAATCTTACTGTTTCATTTAAAATGCCTGCTTTAAAAGTTCTTTACTGCCCCAGACTGTCATGGTTTCACTTCATATATACTACAATCCTTTATCATAAGGCACAACCCTCAACATATCCTGATGACAACAGGCCGTTTACATCTTCCTGTTAGCCAGCAAGACCATCCACCATAGTTATGGACCTTAAAAGTGTGGGAAGCACGCATTCTATAATTTTTTTTAAACAATCTAGCTACACTTGAACTATACAGTGATTTTTTTGCCTACAATTTTAAACAAAGGAGTTTGATTTTAATAATAGCAAGGAATAGGGGGAAAATAACAGTATGTTCACGTAACATGAAAGCGCGTACATTTGTTACACTATAATGGCAGCTTTGGAGACAACCTTTTTTGAATGCTCTGTGCTTTTGCAATACTGATTCAATTCATTAGGGTATTAATGCATAGTTGAATGACCATCTTTAGTGACTATGGGTTGATGATTATGTTGGCTGGGCAATTTTAATGTAGGGAATATTTCATTACTTATCAAAGTTTCAGCAGAGAGATGTTATGAGGCAAAGGACACATTTGAAAGGTAACATAGCAAATTATGGCATGATAGATTAGTCTCAGAAGGAGGGAAGCAACTCACCATGCTGAAATTAGACTAAGCTCAGTCCAGTGTGAGGCTGCAAAGAATTTCTACATTATGTTATTATTTTAATTAAGAGGTAAACACAGGTTTGTAACACGGAGGAAGGGATGAGTGTGTTAATAACAGAGTAAAAGCAGATTTCAGCAGGGGATGATAGAATATCAAGTAAGCAAACAGAGTATGAAATAAATTAGTTTAACAGACTGTGCCTTGCTTGATGCAAAATATAATTAATGTTATTCACATGGACATTAGAACTGTTTTTCTTTGTTAGTTCCAAGAATGTGTCCCATACAGAAATAAAATACATATCATTTTACATTATAGAACCTTTCCTGACAAAAACAATCTGGACTGCTAATGATATTCAGCAAGTACAGCCATGGGCGTCCGCTGAACTTTTTCCAGGGGGGGGCATCATTTTACGGTCACCTATGCCCTGCTTCTTTGACAATGTCATGAAGGGGCGGGGCTTAGTCATTATCCCATAAAGCGCAGACATGTGCCCATGATAAGCAGCCTCACTGTGCTGATCAAATGTACAATACAGAGGGTGTACAGTATGTGTATATTGAAGGGGTGGATGGTATTGGTATATAGAGGAAGGAAGGTGGGTATATACAGCTCTATATACAGGACAGATGATGTATATCTGCAGTCAGTGATGATGGAGGAATACAGGGAGGAAGATGGGTGTATATAGCTGTATACAGAACAGGACAGGTGATATGATCTTTCCCAGTGGCGGTTCGTCCATAGAGGGCGCTGGAGCGCCGCCCCCTCTGGCTCTCACCGCCACGGAGTCAAATAACATAGATTCATGCATTGCACGAGTCTATGTTATTTTCGCCGCTGCCGCTGTTATTCAGATGGTCGGCGCTCAATGTCCGGCCATCTGAATAACGCCAGCTGGTTGGCTGTACGGAAATGTCTATCAAAGCCAACAGCTCTGATAGGCTTTCCCAATACAGCCCTCGGGTCCCGGAAGCTTATTCTCGGAGCGCACAGACTGTACGCCCCTTGAATAAGATGACAGGCGTCTCAGCCAATCAGGTTGGCCGGTTCTGGCTACCAGTAACCTGATTGGCTGAGACGCCTGTCAGTCATCGAGGGCGGGAGAAGAAGACATCGTGGGACGTGGATGCCTAAAACCAGTAAAGGTAAGTGCCGGGCGGGGGAGAAAGCAATTTACAGGGCACAGTGGGGACAATTGGCACAGCGGCGACCATTAAAGGGCACAGTGGCTGCGTTTAATGGCATGGCACCGTGGTGACAATGGATGGCACAGTGGTGACAATGGATGGCACAGTGGCTGTGTTTAATGGCATGGCACAGTGGTGACAATGTATGGCACAGTGGTGACAATGGATGGCACAGTGGCTGCGTTTAATGGCATGGCACAGTGGTGACAATGTATGGCACAGTGGCTGTGTTTAATGGCATGGCACAGTGGTGACAATGGATGGCACAGTGACTGCGTTTAATGGCATGGCACAGTGGTGACAATGTATGGCACAGTGGCTGCGTTTAATGGCATGGCACAGTGGTGACAATGGATGGCACAGTGACTGCGTTTAATGGCATGGCACAGTGGTGCAAATTGATGGCACAGTGACTGCATTTGATGGCATGGCACAGTGACTGCATTTAATGGCATGGCACAGTGGTGCGAATTGATGGCACAGTGACTGCATTTGATGGCATGGCACAGTGACTGCGTTTAATGGCATGGCACAGTGGTGCGAATTGATGGCACAGTGGCTGCATTTGATGGCATGGCACAGTGGTGCAAATTGATGGCACAGTGGCTGCGTTTGATGGCATGTAACAGTGGCTGCGTTTGATGGCATGTAACAGTGGCTGCGTTTGGGCACAGTGAGACTGCACATTTATTTTTTTCCTTTGCGCCCCCCCCCAAAAATTTTGAGCACCAGCCGCCACTGATCTTTCCTATATCTGGCACCCCCCTTCACTGATCATACCTGTATGCACTCAGCTGCCCCCCTCATCTGTATATATGTCAGCCCCCCCCTGTACACAAACAGCCTTCTCCCTCCACTTGTACTCACAGCCCCCACTTGTAAGGTCACGGTGGTCTTCCTTCTCCCAAGTCCTGTTTCCACATGTCCCTTTGAAAATACATTACAGGCAGCAAACAAACATGAGGGTGCACATACAGGAAGCAGCCAGAGGTGGCAGTAAAGAGCTCTGTAAGCTCCGTGTGGAGCCGACTCACACAAACACAGAGTCAGCACAGCTACAGATGCAAGCATGGCAGACCCTTGCTGATTCCAGGGGGGGTCACTCGCCCCCCCTTAACCCTATGAGCGGACGCCCATGAGTACAGCAGCTGTGTAGGAAAGTCAATAAAATGTATCCAAAAACAGCTCCCAATTCACCAGATTACAAGCAAAAGATGTAGATAGCAGCACAGTGATTTAGTGGTTACAACTCTTGCTTTACTGCACTAGGATCCCAGTCTGAATCCTGGTTAGGACACCAACTGCATGGATGGATATATATTTTACTGGTAAGGTAATTGACTCCTGTCTAAACTGGCCCAAATATGTATGTACAGTAGGGATGAGCCGAACACCCCCTTGTTCGGTTCGCACCAGAACTTGCGAACACACCAAATGTTTGTGTGAATTTTAGAACCCTATTAAAGTCTATGGGACTCGAACATTTGAAATCTAAAGTGCTATTTTTAAAGGCTAATATGCAATTTATTGTCCTAAAAAGTGTTTGGGGACCTGGGTCCTGTCCCAGGGGACATGTATCAATGCAAAAAAAAGTTTTAAAAACTGCCGTTTTTTCGGGAGCAGTGAATTTAATAATGCTAAAAGTGAAACAATAAAAGTGAAATATTCCTTTAAATTTTAAATAAACCCCCCCTAGGTATGAAATTTAAAGGAATATTTCATGTGAAATAGCGCATGTTTCCCGTACATAGAACTGTCTCTGCACAAAGTGTCATTTCTGAAAGGAAAAAAAGTATTTTAAAACCGGCTTTGCGCCTATAATGAATTGTCGGCTCTGGCAATTCAGAGCGAATTCATTCATAGAAAAAAAAATTGCGTGGGGGTCCCCCCAAATTTCATTACCAGGCCCTTCAGGTCTGGAATGGATATTAAGGGGAACCCTGCTGTCAATTTAAAAAAAAAATGACGTAGGGTTCCCCCCAAATATCCATTCCAGACCCTTCAGGTCTGGTGTGGATTTTAAGGGGAACTCCACCCCAAATTAAAAAAAAAAATGGTGTGGAGTTCCCCCAAAAATTCACACCAGACCCCTTATCCGAGCACGTTAACCTGGTCGGCCGCAGAAAAGAGGGGAGGACAGAGTGCCCCCCCTCTCCTGAACCCTACCAGGCCACATGCCCTCAACATGGGGAGGATGTCCCCATGTTGATGGGGACAAGGGTCTCATCCCCACAACCCTTGCCCGGTGGTTGTGGGGGTCTGCGGGCAGGGGGCTTATTAGAATCTGAAAGACCCCTTTAACAAAGGGGACCCCCAGATCCTGGCCCCCCCTATGTGATTTGGTAATGGGGTACATTGTACCCCTACCATTTCACGAAGCAAGTGTAAATAGTTAAAAAAAACACACACACCGTAGAAAAAAGTCCTTTATTAATAAAAAAAAAATAAAAAAAATCCAGCGGTGACACTCGTTCCCGGCTTCCTGCTGTGACATTTCTTATATAAGGGAGACGGGGCCACCCGTCACGTGACCCCGCACCCTCTGACGCGCCCTCTGCTATGTCACTGGGGAAGTCCAGTCTTCCCCCTTGCTGGGCTTCCCCAGTGACGTAGCAGAGGGTGCGTCAGAGGGTGTGGGCTCACGTGACGGGTGGCCCCGCCTCCCCTATATAAGAAGTGTCACAGCTTAAGCCGCTCATTCGCTGGGCTGTGTCCAGCGGTGAGAGGAGGTCGGCGATGCTGCGCTCTGATGGATGGATCTTCTCATCGCTGGACCGGAGATCACCCGCACCCGTCGCTGGATACAGACAACGTTGGAGCAGGAAGCCGGGAACGAGTGTCACCGCTGGATTATTTTTCTTTTTTTTTACAGTTCAGGAGAGGGGGGCCGCACTCTGTCCCCCCTCTTTTCTGCGGCTGGCCAGGTTAACGTGCTCGGATAAGGGGTCTGGTGTGAATTTTTGGGGGAACTCCACGCCATTTTTTTTTAAAATTTGGGGTGGAGTTCCCCTTAAAATCCACACCAAACCTAAAGGGTCTGGAATGGATATTTGGGGGGAACCCACGTAATTTTTTTTTAAATTGACGGCGGGGTTCCCCTTAATATCCATTCCTGGCCTGGTAATGGAATTTGGGGGGACCCCCACGCTATTTTTTATTATGAATGAATTCGCTCTGAATTGCCAGAGCCGACAATTCATTATAGCCGGAAAGCCGGTTTTAAATGACTTTTTTTTCCTTTCAGAAATGACACTTTGTGCAGGGACAGTTCTAAGTACTGGAAACATGCGCTATTTCACATTCTAACTTTACACTCCCCCAGGTGCGAAATTTAAAGGAATATTTCACTTTAATTGTTTCACTTTTAGCATTATTAAATTCACTGCTCCCGAAAAAACGTCCGTTTTTAAAAAAAAAATTGCATTGATACATGTCCCCTGGGACAGGACCCAGGTCCCCAAACACTTTTTAGGACAATAACTTGCATATTAGCCTTTAAAATTAGCACTTTAGATTTCTCCCATAGACTTTAACAGGGTGTTTCGCGGCTTTTCGAATTTGCCGCGAACACCCCTAATTGTTCGTTGTTTGCTGAACAGGCGAACAAGCAAAAACTCGAAGCTCATCCCTAATGTACAGTATGTGAGATAGGGACCTTAGATTGTACACTCCTTAAGGGTAGGAACTGATGCGAATGCAAAGCATTGTGTATATTCTTGGCTCTATATACTGTAAATACCTATAATAAAATAACTATATAAGTCCTATATGCATCTCAAGGCTTTGTTTTCAATTTTGACTGTAAGACAGAACCTTTGGAAATGTATATTTAAAGGAGAAGTTCAGCCTAACACTAAAATCACTACATCCATAGACATCCACAATCTAACACTAACCTATTTAACCCTGTAAAGAAGAAATCAGCATACATACCTTTTTTGAAGCCGATCCGGTCAGGTCTCCAGCGACAGAAGCTCTGCAGAGGACACAGCTGACATCGGCTGTGAAATGAATGGGAAGTGATGTCACACATAGAGTTACTATGGTGTTTCCGTTGTCAGCTGCCTCCTCTGGTGCCACAGAAAAGCAGTGGCTGACAGCTCAGTATTCTTCTTTACAGAGCTAGATAGGTTAGTGTTAGATCATGAATGTTTATAGATGAAGCGATTTTAGTGTTCAGCTGTTTAACCACTTCAGCCCCGGACCATTTTGCTGGTCAATGACCAGGCCACTTTTTGCGATTCGGCACTGCGTCGCTCTAACTGACGATTGCGCGGTTGTGCAACTTGGCTCCCAAACAAAATTGGCGTCCTTTTTTTCCCACAAATAGAGCTTTCTTTTGGTGGTATTTGATCACCTCTGCGGTTTTTATTTTTTGCGCTATAAACAAAAATAGAGCGCCATTTTTTTTTAAAAAAAAATGAATATTTTTTACTTTTTGCTGTAATAAATATCCCCCAAAAATATATAAAAAAAATTTCCTCAGTTTAGGCCGATGCGTATTCTTCTACATATTTATCGTAAAAAAATTCGCAATAAGCGTTTATTGATTGGTTTGCGCAAAAGTTATAGCGTCTACAAAATAGGGGATATTTTTATAGCATTTTTATTATATATTTTTTTACTAGTAATGGCGGAGATCTGTGATTTGTATCGGTACTGTGACCTTATGGCGGACACTTAGGACACTTTTGAAACATTTTTGGGACCATTGGCATTTTTATAGCGATCAGTGCTATAAAAATGCATCGATTACTGTAAGAATTTCACTGGCAGGGAAGGAGTTAACACTAGGGGGCAAGGAAGAGGTTAATTATGTTCCCTAGGTGTTTTCTAACTGAAGGGGGGTGGGACTGACTAGGGGAAATGACAGATCGCTGTTCATACATTGTATGAACATGCGATCAATCATTTCTCCCCCTGAAAGGACTGGGAGCTGTGTGTTTACACACACTGCTCCCGGGTTCTCGCCCTGTAACGAGCGATCGCGGGTGACCGGCGGTGATCGCGCCCGCCAGGCACGCGCGTCGGCACCAAGGGCGCCCCTAGTGACTAAAATGCAAAATCACGTAATATTACGTGATTTTGCACAGCCAAGCCGACCTTCCGCCCTAAAACTACGGTGGGCGGTCGGCAAGCGGTTAAACTTCTCCTTTAAATGCTGTTGTCCAGTCTGCCTTCATTCACATTCACCTCTATACTCTTGAGCAATCAGTGCAAAAAAGGCCATCAGTAGACTGTTCAGCAGAGACACCCAAAGTGCTTTTATCTGATGTTTTGTGGTTTTAAATTGCCACTTCCTCAGTTTAACCACTTTTGCCTATAGTGCTGGCCTTAATTTCCAGGAGGGCATCCATCTAGGTCCTCCCATGTACCTGTTCCCTGCGTGCCCCGCGGACACGCATCAGGGAAAATCTTTGATGGCCATGTCCCTTGGACACAGCCAATCACAGATCGTGGTAAATGGCCAATCAGAGCAGCCATTTACCATGTGATCGGCGTGTCCAATGAGAGATCAGTGTAGCTAATTAGTGCTGCTTATTAGTGCATTTCTGTGCTGCCTCATCAGTGCCCATCAGTGCAGACTTATCAGCATCCATCTGTGTGCGGCTCATCAGTGCCCATGAGTGCAGGTTTATCAGCACCCATCTGAGCAGGCTCATCTGTGCCCATCAGTACAGGCTTATCAGCACACATATGTGCAGGATCATCACCACCAACAACTATGTCTAAAAAAATCATTTTTCTGCTGAGGAAGCACACAATATTCTTGCGGCCGACGAGAGCAACGGGGAGCTCTCTGCTTCGAAGTCCTCTTCAAATTCGAATTCTGACTTGAATGTAAGTTATAAACCAGTCCTAAGCAGTGGGACACTGACAGACTCCAAGGAGGAAGATAGCTCACCCGCTAGACGAAAGTGTTCTGGAGAGTGCCATCCACAAGCACCGCAGAGGCCAAGGCCAAGAACTAGTGGGGTGTCACCTCAGCCCCAAAGGTTAGGACCCATGCCAGCCTTTCCTATGCCCTTCAGAACCCCTTGTGGCTTCCTCCGAATTCAGGAGAAGCTAACATTCCCCCTTTCACTACCCAGCCAGGAGTCCAGATGGACACAGAAAACTTTTCCCCAATAGATCTATTTCACTTCAGTTTTGCAGAGGACATGCTAGCATCAATTGTGGCCCAGTGCAACCTGTATGCACAATAATTTATAGCAAGTAACCCAACGTCCTATTATTCCCTTAAC
The DNA here is from genome assembly GCF_905171775.1 of Rana temporaria. Lineage (NCBI taxonomy): Eukaryota > Metazoa > Chordata > Amphibia > Anura > Ranidae > Rana > Rana temporaria. The sequence continues at coordinate 195,848,148 of NC_053492.1, forward strand.
AGTGGAGAGACCTAACAGTGGAGGAACTTAACATTTTTTTGGGCCTCACATTCTGTATGGGACTCACTAAAAAAAAAGAATTACCTTCGTATTGGTCAACCCACCCCATCCACCAAATGCCGATCTTCTCCGCAGTAATGCCCAGAACCAGATATCTTATGATTATTTATGAGGTTCCTATATTTCAATGACAATTACCAGTGCCCTCCCCAAAATGACAAAAGTTATGACAAGCTTTACAAAACTCGGCCACTTCTTACTTTTCAGAAAAATTCCCCCAGTTGTTTTCCCCGGCCCAACACATATGCGTGGATGAGTCAAAATTACTGGCAGGCTTGGCTTCAAGAAATTTATCCCCAGCAAAAGGGCCCACTATGGGGTGAAAGTGTATAAATTATGCGACCAAGCCACAGGGTACACATATGCCTTTTTATTTTATGAAATATTCCTTTAATATTCCTTTAAGGTATGAAATTTAAAGGAATATTTCACTTTTATTGTTTCACTTTAAGCATTATTAAAATCACTGCTCCTGAAAAAACATATTTTTTAAACCTTTTTTTGCATTGATACATGTCCCCTGGGGCAGTACCCATATCCCCAAACACTTTTTATGACAATAACTTGCATATAAGCCTTTAAAATTAGCACTTTTGATTTTTCATGTTTGTGTCCAATAGAAATTAACGGTGTTCGTGTGTTCAAACAAATTTTTTGCCTTTTCGGGAGGGGGGTGTTCGGCCCATCCTTACTTTCCTGGCTTGTTAGTGTCTCAAGAAATTAGATAGGCTGTCAGTATATCAGGTGTGATCAATTTTCAGCGTTTGGCACCATAGCTTGTAGACTCTCTAACTTTCACAAAGACCAAATATTATAGACTTATTTTTATTTATTTTTTACCAAAGATATGCAGCAGTATAAATTTTAGACACAATTTCAAAAGAAAAATTACTCATTTGCAAAATTGTATAACAGAAACGAAGAAAAAAAATGTTTTTCTCAAAATTTTCGGTCTTTTTCATTTAACCACTTGCCGTCGCCGCACCGTCATAATACGTCCACAAGGTGGCTCTCCTAGGCGAGATCACGTATTATGACGTCCTACCTTTTAGCCGCCACTAGGGGCGCACGCGCGCCGCCGGAGGCGCGCGCACGCGCCCCCCGCTCGCCCCCGACTCCCGTGCGTGTGCCCGGCGGGCGCGATCGCCGCCGGGCACACGCGATCGCTCGGTACAGAGCGGGGAACGGGAGCTGTGTGTGTAAACACACAGCTCTCGTTCCTGTCAGCAGGGGAAATGCTTTTCTTCGGTTCATACACTGTATGAACCGAGGATCAGTGTTTCCCCTAGTGAGGCCACCCCCCCCCCCCCACAGTAAGAACACACCCAGGCATACTTAACCCCTTCCCCGCCCCCTAGTGTTAACCCCTTCACTGCCAGTGGCATTTTTATAGTAATCTAATGCATTTTTATAGCACTGATCGCTATAAAAATGCCAATGGTCCCAAAAATGTGTCAAAAATGTCCGAAGTGTCCGCCATAATGTCGCAATACCAAAAAAAAAAATCGCTGATCGCCGCCATTACTAGTAAAAAAAATATTAATAAAAATGCCATAAAAATACCCCCTATTTTGTAAACGCTATAACTTTTGCGCAAACCAATCAATAAACGCTTATTGCGATTTTTTTTTACGAAAAATATGTAGAAGAATACGTATCGGCCTAAACTGAGGAAAAAAAATGTTTTTTTATATATTTTTGGGGGATATTTATTACAGCAAAAAGTAAAAAATATTCATTTTTTTCAAAATTGTCGTTCTATTTTTGTTTATAGCGCAAAAAATAAAAACCGCAGAGGTGATCAAATACCACCAAAAGAAAGCTCTATTTGTGGGAAAAAAAGGACGCCAATTTTGTTTGGGAGCCACGTCGCACGACCGCGCAATTGTCTGTTAAAGCGACGCAGTCCCGAATCGCAAAAAGTACTCTGGTCTTTGGGCAGCAATATGGTCCGGGGGGTAAGTGGTTAAAGAGCAAAAAATAAAAAACACAGTAGTGATTAAATATCACCAAAAGAAAGCTCTATTTGTGTGGGGTACAGTGTTGCACGACTGAGTAATTGTAATTTAAAGTGTGAGAGCGCTGAAAGATAAAAATTGGTGTGGGCAGGAGGTAGGTTTAAGTGCCCAGGAGGCAAGTGGTTAAGGTGATAATATTGATATAGAGCTTAGGCCAGTGAAGTAATCTGGGTGGATCTCGTGGATCATCTGTACATGCTATCACCTAGAACTGAGGAAGTGGCAATTTAAAAAAATGAAACAAATTTTATTTGGTGGAATAAAGAAACTAGATGTTTCAATAAAGCAGAGGATTCATGCCTATCCTTAGAAAAAATACTTTAAGTGCCTTTGCCAATTGGGCTACTGACATGTTTTTTTGAGCTGATTGCTTTTAGTGATTCATTTTACCATCCTGAGAACTCCACAGAGTGACCAGGATGGGAACCCCCAAGGCAAAGAGAAAGACAACACACAGACCCAGGTTTTCTCCACCTGTGCACTTGGAAGGCCGCATGTTCTTCACACAGCCTGAACAGATGTAAGTCTACTTTGATATTTTTTCCTCTTACTGCGGGAACTGCTCTTCATATATTTTTTTATAAAGTTTTTTGGAATTAATCTGCCACACTATCATATGACATTTTATCACACTTGCACATTCTCTTGGCATTATATAATTGCCGGATGCTGAAGAATTTACATACAAAAAAAACAATCTACCACACTATAAAGCCCCATACACACTATCAGTTTTCCTGATGGTTTTCTCTTCAGGTTTACCAAAACCATCTAATATGAGGTCAAACCTTAAGCATTTCAATTTGAATGCAATCAGGCTGGTCCTTGTACTACATGGTTTTGGTAAACCTGAAGAGAAAACCATCAGGGAAACTGATAGTGTGTATGGGGCTTCAGGCTACTCCTGCATCACTTTCTTTTCTTTTTGGTACACACTTTGAGCTATGCTAAAGACCCCTGGCCAGCCTTTCAGGATTCTTCATTCCACGTTCGACCACCACACCCTAGAACTTTATATGCTAAACCATTTTTTTACATGATCCCTGGAAAACTAGACTAGGAGAAAATAAGGAGACAGTTGCTGATGCTGCCCAACCAATATATAACCACCTAAGGGGAGGACATGCTGGACTATCTCGGTACTGATACAATGACAAATGTAGTATAATAAAAAATATAGTTTAATACATATAAAACATACATAAGTATAAAAACCAGTGATACACCACAAAAAACAACAACTACTAATGGGTGACCCCGTGAAGTTTCTGTTGGAGGGGAGTATGAATGTTTTATCTACCGGTTTTGCGGACAAAGCCGCTACTTTAGGAGGAGTAATCTGTGAAAACAATGATGCAATAAACCAAAATATAAACATACATGTAAAAATATAGGATATAATACAGAAATACAATCATTGTTTAAAATAAGAAAACCTGCTCACCCGGTCTGTTGAGACCGTAGACAAAAGAATGCCTTCCTTCAATCCTCCCCCCACTCCCCCACGCTGTTTTACATGATCCCTCATAAAACCATTCAAATGATTCTTATTTCTGTGGCATTGCTCCTATAAAGGGTGAGCGGGGTCGATTTACTAAAACTGGTAAGGGAAAATCTGGTGCAGCTGTGCATGGTATCCAATCAGCTTCTAACTTCAGCTTGTTCAATTAAGCTTTAACAAAAAAAGTTTTAGTACATGAAGCCCAGTCAGTGTGTTGTTGGTTATTTACCAGCACTAACACATGCAATGTCAAAGATCTGGGGGTAATTTGAGTGGGGAAAAAAAGGAGAGTAGGCCACTGACAAGGGGTTTTGCCCCCCCCCCCCTCGTATTTTTTCATGTGTGTGATCCTATGTGTACTAACTCAGATTGGTCTTCAATCACCAGGGCAGATATTAAACTTGCCATAAATCTGACCAATTCAAAGTAGGGAATTTCTGAAATAATACTTAAGCACAGTTTAGCTTCAGTGAGAAATGCATAAAAAAATGATTGGTACCTCCAGGGATATAGGCAGCTAAAATGATGCACAAATCTTGACTTTTACCATCAAATTTAAGCTTGTACACACCCCTCCTGTCTTCTGAGAATTTATATTGGTAAGTTAGACCATCTAGAACATTGGTTCGCAACTCCTGTCCTCAGGTCCCACTAACAGGCTAGGTTTGTAAGATAACTGAACTATATCACAGGTGATATCAATTGCTGCTCAGCGATTGCAGTATTCTAGTCTGCATCTTCCAGAGGTAATACTTAAAATCTGGCCTGTTAGTGGGTCCTGGGAACAGAAGTTGAGAACCACTGATCTAGAAAATTATTGCACCAACTGGAAGAGTTGGGAGATGGAAAGAGCATGGCCAAACTTGACATTACAGAAAAAGTTGCAAATTGCTTATAACTTCATCTACCTGTATTTCTGGATCTACTAATCTCTTCAGCATGTAGTTCTCACTGAACTTAAACTACACATGTACAGTATTTTCCATCATATGCACAATATTATACTACATTTACTATAGGATAATAAGGCAGAAAAGAATGAAAACAATAAAGTGCCATTCCTCTGTGGTTTGTGTTGTTTGGGATATTCAACATATATCTTAATGCATTCCTAATAATCCTTTTGATTTCTCTATACTGAAGAATAAAGCTATAAAGCTAGACATGGGTCTTGAGAAACCATGAGAAGCACTTATAGTATCTCATGTACAACACATCAGACAATGCATATTTTAGGCAACGCATTTTAAAATATTTTTGTGACAAACAAATGTATGTATCAAAGCAGAAACAGTACACAAGTATGACCCAGTTGGTTGAACACCTGTCATAGCCTTATATAGGTCTCCATTATACTGATGGCCTTTTTATGAAGATAGCTGTTTTATTAAAATAGCTCTCATTTTCTCACTAATGCTACTCTCATCCTAGACTCCATTTTGGAGCAATTTGCAGCAGTTATTTGTAATAATTGCAGTTATGAGTACAGAGAATATCTCAGGCTTTCTCCATCATCTGCTTATGTCTTCCATAGTCATTCTATCTGGTTGTACCATCATAATATCTTTGATATGCAACAAATTAAAAATGTTGTTGGATAGATGAAGTGGTTGTAAGCATGGTTACTGTTTTAGATAATACTTACAGTATAAGAAAGAAATCTACACAAAACCTAAATAAACCTAACAAAATCACAATATCTGTTGTCAGGGCTTTTTTTCTCAGACAATAGGTGCAGGAACTCCCCCATTCCGAGTAACCCCTTTTCTCCGGCCCTACCGACCTCCCAGTACCGTCCCTTTTAGACAATATAGGACCAAGTATAATTTTGTGGTAATAAGTAATTTGTATGGAATTTGGTAATGATATCAAGAAAAGCAGTAAAATAGATCCCCTGCAGCCAGCAACAATAAATACCCCTAACAACAATGGACTACCCACAACAAAATTTCCCCACCAGCAACAATATACTCCCAGCAGCATCAACAGATCTCCACACAGCCAGCAATAATAGACTCTCTGGCTGCCATCAACAATAGATCTCTCCCCAACAGTAGATCTCTTTCAGCAACAACTGACCCCCCCAGCAACATAAGACCACCCCCAGCAACAATAGGTCCCCCACCAGCAACAACAGACCTCCCCAACAACAATAGACCCCCCTGCAAAAATAGATCCCCAGCAGTGAGCATCATTACCCTGCAGCACACCCCAGCACCCCTTGTCATTACATACAGTCAGTCCAGGAGGTGCTGGAACTGGGTCCCCCTGGGTTCCCGCTGAAAAAAGGCCCTGTCTGTTGTGATGACATAAAAGAACTGTAAACAATATTTACACCAACCGTGCAGGATGTTGAAATACTGTGAAAGCCATGTAAATCAGGCAACAACTAATATCATTTTTAGATTGATAGATTATATAACATAACATTGGACCTGTTTTATCACGGTTACATTATAGTTTATGTTTTTGTGGTTTATTACAAGATATACAAAGAGATTACACAAACACTTGCATGAAAAATCAAACTGTATATAATATTTAATTAAGTAATGGAAGATAGAAGTAACAAAATGTAATGATGTTGGAAAAATATAACAAGAAACATAGCTGCAAGTATGATATAGATGCCTTTTGCCATGGAATCCCACCCATTTCCAAAGGCTTGGCAGATGATCAAACCAGACGCATGCATGTAGCAGCCCTGTTGAGAAACCAACTTATTTTTGATGGAACATAGTACCACTTAGTTAACGTGGTTGTAAACCCTGTTACACCACTTTTACCTACAGGTAAGCTTATAACAAGGCTCACCTGTAGGTACCTTCAATATCTCATAAACTTGTACAGTTTAGGATATATTCATTATATGCGCTGCTGCCAACGTCATCGGCATATGCGCACTGAAGAAATTGAGCTGCTGTGCCGTTTCTTCAGGAGTCATGCCGTGACCGGCGGCTTCTGCGCGCATGCGCGGGCGGGAGTGATGTTAACTCGGCTCTGGACAATCACAGCACCAGAGCCGCAAACCCGGAAGTAACTCCGGTCGAAGATATCCGCGCTGTACTCGGAAGGCCGATACCAATCCAAGGCATCATTCTAAGGTAAGTATTTCATAATGAGCTAGTATGCGATGCATACTAGCTCATTATGCCTTTGTCTTGCAAGGTTTGTTTTCTTTTTTTGTTGTTTTTTTCCAAGGTTTACAACCTCTTTAACAGTTTATAATCCATTTTTTTTGTCTTTGTGTCCATTGAAGTGAAGTGTACATAATCGATAACTTTACGTTTCAGTATTTCTGGAAGAGACTGATTCAATTCAGTTTCCCAACTCTCCAAAAGACACAAGGACCCAAGATCAAGGGGAGAAATCAACATATTGGGGCAGATCCACAAAGATCTGCACCGGCGCAGTGTATCTGAGATACGCTACGCCGCCGTAACTTACCTGGCTTTGGTTTGAATCCTAAAGGAATTTGCGCCGTAAGTTACGGCGGCGTAGTGTATCTCTCGCGGCTTAAGGGCGCGGAATTCAAATGCGGCGAGTAGGGGGCGTGTTTCATTTAAATGAAGCGCGTCCCCGAGCCGAACGAAGTGCGCATGCCCCGTCCGTCAAAACTCCCAGGGTGCATTGCTCCAAATGACGTCACAAGGACGTCATTGTTTTCGACGTGAACGTAAATGGCGTCCAGCCCCATTCACGGACGACTTACGCAAACGACATACAATTTTCAAAATTATACGCGGGAACGACGGCCATACTTAACATTGAGTATGCCACCAGATAGCAGCTTTAACTATACGCCAGAAAAAGCCGAACGGAAACAACGTAAAAAAATGAGACGGCCGCTCGTACGTTCGTGGATCATCGGAAATAGCTAATTTGCATACTCAACGCGGATTACGACGGGAACGCCACCTAGCGGACGCCGAAAAATTGCATCTAAGATCCAAAGGCGTACGAAGACGTATGCCTGACGGATCTAACCCAGATTTCTGAAGCAGGATACACCTCTCTGACACTGTCCCTAAGCAGCAGCAGCAGCCTCTCCCTATCATAACTAAAGCAGAGTGACGATCTGTGCTGTGTGCCTCGATCTAATATAGAGGCTGGTCACATGCTGGGTCACATGCTGCACTGGCCAATCACAGCCATGCCATAAGTAGGCATGGCTGTGATCAGTTCCCAGTCACAGTAGTAAAACAAATGGTATAACCAAAACAAAACATACCCGAACTCCGAACCCGAACCCAAACTTTTTCCAATTATTCGGGTTCGGGAGCAAAAAAAACCCAAAGTCCGTACCGAACCTGAACTTTACAGTTCGGGTTTGCTCAACCCTATTTAGAACCTATCTTTTTTTTTTCAATCTGTGTAAATTAGGAATATTTATTTTTTTGCTTCCGATCTCAGAAACAGAACAGGAAGTGAGCTGTCCCCATGGCAAGATATACTCTCTTTGGGTTTTGATGACAGCAGAATTATTTTATTTTTTTCCATCACTTTTTCCATGAACAAATTGAAAGAGTGAATCTTCCCAGCATGGACACAGACATCAATAAAAACCTGACAACTCTTGTAAATCTTCCCCACTCTATCCAACTCGAAAAAATATGTGAATTTACTAAAATGTGTCCGTTATAAAACAACTTTTATATTCTTCTGTTCTGTGTCCTTATGTTTAAAGGGGTTGTAAAGGTACTATTTTTTCCCTAAATAGCTTCCTTTACCTCAGTGCAGTCCTCCTTCACTTACCTCATCCTTCCATTTTGCTTTTAAATGTCCTTATTTCTTCTGAGAAATCCTCACTTCCTGTTCTTCTGTCTGTAACTCCACACAGTAATGTGAGGCTTTCTTCCTGGTGTGGAGTGTCGTTCTCGCCCCCTCCCTTGGACTACAGGAGAGTCAGGACTCCCACTAACACACAGCTCCTTTCTCTATCTGCAACATAGAGGCCGTCCTGACACTCCTTTAGTCCAAGGAAGGGGCGAGCACGACACTCCACACCAGGGAGAAAGCCTTGCATTACTGTGTGGAGTTACAGACAGAAGAACAGGAAGTGAGGATTTCTCAGAAGAAATAAGGACATTTAAAAGCAAAATGGAAGGATGAGGTAAGTGAAGGAGGACTGCACTGAGTTAAAGGAAGCTGTTTAGGGAAAAAAATTGTACCTTTACAACCCCTTTAAGTATAATAATTTCTCATGACATTACACAATGGTATACTCGTCAACAGACATAATTTGTCCTATGAGATTATGGAAAGAAAATAAGAATGCTTCTACATTTGTTTTATGTTGCTAGTTCTAAAATCGATTGCATGTCTTCATATGTTATCAACAAGTCTCTTCCCAAGATGTTCGTTACAATGTATTTAGTTGTTGGTATTTAGGTAATTTCCTGCCAAACTTGTTAACTTATCAAATCTTCTACATCATCTACAGTTAAATATGTTAGAAACAAAACCCAAATGTATTTATTTTTTGTGCGCACCTCACTCAATTTCATACATGTCATCGCTGTAACTGCGTTTTCCCTAAATTTTGACAGCACAAAGGCAAAATAAACACATTAATATTTATTTCAGCTATGGCCATAACCCTTGCAGTTTGCTATTGGCTAGAGAAGTAGCTATGAATGTATAATTTCCTATTACAGGTATTGGAGCCTTTGTCTCACCGTATACAGTGACAATCCCTGTCAGCTAAATGATCTCCAAAGGTGAAGGGTTTCCCTTTAATGTCAAGCAGCCACAGCAATGATCAGAAAGAACTTGGAATAATGGATGAACTATTACTCTACAAATGACAGGAATGAGATATAGCCAGGGCTGATTAGTAAATTGTCACTTCGGGGTCCTCCCACACAGACAGCTCTCAATGTGCCTTGCAGTCTTGAGTTCAGGAACTTGCATTATAAGCCTGTTTCTAAGCTCATTGACTCCCCCCTATATACCTTCTTAAGTGTGTTTATTCATGCAGTCTACACCTACACACAAATGGATTGAAGAGTTCACCATATGCTGCTGTGTTCTAGAAGCGAATCATAGTACACCTGGAGCTACTAAGCCACAGCAGTGTTTTCAAGACCCAAAGACAGAAAAAAATACAGCAGACCAAGTCAAATAGAGTAGTCATTGTGGAAATGCCTTAGAAATATAAAACAAATAAATGTGTTGAATAGTGATGTCGCGAACCTAACATTTTGCGTTCGCGAACGGCGAACGCGAGCTTCCGCAAATGTTCGCGAACGGGCGAACCGCCATAGACTTCAATGGGCAGGCAAATTTTAAAACCCACAGGGACTCTTTCTGGCCACAATAGTGATGGAAAAGTTGTTTCAAAGGGACTAACACCTGGACTTTGGCATGCCGGAGGGGGATCCATGGCAAAACTCCCATGGAAAATTACGTAATTGTCGCAGAGTCTGTTTTTAATCATTAAAGGGCATAAATCACCTAACATTCCTAAATTGTTTGGAATAACGTGCTTTAAAACATCAGGTATGATGTTGTATCGATCAGGTAGTGTAAGGGTTAGGGTTAGGGTTACAGATAGGGTTAGGGTTACAGATAGGGTTAGGGTTAGGGTTACAGACAGGGTTAGGGTTACAGACAGGGTTAGGGTTAGGGTTACAGACAGGGTTAGGTTTAGGGTTACAGACAGGGTTAGGGTTAGGGTTCACAGTGCCAGACCAAACTCTGACAGACCAAACTCCCTGTTTAAAGCACCGCAAACAACCGCAAACAGTCCATTTGCACAACCGCAAACTCCCCATTTACACAAGGTTGGATACCAAGCTAGCCATGTCCCGTTCCTTGTCCTCACTGATGTCATTGAATGTCTCTTCCTCCACCCAGCCACGTACAACACCAAGGGTCCCTGAAAGGTGACAACAAGCCCCCTGGGACGCCTGCTGTGGTTGGTCTTCCACCTCCTCAAAGCCACCTTCCTCCTCTGACTCCTTTTCTTTAGACTCCTCTCTCTGCGTTGCCCCTTTACATTACACAGCACTCTGCACCTCTGGGCCCCTTTACATTACTCAGCACCCTGCATCTCTGGACCCCTTTACACTACACAGCCCCCTGCACCACTGGGCCCCTTACATTACACAGCACCCTGCACCTCTGGACCCCTTTACATTACACAGCCCCCTGCACCACTGGGCCCCTTACATTACACAGCCCCTTGCACCTCTGGACCCCTTTACATTGAACAGTACCCTGCACCTCTGGACCCCTTTACATTACACAGCACTGCACCTCTGGACCCCTTTATATTACACAGCACCCTGCACCTCTGGGCCCCTTTACATTACACAGCACTGCACCTCTGGACCCCTTTACATTACACAGCACTGCACCACTGGACCCCTTTATATTACACAGCACCCTGCACCTCTGGGCCCCTTTACATTACACAGCACCCTGCATCTCTGGACCCCTTTGCACTACACAGCCCTCTGCACCACTGGGCCCCTTACATTACACAGCACCCTGCACCTCTGGGCCCCTTTTTATTACACAGCACCCTGCACCACTAGACCCCTTTACATTACACAGCACCCTGCACCTCTGGGTCCCTTTTTATTACACAGCACCCTGCACCTCTGGGTCCCTTTTTATTACACAGCACCCTGCACCTCTGGGCCCCTTTACATTACACAGCACCCTGCATCTCTGGACCCCTTTACACTACACAGCCCCCTGCACCACTGGGCCCCTTACATTACACAGCACCCTGCACCTCTGGGCCCCTTTTTATTACACAGCACCCTGCACCACTGGACCTCTTTACATTACACAGCACCCTGCACCACTGGACCCCTTTACATTACACAGCACCCTGCACCACTGGCTCCTTGCTAAGAGTGGATCTGATGTGGAATTTCTGATTAGAAGTGGAATTTTTTTTACAAGTGGAAGAGTTAAAAACCAGGAGTTGCTTTTAGCTGCTTTTTAACTGTTTCTGCTGCAAGTGTTCAATTGTTTGTCTTTTTTTCTCTGACACTTTTTAAACAGCTTTTTTCTTTTCTTTTTTTCCTTTTTGCTAATTAAGGGGAGTGTTTAATTGTTAACAGGGGAGTGTCTAATTGTTAACAGGGGAGTGTCTAATTGTTAACAGGTGAGTATATAAGTGTCTGTAAAAACTCCATAAGAGCTGGCTCCTTGCTAAGAGTGGATCTGATGTGGAATTTCTGATTAGAAGTGGAATTTTTTTTACAAGTGGAAGAGTTAAAAACCAGGCGTTTAAAACAGAGTTAAGACAGGAGTCTTCTAAAACTGTAAGTATCATCTTATTCTTCATACAAGTAATTATATTGTAACTGGGAAATGAGTGCTAGCAGGGTTGAAGGTTTTGCTCAGTGCACAGCGTGTCACATGTATGCAAAATTGGTGCAACAGCTCCAAGATGGATACCGCTGTGACAGATGTGAGCAGGTTGCCCTTCTGGAAGCTCGTATTAGAGATCTGGAGGAGCAAGTTGCAACACTGGGTAGAAATAACAACTTTGAAAGGGGTCCTCTGCTCGCTGAGCAAGTGGTCAGTAAGGTTGATGTGGAGGGTGGAGGGGCAAGTCAGGATTATCAGATAGGGAGATGGGTTAATGCAGTTAGAGGGAGTGGAAGGGGCGTGAAGAAAGGGAAGGCCAGTCCTGTATTTGTGCATCAAAACAAATTTGCCAAGTTGGGTGATGATGTGGAGGTGGCAAACACAGAGGTGGCAGCCCTAGATGTTACTGCTACCCCTAACAGCCGGGAGAGCAACCCATCTAGTAGAGGTGGGGAGGGGAGTGCAGGTAGGCCTAGACAGTTGGTGGTAATAGGGGATTCTATAATCAGAAGGACTGATAGAATAATTTGTCGCCAGGATCGCTTCAACCGAATGGTTTGCTGTCTCCCTGGTGCCAGGGTTCGGCATGTGGTGGACCGGGTGGATAAATTACTGGGAGGGGCTGGGCATGACCCAGCTGTCTTGGTCCACGTTGGAACCAATGACAGTATACATGGAAGGTGGAGGCTCCTTAAGAATCAATTTAAAGAACTAGGCTGCAAGATGAAGGGAAGGACCTCCAAGGTGATATTCTCTGAAATATTGCCTGTGCCATGCACAACACAGGAAAGGCAGGGGGAGATTAGAGAGCTGAATGCATGGCTAAAGACCTGGTGTAGGAAGGAGGGATTTGGGTTTCTAGAGCACTGGGCTGACTTTTCATTGGGGTGCAACCTATATGCTAAAGACGGTTTGCACTTGAATGGAAGGGGGTCTGCTGTGCTGGGGGAGAGGTTTATGGGAATGCTGGAGGAGTATTTAAACTAGGATTGAGGGGGGAGGGTGAATTAGAATTACATCGAGCAGACAGGTCAGTTAGTGGTCAGACATTAATGGAGAGTGGAATGGGGATAGATGGGGGAAGGGTTATGGCAGGTGACAAGAAAGTTCCCATGTTGCAAACAGCCATTGGAAATAATAGTGCCATTTGTACTACTATAAATTATATGAAAAACACCAGAGAAAAAAAATGTAACAATACATTTAAGTGTTTGTTCACCAATGCCAGAAGTCTGCCAAGCAAAACAGGTGAGCTGGAAGCTCTGGTGCATGAGGAGAGCTATGATGTAATCGGTATTGCTGAAACTTGGCTTCAATCCTCACATGACTGGGCTATTAATATTCCTGGCTATGCTCTCTTTCGGAAATACAGGGTAAAAAGGAAAGGTGGAGGGGTCTGTCTCTATGTGAGAAGTGACCTCAAAGCAAGCGTGAAAGAGAACCTGGTTGATGGAGAGTGTGATGAGGCTGAAGCATTATGGGTGGAACTGCATACAGATGTGCGTAGTTCAAAATTAATCATTGGAGTTTGTTATAAACCACCCAATGTTAATGAGGAGGTGGAGACTCAGCTCCTTGCACAGATGGAAAGGGCTGCAAGGTCTGGGACGGTGATAATAATGGGGGATTTTAACTACCCAGAAATTGACTGGATTAATGGCACTTCTGGGACAGTTAAAGGACAAAAATTTAAAAACCTATTGCAGGACAATTTTATGGTGCAGTTTATTGAGGCCCCAACTAGGAATGATGCCCTGTTGGACCTGATAATCTCAAACCATGCAGAGCTTATTACTAATGTTCAGATAAAGGAACACCTGGGTAGCAGTGATCATAACATGATTTCATTTAATATTAACTATAAGCAAGAAATACATACAGGAAATATTAAAACACTAAATTTTAAGAGAGCAAATTTTACAAGGATGAGGGCTGCTCTCCAGGACTTGGACTGGGAGGGACTATTGGCACAGCTGAACACAGAACAGAAATGGGAATTCTTCAAAAAGACTGTGTGGAACCTCACTGCAAAGTATGTTCCCATGGGCAATAAGTTTAAAAGGCTAAAAATAAAACCTATGTGGCTCACGGTCAAAGTTAAAAAAGCTATAAACAAAAAGAAAGCAGCTTTTAAAAAATATAAAAATGAAGGAACACTAGTGTTGTTTAAATGTTACAAAGAATATAACAGGATATGCAAAAAGGAAATCAAGGAAGCAAAAATTCAAAACGAACGACAGATTGCAAAAGATAGTAGGACAAACCCCAAAAAATTCTTTAAATATATTAATAGTAAAAAGGTGAAGTCTGAGCATGTAGGCCCCTTACAAAATAATCTAGAGTGGGTGACTGGGGACAAAGAGAAGGCAAATTTATTAAATGTTTTCTTCAGCTCTGTGTATACAATGGAGCATGGGGGAGCTCATGTCCAAAATGGGGGTGGGAGTGACACAGCCTCAAATCCACAATGGCTCAAAAGTGATATGGTCCAGAAATATTTAGACAGAATAAAGGTGGATAAAGCACCTGGACCTGATGGCATCCATCCACGGATCCTAGGTGAGTTGAGCTCTGTCATTTCAAAGCCACTGTATCTAATATTTAGGGACTCATTAAAGACAGGAATAGTACCACTGGATTGGCGCAGGGCCAATGTGGTGCCCATATTTAAAAAGGGAACAAAGTCTTTACCAAGTAACTATAGACCTGTTAGTCTAACTTCTATAGTTGGGAAGATACTGGAACGTTTAATAAAAGACCACATGGATGAGTTCTTGCAGGAAAAAAACTATTTAAGCAGCAGACAACATGGATTCATGAAAGACAGAAGTTGTCAGACAAACCTGATTTCCTTTTATGAAGAGGTAAGTAAAACCCTGGACAGAGGCGTGGCTGTGGACGTGATATATTTGGATTTTGCAAAAGCGTTCGATACAGTTCCGCACACACGGCTCATGTGTAAGGTAAGGTCTACAGGATTGGATATATCAGTTTGTAAATGGATAGAAAATTGGCTGAAAGACAGAATTCAGAGAGTCGTGGTTAATGATTCTTACTCTGAATGGTCCAATGTTATCAGTGGTGTACCCCAAGGTTCAGTGCTGGGACCCTTACTTTTCAATATATTTATAAATGATATTGGGTCTGAGATCAAAAGTAACATTTCTGTCTTTGCAGATGACACCAAGCTATGCAGTGGAATAACGTCCTTGCAGGATGTCTCCAATTTACAAGCCGACCTCAATGCTCTGTCTAATTGGGCGACTAAGTGGCAGATGAGGTTTAATGTAGATAAATGTAAAGTTATGCACTTGGGGGCTAAGAATATGCATGCATCATACATACTAGGGGGAGTACAACTGGGGGGATCTGTAGTGGAGAAGGATCTGGGGGTTTTAGTTGATCATAAGCTCAATAATGGCATGCAATGCCAAGCTGCGGTTTCCAAAGCGAGCAAAGTCCTTTCTTGTATTAAGAGAGGTATGGACTCCAGAGACAGAGATATAATTTTGCCCCTGTACAAATCATTAGTAAGACCTCATCTGGAATATGCAGTTCAGTTTTGGGCACCAGTTCTCAAAAAGGACATCGGAGAACTGGAGAAAGTGCAGAGAAGGGCAACCAAACTGATAAGAGGCATGGAGGAGCTCAGCTATGAGGAAAGATTAGAGAAACTGAATTTATTCACTCTTGAGAAGAGGAGAATAAGGGGGGATATGATCAACATGTACAAATATATAAGAGGTCCATACAGTGAACTTGGTGTTGAGTTATTCACTTTACGGTCAACACTGAGGACAAGGGGGCACTCTTTACGTCTAGAGGAAAAGAGATTTCACCTACAAATACGGAAAGGTTTCTTCACAGTAAGAGCTGTGAAAATGTGGAACAGACTCCCTCCAGAGGTGGTTCTGGCCAGCTCAGTAGATTGCTTTAAGAAAGGCCTGGATTCTTTCCTAAATGTACAGAATATAACTTGAGTATTAAGATTTGTAGGTAAAGTTGATCCAGGGTAAATCCGATTGCCTCTCGGGGGATCAGGAAGGAATTTTTTCCCCTGCTGTAGCAAATTGGATCATGCTCTGCTGGGGTTTTTTGCCTTCCTCTGGATCAACTGTGGGAATGGAGTTGGGTGTATAGGATTTTACTGTGTTTTTTATTTTTGTTTTTTTATTTTTTGTGGTTGAACTGGATGGACTTGTGTCTTTTTTCAACCTGACTAACTATGTAACTATGTAACTATGTAACTGGACCCCTTTATATTACACAGCACCCTGCACCTCTGGGCCCCTTTACATTACACAGCCCCCCATAGCTCTAGACACCTGTATGTTACACAGACAACCCCCCTAACAGTTCTGGACACCCTGCATTTTTTTTAAATGTAATCTACTGTGACACCAGATATAAGTGGTGGCACTGCATGGGCAAGTGGGCACAGTAAACGCTGTGAGCCTGAGACATGCTGGCAGACAACTGACTACTATTCTCTGTTGCAGTGATTTTTTTTTTAAATGTTATCTACTGTGCCAACAAAATATATATGAGATGTGGCACTGGACAAGTGGGCATAGTGTACACTGTGAGCCTAAGACACACACACACACGCTGCCTGGCAGGCAATTGCAATTAGATTACAGAGAAAAAAAAGCAGACTGATGTACTAGTCCTATACAGGCTGTCACCTGTTAGTATATTAGAAAGAGCGGATCTAGTCTAGCTGAGCTCAATACAGTGTATAAATATATATACAAAACCTGGGATGCATATATATCCTCTACACACTGTAACTCTAACTGACTAGCCTGCCTGCCTGCTCTATCTAACTCCAAAAAAATACACTCTCTCTCTCTCTGTCTCTCTCTGTAAACCACCGCAACACACATTAGATTACAGAGAGAAAAAAAAAGCAGACTGATGGACTAGCCCTAAAAAGGACTGTTTGGGGTGCTGTCAGGACACTGTGGTTACAGCAGAGATCAGATGAGTCTTTCAGGACTAGAGTGGACACTGAATACACTGGCCTAGCTATCGATTTCCCTATTAAATCAGCAGCAGCTACACTGTCCCTCCTCTCACTAAGACTGCAGCTTCAAAATGAATCTAAAATGGATGCTGTCCAGGAGGTGGGAGGGTCAGGGAGGGAGGGTATGCTGCTGATTGGCTGGAATGTGTCTGCTGACTGTGAGGTACAGGGTCAAAGTTTGCTCAATGACGATAAATAGGGGGCGGATCGAACATCGCACAAGCGATGTTCGCCGGGAACTATTCACCGGCGAACCGTTCTGTACATCTCTAGTGCTGAATACTCCAATAGCAAGATGCATTGTAAACAATTTAAATATAGTTATGAAACTATCACATTTCTTGCCATGAAAATTGGTGGCGAGTGCTTCATTTAAAAAAAGATTTAATATATATATATTTTTATTCAGCCTATAAATCAGGGGTGGGGAACCTTTTTTCTGCCAAGGGCCATTTGGATTTTTGTAACATCATTCGGGGGCCGTACAAAATGTCAGTTAAAGCGACGCAGTGCCGAATCGCAAAAAGGGGCAAGGTCCTTAACCTGCATAATGGTCCGGGGCTTAAGTGGTTAATTCGCATACAGTTCATACTCCAATTTTATGCATTTTCACAGTGGGGGTGCCACTTTGGGAACACATGAACAAAGGGCAGCAACAATGCAAGTCAGATGGCAAGCATGGCTCATTTAAAATAACTCAAAATATTTTACCTGCTGTTTTTTTTTATAATACACAGTAGTGGTCATTAACCTTGCCTCAGCCAGCTTCTTCTGCCACCACCAGCTCTTGCCACCTTCTGCCACCATCACCTCCTGCCCCCACCAGCTCCTGCCACCTCCTGCCCCACCAGCTCCTGCCAACATCACCATCTCCAGCTCCTTCTGCCACCACCGTCACCTACTGACACCATCACCAGCTCCTGCCAGAAGCTCCTCCTGCCACCACCAGCTCCTGCCACCATCACCTCTTGCCCTCACCAGCTCCTGTCCTCCAAAGCTCCTCCTGCCATCATCACCAGCTCCTTCTGTCACCACCAGCTCATGTCCCTACCAGCTCCTTCTGCCACCACCAGCTCTTGCCACCTTCACCTCCTGCCCCACCAGCTCCTGCCACCATCACCAGCTCATTCTGCCACCACCGTCACCTACTGCTACCATCACCAGCTCCGGCCAGAAGCTCCTCCTGCCACCACCAGCTCCTGCCACCATCACCTCCTGCCCTCACCAGCTCCTGTCCTCCATAGCTCCTCCTGCCACCATCACCAGCTCCTGCCACCACCAGCTCATGTCCCTACCAGATCCTCCTGCCACCACCAGCTCTTGCCACCTCCTGCCACCATCACCTCCTGCCCCCACCAGCTCCTGCCACCTCCTGTCCCACCAGCTCCTGCCCCACCAGCTCCTGCCACCATCACCTGCCACAAGCTCCTCCTGCCACCATCACCAGCTCCTTCTGCCACCATCACCAGCTCCTGACATCACCAGCTCCTTCTGCCACCACCGTCACCTACTGCCACCATCACCAGCTCCTGCCAAAAGCTCCTCCTGCCACCACCACCTCCTGCCACTAGCAGCTCCCTCCACCTCCTGCCACCACCAGCTCTTCCTGCCACCATCACCTCCTGCCCTCACCAGCTCCTGTCCTCCATAGCTCCTCCTGCCACCATCACCAGCTCCTGCCACCAACAGCTCATGTCCCTACCAGATCCTCCTGCCACCACCAGCTCTTGCCACCTCCTGCCACCATCACCTCCTGCCCCCAACAGCTCCTGCCACCTCCTGCCCCACCAGCTTCTGCCACCTCCTGTCCCACCAGCTCCTGCCACCTCCTGCCCAACCAGCTCCTGCCACCTCCTGCCCCACCAGCTCCTGCCACCATCACCTGCCACAAGCTCCTCCTGCCACCATCACCAGCTCCTTCTGCCACCATCACCAGCTCCTGCCATCATCACCAGCTCCTTCTGCCACCACCGTCACCTACTGCCACCATCACCAGCTCCTGCCAAAAGCTCCTCCTGCCACCACCACCTCCTGCCACCAGCAGCTCCCTCCAGCTCCTGCCACCACCAGCTCTTCCTGCCACCATCACCTCCTGCCCTCACCAGCTCCTGTCCTCCATAGCTCCTGCCCTTACCAGCTCCTCCTGCCACTATAACCATATCCTTCTGCCACCACCGCCGTCACCTCCTGAGTCCTGCCACCACCACCAGCTCCTTTAGTACCTTGAGGCAAGGAAGTCTGAGAATGCAGGCTTGGCTTGCCATGAGCTGGCCTGGTCCGTTTCTGCTGTGGATGCCTGGGTAGCTGCTGGGCTGTCACAGGGCTGTCTGGAGTCCGGATAGACCACCGCCTGGAGCCGGCACCAAGAAGGCAAGACTGCTCCATCCATTCCCTCTCGTGACTATTTTTAAAGCTTGGCGCGCCTGGCGGGATGCGCGATGACATCACTCGCATCGCCACCTCTGTCGAATCCGCGGCCGCCCCCTGGGCCTGGGGGGGGGGACAGGATCGGAGGCTCAGCTCAGGACTCTGGCAGCGCCGGGAAACTGTGCATGCGAAGTTTAAAGCCGACGCGGTCACGGCTTTTTTTTTTACGAGGAATTTTGTCCTATAACGGACACAGAACTTGCGGCTGCGGGAGGAGGCCGGGTGGAATGGTTTTGCGGGCCGCAAGCGGCCCGCGGGCCGCAGGTTCCCCACCCCTGCTATAAATAATCATAAAAATAAAGGCAGCTTACGTGTAAGGTGTGATGCTGAAATATGGCTCCGGAAGATTTTACCCCCTTCATGACCAGGCCATGTTTTGCTATTCGGCACTGTGCTACTTTAACTGGTAATTGCGCAGTCATGCTACACTGTAACCAAACGGGATTTACTGTATTTATTGGTGTATAACACTCACTTTTTTACCCTGGAAATAGAGGGTAAACTGTGCCTGTGTAATATATGCAGGGGGCTGTGGAAAGTTTTTTTCCTGAAACTTCCCTCTTAAAGTTAGGGTGCGTGTTATACGCCTGTGCGTGTTATACGCCGATAAATCATTTCTTTCACACAAATAGAGCTTTCTTTTGAGGGTATTTGATCACCACTGGATTGTTTTTTTGTAATATAAATGAAAGAAAAAAAATGAAAGTTTTGAAAAAAAGAAAACAAAATAATATTTTTTACGGTCATAAAACATATTCAATTAAAAAAAATATATATATATATTTTGGCCAAAATGTATTCTGCCACATGATTTTGAAAAAAAAATCCCAATAAGTGTATATTGATTGGTTTGTATGAAAGTTATAGCGTCTACAAACTATAGTATATATATACTGAATTTTTTATTTTCTTTATGTTTAATACTAATAGTGGTGGAAATCAGCGACTTATAATGGGACTGCAATATTGCAATGGACAATCTGATACTAATTAATACTGGGGGGAACTGACTGCCACTGTGATCACCAGTGCAATTGAATGCAGTGATCAGTGCTAAAAATATACACTGTCACTGTACTAATGACACTGGCTGGGAAGGAGTTAACATCTCGGGCGATCAAGGGGTTAAATATGTTCCTAACTATGTGTAATGTGTATGTAGCGCTCACCCACAAAGGAGCCGCTGTTTAGTTTGGGATCTACTCTCTCTGGCTCAGCTCACCCCTGTTTAATTACCTCGAACCCGCCCTTGACACATCCAAAAAGAGAAAATACCCCGGTGGTGGGATATTGTGACCCCTGCTGAGCCAAAGTCACAATAGCAAGCACACCATATGCAATGACCATATAACAATAGATTACCTGCTATGCGGAACGGCTCCTTCAGGCAAGAAAATATACTCCACACAGTGAATATAATTGAACGTAAAGGTGTGTTTACTTATATAGAAAACTCAGAAGCAGCAGGCATAGGGTTTCAATGCAAACACAATCAATCAATAATAACTCAGTCTGATTAGCAAGGGCCCTTGCAAGAATCAGACTTCAGTGTGGATAGATAGAATATTCTAAACCTAAGAATGGTACCATTCGTCTAAACTTAAAGTCAGTTCTATGCGCGCCAGTACCCCTAGTGGGCAGTCCTGTAGATTAATCGATAATCTTGTGGCGGCCGGTTGGTGCACGTTAAAATTTGTAATCCAAGGGTAATAGTTAGAGGAAAGAATCACACAACAGAATGTCTATGGTGGTAGAATATGGTGTAATGGATAGCCCGCCAGCACCGATCACTCTTGTGAAGTACTGGAACAATTTAACTAGGCCTCAAAGTTTCAACTGTGGGCCAACATGTGTCCGTGGCCTGTGAACTGGGCTGGATGTCTATGATAACCAAAGAATCAGAAAACCGAGCAGGTGCTCTCTCACCCAACAGGCCGACCAGCCTGATTTCTACTCAGAAGAGGGGTGTGCTGGCAAGATGTCGCTCCACGATTCTCCGGTTCCCGGACGAGGGTGCTCCACCGCTATGGCTGTCAGCTGGGCTGCCTCTTCAACCTCCGAAAGCACCGGATAGGGCTAGGGGTCTTGCTTCCATCTGGATAGCTGGTCTCCCAGTCGATCTAGGCCTAGGCTTCCGGCCTAGCAGCACGTCTGTCCCTGTACACAGCTCCGCACAGAAGAGAAGGCTGGTCCCGAGAGAGACAAAGGGAGCCACTCCCCTCCCTTAAGAAACCTCCTCCACCGGTCTGAGTGAAAACGTCACATCCTTCTGGAGTGCAAAGCATTGCAGGAAATGCAGTCCGTTTCTTCGAAGAGTCCATGGAGTCCGAGTCTCCTGCTACTAGTAGTCCCGCAATGCATAACTTCCTAACAATGTCCAACATTTTTACAAATCTGAAATATAAATATAACTCTGACAGGGAGGGGCCCGCTACATGTATAAAGTGTGGTGCTTTTTAAGAAACGATCTCTAAGTTTCTCATCCCTGGAGAAACTAACAGATCAGTCCCTCTGTACAGAGTTCTGTGTTGAACTTCAACACAGAGCTCTGAGCTGTAAATGTACACAGCCGATCAGCATGTCCCAGCTGTGAATCATTGGGCAGGACTTGCGGACAGGCTCCTGCTGTGTACAATCACAGCAGGAGTTGGTGTGGGGGGGTGCCCTAAACCTGGAAGCGGGCAGCGATGCACCAGTATGTCACTTTGCCTACAGCCGCTGCTCGCACACAGTACAATGAGGGCGGAAGGTCTTTAAGTGGCAATCAATTGTGCCATCAGCACAAACCTAAAATATGTAGGGTGGTTGGTGATCCATGGAGAAAAAAAGGCAGCATCATAGACTTCCAGACATAGAGAACTACCACAAATATTTGTCCACAGCTTTCTATGGAGCTCACACACACCCATACAGGGTTTGATGTACTAAAACTGGAGAGTGCAAAACCGGGTGTAGCTTTGCATAAAAACCAATCATTTTCCAGATTTTTATTTTGTCAAAGTTTAAAGGATAAGTTGACCTTTTGGAACATGTTACATGTTCCACCTGTATTTAGGGTGGGACATGTAAAATGTTTCAGCAGCTGCAGACATTCCCCCTTTCCCCCCACTCCTCAGTGACAGAGGGCAGGCATCTTCTCCGGGAGCCCGCTGTCACTCTTTGAAACTTACCGGTACATGGCCACCCGGGAGTTCGCCCGCCTGACCACATCATTCATTCACAGTCCTTTGTGAATGGGAAACCTTTGCGAATGTTGGCTTATAGTTCTCAATGAACCACCATGGCGCTTTTGAGCACTGTGGCAGTTCATTCATTCATTCATTCATTCACAAAACTGAACTGATCTTTTGCAAGAAAGATTTGCTCATTTTCTCAGGTGTCTCCAGTACCACCAGAAAATTTGTGATGGACTGGCTGACAAATAAAACAATAAAAGCTCATTCATGTGCAGAGTTTTTGCCAGCAGTAGTAGCATATCATTGTCATTAACTGTGACCCTGTGTTGCTTTGACTATTTAAAATATATTTTATTGCATAAATATATGGTATATGGAATATGGTTTTTAGAAGATGGGCTTCCTCTATTCAAATTATAATTGACTCTTGTAACTGGTTTCATGGAGGACAGTGGAACAGGAAGTAATGTTGGCAGTAGGTAGGGAGAGTAAAGAAAAGACCTGAACAGAGGCATATGCTGAACACAAAGGAACTAGTCTTGAGAACTTAAAGAAGGAACTTTACCTGGGAATGACACTAAATCTACAACCCAAATTAAGTAACTGTTAATGCTCATTTTCTAGTAAGGATAGGTAGCTTGTGCATGGGTATATTGTATGCATATTTGTAAAACTTTGTATGTTGTCTATTGTTCTCCTAAAATTTTAAGTAGTTTGCATGTAAAGCATTCTTGTTTAGTAAAGCACATAATATACTACAAAGATTTTTTACATTTCCTTGCTTTATTGCAAAGTGACCCTAAAACACAATGCAAAACAGACCCGTGGAACAAGCAGGCTGGATATAGACCAATGGTCTCCAAACTGCAGCAAGTAGGCCATATGTAGGCCTTTGCTTGCCTTTATCTGGTCCTTGTGGCATCATTCCTTGTGGCATTTATAAGCTGTAGGGACTGTGGGGGTGGATTTACTATTTTTATATTACTGGGTTTAGTAACACTTTAACCTCCTTAGCGGTATTCCCGAGTCTGGCTCGGGGTGAATTTTACATACCACAAGCGGTATCCCAGAGCCAGACTCGGGAAAGCATTGCAGGATACAGGGGAAGTTACTTACCTTGTCCCTGGATCCTGTGATGTGTCCCCGCTGTGTGTTGGGAGCTCCTCCGATGTGTCTCCTCGCTCGATTCAGTGCCGAGCTCCATTCCCTGCGACGTTTCGACGCATGGGGACGGAGTTCAGCGCCAAATTCCAAAAGTGAAACACCCTATATACATACAGTATACTGTAATCTTACAGAAATAATTACACATACCCTTTGTCCCTAGTGGTCTGTCCAGTGTCCTGCATGCACTTTTACATTATAAAAACTGTTCTTTCTGCCTGGAAACTGGAGATTGTCCATAGCAACCAAAAAGTGTCCCTTTACATCAAAAGTGCTTTTAGACCAGCTAGAAAACAGCGGTAATAAATTAAAATCACTTGCAGAATTGAGCGATAGCGATTTGTGGGGATATTCGTCATTAAACAATAAAAGTAATGACAGCGACAATTCTGCAACTGAGCAAATTTCAGTGTTTTTGATTTGATTACATTATTGAATAATTTTTATTATAATTACATTAGAATTATTTGTTATAATTATTTATAGTTATTTATTAAACTATAATTTATGATTTTGTGTTTCAAACTTTATCATACCCGGGATGTCTACTAGATTCCTTTATGGACATATTTAAGTGAGTTATTCCTAAGATTTGCAGGCCTACAATATAAAACAAATTTCCATGCAAAATAATTGTACCGCTTTCAGCACCTAAAACCAGAAAGAATCATACCGCCAGGGAGGTTAAGTAACTGAATGACCAATGGTGCAAAAAAAAAAAAATTAAAAAAAGTAGCAAATTGTTACTGCATCCCATAAGGCTGAATACAGAATACTAAATTTTTACATTTATGTTGGAAGCTTGGGGAAAACACAATATGATCCATTTATAAACCAACAGTAAAAAATATTTTATACCTGTTCTTGACACATTATCTGTGGGGAAATTAACTATCCATATTTCTGATACCTTTATATATGCTGAAAAATCAATACGGCAACAAAGTTTTTATTTTGTAGTCACTGAATGCTGAAATGATAACAATTCATTTTTGTGTTACACTCCTTGGGCAAATATAAAACACTACATAATCATTATTTGCTGGAAAAGAAAGGCAACAGCTAAAGTGCATTGAACCCAGTAACTGTTTAGGAAAATCTTTGGATGGGGCATTCTTTACTCCCCATAGCAGTACACAGCAGGTGCAATTCTATTACCTCTGTCCTTGTAAAAATAGCTTCATAACTTTGACCATCGGTCACTAGCAGATCCTCAAACATTCCCTGCCTAATGCTTGTTAGCATGTATGTGTGACAGTGGTGATGTAGAGTACTCTGTGAGAAAAAAATGATTAATATTTAGGACAGCTTGTAGTTAACACTGCCAGTTAGCAAATACACTGTGACTGTGATAAATTATGATAATCATCATTTCTCTTTCGTTCATGGACGGACACAGCCTTAATATTGACACAGTGGGTATCAGCCTTCCTTTAGGAGTGACTAGGCAGAAAGTGTTAACAACTTCAAAACTCAACAGCCCCGCCCAGGAGGCAGTCCTACTGGCTATATCCCTTCAGCCTGCACTAAGCAGCTTAGTTTTTTTCTGCCTAGTTAAGGAGACGACTTGGCTCCCTTCGGGCCCATAGTCCTGGAGGCTTTATTTCAAATTTACTTTGGATTTTTGTTTTTATTTTTAATTATTTTTTTCCTGTGATCTTCGATCAACTGCCAACTGGGCGACAGGCTGGATCCCAGATCCTTGTAGTCCCCCCAGTTTCAGCCATCGAGCGTGTGCCGACCATAGCTGCGCACTGGGTCGTCCACGACAGGCCCGTCGCTCTACAGGTGGGCAGTGAGCTATACGCTCCAGGGTATGCATATGACCGGTCTATAGGGCCGACAGTCACCTCCGTCACCATGCGGGAGATGGTCTGTCTAGGATGCTTCCAGCACAATCCTCAGAATCGGTAAGTAGTAATCTCCTGCTCCCCCGATAGTGGACCCTCCTGTGTCCAGTCTAAACAAGCTAACCACTATACCGGTGGAGGGGGCTCCCGCCTTCAAGGACCCTGCGGACAAGAAGGCAGAGGCGATCACCCACAACCTGTACACGGTAGTGGGTTCGGTGGTACGCCCAACCATAGTTGGGGCCCTGATGTCAGACCTG
The DNA here is from genome assembly GCF_905171775.1 of Rana temporaria. NCBI lineage: Eukaryota > Metazoa > Chordata > Amphibia > Anura > Ranidae > Rana > Rana temporaria. The sequence goes on from NC_053492.1 coordinate 195,873,961, forward strand.
CACAATGGGTTAGTAGCACGTCAGGCTACCCCGGACGAGGTAGCCCTAGCTGACCAACTGGTACAGGGCCTAAAATTTGTTTGCGAATCAGCCTTGGACACGATTCCTCTGCTGGCCAGGGCTTCAAGCCATGTGGTGGTGTTACGCCGTCTACTTTGGTTAAAGAATTGGTCTGCAGACCAATCTTCCAAAAAGGCCCTGATGGACTTTCCCTTTAAGGGCGACAGACTTTTTGGAGCTTCCCTGGATGGCATAATTAATGATGCCACAGGAGGTAAGAGCACGCTGCTCCCACAATCCAAAAGGGGGAAGGAGCCATGCCGCAGGCAAGGGCCCTTCTTCAACGCAACGTTTTTTTCATCCGCCCAGTGCGGCAGTTTAAAGACCTCAGGCCGATAAAGCACCTGCTCAGGGACAGAGACCTCCCTGGTTTCCCAAACTCAACAAACCTGCAAACAAAGCTACGTCCGCATGAAGGTTTGCCCCCACCCATCTCTCGGGTGGGGGGACGTCTTCGTGAATTCGCATCTCAGGTTCCCGACCGGTGAGTTTGCGAAGTAGTGTCTTCAGGTTACAAGATAGAATTCTATCTTGCCGACCAAACAGATTTTTTTCTCTCCAACCTCCAGCTACAGCCAACTCTACGGAAAGCCCTATTTGGGGCAGTTCAAGACCTGCTGAAACACGGGGTGGTTATTCCTGTCGCAGTACGGGAACGGTTTCAGGGGTTTTACTCAAATCTGTTCATAGTACCAAAGAAGGAGGGTGTTCGTCTTATCCTGGACCTCAGGGCCCTCAATTGCTTTGTGAAGGTACAAAGATTCTGGATGGAATGGGTTCACTCTGCCGTCACTGCCCTCTAGCCGGGGGACTTCCTGGCATCCTTGGATATCAGGGACGCCTATTTACATGTCCCTATATGCACCAAGAATCAGAGATATCTGCGTTTTGCGGTCGGGGAAGACCACTATCAATTTGCGGCTCTCCCCGTTGGCCTGGCATCGGCACCAAGGGTATTCACCAATGTGCTTGCCCCAAATCTGGCCCTACTAAGACAGAGTGGCATCGCTATCGTGGGCTACTTGGACTATCTTCTTCGAGGGCCACTTCAAGCTCAGAATTAGAGGTGAGCGTGTCTATAACCTGTCAGACCCTCCGACACTTTGGTTGGGTACTGAACACTCAGAAGTCAGTAATGGTACCGACTCAATGCCTAGTATATCTGGGGTTGATTCTGGTTTCCTTAGAGGCAAGGTTTTTTTTCCCCTGTGGAAAAGTTGCAGACCCTTCGCGCTGCGGTGTGGCAGTTGACATCCCAGAAATGGTCATCACTCCACTTTTGCATGCGAGTCCTGGGTCTCATGGTGGCCTCCTTCATGGCGGTACCATATGCACAATCTCACACGCAAGTGCTACGGAAGGAAATTCTGTCCCTATGGAACAAGTACCCATCATTCCTGGATTATAAAATCCGGGTGAGCCACCTGGTCAGGACCTCCCTTGTTTGGTGGCTGACCTCACCCGCACTTCTGTCTGGGAAGTCGTTCCTTCCTTTTAACTGGATAGTCATCACGGCGGACGCCAGCCTTGGGGGGGAGTCTGGGAGGTTCATTTGACCCAGGGTCGCTGATCTCCGAAGGATTCCCACTTGCTGATCAATGTCCTGGAACTTTGGCCGATCAGACTGTGCCTCTTCACATGGTCTCAGAGGCTACAGGGCCGTCCAGTCAGGATCCAGTCAGACAACGCCACGGCAGTGGCATATGTCAACCATTAAAGAGGAACAAGAAGCTTGGCTGCAGCGTCAGAGGTCGCTCACATCCTAAGGTGGGCAGAAAGGAGTGTACCAGCCCTGCCCTTCATATACATTCCAGTCATGGAAAACTGGCAGGCGGACTACCTGAGTTGCCAGATGCTGGACCAAGGAGAATGGTCTCTGCACCCGGATGTGTTTCAGCTCCTTTGGTAGATCACCTGGCGTCTCGACTCAATTGGACGGTATTCAGGTTTGTGGCCAGGTCAAGAGACCCATGGGCAGACGCGACAGATGTGTTAGTGGCACTGTGGAGTCAGTACCAGCTAACCTAGGCCTTCCCTCCTCTAAAGCTCCTTCCTTATCTGCTTCGCAGAGTGGAGACAGAGGGGATTCCAATGATCCTAATTGCTCCGGATTGGCCTCGGCGTCCTTGGTACGCCGACCTAATGCGTCTAGTAGCAGACGTCCCTTGGACCTGCTGTCTCAAGGAATGGACCTGCTGTCTCAAGGTCCCATACGCCATCCTGTTTTACAGTTGCTGGCTTTAACGGCAGGGCTATTGAGAGCCAGGTGCTAAGAGACCGTAGCCTGTCAGACTTGGTGATCTCTACCATGAGCTGTGCTCGAAAATCGTCCTCCGGGAAGATTTACCATCGCACTACATATCCATTTGTGAGGAAATGAGGTGACATCCGAGTGCCTATTTGGTTCCCAGAGTCCTGCTGTTCTTACAGCGTGGGGCAGACCAAAAATTTGCTTTAAGTACAATTAGGGGGCAGATATCTGCCCTGGCTGTCTTTTTTCAAAGACCCCTGGTGGCTCACTCTCTAGAGAACGTTAGAACGTTTGTACAGCGGGTTCGGCATGCAGCCCCTCCGGTCCATCCTCCACTACCTCCATGGGGATTTGAATTGCAGACATCCCTTGGCGTCTACCGCTACAAGAGTACCTGCTGTCGCAAGGTCCCATACGTCATCCTGCTTTACAGTCAATGGCCTTAACGGCATGTCCTCTAGGTGCCTCAGAAACCACTGTTTGAGAACATTAGGGAAGTTCCCTTGTTGACACTTTATCATAAAGTGGTTCTTTTGGTGGCCGTTATGTCAGTTAAGACAGGTTCTGAGCTGGCAGCCTTGTCATGAAAGGCTCCCTATCTGATCTTCCACAACGATAAGTTGGTGCTGCGTCCGCAGCCTTCTTTCCTTTCTAAGGTTCGGACTCACTGTTTGTTTCGGTGGCTGGTCCCAAGAAGGGCCCAGCAGTCTCATCGGCCACCATTTGAAGGTAGATCCGAAAGATCGTGATCAGGCTTACACCATAAAGGGTCGGGCGCCTCCCTGCCATGGTGCATTCAACCAGGGCAATAGGTGCCTCTTGGGCCTTCCGACATGAAGCGTCTGTTTCCCAGGTGTGTAAGGCGGCGACCTGGTCGCCCGATCACACTTTCACTAAACTTTACAAGTTTGATGTGAGTGCATCTTCGGGTGCTTCTTCGGTCGCAAAGTTTTGCAGGTGGCTGTTTAGAGTTACAACTCCTCAGTTGAGGAGCATTGTGTTTTGTTTTGGGGTGAAGTTTAATTTTATGCTGTTCCCACCCCTCTTTTTGACACTGTTTTGGGACGTCCCACTTTGTCAAGATTAAGGCTGTGTCCGTCCATGAACAAAAGAGAAAATAGGATTTTATTCTCACCGTAAAATCTTTTTCTCTGAGTTCATGGACGGACACAGCACCCACCCCTCTTTTTTAAGTTTGTACTGCTTTTGACGAACTGAGCTGCTTAGTGAAGGCTTAGGGGATATATCCAGTAGGACCGCCCCCTGGCTGGGGCTGTTCAGGTTTGAAGTTGTTAACACTTTCTGCCTAGTCACTCCTAAAGGAAGGCTAATACCCACTTTGTCAAGATTAAGGCTGTGTCCGTCCATGAACTCAGAGAAAAAGATTTTACAGTGAGTATTAAATCCTATTTTCCTGTATGGCAGCATCTAATAAAACAAAAAAAAATAATAGCTATAATTGGCACAGGTAATTAGAAAATGCATTGTTTCTGTGTTGAGTGATGCCACATAATTTTGATTTATGAATCTGGTTTTAATCCCAGTCCCCTAATCTCGAGTTATGATACTTGACAGACACAAACATGATATTCAGCCTGTTAACCTAAAGTTTGGGGGTCCATTTACACTGGCGTGTTGCCCAACTCACACACCACACTATGGTGCATCATGGTGCCATTAATTTTAATGTCACCTCAATGGACTGTTACAGTAGGGCCAATACACCAACACTGCAATGCACCAAAATGCACATAGGGCGACTGTTTTTAAAGAAAAAAGAAAATGTCTAATTTAACACACATTTACTGTAGGTGAAATGTCAGCTCATTAAAAATGAAGCTGTCTTAACAAAATACGCCTTGCCTGCACATACGTTATCACAATGCATAATGTGAGCAGGCCCTGAACCTAAATCGAATCTGGCAACATTTGTTTGGCAAAGGCTTGCCCCACGAGGCTCCGGTCATGTCACTGACTTTAGACCTCATGCAAGGAGCTGAAAGATCGAACAACCAAATTATCCATCTTAAGTCCTCCCACAGAAACAAGAATTGTCTTAACAATTAAAGATGCAATTTCTGACACAGTAGTAGGTCAACAATCAAAAGGGTTCACATATAAAAATATTGTGTAAAGATGTTACTGTTTTCAAATATAAATCTTCCTATTACTTTACAAATTCTGATGTTTCAGTTAAATCCTACATGTTTTATCTGCTTTATAATATCAGTTATTGCCTAGCTGTAATAAAAAAGGACTAAACTATGACTCATTTAAAACACCATCATCAAATACTCATCTATTATGAGAACTTTAAGGATAAACACAGTAATGAAACTATTAGCTTGAGATTGCTACAGGGGAAACAAGCTGCTAGATGAGAGAGAGAGAGGAGTCTATTGCTTCTGTTCCACTCAAGAAAGAAATGCATTTGCCTATTACTTATCAAATTCCAAACTCTGCAATGACAGAGAATGTTAAAGCTGGCGATGCTTTCCTTGAACTGCTGATACCAAATGAAAAAAACAACTCACTGAAATCCCCACTCTACTGCCTCACATTTAATCACATCAGTAATAAGAATGCATACTCCAACCTGAGTTTTGCTAAAAAGGGAAGATCGTATATTATATAGGACAATGTCGGAAATTCATAAATAATTCTTAATAATTACTGTAAAGTGACAACATTTCAGGCAAATTATTTCTATCGCTATCAGAGCAGCTGTATTTTTCATTTAAAAATTCATTGTGATAAATCTTCTCAACATTATTACATCAATTGCTCTGTCAGAAATCATTGATAAGGTGCAATTCTGAATAGGCTATTCAGGAAACAGTGATAAAAGAATCAGGCGTATAGACTATGTAATCTCTCTGATGAGTTCAGAATGTTACAGGCATTCAGAAGTGATGGGGATTGCCTGTCAGCCACTTCTGAAGCTAAAGTAAAAGGGGAGGGTAAGAGAAAAGAATTCCTTTGAGTGATTGTGTATAGAAAATCATTATTTATTTGTATTTTATTTTTTGCAGGAAGATAAAAAAAGTGGCAGTCCAGTGGATTAGTGGTCAGCACTTCTGCCCTGTAGCACTAGGGTCTCAAGTTTGTATCCCTGTCAGGACACTATCTTCATGGATGTTTGCATGGGTTTTCTCCCGCACTCTAAAGACATAATGATAGGTTAATTGGATCCTGTCTAAACCACTTGCTGACCGCCACACTAATATGTATATCGACAGAATGGCACAGGCAGGCAGATTGGCGTACAGGTACATCCATTTAAATCTGCCACCTCGCAATTGCGGACGTCAAGAGCAGTCGGGAACGGTCATCAGTGAGGTGGCACGTGTAGCCACACCCCCTAACAGTAAGAATCACTTCCTAGGGAACACTTAACCCCTGCAGTGCCACCTAGTGGTTAACCCCTTTACTGCCAGTGTAATTTTTACAGTAATCAGTGCATTTTTAAGCTATAACTTTTGCGCAATCCAATCAATAAACGCTTATTGCGTTTTTTTTACCAAAAATATGTAGAAGAATACGTATCGGCATAAACTGTGGAAAACATTTTTTTTATATATTTTTTGGGGGATATTTATTATAGCAAAAAGTAAAAAATATAGATTTTTTTTCCAAATTTTCATTCTTTTTTTGTCTATAGCGCAAAAAATAAAAATCGCAGAGGTGATCAAATACCACCAAAAGAAGGCTATATTTGTGGGAAAAAAATTACATCAATTTTGCTTGGGAGCCACGTTGCACGACCGCGCAATTGTCAGTTAAGATGACGCAGTGCCGAATCGCAAAAAGTGCCCTGGTCTTTTACCACCAAAATGGTCCAGGGCTGAAGCGGTTAATAAGCCATGGTATATGTATATATTTAATAAACCTGTGCGCCACATTAAATTAATATCTAACAAAAACCCACATAAACCTAGTGAAAAACTATGCTGCCACCCAACGAGTGTGAAACCACTAAGTAAATAATAAATAATAAAATATAGGGGGCACTAGTAGTGACCATATGAATCCAACCAATGCAAATTAAAGTGGAGGTTCACCCGGAAATAACGTTTTTTAACCTTAGATTCCTGCTCATTTTGTCTAGGGTAATCGGCTAGTTGTTTTAAAATCGAAGCTGTACTTTCCGTTGTAGAGAGCGATCTTCTCCGCCGCTTCCGGGTATGGGCTGCGGGACTGGGCGTTCCTATTTTGATTGACAGTCTTCCGACAGGCTTCCGACGGTTGCATCCATCGCGTCACGATTTTCCGAAAGTAGCCGAACGTCGGTGCGCAGGTGCATATAGAGCCACACCGACGTTCGGCTTCTTTCGACTACTCGTGACGCGATGGGTGCGACCGTCAGAAGCGTGTCGGAAGACTGTCAATCAAAATAGGAACGCCCAGTCCCGAAGACCATACCCGGAAGCGTCAGAGAAGATCGCTCTCTACAACGGTAAGTACAGCTTCGATTTTAAAACAACTAGCCGATTCCCCTAGACAAAATGAGCATCAATCTAAGGGTAAAACATTTTTTATGGGTGAACTCCCGCTTTAAATATGTAAAAATATGTGTGAAAACAATTATATAGAACAAATAGATAAATAATTAAAACAATGACAATTCATATATCATGTAATATAAATTGATGAACACGTGCCAAAAAATAAACATATAGTGGCATAAATGAATAATCAACAAAAGTTAACAATTAAACATGCATGTGGTGACACCAAGCCTATAAGTACCATCAATGTAGTGCAAAATACAGTCCAAAAAATTGTCCAAACCATCTAAAAGTCCATAAGCTACTTCCAGTTTGGAAATTCTCTCCACACCATAAAGTGACTCCCAGTGAGCTGTAAAGATACTAAACGCTCACCAGACCACCAGTGACAGCTTAGTTAAAAGTGGTCAATAAGAGCTTGATAACATTCCTCACATAGCCAGGAACACCCGTCTTAGGCTGGCGGAACACTTCTCCTCTGATTAATTATCCACATGTATAGGAATAAGCGCAATGAGAGAAAGAAATCCTCAAAGTGCAGTACAAAAAAGGCCACCTTTCATGATAATGGAAATGTTGGAAAACCTACATATAAGATATATGTTATGGTAAAGAACTCTGTTTTATATTTAATCAAGCATAATAAAAGACAAATACCATTTATTTTACTATTCATTATATCCATATATGATCACTGGATGTTTTTAATATAAGATAATTTGCTTGCTTACCAGGCTTCCTGACATTCAATTTGCTTGGCTGACCAGGTACACTACTGGCTACACACAAAGCTAATAAGTGTCTCTTAGAGACCATTTTAAAGGAAAATTAAATAAAGCTCAAGCGCTTCCACCAATTCCCTGCAATTCCTTTACCCACTATCCTTCCTATGTATAGTAGAGCCTATTGATAGACCTACATAATCAATTCACCTTATTTGTAGCATAAATTATAAGTCTATATCCCCTCCATAATCTACAGCTCTTTAATGACTTTCTGACACAAATTAGTCACTATGTAGGCTAGGCAATTTATTCTGAGGGCCTTTTTTTCTGCATCCTACATCTAGCATTAGCGTGAGAGATAAATGACAGTCTCCCTTCTTCCCTATTAGCCCTCTCCCACATGCAGCATTTAAATCTCATCAGACTGCTGGCTTTTTATCAATCTTCTGTTTGAAAATAAATATAGGCCTGTCAGAGTCTGATGCATTGTTTGAGATAATAATGGGTTATTGATTTTCTTATCAGTCCATAAAAATCTGTGGTATGCTGTGTTCTAAATGATCTGATATTTTTGGTAAGTCTTCAGGTACTACAATATTAACCTCCCTGGCGGTATGATTCTTTCAGAAAAAAGGTGCTGAAAGCGGTACCATTATTTGCAAGGAAATTTGGTGATTTACACTGTAGGTCTGCAATTCTTAGGAATAACTCATTTAAATCTGACCAAACAAGAGTCTTGTAGGCATCCCGGGTATGATTTTTTTTTAAAAACAAAATTATAAATTATAATATAATAAATAATTATAAATAATTATAACAAATAATAATATAATTATAATAAAAATTATTCAATAATGTAATTAACTCAAAATCACTGAAATTTGCTCAGTTGCAGAATTGTCGCTGTCATTATTTTTATTTTTTTTTATGACGAATTTCCCCACAAATCGCTATCGCACAATTTTGCAAGTGATTATAATTTTTTATCGCTGTTTTCTAGCTGCTCTAAAATCATTTTTGACATAAAAAGACACTTTTGGTTGCTATGGACAATCTACAATTTGCAGGCAGAAAGAAAAGTTTTTATTATATAAAAGTACATGTAGGGCACTGGGCAGACCACTAGGGACAAGGGGGGGTGTGTATTTTTTACATACAGTACTGTAATCTATAAGATTACAGTATACTGTATGTAATGTGTTTGTTTACGTTTTTGAATTTGGCGCCGTTCTCCGCTCCCGTGCATCGTAACGTCGCAGGTAACGGAGATCGGTGGCACAGGAGGACGCTGTGTGAATCGAGCGAGGTCCCGCTCGCTCACACAGCGCGGTGGCATCGCTGGATCCAGGGACAAGGTAACTAACACTGCCTGTGGATTCAGCGAGGCGAGCCCGAGTCTGACTCGGGGTTACCGATCGCAGCATGAAAATCTAACCCCGAGTCAGGCTCGGGAATACCGCCAGGGGGGTTAAGCCTGATTGGTTGAAATGGCTGATTATGGCTCCTTGCTGTCTTGGGGAATGCACTTAAAGTGACATGCGAAAGAAAAAAGGTGTGTATGGTCCATCTGACTTTTTCTGTCGGAATTTCCGCCAACAAAAGATTGAGAGCTGGTTCTCAAGTTTTCCGATTGAAAAAATTCCTATCGGAAAATGTGATCGTCTGTAGCAAATTCCGACGCACAAAATTCCGACGCATGCTAGGAAGCATTGAACTTCATTTTCTCGGCTCCACATCACCACGTTCTTGATTGACAAAAGATCAGAGAACTTTTGTGTGACCGTGTGTTTGCAAGCCAAGCTTGGGCGGAATTCCGTCAGAAAAAAAATCCAAGGTTTTTCCGATGGAAAATCCGATCGTGTGTACACGGCATATGGGTTTTTAAATATGATTTTGGTTGTTGTTGATGGTTACATCAAAGAAAATTACACCAGTGATGCTGGCAATGCTAGAAAGGATGCCGAAGGAGTGAAACGTTTAGGAAATAGTACAATTTGGCAGGAGAAATATCTTCACTTGCAGGTACAGCATGTCAAAGGTGCCATTTCAGCTTAGGTGACTGGTTATATGTAGAGACACCATGCAAATGTAATCAACAAATTAGGTAAATACCAGGGGGGGGGGACCCCCCCATACCCTACAAAAGCGGCCTATAATGGCCACAGAGCATAGACATGTTAAAATATTACAAAATATTTTTTATGCAACTTTTATCAATTAATTCCCCCCTCAGAGTTTGGCTTTTCAGTTGGCCTTTGGTATATATAACTTTTTGGACCCCCTCATCCATGCTCTATTTTTTCTTCATATGTCCCAGAGATGAAACAGAGATAGTAAAACAACAAGTCGATTCAAGTCCTGTAATTTACTAAAGTAGCGCTAATTATACAATATTAGTAAATTACAGGACTTGAATAGACTTTTTGTTTTACTATCTTTGTTTTACATATGTGCATTTATTGCTTTTAAAGCGGCTGCTGAATTTTATATTCTATATTTGTGATAATTTTAATGACAACATTTTCTTATTTTTAACACTAAGTTATTAAGATTTTGTGAATTCCATAGCGCCGGCATAGTGAAAGAAGGCCAGAGACTTTACTACTTTTTGTATATGTCCCAGAGATGGTTTTGGAAATCACAAACCTTGTGGCCACCATCCCTGGCCTTTTTGCCTGTCGCCACATGTCCCAATTCTTCTTTTGTAATTATGTACGTGTATTTTGGTTAAATTTCATTGGGGATTCTTGTAGTCATATGCAGTTTTTTGCATATATACACATACACATGTGCATATTTATAGGGTCAACTACATGGTGCACTTGTTTGCATCCTGTATAGGATCACTGCCTTGTTTAATCATCTGTGCTGTGGTTAGGTCCCACCTGGTGTGTGCTTCTATGCCCACCCCAGGTGTTATGGGCTGGCCTGCTGATCACTTGGTGTGACTGGTAGGATCATATGATGCATGCTTTGTCTGAAAATTATATGATGTTTTGTACTATATGTATCTGGTTCTTATGACATGTTGTTCTAGGTACTGTATTTGCAAGTTAGGGTCCTGAGGAATCCTGTTCTTTTAGCGAAACATGTACCATACAGACAATACCAGACCAATTGTTTTGAAATTAGTGTATCCTGCTAACCATATACAGTGTTTTACTGTTTGTATTGTAAAATTACCCCCCCCCCCAACTTTACCTAATTTGTTAATTACATTCTATTGGAAGAGGCCCAAGTCCCAGTCTATTTTTTCAACCATGCAAAGAAACAAACTAAAAGCAAATAGACTGTTCAATTTGCAAAAGAAGTTGCATGTAGCATGGGATTTTTCTCCCCAGAGCTTAATGAATTAGATAAAGCTCTGCTCTGCCATCAAACAATTATGTTTAAGTAAAAATGCAGTTTTTTTTTCCTTGCACGTGATTGGGTATTCTTTGAAATGTGAAATGTAACCACATACACTAGTCTCTTGGGAAAATTCCCATGCAAAGTGCAACTTTACTTGCAGTGAACGGCCTATTTGGCTTAAGTAAATTCAAGCCATCGTTTTTTTACACCACGTGTATCATAGATTGAGCACTGTTGTAAAACATGTGCCATTCATTCTCTGGATGATCACAGATGTGGTTTAGGCCTCTGGGTAAGACATATATATTACACAGGCATTGGGCAACAATATTCACTGTAAAACAGAATGCCAAACTGTTTGTTTTATCATGAGCCCTCTGCAGTCTATGGGGGCTTTTGAAAAAGTTCATAAAAATGTAAATAATTTATTTTATACTTCACAATTTTTTTATGTACTAGGCATTTATTTTTTGTTCATCCTTCATCTTCATATTCATTACAACAGTGATATTCTGACAACTTCAGGTGATTTGACGCTGACAAAAAGCCAGGATGTCCCCTCCCAGATATAACCCCTCCTTATCAGGCAAGGTTTCAGTTTGTTTACTAATATCTTAGGTGACACTGTGCAGTATTGCCTTACAAACTGGTAGCATGCTACACAGGTCCTGAGCAGTAATCCCCTGCAGGGGAGTCAATTCCCTGAAGGTCCTTGTGGTTAAGCCTGCAGTAATGGTGAAGATTGGGCCTCCTTATTGACATTCTGCGGCAGGAATGGTGAGTGCCCTGCGGTAGCCCCTATGCTAGAGCTCATGCCCTGTTCTGGTGAGCCCCCCATGAGACATTTATTTATATAGAACCCTCTAATGTGTGCCAGATGTAAGATACATTTGGAGTGTAGGTTTGTGGCCCATGATCGTGGCACAGAGAGGCAGAACGAGGAGCTGCCTATGTAAACAAGGCATTTCCCTGTTCTGTCTAGCAACATGACAGGGATCTACTGCTCCCAGTTATCAGGAGCAGTGATCTGTCATGTTCTAGTGAGCCCATCCCCCCTACAGTTAGAACATGCTGAGGGAACACACCTAACCCCTTGATCGTCCCCTAGTGTTTAACCTCTTCCCTGCCAGTGACATTTACACAGTAATCAATGCATTTTTTTTTAACACTGATGGCTGTATAAATGTCAATGATCCCAAAATAGTGTGAAAAGTGTCCAATCTGTTTACCGCAATGTCACAGTCACGATAAAAATCACAGATCGCCTCCATTACTACAAAAAATAATAAAAAAATGCCATAAATCTATTCCCTATTGTGTAGACGCGATAACTTTTGCACAAACCAATCAATATACGCTTATTGCGATTTTTTTTTAACAAAAAAATGTAGAAGAATACATATTAGCCTAAACTGAGGAAAAAACTTTTTTGGGGGGGGATATTTATTATAGCAAAAGGAAAAACATTTTTTTTTTTCAAAATTGTCTTTTTTTGTTTATAGCGCAAAGAATAAAAACCGCAGAGGTGATCAAATACCACCAAAAGAAAGCTCTATTTGTGGTAAAAAAAGACGTACATTTTGTTTAGGTACAACAACGCACGATCACGCAATTGTCAGTTAAAGCGTTACAGTGCTGTATCATAAAAAGGGCTTGGCCAGGAAGGGGGTAAATCCTTCCGGGGCTGAAGTGTTTAAACTAACCATTTACAGAAAGAAAAGAATATTGTCTGCAGTGAAAAAAAGATTTGTATGCCACATTATAACAGAATTGGTGTCATTGACAGATATGAAAAATATCTACTGTCTTTTTATTTACTTCAGTATTTCCACGGCTCATTTCTCATTTCCAGAGGGGTTAAACTTTGTTTCATCAGGAATTATGTTGCTTAGCTAAAGCTGAGCTTTAATCAATAAACCAGTTGCCATGAACCACTAGACATTTCCTTCCTCATACCAACACCTTATCTGCAAATTAGCTAACAAATTGCTTAGTTAAGCAAACACCCATTAAAAATGTTTAAACATGAAAATGCTAGTTCAAACAGTAAGAAACTGTTTATTCAGTAGTAGGTGGAAATCCACTTTATTCCAAGTTCAACAAAAAAATTAAGCATACACTTTATTTTCAAGATATGCTGCATATGAAAATTAGCCCTTTTATTGCCCCATATTTAGTTAGTTTTAGCTCCCACTCCACTCTCTTGCAGAATTAACCAAAGTATTTGTAAACTCAGTCAGTAAAATTGAATACAAACTGCAACACGTTACGATATATTCTAAAGTCATTTTCAATATCTTTTAAACAATATTCTTTTCTTAAATAATACATGGATATCCTGCTTTCAAACACTTAATGTTATAGTGTGACAACTCTCTTCCTGTATCCTATTTATGATCCTGTATTGTCACACTGTCACAGACTACAATTGGCTGTTTCAACACATATTATTAATATCATAGGATACATACTTTGAGAAACAGCATTATTGATGGCGAAACACGTAGGGAGGAGTCATGAAGCATGACGTCATCGCGCAGAGGGACGCTTGGCCATTTTGTTGGTTGGAAACTTTCGGGTTTCTCTGTATTTGATGCCTGATTTGATTTTTAACAAGTGAGTGTAATATTTTTTTTAAAAAGGTAGAAAATGCGACACTATGATATGCCCCTTTATCCCTTTATACCTTCTTGGGAGTGATAATGATATTGTGAGCAGTGGAGGAGCAAATTATTAGGAGAAGTCGGGAGATCCAATGCCAGTGACACCATTCCAGGATTACTTTGAATAAACTTGTCTGAGTGGGGATCCAATGTGAGGGGTAGGAGGCAATGTGAATGGTTGCTGGTGACAGATCTTTCTTTGGATACTTCTTCTATCTATCCACATTGATTGTTATTTTCTCAACTTAGCCTGGAAGCCGGACTGAGAATGTTTTTTTTTTTATATGGACTAAATATCAATATATATAAAATTGGACTTTACAATCAGATTTTTGATTTTAGGTACTGCACCTATGTTTTAATATTTTCTTGTATGTTGTTGTTCCAGCATTTATGTGCCAGCAGCTTTCACATTTCTAGATCCTAACCTAGCACAGCCTATATTGTATTTTTTATGCTTTTATATTGTCTTGCAGCCACCACCGAAGTGCATGTATGTAAACAGGATGAGGCTGCATGAGATCAGCAGCATTGAGATGCCACAATATGGATTAAATTGTATTTGTTTTATGACGCTCAGTGCTTTAGTAGTAAGTAATTGTCATTCAGTTAGGGTTTACATCTATTTTTAAAGCGTAACTCCACTTTTGTTGAGAAAAAAAAACATTCCCTTCTGGGTAATCGATGTACACTGCAAGGATTATAACAACCTTTGTTGCAGATTCCCATCTTTTGTTATTCTGAAGAAATCCATGTGTGTTTGTCTGTGTCTCTGTACCTAGTGTGTCTAATGGGAGTGGTTTCATAATTAACTGTCAGGAGTGCAGCTGCAGGGCACTAATGAGGAAATCTGTTGGACCTGCATCCCTTTAGATGGGCTCCTAGTGAAAATATCTCTCCAAAAATAAATTTTTTGCTGCAGGGGATGTCTAAAATCTGACTTGCATCTTAGTGCAGACTTCTGGGAAAATTGGTGAGCCAATCAGACACAAGCAGGAAATTATGTTTCTGGGGAGTAGTCAGTACACATTATGTGCACAGAAAAACTTCAGGCAGCCATATTGCAATGCATTCTCAGAAAATTACAGCATTTGCAGACTGAAAAGGAAAGGCCATTTTTAATAACATTCAATTACAATATGATTAGTGTCGCAATTATATGTGATATATTATTTTTTTCCCCCGCAAAAGTGGAGTTACCCTTTATGTGAACCTGTACTTTGTAGATTCACTTGAAATATCACCCCCTTCATCGCTGAAACTTTTTTGTAGTCCAATGTCTTTCTTTTCACCTACTGTCTTGTAACTTTTAGGTATAAGCGAGCATGCGAACCAGCAAAATTCATCAGTTATTTGCAAAACCAGCCCTTCCAAATACACAAGTGCGTATGGAGTAGGTGCAATACATATAGCTCCCTTAATGGGTGAAAGATGGTGGCCAATTCATCAGTTATTGTTTAATTATTTCTGACCATGACATTGGTAATTTTAGATATGCTTTAATAGAAGTGATAATGTAGATTTATTTTTATTTTTAGTACTATGAACACTACTCTACTAACAAACCCTCTTCTATCTGACTATATGATCAATATTTAGTTGTTCTATGTATTGATTAACCTTTGCCAATTGCTGTTAATTACTAAAGATAGGTGAACTGTTCAGGTTGAGCTTCGGTTCGGCTTCGGTTCGGCCCCGAACAGCACCCGTTCAGGTGTTCTAAGGGCACAGTCAATATCTGTCGAAATATGATATGCTATTTACTGTAATGGGAAATTTGGAGAAAATGCCACATCCCTAATTTGTACAATACACAGAAAAGAAACCCTCTGGTGGGACTTTGCAAGGTATGAACTCCAGGAAAAAGGTAAAAGTAATGGTATATATAAAAGATCAAATAATTTTATTTATAAATGTTGAAATGCAGGACATACAAATGCACAGTAAAAAAAACTGACATAAGATGCGGTTAACAATAAAGTTAACAATAAAGTGCACAATTGTTTGAAAACAAACCACCACGTTCAGGGCCGTTTGAAGACATTTGGGGGCCCCAGGCAAAAAAAAAAAGTGACATTTCAGTTTTTAAGTTGAGAAGCGGGGGGGGGGGGGGGCGGGGGGGGTTGTCGACTTACCTCTATCCTCGCACCACGCACACGCCGGCAGATGTTGGTGTCCGCACAGGGGCCCCAGCAGGGAGGGCCCTTGCTGCATCGCTGCGTCCTCCTGCAGTCCGGTCGGCCGTGTAACATTACCGCGCGGAACAGGAGATTCAGTTTGCTGTTCCCGGGGCCGGACTGAAAGGAAGTGAGCACTCAGTGTGTGCATTTCCTGTCAGTCCGGCCGGGAACAGGAACCTGATTCTCCTGTACCGCGCGGTTATGGTACACGGCCGACCGGACTGCAGGAGGACGCAGCGGTGCGGCAAGGGCCTTCCCTGCTGGGGCCCCTGGCCAGCTCGGGGGCCCCCTGGCCAGCTCGGGGCCTGAGGCAAATGCTTGCTTTGCCTGTCGGGTTCCGACGGGCCTGACCACGTTACTCTGTCACTAGTACAAATGTGGACAAAGTGATACCCGAAGCATTTTGAGGGAATGCGTTGTTCCTCATCTTCAGGGCTGAGTAAAAAGTGTTATAGCACAATATCTACAATGAACAAAGAGAAAGAGTAAGGGAATTGCAAATAGATATTTATACACATATATTACATATATTACATATAACATAATTGCATTGTGCAGATATTTACTGACCCTAGGGATAAAGGCTAATATCCTCAGTATCAATTGGAAATTCGGATGTATTAAAATTTCTGAATTACAATAGTACAGAATTTAAACGAATTTGAAATAATACAAAATGCAAAAAAAAAAATGGACAGAATTTGAATTTTAATCGTTTTTGAATGAATTTGAATAGTTTTTGAATTTGAATTGTTTTCCAATTGTCAAAGAGAAAAAAATAGAATAGAAAATAAAGGAATAAAATAGAAAAAAATAGAACAGAATAGAAAAGAATAGAACATAAATTAAAATAATAGAATATAATAGAGTAAAACAGAACAAAATAGCAAGAAAAGAATAGAAAAGAAAAAAAATAATAGCGTATACTATAATAAAATAGAAAAGAATAGAATTAAAAAAATTGAATAGAATAAAATACAAAGAATATAACCATTTCCCAAAATTCAAATAGAATCAATTTGAATTTGAAAAGAATAGAACAAATTTGAATAGAAAATAACAGAATAATATAGAATAAACAGAATATAATAGAATATAAAGAATATAACCATCTTCCAAAATTTAAATTTTCGAATAGAATCTATTTGAATTTGAAAAAAAATAATATAATAGAATATGAAAGAATAGAATAGAATAAACAAATAGAAAAATAATATAATTAAAAAAAATAGAATAAAATAGAATATCACCATTTCCAAAAATTCTAATTGAATCAATTGGAAATCTAATATATTCTTTTCTATTCTATTCAAATTTGAATTTCTATTCTATTCTATTGTTTTTTTTATCATATTCTTTTCTAATCTAATCTATTATTTTATATTTTAATTTCAGAAGATAGTTATATTTTTTCTGTTGTATTCTAAATTTTTATATTATATTAATTTCTATTCTATTCCATTTTAATCTGTTCTTTTATTTTCTATTCTTATTTGTTCTGTTTTACGCTATTCTATTATTTTATTTTATGTTATGTTCTTTTCTTCTCTATTATCTTTGTTTCTATTCTATTCCTTTATTTTCTATTCTATTTTATTATCTTTGGAAATTGGAAAACTATTTGAATTTGAAAAGTATTTGAATTGATTAGAATTCCAAAAATTTTAATCGATTGGAATATGAAAAAACAAAACCAATTCCAAAAACAAATTATACGGGTTAAACAAATTTAACTAAACAAATTTATGTAAATAATAAAACAAAAAAAAGCAATTTTTTCCTTCTGCACATGTCTAATTAAATCCACAAAGCTAGTAAAAAAAATAAAAAATAAAAACAGGGTTTGTTACATTGTACAAGCCTATGACTATACTCACCTGGATTTTTAATTATGGTGGATAGATAAATAATTCCAGAGCACTGTGAACACTGCTTATATTTAAAAGCCTAAAGAAACATAGATTTGTGTCCAGGCACAATGAATAAATAGCAATGGCTTGCAGTATGCTAATGGCCATATAGTGATAAAGGCTTACTTGGAATGGGTGTTTCATTCAGGAGATAGGCAGACAGATCAGCAGGTAATTTAAACTGGAATTCTATGATGGAAATACCAGGGATCCCATAATCCAACAGGGATAACCTGATCAGGGCAGAAAATGATCAACATTTTTATATATATGGTCTTAAACTGTCCAACCTAAAAGTAACTATAAAGATAAAAGGCTGCAAAGATAGCAGCTGCTATAGTTACCTTGTCCCATCTGTGTACCATTAAGGTCTACGTGCCCTGGCAAGCAATCACATCCATAATCCATCCACCTTAAACAGGTTTAGGTGGACAGGAAGGGGAGGTGGTTAGCGGTGTGGCATCAAGGAAGGGTCATGGGACATGCCCCAGATGCCGATGGAATGTGGCACCGCCTCCTGCAGCGGCCGCGTGGCAATGATGTCCCAAGTAGGCTTCCTAATGTCATCAGTCGGAGGAGGCCATGCCCTTCAACAAAGTGGCGTAGACCCACGTCATCCGCCCACCAGCGTGTAATGGTGGCATAGCAACCTGGACGCTGCCCGGCTGTGAGAAAACCCAGAGAAAAGCCAACAATGACAGAGCGAAATATTCATAAATTTGCAATAGTTACATCCTTGCATATAAAGCTACCCCATCTTTTGCTTGGTTTCTTGCCTGAACCCCTTTGAATTCACTCAAAACCAATTTGTCCTTTATGAATTTGGCACGTCTTAAAGTAAAGGCAGGAGTTTCAGGTACAAAGGAGCCAAATAGAGCAGTGTTTCCCAACTCCAGTCCTCAAGGCACACCAACAGGTCATGTTTTCAGGATTTCCCTCAGATGAAACGGCTGTGGTAATTACTAAGGCGGTGAAACTGATCAAATCACCTGTGCAAAATAATGGAAAGCCTGAAAACATGAAATGTTGGTGTGCCTTGAGGACTGGAGTTTGGAAACACTGAACTAGGGGATCCATTGTAAGCATATGCCAATATTTTAATGATTTTTCTGATTGTCTGATGTTGGTTAGAGAAACGAGTAATAATCCAAATTGGGTTATTTGTTTTTGTGAAGATGATTGATTATATAATAAATTGTTTTGCGTCTTGATGCATGCTCTCTTGAAAGCCTTCTTGAGGCATGTAAATCTGTTTTGAAAATGGCATTATCTGAACAGTTCATCTGATTCTTAGATATTGGCTATACCATATAGATGCAACAGGGGGTTGAGAGTGAAAGCATTAGGTGTGCTATACGCTGCATTTTGGCAAACATTTTTGGTATAATTTATGTATCTTTTTGCTCTGTTAAATTACATATTCTAAAAGACAATATTAAAAACTCAAAATTAAAAGAATCCTCTGAACTATTGTAGCAGCGCTCTTGTCAGATATTAAAACATGACAAGCTTCCATGTAATGTTGATATATGAAATATGCGAAGGAGGAAGTGACAAAGTCAGGAAGTGACGAAACGCATAAGGGTCATGATCTCTGTGGTTTACTGTAAGTGATGCATGCATATCACGGGCCGCCGATGATCCATGAAGTGGACTGAATGGCTGATGTACACAGACCTCTCTCCCTGATGTTACCAGTGACCGGGTGATAACACTTGCATTTGCAAGGGGGTTTTCGGGCTACATTAAAACTCATAAACAGTATTATACTATGTGAACAATTCGCTTTTTTTTAACTTGACTATAATAGAGCCCTACAAAGTTTGACTACAGTTCGGTGGAAGTTCTGTTGGAGCGGAGGAGAATCAGTTTTTGACTAGAGGCGCATGATATCCATAATTGTGGTGAGTGCACCCCCAAAGGGGAGAGTCCTCATGTGGAGAAGCATTTGGTGGATGGTGTTCTGTTTAAGATCAATCATAACACAAGTTACAACTGACCTCCTTCGCATCTCTCATATATGAACATTATATGGAAGCTTGTCATGTTTTAATATCTGACAAAAGCAATGCTACAATATTTCAGAGGACTCTTTTAATTTTGAGTGTGTCAGAAACATGAATCAGACCGAGACAGAAGTACAGTTAAATCACACTTGTTTATTAATAATAATAATAATAATAATAATAATAATAATAATAATAAAAATGGTAAACAGAGTAAGCGTAGTCAAACAAGCCAGAGTTCAGTAACTGGATTGGGTAGTCGGCCAAGTCAATGTCAGAGAGCCAGAGATAAATGTAATAGTCCAATAAGCAGGATCAGGAGCCAGAAGGAACGCCAACCGAGCAAGTCCACAACAGGAACGCAGGAGAAAGTCTCTGTGATGTTGACAAAGGCGAAGGCAGAGAGGAAGTGAGCTGGAAGGCTTTAAGTAGGCAGGACTGACGAGCAGATGATCAACAGGTGAGTCACTGTGGAGAGAAGGGAACTGCCAATTAGCCGACAGCTGAGTGGCCAGCTCAGGGAAGGAAGGGCTGAGCCCAGCCCTGGCAGAGTGTTTTTAATATTGTCTTTTTTTAGCGGCTGCTATTTTAATTAGATTTTATGATTAATTTAGTATTTTCATATTTATGACATCCTATACTGTAAAGAGACCTGAATTGCTTTAATCCTGAGCGCTGAGCGGTGATTTTGTAGGTGGGTCGTTTAACGCATCTTTTTCAGAATATTACATATTCTGTGTGTGGTTTTTGCCATTGTGTGTTTCCAGGTTTGCCCTCTAGATGGGGTTGCTGTGGATTGGTTTAATCCTCTCCTCCCATCCGGCACACAAAGGCCATCAGTGAAGTTTGCTCTGTTATCGTCGGTCTTTCCCTGCGTTGTCCCCCGGCCAGGCTATGGCACCATCATGCACTGGTGGGCAGATGACGCGGGTATCCGCCGCTTAGCTGATGGGCGTGGCCTTCTTTTGGCGGATGACATCAGGACACCGCCTGCTTGGGGCATCCAAGATGTCGTCATCATTGCCACGTGGCTGCTGTGTGATGCTGTGCATGTCCCATGACCCTTCCTTGATGCCCACACTGCCAACCACCCTTCCTGTCCACCTAAACCCATTTAAGGTGGATGGATTAGGGATGTGATTGCTTGCCGCTGGCCAGAGCACATAGACCTTTATGATACACAGATGGGACAAGGTAACTATAGCAGCTTCTATCTTTGCAGCCTTTTATCTTTATAGTTGCCTTAAAGGATAAGTTCACCCTTTGTTAATTATGTACCAATAAAGCATTCGTGTACTTTTTTTGCAAAAATATCAACCCTTTCCATTAATTCTACATACACTTACTTTACATGTCCTCATCCATGTTTTCAGATGTATCCATTTGTAATGTCTTACTTGCTGGTCAGAATATAGGTTATGACACAGGAAGGAGTTGACCAGCTGACCTCATTAGCACACACCCTGCCTCATCCACCCAACCACTCCCAGATCCACGTTTTTTAAATGAAATGCAACCAATCAGTGATCACCCTTCTCACTAAATACACAATATACAATCAGATTGCATAGTGTATGGCCATTTTTATACAACAGCTTTCTGAAAAGATAGCTCCGGTGGGATCAGACTAGTGAACAAACATATCTGAACTCATCACTGCCAAAGCATTAGAGTCTTTCATTGAGCCCTGTGTCAGCTTTCACTGGGATCCTGGCTGTAAACAGCTGTAGTCCATTTACACAATATTACACTGATTGTCTCTCTGACCTCACCTCTTTAATAAGCTAAGCAATAGGGGAAGTACCACCTCTAAACCCTGCTTTGTTTTTCAGAATTTAATCACATGCATTATTAAGACCAGCTGCTGCAATTAAACAGCTGGTCAGAGCCCTTATTGGGATGGGTAGATGTACCTGTATGTCCTTGGTTATTTACTTTAATAAATAAGTTTGACCACTGACAACCAACATTGCTGTATTGTTTTGAGTGATTTAAAGTGCCAGTGACCACCAAGGATATAATGATTGTGGGGTTGATCTGGGGTGGTCTAAAATTGAACCTACCACCAACCATGTGGAATTGTTTTAAAGTGTCACTAACCACCAATGATTGTGGGATTTTTTGGTGGGAGGAGGGGGTGTGGAAAGTGTTTTGGGCTTACCAATGACATCCACCTATTTCAAACAATACCGCTTCATCCTACAACTTGGCTTCAGTGGTTTTAAAGGCTAAGTATACCTTAATATATTTTTTGACAATCTCAATACCACAAAACAAAAACCGCGCTAGTGTCCCCCCACCCCTGACCCTAGGCAGCAGCTGGCGTGTGAATCACAAAGAAATATAAACAAAGAAAAGCCGCGCCACAAAAACAGTCTATTAGTGTACACAGTCTGTAATAGTGTAGTAAGTCCGTAATAGATGGAATGATGCTTGTATAATCATGAATAGGTTCGGATCAATCCTGACAATGATGGCTCCTACAGTCCACAACCCAGTGATGCAATATACAAAGTGACCATCCCCCGGAAAAGAAAAGGAAAGCCGCTTACCAGAAGGCAAGCAGTTAGGGCGGATGGCTAAAACCCAGCCTAGGCCTTTACTCCTTGAAGTTTGCACCTGGAAGCCCTCCGTCCTCTGAGTATGATATTCTCAGCTCCACCGTATTAAATGCAAACAAAAAAA
Organism: Rana temporaria; assembly: GCF_905171775.1. Taxonomy (NCBI): domain Eukaryota; kingdom Metazoa; phylum Chordata; class Amphibia; order Anura; family Ranidae; genus Rana; species Rana temporaria. Next base: position 195,896,300 of record NC_053492.1, read on the forward strand.
GAAGCACACATAGCGTGATACTGGGACATAAAAATCCTGGCACTGGTAACTTTAGGTCCACACCACCTAGTGACAACTTAACATAAGTGACCCTCCACCAAACACAGAGGCCGCTTACCAGAAGGCAAACGGTTAAGGCAAATGGCTATGACCCAGCCCAGGCCTTTCTCCTTAAATAGGGGGTCCTTCTTCCCCTCTGCGTGATGTCCTGGAAATGGTAATTCATGCAGTTCACACCACCCCAGTGAAACTAGTACATGAAGTGACCCTCCACCAACCAGAGAGGCCGCTTACCAGAAGACAAACTTTTCAGGCGGATGGCTATAACCCAGCCTAGGTCTTTAGCTCCTTGTGGTGGGAAGTCCTCCGTCCCCTAAGCGTGAAGTTTTCAACTCCCCCGTTTAGGTGTTAAAATGAAAAGGAAAAAACGCACATAGCGTAACTCTGAGACAGTACTTTTAATTAAAAAGGTAAAATGTACTCACAATATGAGCGGATAAAAACAGTATACAAAGTATTGCCGGCCGGCATAACAGGAGCCCTACTCCTTGGCGTGGTGACGTCACTGCGTGATCCTCCCATAAGGAGCTAAAGACCTAGGCTGGGTTATAGCCATCCGCCTGAAAAGTTTGTCTTCTGGTAAGCGGCCTCTCTGGTTGGTGGAGGGTCACTTCATGTACTAGTTTCACTGGGGTGGTGTGGACTGCATGAATTACCATTTCCAGGACATCACGCAGAGGGGAAGAAGGACCCCCTATTTAAGGAGAAAGGCCTGGGCTGGGTCATAGCCATTTGCCTTAACCGTTTGCCTTCTGGTAAGCGGTCTCTGTGTTTGGTGGAGGGTCACTTATGTTAAGTTGTCACTAGGTGGTGTGGACCTAAAGTTACCAGTGCCAGGATTTTTATGTCCCAGTATCACGCTATGTGTGCTTCTTTTTTTGTTTGCATTTAATACGGTGGAGCTGAGAATATCATACTCAGAGGACGGAGGGCTTCCAGGTGCAAACTTCAAGGAGTAAAGGCCTAGGCTGGGTTTTAGCCATCCGCCCTAACTGCTTGCCTTCTGGTAAGCGGCTTTCCTTTTCTTTTCCGGGGGATGGTCACTTTGTATATTGCATCACTGGGTTGTGGACTGTAGGAGCCATCATTGTCAGGATTGATCCGAACCTATTCATGATTATACAAGCATCATTCCATCTATTACGGACTTACTACACTATTACAGACTGTGTACACTAATAGACTGTTTTTGTGGCGCGGCTTTTCTTTGTTTATATTTTAAATCTCAATACCAGCCTGTTCTTTCATATTAAAATAAAAAAGGCAAAAAATGTGATCACTTTGGGATATACAGGAAAGGGGTGCAACATGCCAGTCCTGAATTAGCCCCTGATGATGCTATTCTCTGACGAAATGTGTAGGATGGAGCCAGGGCGTACTGATCATCACACACTTTTATTACTTGTTTGGGAATTCTTTGCACATTTTTATCTTACTGTGGAGGTATCGCACTGGAATATATAGGAGCTTACAATATTATTTTAATAAATTTACTTGTTTTTAAATACTACATTATTTAGCCTGCTCTGTTTTGTCTATCTTACTGCCATATGTTTTGACTGCTTAGAGGAGCAGATCTTTTTTCCTGTGGCTGAGCTGGTCCATTGTTTTCAAACTTATATTGATTAGTCAGCCTCTGGTAAGTGGCTTTGATCCTAGTGCCGTGCCTTTCCTTACTGAATTATCTGAGAGAATAGAAGATTCACCCTAGGTGTCTTTTGATTTGCTAACACCTGCAAATTTTTGGAGATTTTTTTTTTTTTTTGTGGCGTTATATACAAACTACACAATATTTGCTATTTTCTTCATTTATGTCATTCCTCTACCATATGGATCACTGCTCAGTGAAGTGGAGCCTTTCATCTGAGTTTGAGGCTGAGGCATTGTTGCTACTGAGTATTTTATGGCCACTCATTAAATAAGAGAGGCCATTGTTTTCCAGTAAAGGACTTGTTTATTTTGAATAACATACAGATGACTTATGCCACGTACAGGCGGTCGTTTTTTGTGATAGAAAAAAACGATGTTTTATGTGATGAAAAAAAACGACGTTTTTGAAACTTCATTTTTAAAAACGACGTAGCATACACACCATCGTTTTTTCAAAATGCTCTAGCAAAGCGCGGTTACGTTCAGCACGTATGACGGCACTCTGTTCCATTCAAGCTCGCTTCATAACTTGCTTCTGAGCATGCGCTGGTTTAATAACGTCGTTTTGTCCACACACTATCGTTTTAAATGACACAAAAAACGACGTTTTGAAAAACGACACAAATTATTATTATTTTTTTTCGTTTTTCAGAAGACATAAAACTACATTTTCCACACACGGTCATTTTAAATGACGTTTTTAAAAGCAACTTTTTTTTTTATAACAAAAAACGACCGTCTGTACGTGGCATTACAGTGCATGAAGAATAATTCACAGTGCATGTGCTGGACTTTGTGTATTTAGTTTTGTACATATCACTGGTTTTGTTTATGATATTGACCTGTGCATATATATTCAGTGCTGCACTGTGAGTAAATTAATACAGTACCTGGCAAATTTGCAATTAAAGTCTTTGTTCAGGCACTTTCTTGCTATAACGTGACAACAATCTGTCCCGTCTCTCAGTTACAGTACTATCCTACATTCTCACCATGTCACATACTCCCCTACTGGAGACTACAAGTGGGCATACTGATGCACAACACAGAGGCATGGTCCACTTGTGTCACATTGGGAAACCCACTTTGAAAAAATATTTGCAGCATTAGCTGGAGAGTCAAAAATATACAGTATCTCACAAAGTGAGTACTCCCCTCACATTTTTGTAAATATTTTATTATATCTTTTCATGTGACAACACTAAAGAAATTACACTTGGCTGCAATGTAAAGTAGTGAGTGTACAGCTTGTATAACAGTGAAAAATTGCTGTCACCTCAAAATAACACACAGCCATTAATGTCTAAAATGCTGGCTAAAAAAGTGAGTACACCCCTAAGTGGAAATGTCCAAATTGGGCCCAATTAGCCATTTTCCCTCCCCGGTGTCATGTGACTCATTAGTGTTATAAGGTCTCAGATGTTAATGGGGAGCAGGTGTGTTAAATTTGGTGTTATCGCTCTCACATTCTCATACTGTTTACTGGAAGTTCAACATGGCACCTCAAGGCAAATAACTCTCGAGGATCTGAAAAAAAGAATGGTTGCTCTACATAAAGATGGTCTAGGATATAGAAAGATTGCCAAGACCCTGAAACTGAGCTGCAGCATGGTGGCCAAGACCATACAGCGGTTTAACAGGACAGGTTCGACTTAGAACAGGCCTCGCCATGGTCTAACAAAGAAGTTAAGTGCACGTGCTCAGCTTTATATCCAGATGTTGTCGTCGGGAAATAGACGTATGAGTGCTGCCAGCAGTTAATCAATAGTTTCCACTGAACAAACAAAGGGGCAGTGGGTTTTTTCCACTGCATTGCAATGTTTTTCTGGGCGTAAAATACTAACAGGCCTATCATAGTGCGTTTAGCCATGGTCGGTATGATAGTTTCAATGAGTCCTAGTAGGCATACCTCCATTGCCAATGGTAAAGTGACTGATGCGACTCTATTGATCAAGTCAAGCACCTCCCCCCAGTACTGCTGGACCCTAGGGCAATGCCAAAAGATATGGGAGAAATCTCCCGGAGATGCTCCACATCTCCAGCATTCTGAGGAATTTGCAGGGTCCATCTTATGGAGTCTGTGTGGGGTGAAGTATGCCCTATGAACTATTTTGAACTGCACCAGTCTGTCACGAATGGAAACTAGCAAACTGAAAGGGAAGTCCCAAACATTGTCCCAATCATCATTGTCTAGTGTGGGAATGTCACGCTGCCAGCAAGACCAGAGTTTGTCCAGCGGTGGGAGAGACACAAAGATCAAGTGTGTACACAAATGTGAGGTAGGTTTCTCGGCACAGTTGAACCTGAGGTGTCCCCTCTAACTCCGACTGGGCCAAAATACATGAGGAATGTGGGAATTGTGCAGCAAAAGCATGGGATAGTTGGAGGTAATGAAAATGATATTGTGCAAATATATTATAGAGGGAGGATAGATGTGATAAGGGTAATAGAGAATTCTGTGATACAATATGAGAAATGAGTTTGACACCGTACTTGGTCCATGCGTAGGGGTCTGGTAATTTATAAAGATGGGGAAGGCTAGGGTTCAGCCAGATCGGGGCATTCGGGGGAAACCTCTGAGTGTTTGCATTTCTCAATAGCTAGTCCTGTTCGGTAAGCCCGCAAGGTGGTAAGCATGGAGGGGGTCAGGGAATAAAGGGGCACGAGGGCCCTTGTAGATTAGAAATAGGAGGGCTTCTATTGAACCAACCACCGTAGCCTCCAGCACAGTGGATGAGTTTGTTCTGTCTGGGAGTAACCACCAGGCCGCAGTCACCAGCTGTGCGGCCAGGAAGTATTTGTAATAGTCCAGGAATGCCATGCCACCCTGCGTCCTCGGCCTCATCAAGGTAGACAGTCTGTATCTGGGCGGTGAGGGACTTCATAGAAAGGAGGAGAAAATTTGGTTACGTTTTTTAAAGAAGGACTTAGGCACCTATTGTGGGGAATGGCAGAAGAGGTAGATGAATTTGGGAATGATTTTCATTTTAAGGAGGTTGACTCGCCCCCAGACTGACAAGGGCAAGTTACTCCAGGATTTGAGTCTTGTCTTGGTGTCAAGAAGCACTGGGGTAAGGTTTAATGAAATAAAATCTGAAGCTTGGGTGGAGACACAAACCCCTAAATATTTAAAGGAATCCACCCATTGAAGGGGAAGATCGGGGGGGGGGATGTAACCATAGCCGCCTGATCGATCGGAAATAAAAGAGACATGGACCAGTTAACCCTGAGTCCCGTGACTGCAGTGAAAGTATCTAAAACTGTCAATGCACCCTGCAACGACAGACCGGCGTCATTTAGGAAAAGCAACATGTCGTCCGCGTACAAGGCTACCCTCTCCTCCAGCAAGCCAACACGAAGACCCTTAATGTGCGGTGAAGTGCGCAGTGCTTCTACCACCGGTTCGATAGCCAGAGCAAACAATGCCGGAGAGAGAGGGCAGCCCTACCTAGTTCCCCTGAAGAGCCTGAAGGGGACAGACAGTCTGCCACCCAAGCACACCGAGGAGGTGGGACACTAATGCCTTGTTTCCACTGAGCGGAACGGTTCGGGTCGGTACAGTTTGGAACAGTTAGAATGGTCCGGTCTATTCTGGTGAGCATTTCCACTGCAAGTCGGACCGTCAGGGGCATACAGGGTTTAGAATAAATGCCTAGCGTGTCCACCAATCAGTGGAATGTATTGTAGCTCCGCCCTAACCAAACCATTCCATTTTCTATGGCCCCACATCTGAAGCAGGACCCAGAATGGTCTGGTACGGTTCGGTTTTATGGCACACTTTCATAATGGAAACACCCAAAATAGAGTACCGTACCGAACCGATCCGCTCAGTTGAAAACGAGGCATTATAGATCACCTGAAGCCATTTGATAAACAGAAGAGGGAATCCCATTCTGCGTAGGCTCCATTTCTAGACTCGCCAGCAGGGCCCGAAGCTGACCGAGCAGGATGGGATCCGTTTTCGGGGAGGCGGGCGGCAGCGGCCGGACCGGAGTACTTTCACGTGCTGTACTGTCTGTGTCCTCTGCAGTGTGCACCTAAAGCTACATGGTGTGTGTACTGTCTGTGTCCTCTGCACATTGTGCACCTAACGTAAGGCTGGTGTTTCTCATATTTACTCCTAGAGTCAGGGATCTGCTCATATTAATACTACAGGTTGAGGATATTGCTGCAAGTACTTTCACATGGTGTACTGTCTGTGTCCTCTGCAGTGTGCACCCAAAGCTACGTGGTGTGTGTACTGTCTGTGTCCTCTGCACATTGTGCAACTAACGTAAAGCTGGTGTTTCTCATATTTACTCCTAGAGTAAGGGATCTACTCATATTAATACTACAGGCAGAGGATATTGCTGCAAGTACTTTCACATGGTGTACTGTCTGTGTCCTCTGCAGTGTGCACCTAAAGCTGCGTTGTGTGTACTGTCCGTGTCCTCTGCACATTGTGCACCTAACGTAAAGCTGGTGTTTCTCATATTTACTCCTAGAAGTAGGGATCTGCTCATATTAATACTACAGGCAGAGGATATTGCTGCAAGTACTTTCCAGTGGCTAAGGCCCAATTTTTCTGCCCCTGTTTAACAGGGACGTGTAATTAAATATTTTTATGCAATACTTTGCAGCGGGCTCATTCCTGCGCTCCAACTAGAGTATCTGTGAGGGGTTGCAGTGTTGTGGCACCGCCACCAGTGGCTAAGGCCCAATTTTTCTGCACCTGTTTAACAGGGGAGTGTAATTACAATTTTTGATGCAATACTTTGCAGCAGGCTCATTCCTGCGCTCCAACTAGAGTATCTGTGAGGGGTTGCAGTGTTGTGGCACCGCCACCAGTGGCTAAGGCCCAATTTTTCTGCCCCTGTTTAACAGGGGAGTGTAATTACAATTTTTGATGCAATACTTTGCAGCAGGCTTATTCCTGCGCTCCAACTAGAGCATCTGTGAGGGGTTGCAGTGTTGTGGCACCAGCACCACCACCACCACCAACAAAGGCCCAATTGTTCTGCCCCTGTTCTACAATTCTTGATGTAATATTTCACAGCAGGGCCCATTCCTGCGCCCACCAAGAGTAACTGTGAGGACTTACAGTGTTGAGGCACCAGCGCCAGCACCAAAGGCTTAATTTTTCTACCACTGTTCAACAATGGCATGTAATTACAATCCTTGATATAATAGTTCACACAGCAGGGCGTTCCAGCGCCCACCAAGACTAACTGTGAGGGCTTACAGTGTTGTGGCAACACCAATACCTAGGGCCCAAATGTATGCAGAGTATATACGGCAGGCCCCTACTTTCAAACATCCAACTTACAAACGACTCCTACTTGCAAACTGAAGGAGACAACAGGAAGTGAGAGAAAATGTCCCCCTAGGAAGGGAAATTCTCTTCTGTAAGAGGTGTCTCCTGTCCACTGATGCTTTATCACTAATCCTTGTTTCACTAAAAAACCCACATTTTCAAAAAATAATTTGTCATTGGGACAGAAAGTGAGGTGCAATCATCTGAACAGATGCACACAGACAGCTAAACAAATGTTACAGGAGCTACACTTTAAAAAAGTACGGCCCAGATTCACAAAAGAGATACGACGGCACATGTCCAGATACGCCGTCGTATCTCTGCCTAGCGCCGTCGTATCTATGCGACTGATTCAATGAATCAGTTACGCATAGATATTCATTAGATCTGACAGGCGTAAGTCTCTTACGCCGTCGGATCTTAACTGCAATTTTTTTTGTTGCCCGCTAGGTGGCGCTTCCGTCGATTGCCCCGTCGAGTATGCAAATTAGCTAGATACGCGAATTCCCGAACATACGCGCGGCCGACGCAGTAAAGTAAAATTTAAAAAGTTACGTCGTTTGCGTAAGTCGTCCGTGAATGGTGCTGGACGTAATTTACGTCCACGTCAAAAACAATGACGTCCTTGTAACGTCATTTAGAGCAATGCACGCTGGGATATTTTAGGGACGGCGCATGCGCAGTTCGTTCGGCGCGGGGACGCGCTTCATTTAAATGATACATGCCCCCTACCTGCCGAATTTGAATTCCGCCGGGTGATTTACGTTACGCCACCGCAACTTTACACGCAAGTGCTTTGTGAATAAAGCACTTGCCTGAAAAACTTGCGCCGGGGTAACGTAAATCAGATACGTTACGCCCGCCCAAATTTACGCCCATCTACGTGAATCTGTCCCTACCAGTTCAAAATTACAAACAGATTCTACTTAACAACAAACCTACAGTCCCTGTCTTGTTTGCACAGCCTGTATACTGCTGTTCAAAGTATATAGGCGGTCCAAAGGGGCTGGTAATGACCTGGGGGGAGGGGAACCCATGCTATTTTTCTCAATGATTTTCATCCATATTGCAAGGACCAGACATTACATTAAAGCCGCAAGCAGTTTTAAATTACTTTTTTCTTATAGTAATCTCATTTTGTGCAGGGACAGTTCTAAACACGTGCCACTTCACAGGCATACTATAGACATCCAGCAGGTACGTTATTTAAAGGAACTTTTCAATTTTTTTCTCTCCATCTCTGTTTTCACCCCTAGATAATTGTCCACCATGTGATGCAATCGCTGCTGATGGGATGTGGAAGCTGAAAGCCCTGGGGAGCGAGGACTAAAAAAATAGTGAAATGCATCACTTATGTGGCCGCCTTCTCCGCTGCTTCTCTCTTGACCAGGGGTCTTCAAACTACGGCCCTCCAGTTGTTCAGGAACTACAATTCCCATCATGCCTAGTCATGTCTGTGAATGTCAGAGTTTTGCAATGCCTCATGGGATGTGTAGTTCCGCAACAGCTGGAGGGTCGTAGTTTGAGGATCCCTGCTCTTGACCAACAGAAGCCTCAAAACTAAGTTTTCCATGACACTGTAACCTACCAGAGTCTGGAAAAGTGTTAAATAAACTCCTCTTTAAGGTGTCTTCAAGAGATTTCATCTTCTGCACTTTCTGTGGCGACAGGATGAGTTCTGAGACTTTCCCCTTGCAAAGGTGGTCAAGGAGGGTTGCCAACCAATAGTGATCCTTCTCCTTTATGCCACGTATTCTTGGGTCCTTTCACAGGCTTTGATGTGTGAGGGAGACCATGCACCGCAAATTTGCGGAGGCATGAGAAGCAGACTTCTCTGGAACTGCCTCCTCCCAGCCACGCAATACTCCCAAGGGTTATGGGGATGGAAAACCATCTTTTACTGTCTTCCTCTGCTTCAATGCCTCCAAAACTGCCAGAATCCTTCTCCTCCCTCTCCTCTTGTGTATTCTGTGATGTAGGAACAATGGTGTCTGTATAAAGTGGGCCTTAAGAGGAAAGGAAGTCCCCCTCTTCCTCGTGCTGCTCTGCCTCAAGTGCCCTGTCCATAATGCCACACAGAGTCTGCTCCAGCAAGAACACAACAGGAATTGTGTCACTGATGCATGCATTATCACGGCTCACTATCCTTATGGCCTCCTCAAATGGTGACAGTACAGTACAAAAAAACACAAAAACAATCTCCTGTGCTTGGGGGCTTAGTTTATACTGTAGGTAAGTGGGGCAGCCAACCCTCAGGCTTTGGCTCTGAGGAAGAGGGTTCGCCCTTGAAACGCGTTAGCTGCTTGCGATGCCACCTGGCCCCTCTAATATCCATTCTGGGTTGCAGGTGTCCAGAGACGCAGTTTCATTTGCCTGTGGACTGAAAAGCTTATTTGTATACGTTCTTTTGTGAGTGTGACTACTGCTGTTACAGTTTTTTAATACATTTTATCATTGGTAATGCACAAGGCCGGTGCGCCCTCCTTTCCTCGTTTTATATGACAGTACAGTGCATGCATACTTTATGAGCATCCATTGGCATAGGGAAAAAAAGCCAAGGCAGCCTGAGCCTGTCAATGTGCCATAGTCACACAGGTACTCATTGATGGCCCTCTGTTGCATGTGCAGCTGCTGCAGCATTGCCAAAGTTGAGTTCCACCTGGCAGGCATGTCACAAATCAGGGGGTTTATGAGCAGGTGGAATTCCCACTGAATTTTAGCCAACCAAGCACTGGCTGTGTATGATCGTCTGAAATGGCTACAGACTCTTCAGGACTGCTTTAGCAGATCTTCCAACCCTGTGTACATATTTAGGAAATGCTGCACCACCAAATTGAGAACATGTGCCAGGTATGGCACATGTGTGAACTTTCCCTGTCTAAGGGCGGACAGGAGGTTTGTGTCATTATCACAGCACCACCATTCCTGGCTCCAGCTAGCATGGCGTGAACCACCTCTGTGTCTGCCCCTGCAGAGCTGCAAGAATTCCTGTCCCCTAGACACACCAGCTGAAGCACTGCATGACACCATATAACCGGACTCATTAAATAGCCCCTTGAACGCTTAGGGAGTACTTGTGGTTCATAGGCCAATTCAGTAGAGGAGAGCATGGAGGAGGATCAGGATAAGAAGAAGCAGGAGGAGGGGGTAGGGCTGACAAATCTTACATCATCACCACTAGCTGTATAGAGACATGGGGGTACAAGAAGCTGCAGCACTGAGCACTGTCCTGCATCCTTCCAAGTTGCAAGCAGCGTTACCCAGTGCGCTGTGAACAAAATATACCTTCCCTGACCATGCTTACTGGACCTTGTGTCAGCAGTAACATGGACTCTGTGGCTGACTGCTTTGCCCAACGTTGCTACAACATTGCCTTTCACGTGATGGTACAGAGCTGGATTGGGCTTACGTGAAAATAAATAGCGACTGGGAACCTGCCATTGTGGTACAGCACATTCTGAAAATTCAAGGGGCAGAATCCATCGGACAAAAAGGCAGAAGTTGTACAGCCAGCAGCTTTGACAAGCTTGCATTTAGACGCTGGATAAAGTGGTGGGAAGTTAAATGCCTTGTCAAGCATGTGGTACCCAAATGGCTGGTGTTTTTGCCATGCTTGATGTGCTTGAGACAAAGTTTGCCAATTGCACTGCACTGCACATGTGCTAAAAAAAACTCATTGGAGTTGTGGCTCACCCTCACTTTACTCCTATGCTCTATCCGGCACCCAAGTCACAATAGTGACCTCATCATCATCTCCTCCATCCTCATTACCACTGGAGACAACTTGGCAATACGCTGCGACTGGGGGAACATGACTGCCAATTTGTGTACCAGTGTTCTCCCCTCTCTGTAGGCTCATGTTTCTGCCTTCCTCAACCTCAGAACCAACATCTGAATCAAGTAATGACTGTGCATCGTCAAGGCACAAGTGGCTGATGCTGTGTTCAAATAACTCAGCTGACTCCTCCATGCCTGATGCTGGGGCTATGGCAGGATTAGCTGTGGCCAAGGAGGCAGGTTTAGCCACTCTGGCAGCTGCAGTAGACTGCGCATTAGTCTCTGCTTGGGTGAAAGAGGATTAGGAGAATGAGAATGATTTAGTAAGCCAGTCCACCACCTTCTCTGCATGCTGTGGCTGGATAGCACGGGAAACATCACTAAACAGAGGAAATTATGCCCTAACTGAGGACTGACCATGTCCACCTTTGCCTGTGGACTCATAAGCTGCTGGCCCCCTCACAGTGCCATTGGAATGTCTGCCTCACCTTGTTGTCCTCCCAGACATGATGGAGGGGTGCTTATTAACAAAATGTTATAAAGATGTGGAAATGTGTACGTATATGCACTTTAATCAATGAAAAGTGGTGTTTAGTGCACTTTAATCTAAGTACTCACTACACAGACACACTCCACTGATACACTATAATATACTATAGTAAAACTGCACTGACGCACTGCAATATGCTGCGTCACACGTGTTGTGCCGCACAGAAATATACTGCGTTAAATGTGCACTACGCACTGAAATATATGGCATTAAACTTGCAGTAACGCACTGAAATATACAGCACTAAACAGAAGGTGATGCACTGAAATATATGGCATTAAACTTGCAGTAACGCACTGAAGTATACTGCGTCAAACGTTCACTAACGCACTGAAATATACTGCGTTATACTTGCAGTAACGCACTGAAGTATACTGTGTTAAACGTGCACTAACACACAAAAATATACTGCATTAAATGGCACGTAACACACTGAAATATAAGGTGTTAAACTTGCAGTAATGCACTGAAATATACTGCATTAAATGGCATGTAACGCACTGAAATATATGACGTAAATCTTGCAGTAATGCACTGAAATACACAGTATTAAACTTGTAGTAACGCACTAAAATATACTGTGGTAAACGGTCACTATAATCACACTGCGTTAAATGGAAGGTGAAGCACTGAAATATACAGCGTTGTATATGCACTAACACACTGAAGTATACTGCATTAAATGTGCACTAACGCACAGAAATATACTGCGTTAAATGCCACATAACACACTGAAATATACAGCATTAAATGGCACATAACATACTGAAATATACAGTGTTAAACTTGCAGTAACGCACTGAAATATACTGTGTTAAAAGGTCACTACAATCACACTGACTGAACTATCACTAGATTCACACTAAAGTGAAACTAAAGTAAAGACGAATGGTGGTCACTAGACTCACACTGACTGAACTAACACTAGATTCACACTAATGTAAAAGTGAATAGTCGGCACTACACTCACACTGACTGAACTATCACTATATTCACACTAAACTGATATTCTACACTGATAATAGAATCACAATAGCACACTTTAGCACACTAATCCTGTTCTATCTCTCTCCACGTGATATCACACTAAAAATGTCCACTATCGAAAAAATTATTTCAATAAGATCAATGAGTCATGATTAGATAGAGTCATAATGGCAGCATCCAATCATGGTTCTGACAGTGCTCTGTGCCCTGTTTGGGCAAAGCTTACATTGCGCCAGCCAATCAGGGATTCCAATGCACTGTGCGGTGGCGCAGTGCATTGTGGTCATTCGGCAAGGCTAAACAAATGGTCAAACTAGTGAACAGCCAATGTTCGGCCCAAACTGATGCTCAGACCGAACCATTCACCCACCCCTAGTGCTGATATGCAAAGAAATATAAAAAAAATATTAAAACAGTATTTTATTTTTTAAAGTAGCAATTATTTATAACCACATTTCTTTAGCAAACTCAGTTAGGATTTACATCTGTTTTAATTTTATGGTCATAGGTTTTATTGCAGGTCTGCACATCATAATTTTAAGATTCTATTTACCTACAGGATCTGCCTGTGAACACTCTCATCGGGCCCCATAATACTTGCTATGACAATATTCCTGTTACTGTGCATAAAACTGAAAAAAAAAAATATGTTTAGACTGCAGTTAATGTTAGCGATTATGATAAATGTTGATGAAAAGGTTAAGTCAGTTAACCAATCTGTATATAACAAGATCATGACTGGACTTCTCGGATTTGATTACTCGTACTTTGCCATGTACCTGAACCCCATGAATCTTACATCAGTTACATTAACAGTATTCTTCATTAATGCACTGACTTGTTGTTTACAATCACTATCGCTCTGTGTATATAAACAGTTTAATTTAATTTGATGTAAGTATTATAAAATAATGTATGTTTTTGCTGTAAGTATTATAATATAAGGGAGGGAGGGAAAAAAAGACAATCCATTGTAAGCAGGCGATTAACAGCACCAGTGCACAGCCAGAAACTGCAATTTGTCTTGTCTTTCTAATTCACTTTTATTTGACAAGGGCAGTATATATCCCGACTAAATTTGTGTAGTAGACTTCAGTGTCCTAGCTAAAGCAATGACCTTTCTACTGATTTTAATAGTAATGTCATTTGTTAAACAAACTAGGGATAATATTCTTCTTCATAACAGAAATTATTCGGAGTGATAAATGTGTACCTAGTTGAAGGCTTAAAGACATCTAAGGCCTCGTACACACGACCAGTTTCCTCGGCAGAATTCAGCTTCCGACCGAGTTTCTGGCTGAATTCTGCCGAGAAACCCGGCCGTGTGTACAATTTCGGCCGAGGAAGCCGACGAGGAGCTCGGCGAGGAAATAGAGAACATGTTCTCTATTTCCTCGTTGTTCTATGGGAGCTCTCGCCCCGCCGAGCTCCTCGGCGGCTTCAGTGCTGAACTGGCCGAGGAACTCGATGTGTTTGGCACGTCGAGTTCCTCGGCCGTGTGTACGAGGCTTAAGGCAAGGACTTGAGTCCTAGGTTGGTTCCCCTTTCCGGCTGCACTTATGTAAAGAGACTACCAAAAGATTATTTTTCTAAATGATTTTTCTATTAGCATGTATTATTGAATTGTCTAAAATAGCATATTTACAGACCCTTGAAAAAATATTTATACCCCTTGAAATGAAATGTTGTCATGTTACAACCAAAAATGTAAATGTATTTTATTGTTTTGTTTTTTTGTGATAGAACAACACAAAGTGCCACGACATTGTGAAGTTTAAGGAAAGTGATAAATGTTTTTCAACAATCTTTACAAATACATATCTGAAAAGTGTGGCATGCATTTGTATTCAGCCCCCTTTACTCTGATACCCCTAACTGAAATCTAGCCTGAATTGCCCTCAGAAGTCACCTGATTAGTAAATAGAGTCAACCTGTGTGTAATACAGCTGTTCTGTGAAGCCCTCAGAGGTTTGTTAGTGAACCTTAGTGAATAAATAGCATCACAAAGGCAAAGGAACACACCATACAGGTTAGGGATAAAAATGTGGTGACGTTTAAAGCAGGTTTAGGTTTTAAAAAAAATATCCCATGCTTTGAACATCTTGCAGAGCACTGTTTAATCCATCATCCGAAAATGGAGAGTATGGCACAACTGCAAACCTACCAAGAATCTGTCCACAGGTCAACTATTTGTGCACTCCACAAATCTGGTCTTTATGGAAGATTGGCAAGTAGAAAGCCATTGTTGAAAGGAAGCCATAAGAAGTCCTGTTTGCAGTTTACGAGAAGCCATGTGGGGGACACAGCAAACATGTAGAAGAAGGTGCTCTGATCGAATGAGATCAAAATATAACACACTGTGAAACATGGTGGTGGCAGCAATATGTTGTGGGGATGCTTTTCTTTAGCAGGGACAGGGATGCTGAGTTGATGGGAAGATGGATGGAGCCAAATAAAGAACAATCTTGGACGAAAACCTGTTAGTCTACAGGGGGTCCCCGACTTACAAACGCCCAAGTTATGAACTTCTCCTACTTATGAACTGGGCGCTGTGGGGACCCTCTGCAATTTTGGGCGGACCGTCTGCTGTTCTGCACATGCGCAGACAGACGGAGCCTCGGAAATGTCGGAAATGTCCGTAATTGGCCGTGCATGCGCAGAACGGCATTTGACGGAACATTGGAAAACATCGGAAATGTCAGTAATTGCTGGTCTGCGCATTCACGGCTGACTTACGAACATTTTCGATTTTCAAACAGGAGGAAAGTCCCTGACGGGTTTGAAACCCGGGGACCACCATTACTAGATATTTTAGATGTCCGCCTTCCAGCAGGACAACGCCCCTAAACATGCAGCCAGCGCTACAATGGAATGGTTTAGATCAAAGCATATTCATGTTTTTAGAATGACCCAGGCAAAGTCCAGACCTAAATCCAATTGAGAATCTGTGGGAATACTTGAACATTGCTGTTCACAGACGCTCTCCATCCAACCTGACAGAGCTTTAGCTATTTTGTAAAGAATGGGCAAAAATTTCACTCTCCAGATGTGAAAAGCTGGTAGAGACATCCCCAAAAAGACTTTAACTGCATTGAAAGGTGGTTCTACAAAGTATTGACTATGGGGGGCTGAATACAAATGCACGTCACACTTTTCACATATTTATTTTTCCTTCCACTTCACAATTGTGTGCATCTTTGTGTTGGTCTATCACATAAAATCCCAATAAAATACATTTACGTTTTAGGTTGTAACATGACAAAATGTGCACAATTTCAAGGGGTGTGAATACTTTTTCAAGGCACTGTATATCTATTGAGGATGGGTGGGCGAGCACAGCCAGCCTCAGTAGACCACACACATCATTAGGGGAATATTATCTCATGTCAAAAAGTCATTTTTATATTATTCAAAACCCCTAGGAGTGTCTTGACATAGGCATCTGGGGCCTTAAGTCTCCTGCTCAGTATCTTGGGTCTATTGACACCTCTGTGGACCTAGATGAAGTAGAGTTGTAGCTATAACAGGGAACACAGGGTAGAGAGATATCCTAATAGACAGTGCCTGTATAGTACTTGTACAACTTTTGGGGCTCATTCACACCAGTAGCTGCATTGCAACGCAGCCCCTGGTGTGACAAGCGCAGTGCAGGTGAGCCAATACAGGTGCATAGCACTGCGCACTTTTTTCTAAAACAAAACTTTATTGTAATTTCAGTGACATTTCATAGAGCTCTATTGGCCAGTGTGTGGCGACCCTTGTTGCCTTGGAAAAAAGTACTCAACGTAGTACTTTTCTTCAGTCCACACTTCTCACACACCACCACAATGCAGTGGTGTGTAATATCCACACTGGAGACAAGGCATTTTGGGGAATAGCTGTCCAACGCAGTCCCACCGCACCTGATGTGAATGGACCCTTAGATAGCAGAGGTGCAGAACCTGTGCAGTTTATTTTGGTTAATGGAAATCTATGGTCACAACATTAACTTATGTTTTATATTAGAATTGTAATAATAATGCAAAAAAAAATAAAAAAAATGTGAGAATCCAATACAGTAAAACCTTGGATTGTGAGCATAATTCGTTGCAGAAACATGCTTGTAATCCAAAGCACTTGTATATCAAAGCAAATTTCCCCAAAGGAAATAATGGAAACTTAAATAATTAGTTCCACAACAATTTATTCATAGGTCCTTCTGTTTATAGTGCATATAAAAAGATTATAGCATTGTGACCAGGTTGTGTAACCATACAATGTCCATTCACAAATGGAAGCCTCCACAAGGGGATTATAAGGGTATTATAAGCAAAATCCAGCAGGAGCTTCAGGGTATAAAAGATAAGAGAGTAAAGTAAGTGTAGCAATATGTTGCTAAATGTTGTATCTTCATTAAATGTAACCAAATTGCTACACTTAGAGGCACCTCTCTTCTCTTTTATACTCAGTTGTGACATGACGCTACTTGTATATCAAGACATCGCTTGTATATCTAGTCAAAATGTATTAAAATATTTTGCTTGTCTTGCAAAACGCTCTCAAACCAAGTTACTCTCAAACCAAGGTTTTACTGTATAAGTTTACTTGAACAATCTCCGTTCCTGTTGTTCTGCCTTTCTTTCCACAACTTCCTGAATTCCCTGCATGATTTGCAGCTTCTCCTCTGTTGTTTGCTTGTAATTTCTAAGGCTTACATATACCACAATACCTTCCTGCCTGCAAGTAGTGATTCCTGTACTGACTATATAGAAATTCTGACTATTGCACTTTGTAAGCTGTACTGTTCAACACACACTCTTGACCACTGCACTGTTAATGCTATGTTATAAGTCACATACTCTTGACCAAAATGTTTTATGTCTCTACAGTTTCCAACTGCTTTAATGAAAGTCTTCTTTTAATCAATGTGTTAGCAGTCTATATTCTGTGTACAGAAAAGCATAAATAGTCAAAGAGTTTTAAATTAAAAAAAAAAAACTATCCCCCTTAAAAGCACTTCCGCTATTTCATGGAAAACCCACCATTTGCTGAGGTGTGCTAACTGAGTCATGGAGTTCCTCACAGTCAGTGTGTTCATGAATGCTTAAAATTTCCAGCAATGCCCCTGTCAGAAGTTAAATGGATAAAAGCTGATGCCTCTCTCTGTTTCCAGCTCACCTATCTTCAAGCATATTAGGAAATAAAACCTCTAATTGGTATGGTATTTATGCTTATAAAGCCCTGTACACACGATCGGTTTGTCTGATGAAACGGACCGATGGACCGTTTTCATTGGACAAACCGATCGTGTGCAGGCCCCATCGGTTTGTTTTCCATCGTTGAAAAAAAATAGAACATGTTTTAAAATTTTCCTAAAAACGATCGTCTGTGTGGAAGTCCATTGGTCAAAAATCCATGCATGTTCAGAATCAAGTCGACGCATGCTCGGAAGCATTGAACTTCATTTTTTCAGCACGTCGTAGTGTTTTACATCATCGCGTTGGAAACGGTCAGATTTGTTATTGATGGTGTGTAGGCAAGACTGATGGTGTGTAGGCAAGACTTCATCGGATATCCGACTAAAAAATTCCATCGGATTAGATTCCATCAGATATCCGATCGTGTGTACAGGGCTTTACTCCACACTTTTTTTCTCCAGGTTTCAGGAACTTGCCACACTGTACTCACATAAATGTGCACTAAACCACCTCAATCTGGCCCTATATACAGTAAATGTAAGCTTAAACCTTAAAACTTGACAAATGTAAAAACGGGTGTTTTTTTCCTGTAGCAGTGTGCAGGGGGTCCATTCAGAATTTGTAGTGTTAATATGTGGTCACGCCCTATATCACCTTATAGTTCAAATATGTCCCCACTGAAGAAAAGCATCTCCACAACATGATGCTGCCACCACCATGTTTCTTGATGGGGATGGTGCGTTCAGGGTGATGTGTAGTTTTTGTTTTCCGCCACACAGTGTTTTGCTTTTAGGTCAAAAAGTTAAATTTTGGTTTTATCTGACCAGAGCACCTTCTTCAACATGTTTGCTGTTTCCCCCACATGGCTTCTCGCAAACTGCAAACAGGACTTCTTATGGCTTTCTTTCAACAATGGCTTTCTTCTTGCCACTCTACTATAAAGGCCAGATTTGTTGAGTGCACGACTAATAGTTGTCCTGTGGACAGATTCTCCTACCTGAGCTGTGGATCTCTGCAGCTCCTCCAAAGTTACCATGGGCCTCTTGGCTGCTTCTCTGATTAATGCTCTCCTTGACAAGACTATCAGTTTAGGTGGACGGCCATGTCTTGGTAGGTTTGCAGTTGTGCCATACTCCATTTTTGGATGATGGATTGAACAGTGCTCCGTGAGATGTTCAAAGCTTGGGGTATTTTTTTTAACCTAACCCTGCTTTAAACTTCTCCACAACTTTATCTTTACTGTTTGTTCACTAAGGTTCTCTAACAAA
The DNA here is from genome assembly GCF_905171775.1 of Rana temporaria. Taxonomy (NCBI): domain Eukaryota; kingdom Metazoa; phylum Chordata; class Amphibia; order Anura; family Ranidae; genus Rana; species Rana temporaria. The sequence continues at coordinate 195,915,062 of NC_053492.1, forward strand.
CCTCTGAGGGCTTCATAAAACTGCTGTATTTATACTGAGATTAAATTACACACAATTGGACTCTATTTACTAATTAGGTGACTTCTGAAGGCAGTTGGTTCCACTAGATTTTAGTTAGGGGTATCTGAATACAAATGCATGTCACACTTTTCAGATATTTAATTGTAAAAAAAAATTAAAACCATTTATCATTTTGCATTCACTTCACAATTATTATGTGCCACTTTGTGTTGGTCTATCACATGGTTTTAACTTGACAAAATGTGGAAAATGTCAAGGCGTATGAATGCTTTTTGAAGGCACTGTATGTGCTCTGGAGCAGTGGTTCTCTACCTCGGTGAGACTAGGGCCGTGGTTGAACAAATCTAGCCAGTGGTACCAATTATTACTTTATATGCATAAACAGTGTGTGGCTGAGAGGGAAACTGATGTACAGCACCCACGGCAGACTGTGTTGCCTCAAGAAAAGCTATGTGTAAAGGGCTGTTGTGCTGAGCACATACAAGTGTTGCTGTGGTACCTATGTGGCTGCTGTTCCTGAAATGCATAGAGGCTGACCCACTACAGATGCTGTCCAGAGGGGCAGCAGAGGACTCCAACTGAGAAAGGTAGAGTGTGTCCCTGTTGCAGTTCAGAGACTTTTGGTAGAAATCCATAGTGGTAGGGTGACATAGGAGGGAACAGTTTTAGAGGAAGGCCCAAAGCTTAGAGGGGTATGTTTCATCTGACCTCGCCTAGAAGGGGTGACTTGCTTTCCAGTCAGATTTACCCTGAATGCCAGAGTGGTAAAGAGGCCTACTGGCCACCCCAATGTGTACATGTGGCTGTTATTCCTATGTTACTGTCTTTGAGGAATGTAATATCCCTTTTCAAGTGCATTACAAATATCTCAGGCTTGAAAGTGAACACTGCTACTGGTACTCTGAGGGGCCTAACTGAATGTGAAAAATTTAAACTTGTGAACTTGCAGATAAAGTACACTTACCTGCCTATTTGCAATCCTCTGTGGAATGTTCACTAAGCTGCACAAGCATGCAGTGCATGCTGCGCTAGTCAATTAAAATGGTCAAAACCAGCACCTGAAAGAACCGAGGGAGTAGTTGCCAGAGCCAGCAAGGGACCATGCAGGGTTCATACTACTGTTGGAATTAAATTGATTGTAAAGGCAGAATGTCTATGCATTAAGATAAAAAGCCTTCTGTGTGCAACAGCCCCCCTAAAACTTACCTGAGCCCCACCTAGATCCAACAATGTTGTAGGGTTGTCTCGGCTGCCCAGGACTCCCCTCCTCATTGGCTGAGACAGCAGCATGGCGCCATTGGCTTCCAATGCTGTCAATCAAAGTCAGGCAGCCAATGAGAAGATAAAGGGGGTGGGGCCAGGCCGCGGCTCCGTGTCTGAAGGGACACAGGAAGCTGCAGCTTGCCTTGGGTGCTGTGGGGGCACTCAACAGGAGGGAGGGGCCAGGAGCACCAAAGAGGGACCCGAGAAGAACAGGTTGCTCTGTTCGAATCCACTGCACTGAAGTGTAACATGTTTGTTATTTTTAACTAAAAAAAAAACAAGACTTTAGTTTAACTTTAACCACTTAAGGACCAGCCCATGTACATATACGTCCACAATATGGCACGTACAGGCACATGGGCGTATGGGTACGTCCTCGCCTATTAGCGGGTGGGGGGTCCGATCGGGACCCCCCCCGCTACATGCGGCGGTCGGGTCCGCTCGGGGAGCGATCCGGGACCACGGCGCGGCTATTTGTTTATAGCCGCTCCGTCGCGATCGCTCCCCGGAGCTGAAGAACGAGGAGAGCCGTGTGTAAACACGGCTTCCCCGTCCTTCACTATGGCGGCGCATCGATCGCGTCATTCCCTTTATAGGGAAGACACGATCGATGACGTCATTCCTACAGCCACACCCCCAAACAGTTGTAAACACATACTAGGTGCACCCTAACTCCTACAGCGCCACCTGTGGTTAACTCCCAAACTGCAACTGTCATTTTCACAATAAAGAATGCAATTTAAATGCATTTTTTGCTGTGAAAATGACAATGGTCCCAAAAATGTGTCAAAATTATCCGAAGTGTCCGCCATAATGTCGCAGTCACGAAAAAAATTGCTGATCGCCGCCATTAGTAGTAAAAAAAAAATAAAAAATAAAAATGCAATAAAACTATCCCCTATTTTGTAAACACTATAAATTTTGCGCAAACCAATCGATAAACGCTTATTGCGATTTTTTTTACTAAAAATAGGTAGAAGAATACGTATCGGCCTAAACTGAGGAAAAAAAATGTTTTTATATATGTTTTTGGGGGATATTTATTACAGCAAAAAGTAAAAAATATTGCTTTTTTTTCAAAATTGTCGCTCTATTTTTGTTTATAGCGCAAAAACTAAAAACCACAGATGTGATCAAATACCACCAAAAGAAAGCTCTATTTGTGGGGAAAAAAGGACGCCAATTTTGTTTGGGAGCCACGTCGCACGACCGCGCAATTGTCTGTTAAAGCGACGCAGTCCCGAACTGTAAAAACACCTTGGGTCTTTAGGCTGCATATTGGTCCGGGGCTTAAGTGGTTAAGGTAAGTATGTGTGCCTTTAGTTTCACTTAATAGCCCATTGACCAGTAGATTCATACCTGTGCATAATTGTGTATTGTTTTAACTGTTACATTTTGTTATGCTTGTTGCCGGTTCGCTGCGTTGACTTTGCACCTTTACAGGGCTTTTTTGCTTAGTAAATACCATGTAATATAAGATGTGTTAGTGAGGTTGGGCTCTACCTTGATGAGTTATCACTGAGGGAAACGGAAAGGAACCATTCAACCAGTAGGTTCTCCAGGGGCAACTCTACATAAGAAAAGGAAACAAAATCATAGTAGATATGCTTTATTTTAAGCCTGAGTTTAGTTATAACAAGGGACATTACCTACTATTAATACTAAGTGCCCCTTGTGCTGCTGGCTCCTGCATTATTTGAAATATTCCTTCCCTGAGAAATCTTCTGGGGCTAAAAAAATAGCTGAGGGAGCTTTGGAAGCCATTTATCAAAAGTGCTTGACTATGTCTAAGCCTTTTTAGCCCTCCTCCATTCATAAAAGCCATACTAAAGCTTCTATTAATGAAAAGCTTTTGTAAATGGAGGGGGCATACCTTTCAATTTCCTCGCTTGCTCCAATAATTCATAAAAGCAATAGTACTGATTTAATGAATGGAGGAGGGGGTGGAAAGGGTTGGCATACTCAGAAACATTTGATGAGTGCCTCTCATAGCTCCCTTATAAACCCCCACTGCACTGGAAAATATAGTGGTGGGGTTAAGGGGAATTGAAGGAGGGAGATTTCAAGGAATGCAGGAGCCAGCAGCACAAGGGACACATCGGATTAATAGAAGATCGTGTCTCTGTAGATCATTGTGCTGACTAAACATAGGGTTAAATTGTAGTGATCTTAGGGCACAGTTGCATGGTACAGTACTGTAACTCGAACCACAGTTATTAGTTTTGTGGTCACATATAGAAAATACAGATCCATCATGTATATTGCATTTAAAGACAACTTTTAGAGTTGAAAACAGGAAGATATTTTGTACTGCATCTATTTTGCAATAGAAAACCCTTAGAACATACAGTTATACACAGATCTCTAAGAAAGCATGTTTCTCTGTAGTTGTGCACCTGTGCCTTCTCTGTCACCATATAAAGCAATGATTACTTGGCTAAGCTACACCACAGAATATCTTATAAGAGACAGTGACAAATTTCCGTCTTTTCAAAGTGTTAGCGGTGACATCAGCTTGATAAAGATAAATCGGTTACATCGTCTTATAAAATTGACTTGGCATTTTGACAGTATTCAGAGTGGAACAGTAACTGCTGGGGATGAGAAAGTGACAAGAGAATGACATTACATGCAAATAACATTTAAATGAGGAGATGGGAATTTGCTGCTATTTAACTACTGGTTTCTAACAAGATCTGCTCAAGGGCCACATTTTTGGCAGCACTACCACCGGTAAGGGTTCAAGACTCCTAAATGTAAAGATTTACAGGGTGAGATCAGATTGGATATTTTTTAAGTAATCAACCTTACATTTTTATGACTGCTACTAGTGGCTAAAACCATGTTGAACTCCATTACACCCAGATAACTTGGCAATTGGTAGAAGTGTTTAAAGGGTAAGTTCACATTTCTGAACATATTACTCGTATTTAGGGTGCAATGTTCAGCATCCTTCCCCAACACTGCCGGAGCTGATGTGGAGGGATTTGGTCATATGTGAATAAATAAAAGTAGTTTCAATGAAAATTTCAATGAAATCAACATTGGTCAGCAATTTTAAAAGTTTTAATGGTCCAAATGTAAAATCATGCAGGTATATTCACTTCGACATTGTGTTTCAAGTATTTTTAGCCTACTCCTATTACTCTGAACCATCTTGAAGTTTGTAAACTTACTTTACTTCATTTAATTCTGTGAAATGTATTCACTATGCCCTGTTGATAGGCGCTGCTGTGTCAGAGCCTTCTGGACTACAGAGGTGCAGAGAAAAGGAATTTAGGGAGGGAAAGTCAGTACAGAAATCCATGCTTATCAGCAGCAAAGTACCATGGGATATGTAGTCGATAAAAATTGAGAATAGAAACAGCAGAGGAGAAGTTGCAAAGCATGCAGGGAATTCAGGAAGTTGTGAAAAGAGATGACTAGCAGACAGGCAGAACTCACAACATGAGAGGAGATTTCTCAAGTAGGCTTATATTGGATTTTCAAAAACAACTACTGCTGGGGCATGGCGACCGCTGGTCCAAGATGGTCGCGTGATCAAATAGCTCCATCTGACCTCTGGGTATTGCCACATTGAGAGACCTTGGCTGCTTATCATGAGCTCTCCTGTGCCTCGCTAAATTTTTATCACATCCAGGATGCCTCGGCATCAGAGAGATACTCCACCACTGCTGGTTCTATCCACACTGAAGTCATAAAAAACTTCTTGCATATTTTCTTGGTCAGCGTTTCCACTAAGAAAAGATGAGTTCTTCTTGCCATTATGAACTCTGTCACCTTCTCTCTATGCTCCTCTATACTTGATATAGGTGGACTTACATAATTATAGTGTGTGATATAAATGATAATCCCTATACTATTGTCAGTGTATACACTTCTAACTCCCATCAAATATGGTTCTTTGGAAAACCCTTCAAAATGATTGTCCATGTTAGATTCAGTAACTTGATTATGTTTGATGATTTTAAAGCTGTGGTAGACCTCGACACAAACTCTCCTCAGAGGGGTCGTTCCTGTGCTTTGGACAATCTCTTTCATTCAGATGATATGTATGATATCTGACATTGTCAATATGCTAACGAGAGGGATTATACTTACTTCTCACCCAGATAAGATTCCAAATTTTTTATATATATATTTACAGTGGATATATGGCTTCTGCAGTTGATGTTTTCTTCTACTATCTCTGACATAACATGGTCGGATCATGCGGCTGTTGTCATAATGATATATGAAAAGGTCACATGTTAACCAATTGTTAGGATTAAGTTCACCTCCTGGTGGCACTATCCTGCTCTGGGCTGTTTGGTGTAGTTCCAGTGTCCACCAGCAGGTGTCTCCTAGAAGCCAGCAGGTTCTGATCAGCCACACCTGGCTCCAACTGCCAGGTGGATATTTAAGGCTGCTCCTCCCTTTCCCCAGTGCGTCACGATTCTGGTCCCTTCCTGTCTGTCACCAGCTTGTGCCTAATAACCTGCCCTTGTCCTGATCCATCCTGCACCCTTCTTGCCTTGTTTTATGCTCTTGTCCCCAGCCGTGTCCCTTTCCTTGCATCCCTGTTGCCTTTTCCCTTATGTTGTAGATATTGTATATAGATAGCTGTTAGGTTTATTAGTTGTTCTTGTTTGCTGGAGTGGTTTATGTTTTCACTGGTTGTTGTGTATGTTTATTGGTGTATGTTCACTGTAAATAAATATCACTTAATACATATATCCTTTGTTTGGTCTCAGTTCCTCTGTGTAGCTACGTGTCTGGTCACCTTAGCTGCTGATCCTGACACCAATTCATATGTGGTGAACAAACTTATCCTGGATGCTAAGAACAATGCTTTACTAACTGAGCATCTCTGTGAACTTTTTCACTCAAATGATGTCCTGTACACAGATACGTTTGTACTTTGGAATGCCCATATGGCTTAAAGCGGTAGTTCCCCCTCAAAAAAAATGTTACCCTTAGATTGATGCTCATTTTGTCTAGGGGAATCGGCTAGTTGTTTTAAAATCGAAGCTGTACTTACCGTTGTAGAGAGCGATCTTCTCCGCTGCTTCCGGGTATGGTCTTCGGGACTGGGCATTCCTATTTTGATTGACAGTCTTCCGACAGGCTTCCGACGGTCGCATCCATCGCGTCACGAGTAGCCGAAAGAAGCCGAACGTCGGCGCGGCTCTATACGGCGCCTGTGCACCGACGTTCGGCTACTTTAGGAAAATCGTGACGCGATACATGCGACCGTCGGAAGCCTGTCGGAAGCCTGTCAATCAAGAAGGAACGAAGACCATACCCGGAAGCGGCGGAGAAGATCGCTCTCTACAACGGTAAGTACAGCTTCGATTTTAAAACAACTAGCCGATTCCCCTAGACAAAATGAGCATCAATCTAAGGGTAACAATTTTTTTGAGGGGGAACTACCGCTTTAAATGAGGGAGATTTCAAATGGGTGCTAGAGCTAAAAAAAAGGTTAATCTCTGTTTGAATAGGACAATAGATGCTAGTCATTCCTTAGAATATCAAAAACAAATCTTTCCCAGATCCAACAATCACTTGCAAGCTCTCCAAATAGAGGTTGGAGCTAAAAGTTTTACTTAATTAATGTATGATGTATTTTTACAGCATCTTGGACTTCAATATTCAGCCCACAATAGCAAGTCAGGGAAATTTTTGTCCTAAAGAGCAGAGAGCCAAAGCCAAAATATCTTATTTAATGCACCCTTTCACTTAACATAAACTTTTAATCCCCAGCATATTGCTGATGCTTTTGTAGACTACTACGGGGCTTTATATCATTTGAAAGATGACTCACCCTTCACCCACCAGAAGCTGCAGTATCTCTTTTTTTTATGAAATTGAGACTTTCTGATTCTGACCTTATTAAATGTAACACACCCTTGTCCATGCAATCCAATCCATGCCTCATGGCAAATCTCATGGCCGACAGGTTTTTCAACTAATATTATTTTAAGGATATTTTAGCACCTTATCTTGCACCCCTTATTAATACAACTACAGAGAAGGATTCTTTAACACTGGAGATGCTAAGAGCGCACATTGTCACCCTTTCTAAACCTGGGAAGGATCCAAATACCCCATCTAATTGTAAAACCATTTCTCTGCTAAATTCAGATGTGAAACTATATGCAAAAATCCTAGGCAGTCATTTGATGGATCTAATGCCTAAGCTAGTGCAACCGGACCAAATTGAATTTTACTAAATCGAGGCAACCCTCCGTCACCACCAGATGTATACTAAATGTCAAACACCTTTTCTGCTTTTTTCTATTGATGCAGAGACGTTATTTGACCGAGTACATTGGGGATTTATGTCCCAAGTTTCATCTAAGTTAGGCTTTCAGGGGGTGATGCTTTTGGCTATTTTAACTTTATACTCCAATGCCCCTTCTCAGGTGTACACCTCAAGCCTGCTTTCTAAGCCCTTTAGAAATCTAACGGTATGCATCAAGAATGTCCTCTAACCTCATCTATATTTCAGTGATAGAGCCCCTGGTAGAAACTATTCACTCTCATCCACAATATCAATTTCCAAATTCCACACTAGACCTCGTTCTCTTAATCTCTTTGCTAATGATGTAATTCTGCTCATAACTAATCCCTTGGTATAACTTCCCCACGCTCATCAGATTCTCATTGAGTTCAGCTCTATGTCCTATTATAAGGTTAACTTTACTAAATCTCTGATCCTAAGCAACGGTGCTCCCCAATCGGCGAACCCTGACGCAGCAGCTGCCATACTTCTGGGCAACAGAGAGCATACCATATCTGGGTATTGTATTAACCCCCTCCATAGCTAACATAGCAGAAGCTAGATTTAAGCCCTTTAATGCCAATCTAGACCTCAGAACTCCACACATTTGCCAAGTTTAAATAAACCTGGGCCAGCAGGATGGCAGTGTTCAAAATACTAGTTCTCCCTCAGGCATTTTACTTTTTCCATACCTTGCCTACCCCCCTCAAACATGCATTCCCTGCATCTGCATCCTTAATCACCCTCTTCTAAGGTGTTATCTGACAATGTAAGAGAGCCAGATGCTCATATGCCCAATTATTTAAACACAGGACAGCTGGGGGCATTGGTATGGTTGATATCCAGACCAGGACTACTATACAGCAGTTCACCTAGACCAGCTGAAACATTGTTTCTACGACTCTACTCAGTTGCTTTGGGTTGATATTGAAACAGCCTTAACCAAAACAACTGACTTATGCCTACTCAGCTTACATCCTTTAATAGCGAAATCTGGTGCCCTCTTAAAATGTTCGAGCTCATCATTCTCCTCCTGTCCATCTCTAAATGGTGTTGCTATGGCGTACAGTGGATATCAGATCTCTTATTGAATGGGAAGTCTTGTAGTAGGGAGGTCTTGGTGAAAAAGTTTGAGATCCCAAATACCAAGAATTTTTCAATGCTTCAAATACATAATTTCTTATTCACATCCCCTTCCCTCAAAACCTTCATACATCCAAATGCATGGCATTTACTCACAATCTTGCCTTACCCCTCCAGGGGTATTTCTTTCTTCTATAATTTACTACAGAATAAGATAGCATTTACTAAAGCTAACCCCATACTGAAATGGGAAATGCATCTTAATGCATCCTTCTCTGCTTCCCAATTACGTAAAGCACTCCAGTACACCTACACTACTTCAGACTTTGTTTCTAACTGGGAGCTTACTCAAAAATCAGAAAATACTAACACAATGGTATCTGACTGCCCATTGTCTAGTACAATTCATCCCTCTGTTGGTGGGGCTGCAGCCAAATAGGAAAACTATTACATATTTTTTGGTTGTGTAAGAATCTGCACAGCTTCTGGTGAATGATATCCCAAATTGTTTCATATGTCTTAGGTATCCTCACGCCTCTGAATCCTGCACTGGCTATTCTGAATTTAGGGATAGAAAACTTCTTATTGCACGATAATAAGCCAATATATTACTTTCCGCAAAACATCATATCACAAGATATTGGAAGAAGGAGATGGCACCTAAGCCATCAGAAGCTGTGGCACTAACTCAGCTTCATTATTCTTATGAAAGAATGCTAGCACACAGATCAGACTCCTTCCTTGATTTTGAGAAATCTTGGAATCCGTGGGTTATATGGTATGCTAACTAACCTGTTGATATTCTGTATTTGGATATACTCTATTCTGGTGGAGTGGAAGCAAATCTACTCTGACACATTGGGGTTTCACTTTGCACTACAAGTGCACTTGGAAGTGCAGTCACTATAAATCTGATGGGTAGGTCTGAAATGAGGGAAAGCTCTGCTGATTTTATCATTCAACCATGTGCAGGCTAAAATGCTGTTTTTTATGTCCCTTGCATGTCCACCTTAGATCTACAGGGACTACGCTTGAAAGTGCACTTGCAGTTCACTTGTATTACAAAGTGGATCTGCCTTTTGTAAATAATCCCCATTGTCATGTACCCATTGCTGTTTTTCTTTTCTTATTTTTTTTTTTCTGTTCTCTTTGTAATGTTCTCCTTACCTCATATACAGTATCATTGTTATTGTTTTCCATGGAGGCCAAGTCTGCTTTTCTGTCTGCAGTTTTTTATTGTTAATTGTTTTCAAAAACAATAAAAATGAAGGAAAATAAAAATATCTACTGTTTGTATTGCTATTATGATTGATGATATAACTTGAAGTATGCTGTGACAATATAACTCCTCTAAGCCCAAACTATATTATATTCTATAAAGTTTGCTTTGCATGCTAATTTAAATGATAGCGTAAAGATCAGCACAACTTTAGCAAAAAATAAAATAAAAATTATATGTGATGTCATCAAATGGTACTGAAGACTATCGATTGGAAATAGTGACTCAGATTGTAGTGATGGAAAGGGGATGGTTGGTAAGGCTAATTTCTGCTTTAATTCTGCAAAAATAAAATGCCCAATACAACTTGCAACTTTGAATCCCCACTTCTCACCAAAGAAAATTCATGTAAATAGAATAATTATTTTGGTGATTCAATCTCTGTAATTTAAAAAAACATGCACCAAGAAGGTTTCCCTGTAGTGGATATTTGGTAAATGTTAGATTCACTGCTTTATAAATATGTTTCTATGTCAAGAGGATAGCACACACCGAAGTTGATTTGTTAAGAGTAGCAATTATTTAGTTAGTAAAGCTATAATAATAATAATAATAATAATAATAATAATATGGGTGTATTTTGAGTACCCAGTTATGTTGGGAGCTTAAAAAAACCCCCAAAAAAACAGGATTATGTAATGCAGTGCACATTCAATAAGAGTTTTTTACTGCTTTAGTAAATCAGCCCTTGTGTGTAATAGAAATCGAATTAATCAGTCTGATGAAAGCTTTCATAGCAGATATCCAATGTGTGTTTTTATTAATTATTTTGACAACTTAAACGGATATGCACATAATTTTTTTTAAGATGTGGTATATTTGTATATATCATTTTGTTCTTAGTGCCCCATCTGTACAAATTAAATAATTACTGTTCTACATAATGATTTCCTGTAGGGAAGCTGAACAAGATATAAATATTCAGTACAAAAACCCACTTCTGGCTGTTACCTTTGTGTACTTGTGGAATACTAATACATCTTATTAAGTAGATACAGCCTGATTAATCTATAGTTTGCTCAATTATTCAGGGGAAACCCTGTTCAGTGTTTTGTTCATTTCACACTTCTCTTATCTCCCTCAGGGAAACGACAATTCTGTTTCTCTTCACTGGTTTAACATAGCAAATAAATGATTGCAAATGCTGCAGGTATAGCTGAGTTCTTCATTTCCAGTGTGTACATGATCAGTTACAATTAAAGGTGCTTGGGCATTAATGCTGTTATACAACTCAGCACTAATTTGTTTAAAGGAAAACTGTCATATTCTAACTTGTTCAATTTTGTTTATATTGTTTTCTAATGAAATCTGTAATGCATGGGCTTAACTACAAATCAAAATAGTAGTAGTAGTACACCCTCTTTACATTGGTGGGCTAGGGGAGAAGAAGTAAACTTTTATAGTTGAATTCAGTAGGAAAAAAAAAGGCCTCCTTGCATTGGGGAAAAGTGGGAGTAGAAGTGCACACTTACATTTTTTAGTCGGTAGAAAAGAAGTGCACCCTTACATTGGTAGTCAGTAGAAAAGAAGTGCACCCTTACATTGGTAGTCAGTAGAAAAGAAGTGCACCCTTACATTGGTAGTCAGTAGAAAAGAAGTGCACCCTTACATTGCTAGTCAGTAGAAAAGAAGTGCACCCTTACATTGGTAGTCAGTAGAAAATAAGTGCACCCTTACATTGGTGGACAGTAGAAAAGAAGTGCACCCTTACATTGCTAGTCAGTAGAAAAGAAGTGCACCCTTACATTGGTAGTCAGTATAAAAGAAGTGCACCCTTACATTGGTAGTCAGTAGAAAAGAAGTGCACCCTTACATTGGTGGACAGAAGGAGAAGTGCACTCTTACATTGGTAGGCAGAAATAAGGAAGTAAACCCTTACCCTTTCATTAGTGGACATTGGGATAAGAAATGCTCTCTCACATTGTTGGACAGCTGGAGAAGAAGTGACTTCTTATGTTAGTCAGTGTCTCCTTAAACTGCTGATCAACAGTGAAGTAATACCAGAGAAAAAAAGTAACCGCTCAGATGAACCAAGGAACTTTTACTCACTGGATCCAAACCGTGGGTGCCGGCAGTGCAATTGATGAAAAATTGAAGAGAAGAAGCTAGGACAGCCGCATTCCAAAAAACGTTCCTTTTTATTAAAACTGGTCACAGAACATCACACGCCACTAGCTATGAATAAGCACTGAAGCACAGTGCGAAACGCGTTAGTTTTTCCTGATTGTTTGCTGTGGCGTGTGATGTTCTGTGACCAGTTTTAATAAAAAGGAATGTTTTTTGGAGTGCGGCTGTCCCAGCTTCTTCTCTTCAATTTTGCAGAGAAGTAATACCACCTTACATCCGGGGTCAGTGAAAGAAGAATTGTGCCTTTTTTTAATGTTCACAGGAAGACATTGGTGATCAGTAGTAGAAAAAAATGAGTGGTCATTGGGAAAATTGTCATCTTACCTTGTTGGTTAGTGAAACAAATATACCTGGTAATCAACAGTTAGCCCAAGAAAGATTATTGGTGCCAGTGGTGAATCAGAGGAAAGGGAAAGCTGGTACAGACACCAGTTCTGGTTCTAAAGAGTGACAGAATGTAGTGGGAACCATGGTGTAAAAGACCAATCCGCTCAGAAGTATGATTTTGAAATATGGATGCTGGCCAGGCCTTGAGGCAATCAGTAGGGACAACTGGGCAGGTAATCAGAGCTTTGCAGGATTCTTCCATTGACACTTGCAAGTTTTTATCTTGCTGATACATACATTAGTAAAGTAATTTTTTTACATCAGACTTTCTGTAAGTGAGGAGCAAGCAAGCGGCAGCAGCAGAAAAAAAAAACAGGGAACTAGGGTTTACTAGTCCTCTTATAATGTGGGGTCTGGTTGCTGCATGAATATAAGGTGGCTGGTGCATGATTAGGGTGTGACTTTTTATTCTTTTTTGGACTGCAGTATCATATGTTTAGGAGTTTGAACACAGGTTATAAATTTGATATACAAATATATGTAATTTTTCTGAATGACCGCTTTTTCTTTAGAACAGAAAAAGGTATGAATTTTCTACAATGTTAAAATCCTAGTAGTGTACATACAGTATATCTCCCAGAGTTTTTTTTCTTAACATAAGTGGAGTAACACTTTAAAGCACAGAAAAAAACAATAAAACAACGACTTTGTATTGGGGCCAGCACACTGCTTGAGTTAAATGCTTGTTTGGTCTTAGGGAACTTGAATAGGGTGTAATACTTACCTTCACTCTAGCAGCATCCCTCTGTTGTTGTGGCTCCTTCTTATACACTTTCAGTAGCTCCTGCCTCCTCTGCTTACAATGCAGGGTTAATAGCCTTCTTTGTATGTGATGACAGAGGAACAGAGGGACCGTGTTCTGGAGAGTAGGGCTCTAGTGAGCTGTGGAAGAGGACTTATGCATGCAGAATGTATGTAACGATTCCCTACTTTACCCATTTTTATTTTACTACTTTAGATTTAGACTACTTTCTACTTTAGATTTAGACTACTTTCTACTTTAGATTTTCAATTTGTTACTTTGGCTGGTGTTTACCTTTGCACTACTCAGAGACAAATTACTTCATCATTGGGCTCAGCTGTTATAAATCATCTGGGAAATAGCCTAATTAATTACATACAATTAATTTATTAATTATTAATAATAACAGAGTTCATTTATATAGTAATGATTGAGTGCTGACACTTTTGACACATTAGGTTAAATAAATCAAGGCAGCTGCCAACATTTAAACAAAAAACAAAATCAGTAGAGAAGCAGGAAATCACTTTAAAATTTATATGAGTGAAAATATAGAGGTATTATAGTCTCAGTAGTGTGATTGTCAATTAAAAAAAAAAATCGACATGTTTCTATAGGAAATACAAGCAGTAAGTTTTTATTCGTTGAGATGCAATTTTTGAACTTTATTAGAGAAGCAAGTCTTTAAAAAGCTGACCCTTGCTTTGATCCGTGAATGAGAGAAACAGAACAATCTAGGGAAAATTTGAACTTATGAAGTTCTGTGTAGATTGGGTAACTCATCCTTAGCTGATATTTGTCAGTTCATAATAACGAAAAAATTAAACTAGATGGCTCCAACCTTTGTTAGTTTATGAGCTTTTCCCAAATAAAATTGGTAATTGTGCATAAGTAATGGGGTTCAGGTTTGGCTATATGTAGGGTTTACATCCGAATTTTGCATGTTCAGTGTTTGTGGGTGAGCTGAACTATTTGGCCAATTTGCCAGCAGAAGTTGCAAAAAGGCCTTCATTTAATGGCAGTAATACTACCACCCTTGGTTGCTAAGATGCTGGCTGCCGCCCCTAATTTCCTTATAAACAAGCCAGCTGGCATACTGGGAGGTGGCATTGACCCAATATGTAAATATAATTGACCCTTGTTTAGTCAATGTTGTCTAACCGCTCCAGTTGTGATGTAAAGTCTGTTGGATTGTCATGCGTGGTTACTGGGTCATCAGGACTGAAGTTTAACCACTTAACCCCCGGACCATATTGCTGCTCAAAGACCAGAGCACTTTTTGCGATTCGGCACTGCGTCGCTTTAACTGACAATTGCGCGGTCGTGCAACGTGGTTTCCAAACAAAATTGGCGTCCTTTTTTCCCCACAAATAGAGCTTTCTTTTGCTGGTATTTGATCACCTCTGCGTTTTTTAGTTTTTGCGCTATAAACAAAAATAGAGCGACAATTTTGAAAAAAACATTTTTTTACTTTTTTCTATAATAAATATCCCCCAAAAATATATAAAAAAACGTTTTTTTCCTCACTTTAGGTCGATACGTATTCTTCTACATATTTTTCGTAAAAAATAATCAGTATAGCGATCAGTGCTATAAAAATGCATTGGATTACTATAAAAATGCCACTGGCAGTGAAGGGGTTAACACTAGGGGGCGGGGAAGGGGTTAAATATGTTCCCTGGGTGTGTTCTAACTGTAGGGGGGTGGCCTCACTAGGGGAAATGACTGATCTTCTGTTCATACATTGTATGAACAGAAGATCAGCATTTCTCTCCCTGACAGGACCGGGAGCTGTGTGTTTACACAATCAGCTCCCGGTCTCCGCTCTGTAATGAGCAATTGCGTGTGCCTGGCGGCGCGCACGTGCCCGTAGTAGCCTGCGCGAGAGCCAACGTTATATTACGTGCTCTCGCGCAGGGGAGCCGACCTGCCGCTGTAAAACGACGGCGACTGGTCGGCAACCAGTTAATGTATTTGATGAGTATCTACATTGCTTAATGACATGATTGGCATGAATAATAAAGTACTTTATTTGCATTCAGACTTTTTTTGGTGAATGAGTAACTCATTTATTAGGGGGGTCCTCAGATATCTGCTCTCCTATTTAAAAAGGGGCTTCCAGTTTCCAATAAGCTCCTACCTCCAGACACCTACAATTAACATTTCAGGAACATGGGAAGAGGTCCTTGTCCTCATCAACATAGAGATCAGATTCTTTTCCAGGGGGGTCCCTGGCAAGGTACTCTCTCCTTGTTGAGGTAATTTGGCCTAGTATGGTGTAAAGCAATAGGGCACATTTGTGCTGCCTCTCTTTCCTGGGCAGCCAGGCTGCATGCCTAGAAAAGGATCTTGAATGGATTTTGATGGGGTCCTCATGCATTTTTTTCTTGTCTTTGGACTTGATGTGGAGATTCATTGCAAAGAAATAGGGTCTGGTATGTTTTTGGAGAATTCCATGGAGTTTTTTGTACATTTCGGAAATATTTTTACATATTTTATACTTTTGTATTTTTATATTTAATTTTTACCGTTTTCACTTTGGAGTCTTTTTTGTTTGGCAAATTTTTAAATAAAGCTTGCCATTTTTTGGGTTTACACTATGTGGAGGCTTTTTTGTTCTTTTTACATGCCCTTCAAGTTTGGTGGAACCCTAGCTTGACATACCTTGTGGCAACATACCAGATTCTGATACTGCAGGAGTTGATTTGATACAAAAGTTTGTTTTCCAGTGGAAAAAGGAGGTGTCCTACAGATCCAGTCTCTATCCTCCTTGGTGTGACTAAGCACTGGTGATCCACTGCCGTATGGTGAGTTGGGTCCACTCTGGAGGGTAAGAGTATTAATTTCTCCCCCTGCCCATTGGTGAAGGCACTCCCGGGTGACATCTTCTATAGCACACCATACATACAGAGATCGTTTATGAGTACTGTGTACAGTGTGGACAAGACCCCCTCCATTTGGAAATTCATCTGATGAACTGTTTAATGCTCACTAACCTTGCATCTTCAGTTATCTGTGTCCATGAGGATTGTTTGTTTCACTCCTCATAGTTGTCTTAGGGCAGTTATATTGGTTTATATTGGTTTATATTATCAATTTACTGTAATTTTTTGACACAGCTCTCCTGTGTTGATTCACTTTTCTCACATAACCCACGACACATGTGGAGTTACACTTCATTATACCCCTTCTCTTCTGTGTGCATACACATCTATATTTATGAAGGGTCTATTAATGATTTCATGAGCACATTATGATCATTACACCTATGTTTTTATTTGTGTTATTTGATGGTTGATTCAATTTTTTCACTTTCACAGCGCTACACTTTAGCTATTTGGAGGACTCCAGATATTATCCTCCCAAACCAGGACAGCGTCTTTCTTTCGTAATTTTTGATATCTAAAACAAACAGTCTTGTGAAAGAAAAAATCTATATTCAAAGCAAAGAGTCAAAACAACTCAGATGAATATGAACCACCAGATATTTTAAGGATGAAGAGCAAAACCTAAATGGAAAATTGGTCTTCAAAAGCTGAATAGATGACTTAAAATGAGAAACATTGAGTATTTCTGATTTAGAGGTTAACTTTAAAATTACTCAGTAGGCCAAACTTATTAAGTTCTTGAAGAATAGAAGGCATTGCTATATGAGGTTGAGGACCATGTAAAAAGATCGATTGCAAACATTTATAATTACTTTAAATAGACCCAACAGGGATCCCAGAAATATTGTTATTATCCATCATTAAAATATAGAGTAAGGGGGTAAGGAGCATCTCTTCTGAAAACCAATATTAATGAAAAATCTAGGAGACAAAGAGCCATTTGCTTGAACCCTGGCTGATGGGCTGGAATATAAGGCAAAAATATTAGATATAATTTTGGGGCTAAACAAAGTTGTTTTAACCACTTCCCGATTGCGCTATAGCTGAATGACAGCTACAGTGCGATCGGCCATTTCTGGGAGGGCATCATATGAAACTTGTCCTTGGGACAAAGCTGATCACAGATCAGGGTAAAGGGCCAATCACAGCGGTCCTTTACCACATGATCAGCTGTGTCCAATCACAGCTGGTCACTATGTAAACACAAGCTGGTTAATCAGCATTCCTTTCCTCCCACTGCCAGCGTGAGGAGAGGAGAGAAGAGGGCAAGAGAGGGGAGTTGGTAACTGGCTTATGTGAAAGGGATACTGCACTGATTATCAGTGTCCTGATTATCAGTGCAGCCCCAACAGTGCTCATCAGTGCTGCCTATCAGTGGCCATCAGTGCCTCCTCATCAGTGTCACCTATCAGTGCCACCTACCAGTGCTCATCGGTGCCCCCTATCAGTGACACCTATCAGTACCTAACAAATGATAACGAAAGCGTAGAATCCGAAATCCGAAAGACCTGACATAAAAAAATGCTTTGTTTTCAATTTTGTTGCAGCAACAGTTCGATATAGATAGGAGATTCGACATGTCTCTGACAATAGTGATCTGTGTCAATTGAATCTGTGGTCCAATGTGCCTAACCTAACTCTATTAGTCCAAGATTATTCTACACAGAGAGAAAAGAATCGACATAGAGAGAAAAGATTCGACATTATGAAGACATGAAGATTTGACGAAGCAGCTAAAAACATACGATTGCCTCGAGCGGGCATTTATGGTCAAATGCTCCACACATAGACTATAGAAGAATTTCTAATGTTGGTTGACTAGTAATAATGATTTATAAATATAATTATCACTAGTGTCATACCATATTAGAATTCTGCTATAGCTTGTAGGCGTAAAATTCTACCGGAAATGTACGATTGCAGCGTTGTACAGTTTAGCTGCTTCGTCGAATCTTCTTAGAACCTTCGACAGACACCATGAGCCTTCAATGACAGATTCGACCTTAATTAATTTGGATTTTCAAGCTAATGCATTTTTTAACTAAACAAAATAGATAAAAACGAATTTCAGGAGTAACTAAATACATTTATTTTTCGGACAAAAACAAAATTCTGAAACAAAATATTTCAGTGTGCACATTAACCACTTGAGACCCGCACTATTGACAAAAGACGTCAACAGCGCGGCTCTCAGGTGCCAACTGGACGTCTTTGGACGTCATTTCAAGTCTGGGGGGCGCGCAGCGGGTAAACACTGTCCCGGCGCATCGCTGGGAAGCCGATGCGTGTACCTGGCGGCCGCGATGTCTGCTGGGTACACGTGATCGTCGGTAACACAGGAGGGACGTGGAGCTCTGTGTGTAAACACAGAGCTCCACGTGCTGTCAGAGAAGAGGAGACCGATCTGTGTCCCTTGTACATAGGGACACAGCATCGGTCACCTCCCCCAGTCTCCCCCTCTCCCCACACTGTTAGAACACACCCAGGATACACATTTAACCCCTTTCTCACCCCCTAGTGTTAACCCCTTCACTGCCAGTCACATTTATACAGTAATTAGTGCATTTTTATAGCACTGATCGCTGTATAAATGTGAATGGTCCCAAATTTGTGTCAAAAGTGTCCGATGCGTCCGTCGCAATATCGCAGTCCCAATAAAAATCGCAGATCGCCGCCATTACTAGTAAAAAAAAAATAATAAAAAAAAATCATAATTCTGCCCCCTATTTTGTAGGCGCTATAACTTTTGCGCAAACCAGTCGCTTATTGCGATTTTTTTT
This sequence comes from Rana temporaria, assembly GCF_905171775.1. Lineage (NCBI taxonomy): Eukaryota > Metazoa > Chordata > Amphibia > Anura > Ranidae > Rana > Rana temporaria. The sequence goes on from NC_053492.1 coordinate 195,933,894, forward strand.
TTTTTACCAAAATACGTCGAAAAATACGTATCGGCCTTAACTAAGAAAAAAAATAGATTTTTTCAAAAAAAAAAATGGGATATTTATTATAGCAACAAGTAAAAAATATATATATTTATTGTTTATAGCGCAAAAAATAAAAACCGCAGAGGTGATCAAATACCACCAAAATAAAGCTCTATTTGTGGGGGAAAAAGGACGTCAATTTTGTTTGGGAGTCACGTCGCACGACCGGGCAACTGTCAGTTAAAGCGACGCAGTGCCGAAAGCTGAAATTTCACCTGGGCACAAAGGGGGTTTATGTGCCCAGTAAGCAAGTGGTTAAATGCTTTCTTGACATCAACTACTAGGAAACACATGGGAACACAAGATATTTGAACATGTTGCTCAGTAAGGATCGTGTCGATCGTGTTGGATTGTGTTGCATAAGGATTGTATTGTGCTGAACAAAACAAGGTGGTAAAGGTAAAGGTGGACAAGTTTAGAAAGCAAGGGTTGAAATATATTAGCTAAGACCTTCGAATAAATCTTCATATTCACGCCAATTAACCACTTCAGCCCCGGGCCATTTGGCTGGCCAAAGACTTTTTGTGATTCGGCACTGCGTCGATTTAACTGACAATTGCGCGGTCGTGCGACGTGGCTCCCAAACAAAATTGGCGTATTTTCTTCCCCCACAAATAGAGCTTTCTTTTGGTTGTATTTGATCACCTCTGTGGTTTTTATTTTTTGTGCTATAAACAAAAAAAGAACAACATTTTTGAAAAAAAGCTAAATTTTTTTTCTTTTTGCTATAATAAATATCCCCCCAAAAAATTTAAAAAATATGTATTTTTCCTCAATTTAGGCCGATGCGTATTCTTCTACATACTTTTGGTAAAAAAAATCGCAATAAGCATTTATTGATTGGTTTGCGCAAAAGTTATAGAGTCTACAAAATAGGAGATAGTTGTATGGCATTTTTATTATTTTCTTTTTTTACTATTGACTGCGACATTATGATGGACACATAGGACACTTTTGGCGCTATTTTGGGACCATTCACATATACACAGCGATCAGTGCTATAAATATGCACGTATTACTGTGTAAATGTGACTTTCAGTGAATGGATTAACCAGGAGAGGGTGTTGAAGCGGTTAGGTGTGTCCTAGGGATGTGTTCTAACTGTAGGGGGGATAGGCTATGTGTGACACGACACTGATCACCGCTTCCAATTACAGGGAGCTGTGATCAGTGTCCTGTCACTAGGAAGAATGGGAAAATGCTTGTTTTACGTTTTCATTTCCCCCTTTCTTCCTCTCCGTGAGACGATCGTGGGTATCCCCGCGAACATTGAGTCCATGGGACCCCGCGATCACGCTCACGGAGCTTGCGGCGGGTGCTTACGGTACGTTAATCTGCCTGTACGTGCCATTCTGCTGATGTGTATCGGCATGAGCCAGTGGTTAACCGGTTAAGAATATGGATCTGTAAAAGGCAAGATCTTTATTAGGTCTGGGTATTAATAAAATACATGAGCTTCTAAGGACTGAGGAGGAAGCACCTCCCACTGAGATACAACACGTCGTACCTTGGTTAGGAAAGGTGTCAATAATGCCTTAACTTCTTCTTCTTCTTCTCCTCCTCCTCCTCCTCCTCCTCCTCGCACTTCTTCTTCTTCTTCTTCTCGCACTTCTTCTTCTTCTTCTTCTCGCACTTCTTCTTCTTCTTCTTCTCGCACTGCTCACCTGGATCCTCTCAATGTGGCTGTTTCGGTACAACCTGTTTTGCAGGCCATCCCTGCTGCTGCTCCAGTCTCTGCACAGGCACCCGCCTCAAATATTACCTGTATAAGAGGTATGTCTGGTTCCAGTGCCGGCCCAAGACATTGGCTGCCTGGTACCAAGAATTAAATGCTGCCCCCCCCCCCAACAAAAAAACTAAATCTCACCCACCAAAATGCCCCACATCCATTATTTTACATCACGATAACTAAAGAGGACCTGCCATGTCTCTATACATGTATAGGAGTATAAGGAGGACCTGTCATGGCTTTATACATGTAAAGGAGTATAAAGAGGACCTGTCATGGCTCTATACATGTATAGGAGTATAAAGAGGACCTGCCATGGCTTTATACATGTATAGGAGTATCAAGAGGACCTGTCATGGCTCTATACATGTATAGGAGTATAAAGAGGACCTGCCATGGCTTTATACATGTATAGGAGTATAAAGAGGACCTGCCATGGCTTTATACATGTATAGGAGTATAAAGAAGACCTGTCATGGTTGTATACTGGTATGAAGGAGTATAAAGAGGACCTGTCATGGCTCTATACATGTATATAGGAGTATAGGAGTATAGGAGTCACCTGCCACACATTGTGGATTGTCACTTGCCACGTCACCTGCCACACATTGCGGATTGTCTCTTGCCATGACGTCACCTGCCACACATTGCGGATTGTCACTTGCCACGTCACCTGCCACACATTGCGGATTGTCTCTTGCCATGACGTCACCTGCCACACATTGCGGATTTTTACTTGCCACCTGCCACACATTGCGGATTGTCACTTGCCACGTCACCTGCCACACATTGCGGATTTTGTCACCTGCCACATGTTGTGAATTGTCACTTGCCACGTCGCTTGCCACATGTTGCAGATTGTCACTTGCCACGTCACCTGCCACACATTGCGGATTGTCACTTGCCACGTCACCTGCCACACATCGCAGATTTTGTCACCTGCCACATGTTGTGAATTGTCACTTGCCACGTCGCCTGCCACATGTTGCAGATTGTCACTTGCCACGTCACCTGCCACACATTGCGGATTGTCACTTGCCACGTCACCTGCCACACATTGCAGATTTTGTCACCTGCCACACGTTGTGATTTGTCACTTGCCACGTCGCCTGCCACACGTTGCAGATTGTCACTTGCCACTTTACTTGCCACATGTAGGGCAGTCCTCTTGTTTCCCTGTCCTGTAGCAATCACTCTCTCAGTTACTTTTTGGGTTCCAGACTCTCTCTCCCAGCAGAGTGCATGCTCTGGGCTGAAGTGCATAGGTCTACGTCCGCTACAATGTTTTCTTGGCAGTGCTGACAGTGGTGACAATTGATCGCACAGTGGCGACAATTGATGGCGCAGTGGCGACAATTAATGGCACAGTGGTGACAATTGATGGGCACAGTGAGGCTGCAATTGATGTTTTTTTTTTCGTTTGTTTGTGCCCCCCAAAACTTAAGCATCAGCCGCCACTGATATCTGTGATCTTCATTCTACTTGGGTGCAGGTCCAAGAGTTCTTGCAATGTGCCAGTGAGAGGTACAGACTCCATGCTGACCGCTGACATCTACCTGTTCCTTCCTACCATGTTGGGAAGAGGGTCTGGCTGTCATCCTGTGACATCCGACTCTGTGGTCCCTTACTGAAACTGGCACCACGGTTTATTGGGCCTTTCCGTATTCTCCATAGGATCAACTTACGCATTAGACCTTCCTTCCTTCTAACATGTATATTTCAAATGTATTCCATGTCTCCTTATTAAAACCTTTGGTGTGCAACCGTTTCACCACCTTGGTACCATGTCCTCGCCCGATTCAGGTGGAGAACCATGAAGAGTATGAGATACAATTGAGCATTGGCTTCCGTAGGTTCCGTGGGCGCATACAGTACCTGGTTCATTGGAAAGGGTATGGTCCAGAGGAACGCTCCTGTCCTCCCCTGTGCTTTCCATAGATATTTTCCCCTCAAACCTGGTGGCCCTTTGAGGGGGAGGGGTCATTGAGGAGGGGGTACTATCAGGGCTGGGCTCTCAGCATTCCCTGCTCAGTGCTCAAGTTGCTCAGCTGTCGGTTAATTGCCAGCACTCACCGTTCCACATCGGCTCACCTGGTGATTATTTCCTGCTCGCCAGTCTACAGCCAGCCCTTTCTGACTATTTAAACTGCCTGATTCATTACTTCCGTGCCTTCGCCCCTGTCAAACATATCTGGAGACTCTCTGCTGTGTTCCTGTTGAAGACTAGTCTGGCTGACTTCCTTTCTGGTTCCTGATTCTGTCTGCTGCCCCTGACTACACTGATCTCTGGATTCCTAATTTACTGGCTTGTTCTGACTACCTGCTTTGGCTACCGTACCCTGGCTATATTTTGACTACATTTACCATTTGTACCATTTTTACCATTATATTAAAAGATGTAGTTTTTATTGCATTTTCTGTCTCGGTCTGATTCATGGTTTCTGACAAAGATGTACAAATGACAACCGTCTTTCTAATATACAGTCTGTGTGCCTCAAAGGAGAAAGTTGTATCATCCTTCTACTTGTGCTATGTGACAGGACTGTGTAAATCTCAGGAGGTACACATTCTTTGATAGGTAAAACTTTTTTCAGGGTGTGGGATCTGCTCACCTCTCACCGCTACATATTTATTCATTTATGCTTCATAAGAAATTTGGTTTGGATAAACTGTGGCCTCCACATCAACAAATACTTTTTTTTGATGTATCTAAAAAAAAATAAGTTCAGGGGTGCCATCAAGATCTCAAGTTCCCAATTCCACCTTAAAGCTGAATGCTTATTATCAATGCAGCCTCTTGTTTGTGATTGTTACTGACCCAGGATTTTTATTTGTAAGCTCATGAAAAAGAACAATGCGGCAGGTCTGACAGCCAGCAGAAATGATTATTCAGACATTAATGTGGTGTCTGTCATCCCAGCTTCTATGGGAGGTCAGCCTACAGCCTTCAGAGCTTCTCACTAGCCAACAGCAGGACGCATGCTGATAAACCTAATGGTTTTCCTGACAAGCAGAGTGTTTAGAGTGAATCGGATTAGACATTATCCAGGCTCCATTGAGAAGAACCGCACAACAGGCTCACACATTGTCATACTGAGATAAAACAGCCTTGTAATTTTGTGTTATGATAAATATATCCGTGGTTGCTTAATTTCTTTTACACATTTTTATGGTCCATTGTGAGTAAATCTCTTAATCATGTTAAAACATCCTACAGAAAAGTAAAGAGGCAAATGGATGCTTGTACACAGCTACTACAGGGTTTAAGTAAATTCAGCCAAAACGTATTTTTTCATTTTTGAAAAGAATGGGGAAGGTTTAGAATATATGTCAGGTTTAAATGCTAATTGTTTATTCTGTAATACTTCTAGGTTAGAAATGTCACTTTAGCAAAAAAAAACTTCTCTTGTAAACAAAATTTGGCCGCTGATTTCCGCTGATTTTAATGGGAAGGAGTGGTATAGGAGCGGTAAACACCCTGCTCCTATACCACTAAAAAGATGCTGCTAGCAGGACTTTTGGAGCGGTCCTGCTAGCACAAGCCTTCAGGCTTTCACACTGAAGATTGCAGGGCACGATTTTTTCAGGCGGTATAGCAGCGCTATTTTTAGTGCTAAACCACCTGAAAAACGTCAGTGTGAAAGGGGTCTAACTCCTTGCTGTGTTACAATTTTCCTTCCCTTAAAGCAGGGGTCTCAAACTGGTGGCCCTCCAACTGTTGCGAAACTACAAGTCCCATCATTCCTCTGCCTGTGGGAGTCATGCTTGTAACTGTCAGCCTTGCAGCCTTGCAATGTCTAAACAGCTGGAGGGCTGGACCCTTTCTTAAAGCAACAGTGTTTGGGTCTGGTAATTAACCATTAAAACCAAGCACTGCATCCTAGGAGATGGCTGAATGTTCTTCCACAATGGGAGAACCGTTATATATCTGACACCAATCACCTTGACAGGTAGGAAAAATTTAGGAAACAGGTAGTGTAACGGTCACCACCGTTGACGAACTTCCATCACATCCAAGACAGCTTATCGACACTCCAACCGACAGGACCCGATCCCATTTCATTTGCCCCGAATCAAGACGAGACACGCAGCTCTGTGCTTGTTCCAAATGTAATGATTTCTTTAATGATTTCTCTCAGTCTTTTTATATAGTACAACAGGTCACAGAATTTACAGGAACAATCAAACTGTCCCCCCCCCCCAATCACACACTAAGGCTAATTACTAAACATTCCTCAATTACTAACAACAAAAGCCTTCACCCACTCCGTCTCTGCATACCGCTTGACACCTCTGAGCATCAATAGATTGTAGACAGGGTTATCACACATAAGCAGTCTTTAGTATGCATAATTAGAGTTCTGGGAGCAGACCTGGGATTAACACCTGTCCGTTACAACACCTTTACACAAGGACAATGGAATGTCCTCCAAGCCCTGATGCAATTAGCATGTCACTAGACTAATCATAGAAATGAGTCATAGAATATTGACTGGTTGGGGTCACAATTAACCAACATCTTGTAGTCTCTCAAGATCCTGCAATATGAACTGTCCGTGATATCAAATCTCATGTAATACATGAATTATGATTCACTTGCCACTCCATGCCCAAAGGGCACAGAGTGGACTCAGACCCAAGAGTTATCAGTGACGCTGACACAGGAGTATCCCCCATCCTCACAAAGTCTTTGGGTGTCACGGGTCATTCCATTACATCTCTCCCCTTTCGGTGGGAGACTGACACAGGAGGAGACCCCGAACGGGTTGACTCCGAAGTCAGTCAGTAGATCCAGTCCTCCAATGCTGGTATCCATACCGTACCCCAAATAAATTGCTCCAAACAGAGCATTACTCACCCAGCCAACCTCTGTCTCTCTAAGAGAATCTGCCTGCCGCTGGGGAGAGGCCTGGACTGGCCCTTCTCCCTGGAGTCCTTTCAGCCGCTGGAGAGAAGACAGCGTGACTGGGCTCAGTCCATCATGTGGTTGGGGATCTGGGCCAACTGGCCACCATTCCTGGGGTATTCCAGTGGAGACTGAAGTCCCATCCACTGGTAGTAGAAAATCCCCTGATGCTTGCAAAGCAAAGCCGACATTCCCCTGTCTCTGTGACGCACCATTTTCTGGGGTTGTGTCAGTGGAGACCACAGTCCCATCCACTGCCCCAGGAACTCCCTCTTCTGCTAGGTGAGAGCAGAGACTTGTGGCACTCTGCTCCGTTGCCAGCCCTTCTGCTGGGTCGCTTTGAGTGGAGACCACAGTCCCATCCACTCCCACAGGAACTCCCTCTCCTGCTAGGTGAGAGCAGAGGCTGGTGGCGCTCTGCTCTGTTGCCAGCTCTTCTGCTGGGTCGCTTTGGGGGGAGACCACAGTCCCATCCCCCGATGTCAGCTCAAGCTGCAGCCGTGTGCCGCAGCCAGTATCATCCTGCCCTGCTGCCAGGGATTCAGCTGGGGGTAAATGCTTTACCACCACAGCTTGTTGCTGGGGAGAGGGGCCAATTGCCCCGGCTCCCTGGAACTCCACTTCCATGGTGACTGGTATCTGTACCTCTCCCCTCTCTTCAGTTGGTGCTGCTGTGACTTCTGCTGCTGCAGCACCTCTTTGCTCTAGCCAAGTGGCATCCACAGCCGCTATAACCCGGTCTATGATCTCCGGTGGAGGATTAGGTCCATACTGTGCCAGTCCACGTCTAACAGCCCGGTCCCAAAACTCTTCATCGGGTGTCCTGTCTGTTATGCTGGGCCTCTCAGCTCTATCCATTTCGACAAGTTGTGCGATAATGTCCCTTTTCTTACGGTTGCTGGCCGATCTGCCCCGGCTCTCCAGTAAGTCCTTGAGGGAAGAGAGCTTCAGCCGCTCATACAGCGTCTCCATCGTCCTGTGTCCTTGTCGCCGTCCTTTAAGCGATGGAATTATCCCACTGCTGTGCCACCACTGTAACGGTCACCACCGTTGACGAACTTCCATCACATCCAAGACAGCTTATCGACACTCCAACCGACAGGACCCGATCCCATTTCATTTGCCCCGAATCAAGACGAGACACGCAGCTCTGTGCTTGTTCCAAATGTAATGATTTCTTTAATGATTTCTCTCAGTCTTTTTATATAGTACAACAGGTCACAGAATTTACAGGAACAATCAAACTGTCCCCCCCCCCCAATCACACACTAAGGCTAATTACTAAACATTCCTCAATTACTAACAACAAAAGCCTTCACCCACTCCGTCTCTGCATACCGCTTGACACCTCTGAGCATCAATAGATTGTAGACAGGGTTATCACACATAAGCAGTCTTTAGTATGCATAATTAGAGTTCTGGGAGCAGACCTGGGATTAACACCTGTCCGTTACAACACCTTTACACAAGGACAATGGAATGTCCTCCAAGCCCTGATGCAATTAGCATGTCACTAGACTAATCATAGAAATGAGTCATAGAATATTGACTGGTTGGGGTCACAATTAACCAACATCTTGTAGTCTCTCAAGATCCTGCAATATGAACTGTCCGTGATATCAAATCTCATGTAATACATGAATTATGATTCACTTGCCACTCCATGCCCAAAGGGCACAGAGTGGACTCAGACCCAAGAGTTATCAGTGACGCTGACACAGGAGTATCCCCCATCCTCACAAAGTCTTTGGGTGTCACGGGTCATTCCATTACAGGTAGGAAATTAGTCTTATGAGGACATAAAATTCTGACTCAGAGAATCGGCAATCCAAGCACAGAAATTTCCTGGCAGTCTGTGACTGAGAAATGTGCAGCACTTGGGAAAGTTGACAAAAACCTACATTTTTTATACCTGTGTTTGTCCTTGCATTGTCATCAGGAAAAGAAGTGAGGGAAACTCCAATTTTTTATATGTCCGCGGAATAGAAGAAGAGGGGAGAAATCTTCCAATGGGAACACTATGGGGGTCATTTACTAAGATTCCCAGCAAGTTTGGGCTCTCTACATTTAATAGCGCCCAATTAAAGTTGAATAAGACTTCAACAAGGTGGACATGCAAATGGTAAAATGCGCTATTGCTGGCTAACATGCCTGTCACATAGGCATATTTGGGAATGGTTGAAGTCAATGGGGCTCGAACCTGCAAAATCAAAAGTCCTCATTGAAGGCTTGTATGCAAACTATTGACCATAAAAAGTATATGGGGACCCGGGTACTGCCCTGGGGGACATGTATCAATGCAAAAAAAGTTTTTAAAACAATCGTTTTTAAGGGAGCAGTGGTTTTAATTATGCTTAAAGGGAAACAATATATATATTTTTTAAACAGGGCTCCTTAGTCTGCCTGTAAAGTGGTGCATCTGTGCAATGTATAGAAAATGCTGCAGCAATAATGAAATTTATAAAGGAAAAAAAGTAATTTAAACTTGCTTACAGCTGTAATGTCCAGGCAACATAGATGTAAAAACAAATGAAAAAACAGCATGGACCTGGTATAGATTTTAAGGTAAACCCCACGCCAAAATGTAAAAAAGAATTGGCGTGGGGTTCCTCCCCCCAAAATCCATACCAGACCCTTATCTGAGCATGCATCCTGGAGGTCAGGAAAGGGGGGACAAACAAGTGCCCCCCCTCCTGAACCATACCAGGCCACATGCCCTCTACATGGGGAGGGTTCTTTGGGGTCCCCCCCAAAGCACCTTGTCCCCATGTTAAAGAGGACAAGGGCCGCTTCCCGTCAACCCTGGCCGGTGGTTGTCAGGGTCTGCAGGTGGGGGGCTTATCAGAATCTGGAAGCCCCCTTTAACAAGGATGCCCCCAGATCCAGGCCTGCTTCTTCCTCCAATCTTCTCCTTCTTCCTCCGGTCTTCTCTTTCTTCTTCCGATCTTCCTCCAGCTTCTTCTTCCCCCTCTTCATCCTCCAGTCTTCTTCTTCTGTCGCCACCGCTCCCGCCACCAACCCACTTATAATGTAAGAAAATAACCTCCTCCGATGTTGCGATAGGGAAGATGATGTAATTCAGAGACCCCGCCCCTTGTGACTTCACTACCAGGGCATGATGGGTCCATGATGTCACAATGGGCGTGGTCTCTGGATAACATCATCCGGTGGTCACGCCCCATAGTTTTATATGAAAACCTAGTCTCAAAATTCCAACCAAACTGCTCTGTTCGGTCCTCACACAACCTCCTGCTCTCTAGTTTCCTAGCCACCTCCTCCTATGCTCACCTCCAGGACTTCTCCAGAGCCTCTCCCATTCTCTGGAACTCCTTACCCCAATCTGTCTCTTTCTGACTATCTCCTTCTTCATCCACCTTCAGGTGATCCCCAAAAACCTGTCTATTTAGTGAAGCATATACTGCTTCTAACTAATACACTGTTATTCTGAATCGGCTGCAAAGGCTATGAATGTGGTTTTCAGTAGCACATGGAGCTCATTGCCCTGAAGAGATTATCCATACCAAATCACCTTTCCAGATAGCTTACTCAGTCACAACTCACATGAAAGAAGATCTGGCGATGTTTATTCGTCGTATGATCCGTAGAATGCAAGTTACAACAGGTAAAAGAACGATTCTTCCATGCAGGTAGAAGATACACACAGGTCACACGAATTACAGCATTAAAATGACTGATACAGAAAAAGAGGGGGAGGAGACTGAGCAGCATGGAAACTACGGAATGCCACAAGAGACAAACTAGATAGATATTAAAGAGACAGTACATAATAAAAATAATATCATGTAACATGACACTCCCCGTCTGAAATCTTTAGATTTCAAAGTCTATTACATATATAAAGATAAGTCCAACTTGAACCTGTAGGGGAAGAAACGTTAAAGGTAAAACTGGTGTGTAAACCATAGATACGAGATACCCGCAAACACAAGAAGGTATGCAATAAATGAACAATGAAACATGACGTCCAAAAAGAGATGGCTTGAGTCCTGTAGTCTATCGTTTATAATCGTGGGACTTCAACAGTAGCACAGTCAATAGTGATAGTGATATTCTCCCCGCCATAGCAGGTATAGCCGGTACTCCTGCCTAAGTCACTCACTTGGGAGAAGAAGCACCAATTCCGTGATTGGTCGTGAGAAAGTCCGAGCAGAACCTCCTTTAGTTATCTTAATCTCAACCTTTCGAACCTTTCCGTCATCGCTGGGCATTACGCTTGTTACAAGACCCATAGGCCACTCATTGCGACAGACTTCTCTATCTTTCAGAAGAACAAGGTCTCCTACTTTGAGGTTAGGCTTGGGTGTTTACCATTTGGAACGGCTTTGAAGGGTATGCAGGTACTCTTTTCTCCAGCGGTGCCAAAACACATTGGCTAGGTGTTGCACCCGTTTCCATTGACGCCTATAGATATCCTTCGGGTCAATCTCGGCAGAAGATATCACGGTAGTTCCAACCTTCTGAGTAAGGAGTGTGGCTGGGGTAAGGATCATTGGAGCATCAGGATCGGAAGATACTGGTACTAGAGGCCTTGCATTAATGATGGCGGATACTTCTGAGAGAAAGGTACTCAAAGTCTCATGAGTCAATAGTGAAGACTTGTGGTCCTGCAACATGGAATCGAGAATTCTTCGAGCGATTCCAATCATTCGCTCCCAGGATCCTCCCATATGCGAAGAATGTGGTGAATTAAACAGCCAAGTACATCCATTGTTTGCTAAGAAATTGTCTAGTTGAAGTTCTTTACAGGCTCCAACGAAGTTGGTACCACAGTCGGATCTTAGCTGTTTGACAGGTCCTCGGATGGAGAAGAATCTTCGTAAAGCGTTGATGAAACAAGACGAATCCATTGACTCGATCACCTCGATATGTACAGCTCGTATGCTGAGACAGGTAAACAACACAGCCCACCTCTTGCTATTGGCTGCTCCACCGCGGGTCCTACGAGTTACCACAGTCCACGGACCAAATACATCAACTCCAACGTAGGTGAAGGGTGGATCTGTACTTAGGCGATCAAATGGCAGGCTTGCCATTTGTTGTAGTTGGTGTCTACCTCTTAACTTGCGACACTTGACACATTTAAAAAGCAGGGAAGAAACACATCTCTTCATTCCAACAATCCACAAGCCAGCTGACCTGATAGCGCCTTCTGTAAATTGTCGGCCTTGGTGTTGTATTAGTTCGTGATGGTGCCGTATTAGAAGAGGGCAATGTGGTGCTGACCTGGTATGATGACGGGGATTTGTTCCTTGCTGCACAGGTCAGATTTCTCTATTCGACCTCCAACTCGTAGCAACTGATTGTCATCGACTACAGGGTTCAGATTAAATAGTGAACTACCCTTTGATAGAGGTATTCCACCTTTGAATCTGTGCAACTCTTCCATGTACACTTCTTGTTGTACACAGCAAATGATAACCCTTTCCGCCTGCTCAATTTCCGTTGCAGTAGGGAGGTTGGTACAGATATGCCAGCCATGACATTCTGAAGTTGAGCTCCTTTTAAAACAATGGGCAATGTGTATCAAATAAGCAACGGCCCTAACAGCTGATGACCAGGTTGAGAAACGTTCAAAACGATGCGACTTTGGTTTTTGTTCTGAACTCGCAGAGGTACGCAGTGTGGTGTACATAGACCTGATTTCTTTATCATCGTCAGGATGTACCAGTTCATAGGTAGTGTCCGTGGAAATTGAGTAGGAGTTTTCAGAAAGAAATCTTGGAGGCGACAGCCACAAGCAGTCGAGGAGAGCTACTGGAGATATAGCTCTTGTCCCACAATCGGCAGGATTAAGGTCAGTGGGAATATGATGCCATTGCTTTGGCAAGGAGAACCTTCTGATACGTTCTACTCTATTGCTGACGTACACGTAAAATTGTTTAGTTTGGTTATAAATGTAACCAAGCACTATCTTGCTGTCTGTGTAAAATGTGAAGGAATCAATGTTAATGTCCATTTCACTCTTTATGACTTCAGCTATTTCCGTTGCTAGCACAGCTGCACAAAGTTCAAGTCTGGGTATGGTATGTGCGGGTTTTGGTGTTAGCTTTGTCTTGCCTAGAACAAAGTTGCAGTGTATGTCTCCATTAACTCCTGAGGTCTTCAAATAGGCCACTGCAGCTATAGCTTCAACTGATGCATCTGAGAAAATATGGATTTCCCTCTGGACAGCGGCTGAGATGGAGACTGGGGCATAGCAACGTGGAATTTGGAGCTGTTCTAATGTCTTCAGAGAACCTCTCCATTTCTCCCATCTTTGTTGTTTCTCAATAGGTAACGGAGTGTCCCAATCTATGTTATCAGTAGTAAGCTGTCTTAATAACATCTTACCTTGGATGGTGACTGGGGCTATAAATCCCAGTGGGTCGTAGATGCTGTTCACTACGGACAAGACTCCTCTCTTGGTGAAGGGTTTGTCACAGGTTGACACCTGGAAGGTGAATGTGTCTACTTTGATGTTCCACAGCAGACCTAGATTTCTCTGCATAGGGGGTGTGTCTGACCCAAGGTCAAGGTCTTTCACACTGGCAGCATAGTCCTCAGGGTGAAATGCATTCATTAGCTCTTGGCTGTTAGATATAATTTTGTGAAGTCTCAAGTTTGCTACAGCTAGCATCTCCTTTGTTCTGGTAAGAAGATTAATTGCTTCTTTAGCAGTAGGAAAGGATTTGAGCCCGTCATCTACGTAAAAGTTCCTTTCAACAAATTGACGAGCATCGGATCCATGCTCAGCTTCTCCAAGCTGAGCTGTCTTTTTTAGTCCATAGATTGCTACAGCTGGGGAAGGGCTGTTCCCAAAGACATGCACCCTCATTCGGTAATCAATTACCTCTTTGTTGATGTCGTTGTCCTTGTGCCATAGAAACCTGAGGTAATTCCTGTTATCTTCCTTGACGATGAAGCAGTGGAACATTTGTTGAATGTCGGCCATCACCGCTACAGGTTCTTGACGAAAGCGAATTAGGACTCCAATGAGGTTGTTGTTCAAGTTGGGCCCTGTGAGGAGCATGTCGTTAAGTGAGAAGCCTTCATGTTGGGCACTGGAGTCAAAGACAACTCTGATTTGGTCTGGCTTTCGTGGGTGATACACACAGAAGGAAGGGAGGTACCAGCATTCCTCTCCTTCTTTCAATGGGGGTGCGGGTTCGGCATGACCCCTGTCAAAGATATTCTGTATGAAGTCCACAAAATGTCTTTCCATCTCTGGCTTCCTGCTTAAGGTACGCTTTAAGGAGGAGAATCTTTTGACTGCTTGATGTAGATTGTTTGGTAGCTTCTCTCTCGGGAGGCGAAAGGGTAGGGGTGCTACCCAGCTATTGGAATCTTCCTGAAAGAACTCATTGTCCATTACTTTAAGGAATTATTTGTCTTCTGCCGAAGGAGCCAACTTGTCGTCTTCACTGCTTACATTGAAAACTGTAGAACCAAAGCTGTCATCGTAGGTGCGGGAAAGGTTTGTGTTGCAATGTTGCAACTTGCAGCTAGTTACCTTCTCCTTTACCCAGTAGTGATGTGGGCATGGCTCAAAGTGAGTATTACGACCATTTGGCAATACATTTGTCTTGAATGAAGAAATGTTAGTAGGCCTTTTCATTTTGCCTATACAGACGTTGCCTATGATGACCCAGCCTAAGTCCAGGTACTGGGCGAATGGGGCCTCTGGAGGTCTGCTGACCTGCCTGTGTACCTTGTGGATCCTTAGAATATCTCTTCCCAGCAGAAGAAGGATTTTAGCATCTTTGTCAAGTGGTGGGATTTCACTGGCTATTGACCTTAGATGAGGGTGGTAGAAGGCAACTTCTGGTGTAGGTATTTCTTCTTTGTTGGCTGGTATCTGGTTACACTCTACAAGTGTAGGTAAGGGTAATTGTAGGTTATTTTCTAGGGAGGACACAATAAATCCATGAGCCCTTCTTCCAAAAACCTCTGTAGTTCCACTACAAGTGCCTAAGGTGTAAGGGTGAACCTCTCCTTTTGTGCAAAATAGATCGAACAGTTCGGATCGTGCAAGCGATCGATTGCTTTGATCGTCTAAGATAGCATACACCCTTAAAGTCTTTTCTGGCTGATCCTTGTGATGAATATTCACTAGGCATATTTTAGCGCAAGATTTGTCACAGTGGTCTTCCCCACAGACTTCAGTGCACGAAGAAAATACCATGGTGGAATTAGGTACGTGATCTGTACTCTTCCCGCTGTGGTTCTGCCCAGGAGGAAGGTCTGCATGTTGTGAAGGATTGGACTCAAGGGGATGGAGTGCTTGCACATGGTCCTCGGAACCGCACTCTATGCACTTGATAGGAGTTTTACATTCCTTGGCAAAGTGATCGGTGGAAGCACAGCATCTATAACATACCCCAAAAGTCTTTAGGAGTTCCTTTCGTTCTTGTAGGGGCTTCTTTCTGAAACCGATACATTTTTTGAGGGGATGAGGCTTCTTGTGGATGGGACATAATCGGTTTGGGTTTTCGATCTTGCCGCTCTTGTTTGGGGCGGGAGTGGGAATAATGTCTGTCTTCCTAACAGACACAGGACCTCTGCGGTTCCTGTAGCTAGTATGTAGGTTGTCACCTTTAGGTGAGGGAGTATTGAACTCGCTGAATGCAAAACTAGGATCGTTCTTGGTGTCAGCAATGTTCCTGACGAAATTGCAGAAGTAGGAGAACGGGGGAAAGGAAACCTTGTTTTCCCGTTTGTATGATGACCCAACTTGGATCCACTTTTCTTGTAGGCCATGCGGAAGCTTGCAAACGATAGGGTTAACTCCTCGAGCAGTGTCCAGGTAACTGAGGCCAGGTAGCTTAGGGTCAGTTTTGGCAAGCTGGACTTCGAGAAGAAGGTCACTGAGTCTCTGGAACTCTTTATTGTCCTTACCAGATATCCTTGGGAAATTTTCCAATCGTTTGAGCAATGCATTCTCTATGGCTTCAGGACTACCGTAAGTCTGTTCTAGACGCTCCCATGCTGCGGTGAGACCTGCAGTTGGATTGTCGATGTAAACTGACCTGAGGCTCTTGACACGTTCTGTAGACTGTGGGCCAAGCAACCCGATCAGCAGATCCAGCTCACGATCGGCAGTAATACCGATACCGCCTAATGTAGTTTTGAAAGCGGCTTTCCAGCTTCTATAATTTTCAGGATGGTCGTCGAAGTTTACTAGGCCTGACTTGGTGAGCTCATGTCGAAGTAAGTACTTTACTACCTCTGTTGTATCGGTTGCCTCTGACTTTACATAGGAGGTTGCTGGTTGATTGTTGTGGATTGCATTGTTTATGGTATTGTTGCAAAGAGACGTGGGAAGATATGGTGCAGCAAGGGCATTCAGCTGAATTGTTGGGTGAAGGTCTGGAACAGTACTGTTAGCAGGAGGCTGGCGACTTACTTGCGGATTAGTGTGCCGTTTTGTGACATATGCGGCATCAGCATGACAGTCGGGAGCTGCACTGGGGTGGGTTTGCATGTAGGAAGTGGCTGGAACAGCTTTTACCTGATGATGTGGTGAAGTCCTTGCGTTGCTGTGAAACGTGGAGGTAATTGAGTGTTCACTGCTGTGGTTTAGAACATAGTTCTTAGTGCGTTCAAAAGGATCTTCTACATCTGCCTTGACGCTGACCCTTTCGCTAGCGTTTTCATCTGCACCGATAGCTTGTTCCAAAACCTTTAGTTTTGCTGCAGCTGCCTCGTAGTTGCTCTGTTCCTTTAAAGCTTCAATTGCTGCCCTTTGACGCGCTGCCTCGGTTTCCATTTCTGCTCTCATTTTTGCATATGCGGCTCGTACCTTGATAGCCTCTGCTTCGGCGCGGGCATTTATTAGCTGTTCACTAAGCGTTGAGTGCCTTGAACTTCGGGATCTAGAGGAACCTTTAGAACGTCTGGTGGATACAGATTTGTGAGATACAGTGTCCCGTGGCAGCATTAATTTTGCTTCTGCCTTTGCTTTAGTTCGCTGGATAAAGCTTTCTCTTTCCTCATTAAGAAGCTGGGCATTGTTAAGTTGCTCTAAGGACTCCTCAGTGTTGATGCAGAATAGTTTTATATTTATTGCTTGTAGTCTGGTACAGTTCATATGAAGCAGAGAGATGCTTTATGGCGCCCTCTAGTTGCAGTACCTCATGGCTGGGACATGAAATCACATCAATGTGGGTGAGGATTTTATCCCAAATCTGCTTCAAACTGGTTGCTAGTTCAGTTCTCATGGATTCATAGTTCTCTTTAACCTTCCAAGTGGGTTTCACAGAGCGTTTGGTCAATGCAGTGGACTCTGGGTCCTCATCCTGGCTTTCTCTGTGTGGTGCATGCTGTGGTGTTTCATCACACACTGAGCCCTTTCCACTCATGATGGCCTGCAGTACACAGGCTTGACTGTAGCAATGAAGAGTGTCTGTATACTGTGAGGAGCTGTAACAAGCTGTGCTGGGGTTGTATGCAGAATTCTCATGCAATACACACAGTTACACTTCACTATGATCTGTCCTGTGACGCAGTTATCTCTGTGCAGGCTGCTGGATACGTTCTTTTACTATTCTGAATTGGCTGCAAAGGCTATGAATGTGGTTTTCAGTAGCACATGGAGCTCATTGCCCTGAAGAGATTATCCATACCAAATCACCTTTCCAGATAGCTTACTCAGTCACAACTCACATGAAAGAAGATCTGGCGATGTTTATTCGTCGTATGATCCGTAGAATGCAAGTTACAACAGGTAAAAGAACGATTCTTCCATGCAGGTAGAAGATACACACAGGTCACATGAATTACAGCATTAAAATGACTGATACAGAAAAAGAGGGGGAGGAGACTGAGCAGCATGGAAACTACGGATTGCCACAAGAGACAAACTAGATAGACATTAAAGAGACAGTACATAATAAAAATAATATCATGTAACATGACACTGTTTTTTTATTCTTTCCAACAACTTATACCCCACAGTTATTACCTTTTTTATCACTTGACCCTTCCTTTTAGATGGTGAACTCGACCAATCAGGGCCCTCTGATTCATTTTGTATTAAATTCTATTGTAACTGTAATGTCTGTTTCATATTGTAAAGTGCTGCGCAGACTGTTGGCGCTATATAAACCCTGAATAATAATAATTATATAAATATATATATACATATACAGATTTTTTTCAGTCTATTTTTTACTATGGCCCTAAAAATTATGGTGTGTAATGATTCGGCAATGCATATATATATGAATGGTCAAACTCAATTAGCCACGTACCTTTGAGGTAGAACAATGAACTAATCATGGAGACTGAGGACCATATATAATACTATAGCAGAGCTGATCTTCCCCATCTGCAAGCAGGATCACAAACTTCATTGCTAATTAGAGAAGAAGTCTTTAATAGCTGGGAATAACACAAGCTGATTAGCAGATTCAAAGGCTAATTAGCAGATTGTGTTCTTCTCTGCATCTTCCCCCCAAAAATTGTGAAAATGAAGCCAGGGTTTGCGCATTACATTTGCTTATTATATGACTATTTCATTGCAGTGCTTCTGTGCCAGTTGGGTATGTCACTTAAACTGATGATGAATACTAATTTCAGTCACAATAATGTCATTACATCCTCACTAAAATCGTTTTAATATATTTGTTTGGATTACCTTAATTCTCTGAATAGTGAATCACTTGTATAAATGTAATTATACACATGTAAATACGAATATGATTTAACATAGTTAGTCAGGTTAAAAAAATACATAAGTCCATCTAGTTCAACCATAAAAATAAATAAATCTCTCAAACAATCCCATATAACCAATTCTATACCCACAGTTGATCCAGAGGAAGGCGAAAAACCCCAGCAAAGCATGATCTAATTTGCTACAGCAGGAGAAAAATTCCTTCCTGACCCCCAAGAGGCAATCAGATTTTCCCCTGGATCAACTTTACCTATAAATGTTAGCACCCAGTTATATTGTGTACTTTTAGGAAAGAATCCAGGCCTTTCTTAACCACTTCAGCCCCGGACCATTTTGCGGGTCAATGACCGGGCCACTTTTTGCGATTCGGCACTGCGTCGCTTTAACTGACAATTGCGCGTACGACGTGGCTCCCAAATACAATTGACATCCTTTTACACAAATAGAGCTTTCTTTTGGTGGTATTTTATCACCTCTGCGATTTTTATTTTTTGTGCTATAATCAAAAATAGAGCGACAATTTTGAAAAAAAAAAAAATGAATATTTTTTACTTTTTGCTGTAATAAATATCCCCCAAAAATATATAAAAAAAGTTTTTTGTTCCTCAGTTTACACAATAAAAAAAAATCGCAATAAGCGTTTATTGATTGGTTTGCGCAAAAGTTATAGCTTCTACAAAATTGGGGGAAGTTTTATGGCATTTTTATTAATATTTTTTTTTTTACTAGCAATGGCGGCGATCTGCGATTTTTATCGTGACTGCGACCTTATGGCGGACACTTCGGACACTTTTGACACATTTTTGAGACCATTGGCATTTTTATAGCGATCAGTGCTATAAAAATGCATTCATTACTGTAAAAATTTCACTGGCAGGGAAGGGGTTAACACAAGGGGGTGAGGAAGAGGTTAATTATGTTCCCTAAGTGTGTTCTAACTGAAGGGGGTATGGGACTGACTAGGGGAAATGACAGATCGCTGTTCATACATTGTATGAACATGTGATCAGTCATTTCTCCCCCTTACTCTGTAACGAGCGATCGCGGGTGCCCGACGGTGATCGCGCCTTCCGGGCATGCGCATCGGCACCAGGGGCGAGCAGGGGGCACGCACCCCTAGTGGCTGAAATGCGAAATGACGTAATATTACGTGATTTCGCACAGCCAAAACGACCTGCCGCCGTAAAACGGTGGCGGCTGGTTGGCTAGTGGTTAAAGCAATCTACTGAGCTGGCCAGGGCCACCTCTGGAGGGAATCTATTCCACATTTTCACAGCTCTTACTGTGAAGAAACCTTTCTGTAAGGCTTCACTTCCTGATTTCCTCACCGAGGATGGCGGCAGGGGCAGCCGAGAGCCGAGCGACTGATCGGCTTCGGCTGCCGACATCGCGGGCACCCTGGACAGGTAAGTGTGCATTTATTAAAGGTCAGCAGCTGCAGTATTTGTAGCTGCTGGCTTTTAATGTATTTTTTTTAGGCGGAACTCTGCTTTAAAGTGAATAACTGAGTTCACTATATGCACCACTTGTGTATTTATACAAGTTGATCAAATCTCCTCTTCTCAAGAGTGAATACATTTGGTTCCTCTAATCTTTCCTCATAGCTGAGCTCCTCCATGCCTCTTATCAGTTTGGTTGCCTTTCTCTGCACTTTCTCCATTTCCCCGATATCCTTTTTGAGAACTGGTGCCAAAAACTGAACTGTATATTCCAGATGAGGTCTTAATAATGATTTGTACAGGGGCAAAATGATCTCTCTCTCTGGAGTCCATACCTCTCTTAATACAAGAAAGGACTTTGCTCGATTTGGAAACGCAGCTTGGCATTGCATGTTATTATTAAGCTTATGATCTACCAAAACCCCCAGATTCTTCTTCACTACGGATGCCCCCAGTTGTACTCCCCCTAGCATGTATGATGCATGCATATTCTTAGCCCCCAAGTGCATAACTTTACATTTATCAACATTAAACCTCATTTGCCACATAGTTGCCCAATTAGACATTGCATTGAGATCGGCTTGTAAATTGGAGACATCCTGCAAGGACGTTATTCCACTGCATAGCTTGGTGTCATCTGCAAAGACAGAAATGTTACTTTTGATCTCAGACCCAATATCATTTATAAAGATATTAAAAAGTAAGTGTCCCAACACTGAATCTTGGGGTACACCACTAATAACCGTAGATCACTCAGAGTAAGAATCATTAACTGGTACTCTCTGAATTCTGTCTTTTAGCCAGTTTTCTTTCCATTTACAAACTGATATTTCCAATCCTGTAGACTTTACCTTACACATGAGCCATGTGTGGGGAACTGTGTTAAATGCTTTTGCAAAATCCAAGTATACGACATCCACAGCCACCCCTCAGGTTTGTTTGACAACTTGTGTCTTTCATGAATCCATGCTGGCCGTTGCTTAAAATATCATTTTTTTCCAGCAAGAACTCATCTATGTCGTCTTTTATTAAACTCTCCAGTATCTTCCCAGCTATAGAAGTTAAACTATCAGGTCTATAGTTACTTGGTAAAGACTTTGTTCCCTTTTTAAATATAGGCACCAATTTCCAATTTCCAAAGAGAATAAAATAAAATAGAAAATAAAGTAATATAATAGAAAAAAAGAATAGAAATAAAATAATAAAAAAGAATAGAGTAAAATAACAAAATAGAATAGAAAATAAAAGAACAGAATAGATTAGAATATAACAGAAACAAATATCATGAATAACATAGAAAGAATATAACCATCTTCTGAAATTCTAATTTCAAATAAAATAAATTTGAATATCTTTTCTTACCTTTTTTGTTTTCCTTTGGCTAATTGCTATACTTTTTGTAAGTTGGTACAAGTACAATTGACCAGTGGTGACAGGAGATGGTTTCTTACTGTTGTGCCATGTCGGTCACCTTTTGTATATGGTGGTTCCTACTGTATTATGACTGTACGACATCTAGAGGTTTTTGGTACCTTGTCAAGGCTTGACCACATCTGCCGCCCCTGTACCTTTATTCTTTTTGTTTTGTTATTTGCTTTTGTGATTGTTATTTGTCCCTTTTGTCTTGAATATTTTAATAAAAACTTATTGAACAAAAAATAAATAAATTGAAAAGAATAGAAAATAAAATAATAGAATAGAAAAAAAAGAATACAATATAATAGAATTAAGTTAAAAAGAACAATAGAATAGAAAGAAGATAACCATAGAATCAATTCAAATTTGAATAGAATAGAAAAGAATATATTCAAATAGAATAGAAAATAACAGAATAGTATTAAAAAAAACACAACAGAATAAAATAGAATAGAAAGAATATTACCATCTTACTAAATTTAAATTTCGAATACAATAAATATGAATAGAAAATAATAGAATAGAATAGAAAATAATAGAAAAAAATAGAATATAATAGAAAAAATAGAATAGAATAGAAAAAAACAAATAGAAAAATAATATAATTTAAAAAACAATAGAATAGAAAGAATATAGCCATTTCCCAAAATCCAAATAGAATCATTTTGAATTTGAATAGAATAGAAAAGAATAGATTAGAATAGGAAAATGGTTATATTTATTCTATTCTAACTGAGTAAACAAAACAAATTCCGAAAAACAAATTAAATGGATTAAAGAAAATTCAATTAAACAAATTTCAGTTAATACAGAACCGAAACTAAACTAACAAATGTTTTCGTTCTGCACATGTCTATTAACTATACAACATGAGGGGCACTATGTACGGTATATAAAATAATATTATAAATGGATATGGTATATAAGTATATATAATATATATATATATATATATATATATATATATATATATATATATATATATATATATATATATATATATATATATATATATATATATATATATAATATTATTAACTTTTATAAATGTGCTTTTTTAAATTACCAAAATTAGTGATATGCAATCATGGTGTCATGTTAATGTAAGTTTGTGTAAAAGGGGCCTTAAAGTAAAACAATTAATACAAATGATTTTATAGGACAACATTTCCCTTAGATTTCCTTGCTTCAGTTTCTATTCTGCGCACCCTATAATGTGGCTCATGCCCATTAAACAAAAGCTGTGAATTTCTGATTCACATAAAAAATCAGATTAAAGTTAGCACTGGCAAATTGCTAACAGGCAATAAAGACAGTTTTTATGAAAGACACAGTGCCCCAGCTTTCCTTATACATTTTGTACTCACATAAGCATCATCATTAGTTTTATAAACTGATAGACAGCTTTTAGTGTGTCATTGAATGTTAAGTAATTTATAGACTTCACCAACACCAACTTTAGTACATCTGGCAAGGTTAAGAAGAAGAAACTAAATTAATAAAGTATATTATACTTCCAGACTAAAAAAAAAGTGAAACTTTAAAAGGTATTAACTTCTTGCTACCTGACTTGAGACAACATTATTATGTTTAAGGTAGCTAGTGTTATATTTTCAAAGTCTTCATTGCTTTTATAAACTAATCTGTTCAAGGACTATGGAGTTCAGAAAAGCTTTGCAAAGTCAGGTTTGTTAGAAACTAAATCAAAAAGGTTTTAAAAATGATGTTCAACACTAGCCACCATCGCTAAAAGCCTTTACTTTCTGTCATTGTAATTTACTTAGTGCGCCTTTTCCATTTAAGGACACAGTCATGCTGAATTGTACCATAAACATTTATCATAAAGGAATCGAAAAAGGGTCATTCCTTTAATTCGGGTCATAGTGACAAGCTGAAATAGCTAGACAGTGTATTAATATTTTACGTAGTAAGTCAGGGCTACCAACCCAAAGTAGATCAGTTATTGAGAGTTTCTAGACTGCAAGATGTTTGCTATTGCTAGTGCTTGACTGGATCATTGTAACTTGAGACTTGCTAGAACTTTTATCTCCAATTTGGTCAACATACTGATGTTAAATGCTGCACGAACCAGTTGTTAAAAGAGATACAGTGGGGGTTAATTACGAAAGGCAAATCCACTTTGCACTACAAGTGAAAACTACAAGTGAAAAGTGCACTTGAAATTGCACTGAAAGTGCACTTAAAAGTGCAGTCGCTGTAAATCTGAGGGGTAGATCTGAAATGAGGGGAAGCTCTGCTGATTTTATCATCCAATCATGTGCAAGCTAAAATGCTTTTGTTAATTCTCCTTGCATGTCCCCCTCAGATCTACAGCGACTGCAGTTCCAAGTGCACGTTCAGTGCAATTTCAAGTGCACTTTCCACTTGTAGTTTGCACTTGTAGTGCATAATGGACTTGCCTTTCGTAAATAACCCCCATTGTGTCTCTTTAAATGTGCTGTTAGTAGCTAGTTGTATTTTTTCATTGGCTAATGTTCATCTATGTAAATAGACGTGTAGCGCTCACCCCCGAAGAAGCCGCTGGTTATAGATTGGGATGGCGTGTTACCTCTGTGATTGTCTAGGGTAGACGATGAGAGCCTTAGCAAATGGAATGTCCACACAGCAGATGTCTTTTCTGGTGCTTTTATTTTACCCAACACAGTAAACAATAAAACTTGAGGTAGATAGCAAAGAAGGATGATGAGGAGAAATAGCAGATTCAGGCTTAACGATGCGGAAACAGTCCTGCTTCCAACGATACTTTACTTGGACAGGCCTCTCACACCGACCTGGCAGCCAGAATATCACTCGGAACTTTGAGGGAAAAGATCTCTGCCACAGACCCTCCCTAGAACTTAGATCATGGAGACAATTCTCCTTGGTAGAATTTGTGTTAAGCCTCGTACACACGACCGAGGAACTCGACGGGCGAAACACATCGTTTTCCTTGTCGAGTTCCTTGTTAGGCTGTCGAGGAACTCGACAAGGCAAGTTTCTCCATTGCCATCGAGGAAATAGAGAACTTGCTCTCTTTTTGGCTCGTCGAGTTTCTCGACAGTTTCCTCGACGAAAATGTACACACAACCGGTTTCCTCGGCAAAAAAATATCTCCCAGCAAGTTTCTTGCTGGTTTTTGCCCGGCCAGGTGTACGAGGCCTTAGAATCGCCTTCAGGTAGTATTTTCAATCAGGTTACCGACTGAGAGGTTGCTGACATCCAACCTCTCAGTGTCTGGTTACCTTGATACCTTGTCTAGGCCCTGTTGGATCGCCAGCCTCTCTTGGCTCTCCTCAGGCGGACTCCCCACCGAAGAGCTATCTTGCTTGGGATCTTCTCAGAATTGGGGACCCAGTCGAATACTGGGGCCCAGCCACAGCTTTAAATGTTCCGGCCTATATGGTCCTGGAACCAGGAACACCGCGTTGCATGAGCACCCCGGTCTGGTAGGCCATCTCGCGGGGGGGCCGTGATGTGTGGTCACCCTAAAGGTGGGTGCCACCTCAGGAAAAGAACCCTGCCTTAATGGCGTCAGCTCCAGAAGTACCCTCCCCCAGCATGCCCCACGAGGGAAAACTCCCTCCCGATTGGCTGCTGGCAAGAGGCACTCCAGCCTGAACTCCACTGGCGCCACCTGTCTCCCAGGGGTGGGACAGCACCCCAGGAACAACAGAACGGACCCACAGCACAGCCCAGCTGAAACAGAGACCCTTTATAAAATTGCAATCAGAATCAGAGTTAACTACACTCTGATTATTCATTTAACTTTTAATAGCACCGGTACTTGGAAGTACACAGGCGCTACAGACGTATTTGAGGAGCAGTTCCACAACTGTATAAAAACATAAGCATTTAAACTGAATGTATTTATGTCCAAACTAAAAAATGTTACCTAGCTTTTTACCTATTACACACCGTGTAGTATACACTAGTATGACTGTCAACCTCTAACTCCAATGTGGAACCCAGGTAACCCAATTTTCTTTTGTTACGTTTCTACTTCCTGTAATTTATTCATCTACCATAAACTTATTAACAAGCTTTTATCTTCTGGACAAGCCACCATAAAATTAAATGTCCAATAAAACATGTATGCCATTTCCTGCTTTTTGTTTTGACTAATGTATAACCTGCTTTTTCTGTTTACTTAATTTTATTTAATTGTTCCTAACACAGGAACACATGATTTTGTTTCCTTATTTTATCCTTCTTGAGTGTGCAAATTATCCTAAGCTAAATATCATGCTCACCTCTCCTGGATTCCAGCATCACATGGCTCCCTGGCACCTCCCAATCTAACCCAGAGTATTGGCACCAAGGCAACTCTCCTGATTGGCGCACCTATAATGGCTAAGTGTTTGAGTAATGTGTCACTGCTTCCTAGCTGAGCCCCTACTGCACTTCCTTTCCTGTACCCTGAGCTATTTGTGTCATGTGTGTCTGTCTCCAGCCCTCAGTATCTCCTGTGCCTCCCAGTGCACTCTGGTTTTCCCCAGTGTGCTTCTATTTCTTTAGCATGCCACTGTGACTCCAGTGTACCCCTGTGCACCTTGGACAATCATGTCTTTGTGCAGCCTATGGTATGCTGCTGCATCACCTGGACTGTTCTTCTCGCAGCTGATATGCACTTCTACCCATAAAAGTTACTCTATAGTTGTCTGGTCTGCTTTGCTCCACCATCAGTGCCCTCATGCATGTTTCTGCAGTCACTTGAATCAAACATCTGTTAGTGGATAGGGACCACAGTCTGTGACACTAATCATATCTACAGTAATAAAGGAATAGCTACAACATCAAATATTGTGTGTTTATGTAATTTGTTTATGTCATTTGTTTCATTCAGTTTGGTTTCAAGTAATACACTATTGTACTGTACCTTCTGATTCTAATTCTAGAGGCTAGATCCAGTTTACAATTTTCTAGATCATATTTAGGGATGAGCTTCAAGTTCGAGTCGAACTCATGTTCTACTTGAACATTGCCTGTTCGCCTATTCGGCGAACAATTCGGGGTGTTCGCGGCAAATTCTAAAAGCTGCGGAACACCCTGTTAAAGTCTATGGGAGAAATCTAAAGTGCTAATTTTAAAGGCTAATATGCATGTTATGGTCCTAAAAAGTGTTTGGAGACCTGGGTCCTGCCCCAGGGGATGCAAAAAAAAGTTTTAAAAACTGCAGTTTTTTCGGGAGCAGTGAATTTAATAATGCTTAAAGTGAAACAATAAAAGTGAAATATTCCTTTAAATTTCGTACCTGGGGGGGGTGTAAAGTATGCCTGTGAAATAGCGCATGTTTCCCATCCTTAGAACTGACTCTGCACAAAGCGTCATTTCTGAAGGAGAAAAAGTCATTTAAAAATCACTCGCGGCTATAATAAATTGTCTTGTGTGGATTTTAAGGGGAACTCCACCCCAAATGTAAAAAAAATGGCGTGGAGTTCCCCCAAAAATCCACACCAGACCCCTTATCCGAGCATGTAACCTGGTCGGCCGCAGAAAAGAGGGGGTGCGAGAGAGCGCCCCCCCCCCTTCTGAACCGTACCAGGCCACATGCCCTCAACATGGGGAGGATGTCCCCATGTTGATGGGGACAAGGACCTTGTCCACACAACTCTTGCCCGGTGGTTGTAGGGGTCTGCAAGCGGGGGGCTTATCAGAATCTGGAAGACCCCTTTAACAAAGGGAAGTGGAAAAAAGTCCTTTATTAAAAAATAAAAAATAAATCCAGCGGTGGTAATCCACTCTCGCTCCCCGCTCCAACATTGTCGGTATCCAGCGACGAGTGATCTCCTCTCCGATGGGGTCCAGCGATGAGATCATCCAGGTCCGGGATTCAGAGCGCACGCATCGCTGGCCGCCTGTCTCCACCGGAGACAGCCCGGTGAATGATGCGGCTTGAGCTAGTGACAGCTCTTATATAGGTGAGGCGGGGCCACGCGTCACGTGACCCGTCCCCCTCTGACGCACCCTACGTCACTGGGGAAGCCCAGACTTTCCCTTGCATCAGAGGGGGGCGGGGTCACGTGACAGGTGGCCCTGCCTCACCTATATAAGAGCTGTCACTAGCTCAAGCCATGTCATTCACCGGGCTGTCTCCGCTGGAGACAGGCGGCCGGCGATGGGTGTGCTCTGGATCCTGGACCTGGATGATCTTCTCATCACTGGACCCCGGCGGAGAGGATATCACCCGTCGCTGGGAGCGGGGATCGAGAGTGGATTATTTTTTTTTTTTAATAAAGGACTTTTTTCCACGGTGTGTGTGTGTGTTTTTTACAATTATTTACACTTCCTTAGTGAATTAGTAGAGGTAAAATGTACCCAATTCACATAGGGGGGGCCAGGATCTGGGGGTCCCCTTTGTTAAAGGGGTCTTCCAGATTCTGATAAGCCCCCCGCCTGCAGACCCCCACAACCACCGGGCAAGGGTTGTGGGGATGAGGCCCTTGTCCCCATCAACATGGTGACATCCTCCCCAGGTTGAGGGCATGTGGCCTGGTATGGTTCAGAAAGAGGGGGGGCGCTCTCTCATTCCTCCCACTTTTCTGCGGCCGGCCAGGTTACGTGCTCGGATAAGGGGTCTGGTGTGGATTTTTGGGGGAATATTTCACTTTTATTGTTTCACTTTAAGCATTATTAAATTCACTGCTCCCGGAAAAAATGCAGTTTTTAAAACTTTTTTTTGCATTGATACATGTCCCCTGGGGCAGGACCCAGGTCCCCAAACACTTTTTAGGACAATAACTTGCATATTAGCCTTTAAAATTAGCACTTTAGATTTCAAACGTTCGAGTCCCATAGACTTTAACAGGGTTCTAAAGTTCACACAAACTTTTGGTGTGTTCGCAGGTTCTGGTGCGAACCGAACGGGGGGGTGTTCAGCTCATCCGTAATCATATTGTCACAATACTATATGTAGTGCCCTGATCCTGTTGATCAGGCGCTGCTTTAAATTTAGTGGGGTCTGAGCTGTTATTTGGCTCAGACAAGAATGATTTAGAGCAATTTAGCCTCTGTTCCAGCCGTGGCTGTATTGGGAGTTCCACCATTGTTCATCTGGGGGTGTCATTACTACCCCAGGCCACGGGTGGCAGCAGCAAGGTCAAGGTGCATTGGTTATTCCCCTCAGCAGCAAATCAGCGGGAGGGGTCTGAGGTTGTCTTTGGGAAATATATGTATGAGTGCTGCCAGCATTGCTGCAGAAGTTGAAGGGGTAAGGGGTCAGCCTGTCAGTGCTCAGACCATACGCTGCAAACTGCATCAAATCGTTCTGATCGTAAGCTTGGCAGGATGGGGTGCATAAAATTGTATTTTTATTATTATTTATTTAACTTTTTTTTTTTTTTTTTTTAAACTGTTCTTTTTTTTTTTTAAATAGTGTCACTTGTATTCCTATTACAATGAATGTAAACATCCCTTGTATCAGAAAAAAATCCACGACAGGACCTCTTAAATATGAGATCTGGGGTCAAAAAATCTTCAGATCTCATATTTAAAAAATTAAATAAAAAATTTGCTTTAAGAGCTAAGGGCGTAAGTGTTGTTTTGACGTTGCTCCCGCCCTGCAATTGTATGGAGCCGAGTGGGGGCCATCTTCCCCTCACTCAGCTCCATACCTAACACGGAACAGGATGCGATCGTCTCCACCAGACGCTCTGGTAAGCGGCGGAGGGCACCGGAGAGCAGCGGGGGGCGCTCTCTGGTTCCCTCACGGCTAATCCGCCACAGAGATCACTTTTATCTAAAAAGCAGACCGTCCGCTAAAGAAATGGCTACCGGGGTTATGTGAGCTAGCCGCTGCCATAACAATGACATTCCACTTCAAAGTACCGCCGTATAATGATGCCGGGGGGCCGGAAGTAGTTAATTTTCAGATGTTTCTATGAAGAAGGTGTCATGGCTGATTACATTTTTTTTTGGAGAGTCTCATAGTGGTTCTGCCTTCTTACAGACCTTAACAATATGCAATGCAGGAGGGTGCATTTGTTTGACAATCCTTTACTATTAGAATTGTAAATGGAGAAAATTGATTTTCAAGATTCATCTTCCACTGACTTAACCACTTAAGGACCGCCTAACGCCGATATACGTCGGCAGAATAGCATGGCTGGGCACAGGCACATATAGGTACATTGCCCTTTAAGTGTCCAGCTCGCGACCCTGTCCGAAGCTCCGTGACCGCGCCCACGGGACCCGCGATCGGGTCACAGGAGCTGAAGAACGGGGGAGGTGTGTGTAAACACACCTTTCCCATTCTTCTCTGTGGCAGTGTCACTGATCGTCTGTTCCCTGTTATAGGGAACGACGATCAGTGACGTCACACCTACTGTACAGCCACGCTTCCCTACAGTAAGAATCACTCCCTTAGGGCACACTTAACCCCTTAGCGCCCCCCTAGTAGTTAACCCCTTCACTGCCATTGACATTTTCACAGTAATCAGTGCATTTTTATAGTACTTTTCGCTATGAAAGTGACAGTGGTCCCAAAAATGTGTCAAAAGTGTCCAATGTGTCCGCCATTATGCCACAGTCATGAAAAAACCGCTGATCACCGTCATTACTAGTAAAAAAAAAAATATTAATAAAAATGTCATAAAACTATGCCCTATTTTGTAAACGCTATAACTTTTGCGCATACCAATCAATAAACGCTTTTTACCAAAAATAAGTAGAAAAATACGTATTCGGCCTAAACTGAGGAAATTTTTTTTTTTATATATATATATATATATTGTGGGGATATTTATTATAGCAAAAAGTTAAAAATATTGAATTTTTTTTCAAAATTGTCGCTCTATTTTTGTTTATAGCGCAAAAAATAAAAACCGCAGAGGTGATCAAATACCGCCAAAGGAAAGCTCTATTTGTGGGAAAAAAAGGACGGCAATTTTGTTTGGGAGCCACGTCGCACAACCGCGCAATTGTGAGTTAAATCGAAGGGGGCCAGGTCCTTTACCTGCATAATGTTGCGGATCTTTAGTTGTTAAGTGGAATTTGAATTCAATTTGTGGATTTTTGAATATTTTGGCCAATCCTACCCTCAAATCGAACCCAAGCAGATTTTACTATATAGTATATAATACATACCATCTATGCATTCTAAATATTCTACAATACAACCAATGTTTAAAATATTTGCCACTGCTGAGGTGTGGAGGCTTTTGGTGCTCACTGCTACTCCAAAAAGTAAGCATTGGTGATGACTGGATGCTTACACATGCCATCCAAAACATTAATCTTTCTCAAAGCTTAAGTTCTGTCCCAGGTGTAATTTGGCAAGTAATATTACCTAACTACATATAAGGCTTATGAGGCTTTTCCACACTTCAATTCTAGTTTGCTTTACTTACCCAAAAAAATGAATTTCCTGGTCCTGGTAGCTGTGTAAGATTGTATCTACTTTACTTCCACTAACTTTTTGCAATGCTGATATCTCCCAAAGGTACATTGAGCAAGTCTAGTGGATATAGCTTCTAAGTTCCTATAACTGTCAACTATTTCACAGGATTATACTTGATCGCTGTCTTCCAGATATAATGGCATAACAATTGGAACTGAATTGTTACTTACACATTTACATTTGGCTTAGAGTGCCATTAATTCAGTATAAATCTTTGCATACACCTGTATAAATTGAAGATTATTTGTTATTTGAAGATATCAATTCAAAAGTAAGAATGGTTTTACCTGACTGGAAACATGGCAAATGGAATTGCAAAAAATGTAGACAGAACATTAAATAATGAAATAGTATAACCTTTATATAGGTGTTAACATTTCAAGGTACATGATGAAGATGACTTATTCTTCTAATGTAGTTAATGCCCACATGCAAATAAGGAGCACAGTCACCAGAAAAGAGAACCAGCTGATGAATTATTGAAGGATATGGCATGAGATGCAGATAATAGAAAAAACTGAATAGGTTAATATGGGTGTGGACATAGAAGAAAATATATGAAATAGAATGAACAGCTTCTGTGTTAGTAGAAATATTAAATTGCAGGAAACTGAATAAACAGGTTCTATATTAGTGGAAGTAAAACACAGGACATTGCATTAGCATGGAGGAGGTCCTTAATAAAACAGATGTCCAGATTCATGGCCCAATCAAGTCCCTGTTTGAAGTTGAGTATGTGTGGCCTTTGATTCACTACAACACTTGCATTTCATGAGCAGCATTGTTATATCTACTGATAAACATCTTTTTATAAGTTATTTTATAGCTTCTGGGTTTCGGTGCCCCAGTTGTCTGTGCCATAGGTAAATGCATTTATTGTGGGTATTCTGAGTGGCAGTCTTGGCTTGCTCGTCTGTAGTCAAAGGTCTGTAGAGGTGTTCATTCAATCTTCCTTTTCCAAGGAATCTGAAGTGCTACACTTCTTTTTGTATGTTTTAATATTTGCATTCATCAAATTGTGTTAGCTGTTGTTAAGATTTGTATACCTGAGTGGGTACAATACATTACATTTTTACTTTTCTGAATTATTGTTTATCCAAATTGCTTGTTAATTCGAATTGTTCATTTATCACCTTGGAATTGATCTGTGAGACCATTGTTAGCAAGGATTTTTACTCATTCTACTTTCTTCTAGATCTGGGATATACAGTACATTTTTTACTTTGCTTGTCCCCTGATACTTTGATGCAATTCAAGAACCCTTGACAATTAACTGCAGTAATACTTTTCCCATTTTTCCCATTTTCTTGGAAGACAGTGCCTTTGCACTGAAACCAATTTCTGTAAAGAAGGTCTTGTCGCTGGTCATGTGGCTTGTTGCACCTGAGTTTACACACCAAAGTGTCACTCTGTGATGTTTCTGCAGTTTCTTTTTAACTGCTTTAACTCTTTCTCCTGTGGATGGGGCTCCCCTTCGCTGCTATTGAGCAGTCTTGTTTTAGGTGACCAGCCTTTTTGCAGTGAAAAAAATCTCATCTTTCTACGTTTTATTTTTGCCCTTGTGCACCTTAAGAGCTTTCTTGGTCTCTTTATTGTGCATATTTTCCTTCCTTCTATTATATTCATAAAATTATTGATGTATTCCAGTTTTAATTCTTGCTTGGGTCTGGCTTCTAAAGCGTCAATAAGGGTTTTTTATTTATACTGAGATTAAATTACACACAGGCGGACTTTAATAATTAGGTGACTTATGAAGGCAATTGGTTCCACTAGATTTTAGTTAGGGGTATCAGAATTCCAGATACAATGGCATAACAATTGGGGTCTGAATACAAACGCACGCCATACTTTTCAGTTATTTATTTGTAAAAAAAAATGAAAACCATTTATCATTTTACTTCCACTTCACAATTATGTGCCACTTTGTGTTGGTCTATCACATAAAATCTCAATAAAATACTAGCTATGTGCGTTCCCGTTCGTAACAAATGGATTTTTGTACGAATTTGTTAGTATTCGTACATTCGGATCAATTCGGATCATCCGAATAGCTGAAAGTACCAAGATACGAAAATTACGGAATTACGAATAAGCAAAATAACGAACAAGCGAAAATACGAACGTACGATTGGACACGTGTTAAAAAATAAACTAAAATAGGAGATTGCAAATGGCCGCGCTGCGATCTATTACAAAATGACAAATCCATTAAACGAAAATTATTATCTAACAAATTTACGAATTTCGAATCAACGAAAATAAATTAGACAGAATTACGAATCATTCAGTATAAACGAAAATAAAATTGTTACGAAAATACGAACGGGTCCGAATAGGAAAACTTGCGTCTTATGAAATACAAACGGGTCCGAATAGGAAAACTTGCCTCTTACGAAATTATGAATCTTTACGAATCTACGAAATGAGACAAAACAAAAAAAAAATATTTTTTTGTTGTGCACATGTCTATAAATACATTTACACTTTTGGTTGTAACATGACAAAATGTGGAAAATTTTAAGGGATATGAAAAAAATAAAGAAAAAAAAGAACAAGATCAAAGTTTACCAGAGTTAGTGTTAGACCCCTTTATAGCAGCGCTAAAAATAGCGCTGCTATACCGCCTGAAAAGCTCACTGCATATTTAGAGGGCAGAGGGCTTTCACACTGAGGCGATGCGCTGGCGGGAGAGTAAAAAAATCTCCTGTCAGCAGCATCTTTGGAGCGGTGAGAGGAGCGGCGTGTATACCGCTCCTTCACCGCTCCTTTCCATTTAAAACAATGGGAAACCGCGGCAATACCGCCCGCAATGCGCCTCTGCAGAGGCGCATTGTGGGCGGTATTAACCCTTTATCGGCCACTAGCAGGGGTTAATACCACACCGCTAGCGGCCGATTCCCGCAGCAATCCCGGCGGTATAGCGCCACTATTTTTAGCAGCGCTATACCACCACTGCAGTTCCCGCTCCAATGTGAAAGGGGCCTTAGGGTCAAGAGAAAGAATTCCCCCTAGGAAAAATTGGGACTTTTTAGGCTCAAGGAATGGGCAAAGTTCAGGAATAATAGTATTAAATATATTGTATTGATTAGTATAAAAAGTATTTAAAATAAATTAACAGTATAAATCATACATACAAAAGACATGAAAAATGTGGTCAGTGTTAGGGTCAAAGGTTGGGTCAAAGGTTGGGGTTAGCATATTTTGGGTAAAAAAAAAAAAAAAAATTGTAAATTAGTATCAATGTCAGTTAGTGTTAGTGCCAGTGTGGCAGATCCACAAAAGAATTACGCCGGCGTATCTATTGATACGCCGGCGTAAATTTAAATTTAGCGCGTTGTATCTTTGTTTTGTAGCTTCAAAACAAGATACGACGGCATCTCGGATCGATCCGACAGGTGTACGTCTTAGTACGCCGTCGGATCTAAGATGCAATTTTTCGGCGGCCGCTAGGTGGCGTTTCCGTCGAATTCCGCGTCGAGTATGCAAATTAGCTAGTTACGGCGATCCACGAATGTACGTCCAGCCGTCGCATGTTTTTTTTACGTCGTTTGCATTCGGCTTTTTCCGGCGTATAGTTAAAGCTACTGTTATGAGGCGTACTCAATGTTAAGTATGGCCGTCGTTCCCGCGTAGAAATTTGAAATTTTTACGTCGTTTGCGTAAGTCGTTTGCGAATAGGGATTTCAGTAGAATGACGTCAACGTCGTGAGCATTGACTTGTTCCGGGTTAATTTCGAGCATGCGCACTGGGATACCCCCACGGACGGCGCATGCGCAGTTAAAAAAAACGTTGTTTACGTCGGGTCACGACATATTTACATAAAACACGCCCCCATCACAGAGATTTGAATGCCGCGCCATTGCGCCACCAAAGGTACACTATGCCGCAACGTAACTTACGGCACAAATTCTTTGAGGATTCTAAAAAAAAAGGTAAGTTACGGCGGCGTAGTGTATCTTAGATACGCTATGCCCGGCGCAATAATGCGCCGCTGTACGTGGATCTACCCCAGTGTGTTTTAGGATAAACAAAACAAAATGTGCACCATTGTTTCTGGGCTCTACTACGGGTATAAACGACAAATAACATACACATACAGTGAGGGGAAAAGGTATTTGATCCCCTGCTGATTTTGTACGTTTGCCAAATGACAAAGAAATGATTAGCCTATAATTTTAATGGTGGGTTTATTTTAACAGTGAGAGACAGAATAACAACAAAAATATCAAGAAAAAACGCACTACAAAATAGTTATAAATTGATTTGCATTTTAATGAGTGAAATAAGTATTTGAACCCTTCACAGAACATGACTTAGTACTTGGTGGCAAAATCCTTGTTGGCAATCACAAAGGTCAGATGTTTCTTGTAGTTGGCCATCAGGTTTTCACACATCTCAGGAGGGATTTTGTCCCTCCCCTCTTTGCAGATCCTCGACCCATTTTTAATGCCCTGAATGAGGAAAGGAAGTTCTCACCCAAGATTTGGCGTCCATCGTTACTTTCATGCAGTGAAGTTTTCCTGTCCCCTTAGTAGAAAAACAATCCCAAGGCATAATGTTTCCACCTCCGTGTTTGAAGGTGGTGAGGGTGTTTTTGGGGTCATAGGCAGCATTCCTCCTCCTTCAAACACTCTCCTCTGGATTATTCAGATGTTCATTAGCAAACTTCAGATGGGCCTGTACATGTTCTATCTTGAGCAGGGGGACCTTACAGGAGCTCCAGGATTTCAGTCCTTCATGGAATAGTATGTTACCAATTGTTTTCATTGTGACTATGGGCCCAGCTGCCTTGAGATCATTGAAAAGATTCTCCTGTGTAGTTCTGGGCTGATTCCTCACCGTTCTCATGATCATTGAAACTCCACAAGGTGAGATGTTGCATGGAGCCCCAGACCAAGGCAGATTGACAGTAATTTTGTGTTTTTTCCATTTGTGAATAATCGCACCAGCTGTTGTCACCCTCTCACCAAGCTGCTTGGCGATGGTCTTGCAGGGACAGCATTGTGTAGGTCTACAATCTTGTCCCTGACATCCTTGGACAGCTATTTGTTCTTGGCCATGGTGTAGAGATTGGAATCTGATTGATTGCTTCTGTGCACAGGTGTCTTTTGTACAGGTAACAAGCTGAGATCAGGAGCACTCCCTTTAAGAGTGTGCTCCTAACCTCAGTGCTTTACCAGTATAGAAGACACCTGGGAGCCAGAAATCTTGCTGATTGATAGGGGATCAAATAATTATTTCACTAATTTGTTTTTATTCTGTTTCTCACCAGTCAACCAGTGTCCAGACCGCCCACCACACCTATACTGCAGCATGGCGGCCCAGCTGTGTGAAACAATCTACCTGGTCATAGGCACGCTCCACCGGTGACCCATTCCCACTGTGATTGGACACAGCAGGAGTCAATCAGCAAGCCCGGTGGCCATTACGCCCACCGGACCCGCTGATTGGCTCCTGCGATCACTCCAGGGAATGAAAAAATCAGGAGATATCCATTACCATTTACTACCAAATGAAAGCCCAATTTGCCCTGGATATAAGTAGTTGTAATGATATGTACAGTTTTACTAACACATATCAAAGTTGCAAAATTGTGCTTAGGCATTTACATTTGTTTTACCCTTAGGCATGAAGGGGTTAAAAATAAAAGCAACACAGCAGGAGCCCTCCTTTACTAAAAACGAAACATAAACATAATACAAAACCTGTTGGTGGAAAAGGATAGATAATATACTTACCTCTCCTTTGGTTTCTGTGTTGCATGGGGTGATATCCTCTTGCCCACAAAATCCCAGGCAATACTGGGTACTCCAAATCTCACAAGAAGACTCTGCAGCACAATGCTAAGATTGTCTTCTAAGAGAGATCATAAGAACTCTACATTTCCAAGATCTTGCTTTAGCAAAGATAAAGTTACCCTTGTCTAGGTGCCACGGACAGAAACCTGGGAAAGATGAGCATACTATGTATTTTTCTCCCTACATATTTTGTAATATATATCCTGCTTTTCAGAAGGGTGGGAAGGGCTTATAAAAAACAGACCTTGCACTTTAGCTGCAAGGTCCACTTTAACTATTTTCCACACTTAGGGTACTCGGTTTTGTTGCCAGCGTTTAGACATTAATGGCTGTGTGTTGATTTATTTTGAGGGGATAGCAAATTTACACCGTTATACAAGCTGTACACTGTACAAATATTTACAAAAATGTGAAGGGTGTACTCACTTTTGTGAGATATTGTATATACCACAGTTTCTAGACTCTATAACTTTCACATAGACTAAATAATATACATCGATTTGGGTTATTGTTTACCACAACATGTAGCAAAATACAGTGCCTTGCAAAAGTATTCACCCCCTTGGCTTTTTATCTATTTTGGCTACAACACCTAAGTAAGACCAGGGCAGCTATCATAAATTTTGGGGCCCCTTACACAGCTTTAGGCTTGGGCCCCCTGGGGCCCGACCTCCAACTGATAACCGGGGGGTGCTGACGAAAAAGTTTAAGTGTCATCTCTTCTCTCCTCTCTCCAAGGGCTGGACTGGGACAAAAATGTGGACCTGGACTTCACCCAGACCGGCCCACTTTAATTTTGAAAACGTGCACAATAACAGTATGCAAAACAATACGCAATTGCGCAATATGGATACTCATTGAGTTTGAGATGGATCTGAGGGAAGCAGTGTGGCCTTTGTATGGGGCATCAGAGCGACCCGGGTGAAAACTGACACCTTGCCCCCCCGGTAGGGTGACCACATTTCCAGACTGCCATTGAGGGACAATTTTGCCAAGGACCAGGGGGTAATGTAGTCTCAGGGTTGATGGGGAATTCAGCAGTGGGGGTGATTTGTGAATGGCTGGTGCTGGTAATGAAAACATCCTGACACCATGCTACATATGGTGTCAGGATGATCAAATCACATTATTTCTATTACTACATTGTAATATATAATGAAATAGTTCAACCCACCAGAATGCAGAATCAGTGGGAACCATTGCCTTTTACCAGATGCAGCATGTCATTTGCCACTGCCGCCTGCCACCAGATGCAGCGTGTCACTTTCCATAATCGCCTGCCACCACATGCAGTGTGTCACATGCCATGTTGTCTGCTGCTAGAGAGAGGAAGCAGGGAGAGAGGGGGCAGGGAGAGAGAGAGTGGAGGAGGCAGAGATAGGGGGACAGGTAAAGAGATTTTGAGAGTGGAGGGGGCAGAGAGAGGGGAGGGGGCAGAACGAGGGAGAGAGAGGGAGAGAGAGAGAGGGAGAGAGAGAGAGGGACAGGGAGAGAGAGAGAGGGAGACAGAGAGAGAGAGGGGAGGGGGCAGAGAGAAGGGTCCGGGTCTGGTCAGTGACAGTGCTCAGTTCACTCACTTGAATGGTCCAGGAGGGGCTTTAATGCAGCTTTCGGCTGCTTATTTAATCTTTCCACTCCCTCTTGTTCTTCATCGATGTAACACACAGGCAGGGAGAGAGGGGCGGGAGAAGCGGTGTGTGTTAAAAGCTAGCTCATTCACAACTGAACAGACCAGTGTGCGAACCCCCTCTTCAAGGGCAGCTGCACCAAGCCGGCTGTCACCTGCTGCCCACAAGGATGTTCCGGAGGATGGAGCGGCAGCGGTCGTCTAAGGACTTCTGTCCGTGTCCACAAGCGTAACCTTTCAGACACCTATTGCAGCGGCAGAGCCCAGCTGCGAGTTGATTACCGGGGGGGACCGGGCCCCTGGGGACATTCAGGCCCCTTACATGTGTAATGCCTGTACCCCCTGATGGGGGCCCTGAGCAAGGGGCAAAACACTGCAATGAATACCTGTCATGGTCTTACCTCCTTGCAGGCTTCTTATCACTGACATGTGCTGGCAGCCATCTTGCTTCCTGGGGTTCTTATAACTTACCACACCCTGCGGCTCCTCCTTCCCACTGGGAGGAGCTGGATGCCTTGCATATATATATGAGGGCTGCTGCTGCATTTCCTTGCTTGGGCCTCTTGTATACACATGCTCTTGAGATTGTGCTGCTGCTCTTGGTTACCGACCCGGCTCCCACGGACGATCCTTCTGGCTCCTGATCCCTGGCTTCATTTCACCACCTCTCTCTTGTATACGGACTCCGGCTTGGCTGACTCTCATTCCTGGCTATCGACCCTGGCTCCGGTGGAAGACTCTGCTGTCTGTTTGATCATCCGTTTGGACTTTAACCTTGCTGTTTGGTTTTTAATAAAGCCTTCCTATTTCATTTATCTGTTGTTGTACGTCTGATTCATGCTTCCGTGACAATACCAAGGAATACCAAGGAACTCTCCAAACAAGTAAGGGACAATATAGTTTGTTATGATTACGAACAGACCAATTTGATTTTAGCACCACATCCCTGAATTTAATGGGTGGAAGGAGAAAGAAATTGGGACTTTTTGGGTGCAAAGTAAATTATCAAAAATTGCTGGCATTGTACTGCAAGTGTTTAATTGTTTTTGTTTTCTCTTTTCTATTTGTGCTATTAGATAGCCTTAAAGAAAAAAGCACCTGTGGGTGTTGAGAGTGTGTGGCCCTTGGTATCAAGTCTGCTGCAGAACCTGTTCCTGTAAGTGGGCTATTTATTATAGTTTTTTGTCTTTTTATATCTGGAAGGATATTTCATCTTTCTTTCTGATATTTAAACGCACCTGACATATTTTCCTATCCTTTTAGTTGGTCCTTGAATGCCATCTATGGCCGCCTGTAACGCATGGTTCCTTTGATGCAGTTAGACATCTAGTTATCCCGGCAGTCCTTGGATCTATATTTTTAGGGAATATAGGTAAGCAGTGGTGCCCTGGCTGTGGAGATGCACTTGCATAATAAAAATGTAAATGCTAATGTATTTTACAAATTTTAAATTAATTGAATTAATATGATATGTCTCTGTGTTTTTCAATAGAAGGCTTGTACCCCCAAACCGGACAGCATCCCCTGAAGAAGCCCAATATATGGGCACAACATGTTGGGAAGTCCATATTATATTGCTGTTTCGATTAAATTGTAATAAACTGTACCAGCCATTTGTTATATTCTATTTTTTATTTTGCTCCTCAAAATAAAAAATAAAATAATTTTTATACATTATATTTGATATTTTGATAATTTTCTTTTCACCCAAAAATGTCCCAATTTCTTTCTCCTTCCACCCAAGGAAGTAACAATGATGTTGAGAATTACAAGTCAGGGTTAGGCTATAAAAAAAAATATCCAAATCTTTGATGATCCCAAGGAGCACCATCAAATCTATCATATCCGAATGGAAAGAACATGGCACAACAGCAAACCTTCCAAGAGACGGCCGCACACCAAAACTCACGGACCGGACAAGGAGGGCATTAATCAGAGAGGCAGCACAGAGACCTAAGATAACCCTGGAGGAGCTACAAAGTTCCCCAGCAAAGACTGGAATATCTGTACATAGGACGACAATAAGCCGTACTCTCCATAGAGTTGGGTTTTATGGCAGAATGGCCAGTAGAAAGCCCTTACTTTTAGGAAAAAACAAAATGGCACGTTTTGAGTTTGAGACTCCCAAAATGTATGGAGGAAGGTGCTCTGGTCTGATGAGACTAAAATTTAACTTTTTGGCCATCAAAGAATATGTCTGGCGCAAACCCAGCACATCACATCACCCAAAGAACAGCAGTCGGGACTGGGAAACTGGTCAGAGTTAAAGGAAAGATGGATGGTGCTAAATACAGGGATATTCTTGAGCAAAACCTGTACCACTATGTGTGTGATTTGAGGCTAGGACGGAGGTTCACCTTCCAGCTGGACAATGACCCCAAACACACTGCTAAAGCAACACTTGAGGGGCTTAAGGAGAAACATGTAAATGTGTTGGAATGGCCTAGTCAAAGCCCAGATCTCAATCCAATAGAAAATCTGTGGACAGACTTAAAGATTGCTATTCACAAGCGTAAACCATCCAACTTGGATGAACAGTTTTGCAAGGAGGAATGGCCAAAAATCCCAGTGGTAAGATGTGGCAAGCTCATAGAGACTTATCCAAAGCGACTTGAAGCTGTGATATTCGCAAAAGGTGGCTCTACAAAGTATTGAATTAGGGGGGTGAATAGTTATGAACATTGAACTTTTCTGTTATTTTGTCCTATTTGTTGTTTGCTTCACAATAAAAAAAAAACATCTTCAAAGTTGTGGGCATGTTCTGTAAATTAAATGATGAAAATCCTCAAACAATCCATGTTAATTCAAGGTTGTAAGGCAACAAAACACGGAAAATGCCAGGGGGGGGGGGGGTGAATACTTTTGCAAGGCACTGTACATATTGGTCTAATTTTATGAAGAAATGTTATTTATCTGCAAAATTTTATAACAGAAGTTAAAGCAAGCATGTTTCTTTTTTTTTATAATTTTCTGTATTTTTTTGTTTTGTTTATATAGCAAAAAAAAAAAAAAAAACCTAGTGGTGATTAAATGCCACCAAAAGAAAGCTCCATCTGTTTCAAAAATATGATAAAATGTTAATTTGGATACAGCATTGCATGACTTGAGTATGTGTCATTCAAAGTTTGACAGTGTGGAAACTGAATAATAGCCTGGTCAGGAAGGGGGTGAAAGTGTCCAGAATTGAGGTAGTTAATTAGCCACTGTGACATGACACATTTAGCTTCTCTCTGACTTTGCCCTATTTAATCCAGGTAATTAAAAAAATTTGGGGCATTTTGTAACCTATTTTTTTATTTTATTTTTTTAGGATTGTACGTGCGCCATCAGAAGTGACTGCAGCCAGAAGTAACAGTAGCACACTTATGAAACTTTTCTATCATTTAATACAATTTGCATGTTGGCATTTCAGTATCACCTTTTCCTTTCCTAGACTATCAATTAAATTATAGATTTTCTTTTGTCTTCTAGATTGTTTTTGATTAGTTCGAAATTTCCTTTGTCTTTTTCCCTTACGCACTATCCCACGTTTCACAAAATGATGTTTCTCCAGGGACAGGGGGCAGGCCTTGCTGGCTTTGTCTTCTAAAGGGAACTGGTGGGAACTGAGCCTCGTGTCGCACAGATAAGGGGCGTCTTTTGCTGTGACTGGGAAAAGGAATAAAAGACAGATTATATAGCAGTACAATGGGGCTGATACACAGTTATCATTAGCTGCTGCATAGCTGTGATAACGATGCTCATATCCAGCTTCCGTCATCAGGCATGGGAATATATTCAAATTTGAGCATATTTCATGTCATTGGCTTTAATTTTGGTTAATTTAATAATGCAGTGAATAGGGGAGACAGGATGCGCAAATTGCAGTAACCTATAGCAACCGAAGACATTTCAGTTTACAGTAGTTAGTTGAGTAAATGATAAACTCCAAATGGTCATTGCAGGCTTATATGTCTAGTATGTTTCTAAAAAAAATATTTAATGCTTTCCTCACTAGTATCTGTCAGTACATGTGAACAACAACAGCAGAGTGACAATCAGAAAATAGATTATCGCATTGATAAAATTTACATTTTAAGGTCCAGCTGAAGTCTTGCATCTAGACTTTTTTTTTTCTAATTTCAAATTTTGTACCTTGGCATGTTATGGTTTGTGACTAATATTCCTTAAACTGTTTTATCTCATTGAAATTGCTGCTTTTTACAGTGGTCTGTACTGGCATAGCTGAGTAATGGCCATTCTCTTCATCACAAAGGACATCATAGAGACTGTTGTGTGTGTGTGTGTGTGTGTGTGTATGTGTGTGTGCATGTATGTATGTATGTATGTATGTATGTGTGTTAGTCAGACTGGGTCTGTTACCAATTACTAAGGTCTCTAGGGTCTCTGGTCTGATTAAACACCCTGCACAATTGCTGTAATAGGAAAGTGGAGAAAGATCAACGTTGTTAATGCAATAAATGTTTATTTGACTTTATATCTATTTCTGTGACTTCATTTGGGCTTTATAGTGACTTCAGTCGGGCTTTAAATTTGTTCTACTATTGATGAGCAATCAGCAGTAGAAAGTTAATGTTTTATTGAAATCCCCTTTGCACACACCATTGCACAATTACTATATTTATTGGCGTATAACACTCACTTTTTTACCCTGAAAATGGAGGGTAAACTGTACCTGTGTGTTATACGCAGGGGGCTGTGGAAAGTTTTTTTCCTGAAACTTCCCTCTTAGAGTTAGGGTGCGTGTTATACGCCTGTGTGTGTTATACGCCGATAAATGTGGTAATTCGTTTTAGGTGCATTGTAACAATAAACTCAACATTGAAAGACATAAAAGAAACATTATTTTATATGCAGTCATTTCTTTGTTTGTGACAATTTCTCTTTGAGCCACATTTATTGTTGCTCAGCAACAAAGTTATATAATATGCAACGGAATGCTGTTTTTACTTAAATGTTTGTAATTTAAAGCCATACTCCAGGATCATTGTGATCTCTGTGATCATTGGAATAAATACAAATCCTAAATGCTAATTTTTATTTACTCATGGTCACTTGATGTCCACAGCCCAGAGTCTTCTTCTCTTCAATTTCTGTTCTTTAGGAAGGATATAAAAAGTGATGCGCACACTTCTTATTGTATAGCTACTGGTGAGGTGCTCTCAGAAGATAAAGAGGACTGATGTCATCACAGAGGACGTTAGGGGACAGGTGGTCTCGGGGCACTATCGCATCACTGGATTAGTGGTCCCCCAAACTGAGACCTGGATGGGAAAATTAGTTGAATATTTATGGCTTTACAAGATAAGGGGCAAAAAAGTCTGTTAGCAGAGGTTTAAAGGGGGGGTTGTTTTTTTTTTTAAATGTTGTTTTATCCCAGAGTGGGCATTATTATTTGTGATAGTCTTGCCAATTACCCACATTTCAGTGCCCTACTACTGCTTGCTTCTTTCTGTTATTCCTTCTTCAATATCCGGTATTCTCTATCCGATTACAATAAAGACCAGAATGGTGAGGATTTCCATTCTGTGCTGTATGACTGTGGGGGGTTTATAGAGAAAAGAGACGGTATGTTTTCCAGACACTTTGTTCCTTAGAACTTGTATACATGTCAGAGGACCTGACATGTAGGACCTGTTTTACCA
This sequence comes from Rana temporaria, assembly GCF_905171775.1. Taxonomy (NCBI): domain Eukaryota; kingdom Metazoa; phylum Chordata; class Amphibia; order Anura; family Ranidae; genus Rana; species Rana temporaria. Next base: position 195,977,589 of record NC_053492.1, read on the forward strand.
CAGAACTTTAAAGTGGAGTTCCACCCATTTAAAAGTCAGCAGCTGCAAAAAGTGTAGCTGCTGACTTTTAATAATCAGACACTCACCTGTCCTATGGTCCAGCGATGTGGGTGCAGGAAGCCTCGCTCCTCTCCGAGGAACTGGCATTCTAACTGTGGGTGCCTGGCTGTGGCTTCTCAGCCGGGCTTGCACTGTGCATGCATGAGCCGCGCTGCACACTGCAAATGGCTGGGCAATCTTCTGTGACCTGTGACGTGTCCCAGAAAATTGCAGGGAGGGAGGGGAGGTGATCTTCCTTGCGGAGCCAGGGGAGGAAGAGGGAGCTGGGTGCCTGTAAAAAGTACCCACTCCTCCCCCCAAAAAATTACATGCCAAACGCGGCATGTCAGGGGGTCACCAGTACATAGTTACATAGTTACATAGTTAGTCAGGTTGAAAAGACACAAGTCCATCCAGTTCAACCACAAAAAATAAAAAAATAAAAATAAAAAACACAGTAAAATCCTATACACCCAACTCCATACCCACAGTTGATCCAGAGGAAGGCAAAAAAAAACCAGCAGTACTTAAAGGGGAAGTTTTATTTTTGGGTGGAGCTCTGCTTTAAGATACTGCTCACACTAGAAAATAATATGAACACTATCTATTATTCTACACCCACACAACCACCCGTAAATCTAAACATGCAAGTATTTTCCAACACTTGAAAATCAAGAATGGGAGGACCTGTCTCGGTTGAGAATTATGAAACAAATTCCCAAATAAAAAAACAAAAAAGTATAAAAGCAATTTCATTTTTGTAATATTTCCCAGTCACACAACATCTACTCTATAGGCTAAACCAGTTTGATAAAAAGGATGTGTATTTCTAGTGCATCTGTCCTGTTAAAACTCCTCTCCCTTCCTATAGCACTTTGACCATAGCATATACTTACTGACATTATCATTACCAGGTGTGCTATTCTTGCTTGTGTCAAGTAGTAATTGCACTATAGTCCTCTCTCCCTTAGCCCCCTTTCACACTTGTACGACTTCAAAGTCGCACGATTTTACCGCGATTTTACCACAATTTCAATGAATGCCTGTGTAAGTGGCATCAAAATCGGACCAAAGTAGTGCAAGGACTACTTTGAAGTAGGCACAACTTAAAGTCGTGCCAGTATGAATGGTAGTCATTGAAAATAATGGAGAATGACTTGTCATACGATTTTGCAGTCCAAAATCGTGGGACAAGTCGTATAAGTGTGAAAGGGGACTAAAGGATACTCCAGGAGAAACTAATACTTGATGAAAATCAATAAAATACCACAATTATGTTATCAAAAAAGGGAAAGTGGGATTTTGAGTAGGGAAAGGGATTGAGAACTTACTTTCAGGGTTCGTAATAGCATGAATAGTAAACAGGTAAATCATTTTGGAAGGTCCGAGCCTTTAACGTATCTCTTCCGCAACGTGGTTTAGTCTGTATGTATAATTCAGCCTATGAAAAGAAGATTAAATGTGGAAAAAAAAATCCCCACAGCTTGATTTTTGCACATTTTCAGAAGATGGCAAAGGCCCACAGAAGCTTTATGTCAAAGTGGATTTCTATCTAATGGGAAAAACATGCATGCTTAGAATAACATTTGGGAAGATACCTAGTCACCAAATACACAGATTTGCATAGTTTGGTGTGTTTCTATGCGTTTAAATTTCAAATACTGGAACGTCATTTTTCAGCTCATTTGGCCTGCAACTTAGCCCTTCTAAACTCCTTTGGAATTAATTCGAATGTGTACTGCATACAAGGTTTTCTCATCCAAATTTGGTAGCTGTCCTCACAAATGCCCTTTTGGCTAAATGCACAAAAATTCCCACTGGCACACTCCAAAATGGGTAGAAATAGATGGGTACTTTTACATTAATGCCTATGGATTTGAAATTTGATGTTCAACAAGCTTATATAGGCTTGATGGTTAGGTGTTTTGGCTACATAGTGTATGTACATGCATAAATTGTATTATTAATAATAATGAACATTTAAATTACTTAAAAACATAAAAAAAATCAGGGCCATGCAAGTTAGTTAAAACTACTTTGTAACTAATAAATATATAAATATTAAAAACTAGATACATAAAAAATTGGATGGACTTAGCCTTAAAGAGCCCTCCATACAAGTTTCATAGCTTTAACCACCTCCCACCCAGCCTATTGTAATAATACAGCTAGGCGGTAGTACCACTATGCCAGGTGGATGACATATGATGTCCTTCGATTCACCTGCCATGTGTGTGCCCTCAGTGGCACAATCTGAGACCTGATGTGTCCACGGACATAGCAGAACAATGATCATTGTACCAGGCCACTGTGCGTGGTCCCGGCATCATGTGATCACAGTGACCATCAACAGCAATCACATGTCAGTTGTTCACAATATACAAGGAGAAAAATGCGCAATTCTGAGTACAACAATTCCTTAATATTATGCAACAATGGAAATGAGTAAATATATATGTAAAATATATATAAATAAGTAAATAAATAGTGTGCATGAGATTTGCACAGTAAAAAAGAGTCTATTGCTCCAGGTGGAGGGGGGGGGGGGTTTAATTGGGATGAAGTCCAGGGACGGACGGATGAGAGTTTTTGCAGGGGTCACAACTATAACCTCAGGGCTGCCATCATTGTAGAACAGAAACCGTGTTCCAAGACTGTAACAAAAAAGCAAAGGAAGAGGCGCCTCTGAGTGTAGATGTTTTAGCGTAATTTAATGTATAAAAGAGTACATATAACTCACATTTTATGTTCCTTTATTGTTGTTACTCCTTATCATTATTATAATTATCATTTTTTAACCATATATATATATATATACATTTTTTAAATATTTTTTATCATCTTTACTTTATCAGAATTCTCCAATGTTGTCAATTCTATATGCTCATAGTGCTTTTTATATGTATATGTGTATGTGTATATATATATTTTTTACAATGGTCCTTCATAGTATAGTTACTCCACCTTTCTCGCCCCGTTTTTACCACCCACCCCCGTTTTTACCCCCCCCCCCCCCCCCAAAAAAATAAACCCCCCCCCCCCCTCACACATGCTTATCTATCACCCATGTGTGTGTTTTATCAACATTTCCCCTCCCCATTTTCATCTCTAAACAATATAATATAATATAAATTAAATCAACATTAAAATTGTATCTTACCCCTAATAAATAAATAATACAATTAAAAATCATCAGCTGATCCCATATAATTTTTATTTATTATTATTATCTAGATCTTCATACAACTTAATTGATACACAATCCTCCTTTATCCCCATGGCCACCTTTGCATATGTTACTCTGTGCCAACTACTGCTGACACCCGGTCCGTCTGTGTGGCTCTCTGTTCCCCGTCCTCCCCCTCCCCTCAGGCTCTGTAACATTGCCTGTTGCTAGCTGGTTCCCTCCCCCTCAGCGCACGTCTAACACAGGCGCTCTCCCCTATAGGCTGACACTGCCGTCACGTTCGGCCATGGTTCACGCCCCCTGCTCTTCTCGCGTGTCCTTCTTTCCAATAGGCCTCGCGATCAACACGCCCCTCGTCTGTCTCGCTGTCCCTGATAGGACGCATGTCCTATACTGGCGCTCTCACCGATAGGCTTACATGGCGACAACACTCGGCCCCGGTACATGCCCCCTGCACGTCCCGCGTGTCCCCCTTTCTCACAGGCCTAACGTTTATACGCCCCTCGTTTTTCTCGCCGTGCCCCTGTCCCTAATAGGACGCACCCCGTCGCACTCCCCCGCCCCCTCACAGGTCCATACCATTGCCTTTTACCAGCATCTCGTTTAATGTCTACACCTTCACCGCCCAGCCCCGCCCCCTTCAGCGTCCCCACACGCCCCTGCCACCGCCCCCTTCCCCTATAAATTTAGCTCTTTTCTCCCATACAAACAGCTTGATAAAGGAGCGCGACTGCCGCACCATCGCAGTTCGAACGCTTAGGAAACGCGTCGCAAAAAATCCAGTGACGTCACCAGTACCATCATACTGCAATAACACCTCCACTTTGTTTGACTGGCTCACAAGTTTTCCTCCCCACCGCCGCCGGCCTCAACACCGTACGGCAGTGAGAGACAGCTTTGCTCAGCACAAGTGCCCAGCAGTAGGAGAACTACAAGTGACGGAACTGATGACCACCCGCAAAGAAACCTGTACAATGCCTATTTTAAACCTCTAAAATGTGAGTTATATGTACTCTTTTATACATTAAATTACGCTAAAACATCTACACTCAGAGGCGCCTCTTGCTTTGCTTTTTTGTTACAGTTGTACACAATGACTCTGTTATTCATAGCTATGGTGTACTATTGTGATCTCTGTGATTGGTCACAGTGATCACATGGTACAGAGCCAATCACCACAGACATGTACCATGTGATGGCTGTGGTCAATCACAGCTATCACAATAGTACACAATGGCACATGAACAGATGCCATTCACAAAGTAAAAATTAATACTTATACATTAATCATCACTGTAATAAGCAATCATAGTGTAAAAAAAAGATCCTGATCACCTCCCCAGAGCAGAACAGTATCACCATGGTGACACTGTGCTGTGCTGGTGACAATAGGGACATTTACAAAAAAAATTATAAATAACATATAGTCAACAGTCCCCATCACACCAGTCATATGGTGATGCTGTACTGCTCTGGTGACAGTATGTTAAAAAAAATCTTAATTTTCCAAAAAATTGTGACAAAAAATTACAACTTCAAAAACTCACAATGCATTGTACTAAATACCTTGGGGTGTCTACTTTTTTAAGTTTTTTGTGGGTATTTGTACTGTCCTGGCATTGTAGGGCCTCAAGAATTGATCAATTTTCAAATATACTGTATACACTGTACTATAGTTTGTAGGTTTTTAAATGTTTAATAAATGTAGCAGAATACAATTTGGCCTAAATTTATGAAGAAAGATTATTTATTTGCAAAAGTGTATAACAGATACTAAGAAAAACATGCAGTTTTTCAAAATATTTGGTGTTTTTTCATTGATATAGCAAAAAAAACTGTGGTAATTAAATACCACAGGAAGAAAGCTAGATCTGTCTCAAACAAAAGATTAAACATTTATTTGGGTACACTGTGCATGACTGAGTAATTGGCAATCAAACTGTAACAGCGTTGAAATCTGAAAATTGGCTAGGACAGAAAGGGGTAAACGTGTCCGGTGTTGAAGTGGTTAAAGTACTCTAGGGCATTGAAGCAATTAATAAAGTAGGCATTCTTTGTAAAGTTCCAAAAGTTAGACTTTAAAAATATAGCATACCCACAAATTTAACAAAGGTTATGCCTAGCCTAGTGAAAGCACCATGTGCGATTGTGCCTGTGTGCCAAGCAGACAGGGCCGCTGGTGATCCTACTCCCTCTCTCCCTCTGTACAGGGTCAGAGGCGCTGGCGCAGCAGTGGCAGAGGACTGTATCCATTATGAAGGAAGGCTGCTGTGTGTCCCTGATCATCGCAGTGCCAGTGAGTGTGACCTGTCTGTGTACCACCGCAAGCGGTCACGTCGTCACCATCTCTGATGTTCCACTTTGCCTTTCTGTCCAGTGCTGTGCCTGTACGCCCCATGATCCACCCCCATGGAGGGCACTCTCTCCCTCCTGCTAAGTGCCCCTACACTGCACAATTTCTCTGCCACGGCCCCCCGCGTTGTGGAGACTGAGACCGCTCTCCCACCTGACCAGGCCTGTCCTGAACTATGGCAGGCATCAGTTGAGTCACTGGCGGTGCTTCGGCCTTGGTGACAGGTCAGGTGTGGCCTGCTTGGACTCACCGAGGCGGGCAGCATTTAAATTTGTTAGTTCCTCTCACTGGCAGCAGCAGGGTCAAGTTTTCACTGTCACTGAAACCTGTACAATGCCTATTTTAAACCTCTAAAATGTGAGTTATATGTACTCTTTTATACATTAAATTACGCTAAAACATCTACACTCAGAGGCGCCTCTTGCTTTGCTTTTTTGTTACAGTTGTACACAATGACTCTGTTATTCATAGCTATGGTGTACTATTGTGATCTCTGTGATTGGTCACAGTGATCACATGGTACAGAGCCAATCACCACAGACATGTACCATGTGATGGCTGTGGTCAATCACAGCTATCACAATAGTACACAATGGCACATGAACAGATGCCATTCACAAAGTAAAAATTAATACTTATACATTAATCATCACTGTAATAAGCAATCATAGTGTAAAAAAAAGATCCTGATCACCTCCCCAGAGCAGAACAGTATCACCATGGTGACACTGTGCTGTGCTGGTGACAATAGGGACATTTACAAAAAAAATTATAAATAACATATAGTCAACAGTCCCCATCACACCAGTCATATGGTGATGCTGTACTGCTCTGGTGACAGTATGTTAAAAAAAATCTTAATTTTCCAAAAAATTGTGACAAAAAATTACAACTTCAAAAACTCACAATGCATTGTACTAAATACCTTGGGGTGTCTACTTTTTTAAGTTTTTTGTGGGTATTTGTACTGTCCTGGCATTGTAGGGCCTCAAGAATTGATCAATTTTCAAATATACTGTATACACTGTACTATAGTTTGTAGGTTTTTAAATGTTTAATAAATGTAGCAGAATACAATTTGGCCTAAATTTATGAAGAAAGATTATTTATTTGCAAAAGTGTATAACAGATACTAAGAAAAACATGCAGTTTTTCAAAATATTTGGTGTTTTTTCATTGATATAGCAAAAAAAACTGTGGTAATTAAATACCACAGGAAGAAAGCTAGATCTGTCTCAAACAAAAGATTAAACATTTATTTGGGTACACTGTGCATGACTGAGTAATTGGCAATCAAACTGTAACAGCGTTGAAATCTGAAAATTGGCTAGGACAGAAAGGGGTAAACGTGTCCGGTGTTGAAGTGGTTAAAGTACTCTAGGGCATTGAAGCAATTAATAAAGTAGGCATTCTTTGTAAAGTTCCAAAAGTTAGACTTTAAAAATATAGCATACCCACAAATTTAACAAAGGTTATGCCTAGCCTAGTGAAAGCACCATGTGCGATTGTGCCTGTGTGCCAAGCAGACAGGGCCGCTGGTGATCCTACTCCCTCTCTCCCTCTGTACAGGGTCAGAGGCGCTGGCGCAGCAGTGGCAGAGGACTGTATCCATTATGAAGGAAGGCTGCTGTGTGTCCCTGATCATCGCAGTGCCAGTGAGTGTGACCTGTCTGTGTACCACCGCAAGCGGTCACGTCGTCACCATCTCTGATGTTCCACTTTGCCTTTCTGTCCAGTGCTGTGCCTGTACGCCCCATGATCCACCCCCATGGAGGGCACTCTCTCCCTCCTGCTAAGTGCCCCTACACTGCACAATTTCTCTGCCACGGCCCCCCGCGTTGTGGAGACTGAGACCGCTCTCCCACCTGACCAGGCCTGTCCTGAACTATGGCAGGCATCAGTTGAGTCACTGGCGGTGCTTCGGCCTTGGTGACAGGTCAGGTGTGGCCTGCTTGGACTCACCGAGGCGGGCAGCATTTAAATTTGTTAGTTCCTCTCACTGGCAGCAGCAGGGTCAAGTTTTCACTGTCACTGAAGCCTCATACACACGACCGAGAAACTCGACGGGCGAAACACATCGTTTTACTCGTCGAGTTCCTTGTTAGGCTGTCGAGGATCTCGGCGAGCCAAATTTCCCCATTCCCATCAAAGAAAAAGAAGACATGCTCTCGACGAGATCGACGAGATCCTCAACAGTTTCCTCGTCGAAAAGTGTACACACGACCGGTTTCCTCTGCAAAAAAAAAAAACCAGCAAGTTTCTTGCTGGTTTTTGCCGAGAAACTCGGTCGTGTGTAAGAGGCCTGAGAGTCTATAGATGTGTACAGATATAGGCCCGGATTCACATACATCGGCGCATATTTATGCGGGCGTAGCGTATCTAATATACACTACGCCAACGCAGCGCACAGAGGCAAGCACTGGATTCACAAAGCACTTGCTCCCACTCGCTCTTAAAGATACGCTGGGTTTCCTCGGCGTAAGCCAGCGTAGGTGGAAGTGGGCGTGAGCCATGCGTGAGCCATGCTAATGAGGCGTGACCCCATGCAAATGATGGGCCAAGCGCCATAGAAGTACTTAAAACGAACGGCGCATGCGCCGTCCCGTGGACGCATCCGAGTGCACATGCGCAGAATCACGTCGGAACTACTTTCTAAGATACGACGGATCACTGCCTACGACGTGAACGTAACCTACGCCCAGCCCTATTCACATACTACGTAAAAGACGTAAAATACAACGGCTCATTCCCTGGTCCATACCTTTGCATAAGACGTACGACTTATGCAAACCACGTATATTATGCGCCGGGCGCAACTGAATCGGCGTATCTCCCTCATTTGCATATGTGCATAGAAAATCAATGGGAGCGGCAAATGCGCCCAGCGTAAATATGCGCCCACAATACGATGGCGTAGACTAGTTACGTTGGTCATAGGAAGCCTATTTTTAGGCATATCTCAGATTGTGGGCACGGCGCACAGATACGACGGCGCATAGATAGACTTACGCGGCGTATCTCGAGATACGTCGGCGTAAGTGCTTTGTGAATCCGGGCCATGGTGTATAATGATCTGCCAATCACTCTAATTTGTGTGTACCAAGGCCCCCCCTCAGTAAGGCCGCATTTATGGGTGCTGATGTTACTGCATTTATGGGTGATGGTAAGACCGCATTTATGGGTGCTGATGTTACTGCATTTATGGGTGCTGATGTTACTGCATTTATTGATACTGGTAAGGCCGCATTTATGTTTTGGCAGGGGCACAGTTTCAGTGCTTGCCGTAGGCGCTATTTTCACTAGATACGCCTCTGATCACGCACATGCAATAAAAATGTACGTTTTCCCTTTCAGTTAGACATTCAATATAAATGCTTTATAAAATGTACTGGGAGCTTAGCTGGTAGAACTTATTGCTGTCATAGAAAAGGCACCATAGAAGTAGCCCTGAGGCACACTAATTAAATTAGGTACTGGATACAATCATTCATTACTACAACAAAACAAGCATTGGCTTTGGGTATTGCACCTGGGAGGTATGAACTGCATTAACTTTCCTATAAAAGACCAGCAGTACAGAAATAAATATGACCTAACTAAAGTCAGTATACTGATTTGTTGATGTTTTGCCTCATTTTCTTGTATTCGTTTTTTTTTTATATGTATATGATTTTCAAAATGTATAGAACACTAGTGACAATATCAGAGTATCCTTTTCTGAAACATATATACAGTATATGAGGAGATGTGAGGGGATGCTCGGACGTAACCTTCCTATTCTGATATAGAAAAATTATATGGACACAGAACACACCAAACAGCTCTTTTTGAAATGATGCTATAAATGGAGTAAGCTGGCTACACAGGTATATGCATGTTTTTTTTTGCCATAATTAAATACATAAGGCTGATCTTTTATAAATAATTAGTTTTTGCACTATGCAGTTGTACCTGTTTCTACTTACAATTATTTTTTAGGTGATCTGTTTAACAAATTGAGGACATTATGCTACACATGCCCCAAATTTTTAAAATCTAAATACTGCACAGGCTGCACACCCTGGCCCGGATTCACATACATCGGTGCATATATATGCCGCCATAGCGTATCTCTTTTACGCTACGCCGACGCAATGCAGAGAGGCAAGCATGGAATTCACAAAGCAAATGCTCCCAACGTTGAACCGGTGTAACGTAAATTCGTAGGCGTAAGCCGGCGTAGGTGGAAGTGGGTGTGACCCCATGCAAATGATGGTCCGAGCACGGAGCAGTGTTTTACGTCCGGCGTATCATGAACGGAGCATGCGCAGTAACGCGGACGTATGACCGCACCCCTGTGCGCATGTTCACAACTACGCCGGCGCAACTTCCTAGGCTACGCCGGCCCACCACATAAATACGCCCAGCCATACGCCCGTCCGGCGCAAAAGTACATCCTGCTTGTTTCCCCCCCTGAAGCAAGGTACTTTTGCTGAGTGATGGCAGCTGCAAATGTTGGCAAAGAGAGGAGGAAGAGGAATTTTTATAAGGAGGAGAGGGATGTCCTGATTTCGGCAATAGCTAAATTTGATAAGTACCTCCATGGTGCCCACGGTGCCAGGACCAGCAGGGCACGTAAGAGGGAGATCCTGGAGGAGATCACCCTGGAGGTGAATGCCATTGGTAATGAGACCAGGACCCCCGACGATGTCAACAAAAAGATCAATGACATGAGACGTCGGGTCCGTGAGAAGCTGGCCCTAATGAGGAGGCACACCAGGGGCACGGGAGGAGGACCAGCCTCTGCTCTGCGGTTGACGGATGAGGAGGAGGTCATCGCCCAATGTCTAGAGCGAGAGCAGATGGAGGGCATGGAGGGCTTTGACTCCGGTGACTAGGCCTTGAGGACAGGTAAGTGTGTTTTATCCCCTATACGGTGTGTAGCATGTGAGGGGGTGTAAGGGAACATGTGACAAGTGTGTGGGTCCACCAACATGTGAATGCTTTGTGTCATCCACAGAAGTGCTGGAGGGAGCGGGCCCGTCGTCAGCTGCTGGATGACCCATGCCATCCCCAGAGCAGTGTGCCCACACCTCTCCTCTAGAGAAAGTTGAGGAGGAGCATGGGGAACTTGAGGAAGGTGTCTACCTCGAGGAGAATTCCATCATCCCTGGACCCTTCCAAACCTCCTCCCCCATGAGGGGAAGCCCCTCACCCTCCTCCCCCATCAGGGGAAGCCCCTCACCCTCCTCCCCATCAGGGAAAGCCCCTCAGGGTCCACCCCCATCAGGGAAAGACCATCAAGGGCCTCCCCATACAGACGACCCCAAGCCTCTCCTGCCCCCAGGAAAGCTACGCGGAAGACAAGGGGTGTTCCTGAATCCCTAGTGGAAAATATTGCGCGGGAACAGGCCCGCCAGACCCGCCATATGGGTGCTATAGCCGGGGACCTGCGCCATGTGGCAGACAGCCTGGCCTCCTCGGCCCAGATAACTGACAGCCTGCAGGATGTGAGTGGGAACTGCGCTGCTCTGGTCACCTGCGTTGGGGAGCTGCAGGCCACAACAGCAGGCCTTGTGGCAGAGGTAAAGAGCCTGGCAGTGGCTGTACAGGCCAATACTGCTGCCATCGAGGTGGAGGGGAGGCAGACGAGGTGCCACCAGCGGCACAACACCACCCGCCAGCTGCGGATGCAGGCGCAGACTAACGCGGTCCTCACCCGCATTGCCCTGGCGTTGGAGGGCAGGCAGCCAGCACCTGCCAGGAATGGCAGACCTGGGAATGATCCTCCTCCTGATGTCCCACCCCCCACCCGAGGCTCCCCCAGACAACTGAGGAGCCGGAGCCGTGGCACCATGCCTGGCCCACGACAGGGCAAATGAGTGTCTTTTTTTTTTGCTCAGATTATGAGCTTTTTTATTTTGGAGCACAGAAGGATGTGCCGGCCTCCAGTAAGGGCATGCCATGTCGGCCAATGGCATGAACCCTTTTTTTTATTTGTGACTGCACACAGTCAGTAGTGCAGGCTACAGTGTGATTGGTGTGTGAATGTGGGAGACATTCCTGCCAGCAAGGCGTGTCACCCTGGGTCGTCGGGGAGAGGTTATCCCCACGACCGTGTGAATGTGGTATGAATGGACACCATTGGGGACTTGGCTCCCAAGTCCTGCATGGTGGACTTGGGCTAATCCAATGTGAGGTGGATGTGGTGTGTGTGAGCACAGGAGCCCAGGTGGCAAGCCCCCTTTTTTTTACATTTAAAAAAAAAAAAATTGGGGGATATTTTTTATTTTTTTTTTATCTTTTTAGTTCCTTTTTTCTATATATTTTTCTGTAGTTCGTCTTCCTCAATTCGCGGCAGCACCCCCCCCCCCCCAGGCCCATGCCTGAAGCTGTGTTAGGGGCCCCATAATTCCTGATGGCGGCCCTGCCTGGCATGTTGGCATACAGATGTGTTGTCCTGCAAGTGTGGTTGCTCAGCTTGTCCGTAACGGTGCTGCTGCAGCTGCTCTCCAGCTGACCTGTGCACGTCTGGTGCTGAGTTACACCTGCTTTATGAGGAATAACTTTAGGCCGGACGTACAACTTACGCACACATCGCGTAGCCTGCGTCGGGCGCATGTACCTTCGTGAATCGCTGTATCTCCCTCATTTGCATATTTGAATAGGAAATCAATGGGAGCACCAGATGCGTCCAGCGTAAATATGCGTCCACGATACGCCCTCGTAGGAAAGTTACGTCGGTCGTAGGAAGCCTATTTTCAGGCGTTTCTAGTTTTGTGGGCACAGTGCACAGATACGATGGCGCATATTTACACTTACACGGCGTATATCGAGATACGTTGGCGTAAGTGCTACGTGAATCCAGGCCCCTGTCTTTCTGCCCTGCTGTCTGATTTCTTCTCCCAAGCAGGAAACTACATTTCTGGAGGTATCCTGCACAAAGTTGATTTACAGAACTCTTTCAGTTTTTCATCATGCATTGAATTTTACAGAAAATTACAATGCTACAGTTTGAAACAGGTAATTTTTAATTACATTGAATTACAATATGGATTGTGTAGCAATTGTATATGCTATATTATTTTTTACTTTTTTTGTGATGTGATTTTACAATTTTCCAACATTTATGGATTTCACTGACTTCCATTTTGATTCTGTTCTGTGGGTTTGATTTATCTGGTATAACTGTCCGTCCTAAATTGGCAGTAACTCAGATTTGTGAACCCATGTGAGAGTGAAGCATTTCATAGTAAACATACCATAACTTTCCAATTTTAGAATAATTGTATATTAAAGTGCCATATTACTACTTAAAGGATCAGAAACAACTTTATTCCAATAATAAATAGTGGGGCAATCCAAAGATTATATAACATGTTGTGGTGGTCTACAAACACTTCGTTCAGGGGGTTGATTGAAAACAATGTGAATAGACTAGAAGTGTACTGGACTTTCAGCCCTCGTTCACATGCGATTTGACCAACACGTGACAAGTCACAGCCTATTCCTGGCAATGGCACCGTTCCAATCGGTGCAATGCTGACTTTGCAGCGCCGCACCCATTTGCAAAAGTAGTTCCTGTACTACTCTTACCAACTTCAGGTGCGACTTTAATAGACATCTGAGGCATAAAGCCGCTAAGATGTCTTTCAAGTTGGACCTGACAATGCAGCTTTGAAATTGTGCGATTTCAGATGAAGTCGCACAATTTCAAAGCCGTGTTCAATGTAAATGAGGGCTTAATGGTATGTTTTGGTGATTGCAAACACAGGTTTTGTTAGTAGCTGGTTTGATAGCTGCTGACAAGACTCATTACATTGTTTTCAATAAAGCCCTTATTAATGTGTCAACTACTCTTTAGATTGTCCATCGCTTTTTTTTTTAATAAAGTTGTATCTGGACCTTTAGCAGTGATTTGGTGTTTCAATTTACATTTTTGTTACATTCCACTACAACCCAAGGAGAACCTGTAGATGAAGTGGATCGTTTTCTGTTCTTCCCCTGCTTCCACATCAGCACTAGGGATGAGTATAACTGCCCTGGATTAGGTTTGAGCTGGGTTTAGTTTGAATGGTGTTCGGTAAGCTTTAACAATTTACAGATGTTGAATCCAAACCTCATTGAAATCCATGGGGGTGGAATCTGTCAAATCAAAAATTCCCAATATCTGAGCTAAGAATCAAGGGTTTGACAAAAATAGCATGCAACAGGGTTGGGAATTGCCCTGGGGTACAGGTATCAATGAATTTTTTTTTTTTTTACAAAATTGCATTTAGCCAGAAACCTTGGTTTTCTAAAGATGTTTGAAGTGAAACTTTTAAATAATGTGCCCTGGGGTACCCCAATCCTGCTCGTGAAGGGGCACATCTCTATGATTTATAAAAAAAGTACTGCAGAAACACTGACATTTCTAAAGTAAAAACAGTTTTTAAAGCGGAGGTGTACACAAAAAAGTGAACCTCCACTTTTCGTAAACCTTTCCCCCCTCCGGTGTCACATTTGGCAACTTTCAGGGGGGAGGGGATGCAGATACCTGTATAATACAGGTATTTTCATTCACTTACGGGCATAGACTCCCTCAGGAGTCACGCCCCTTCCCCCTCGCTGTCTTCTGGGAAACACACAGGTCCCAGAAGATAGCGGGGACCAGTGAGGACCAGTGAGGATGCGCAGCCGCAATGCTTCACTTCCTGATTCCCTCACCGAGGATTGCGGTGGGGACAGCCGAGAGCTTTAGGTGGACCTCCAATTTAATTGCTGGCAAATAACCTTTCCTTGTTGGTTTATTTAAAATGAAAAAAAGCACATAGACCCTTCCAAAGGTCCCCCCTCATACATATCAAAATATCTCCTCTTTTCTGTATTTTGGGGGACCTGATAGTGTGTACATAAAAAACAAAAACAAACAGCAAAGTAGTAAAATTGGGCAGCAATTTAACCTCTTCACGCCCACGCTATAGACAAAAGACGTCTACATCCCTGCACGTCCTCCTGTTTACTAGTTCCCTGTGCGCTGCTGCATGAGCGCATTTGGGAAAATCTGTGCCCGCCGCATAACACAGGTGCCGAGGCACGTGCCTGGTGGCTGCGATGTCCGCCAGTTACCCACGATTGGCATTTACAGAGCCAGGGACGTGGGTCTCTGTGTGTAAACACAGAGATCCACATCCTGTCAGGGAGAGGAGACCGATGGTGTGTCCCTTGTACAAAGGGCCACCGATTGGTCCCCTCCCCCAGTCAGTCCCCTCCCCCACAGTAATAATCACTCCCAGGGAACACATTTAACCCCTTGATCACCTCCTAATATTAACCCCTTCCCTGCCAGTCACATCATATAGTAATCAGTGCATATTTACAGCGTCAAAATTGTCCGATCTGTCCGCCGCAATATCGCAGTCCTGACAAAAATCGCCGATAACCACCATTACTAGTAAACAAGTCATAAATCTATCCCCTATTTTGTAGACTCTATAACTTTTGCGAAAACCAATCAAATACTTATTGCGAATTTTTTTTAACAAAAATTTGTAGAAGAATACATATCAGCCTAAACTGAGAAAAAATTATATATATTTTTAAATTGGGATATTTATTAAAGCAAAAAGTTAAAAATATTTTTTTTTATATGTTTATAGTACAAAAAATAAAAACCGCAGAGGTGATTAAATACCACCAAAAGAAACTCTATTTGTGTGAAAAAAGGACGTCAATTTTGTTTGGGAGCCACGTCGCACGATCGCAACGGTGCTGAAAGTTGGTCTGGGCAGGAAGGGGGTGAAAATGGCCGGTATTGAAGTGGTTAATCATTATTTCTTTGTGTGTCCTACAAGAACGACAAACAAATTTGCTTAGAATGCCCCCAAAATTCACTGGAGACCCTTTGAGTCATTTTTGGATTTTAAGGAGGTACTTCATGCAAAAAAATGCATGTCAACCCCCAGGAAATCCTTGGGTTTGGTATAGATTTCAAGGGGAATCCCCATTGTATAATAAAAAGTGTGGAGATCCCACTAAAACTCCATACCAAACTATTAGCTGGATTCAGAGAAACTGGCTTAATGTTACAGCCGGCGTAGCGTATCGCATTCGGGAATTCGCATATTTTGCTAATTTGCATACTCGATCGGGAAAACGACGGAGGCGACACCTAGCGGCGAAAAAAAAATTGCATTTAAGATCCGACAGCGTAAGAGCCTTACGCCTGTCGGATCTAATGGTTATCTATGCGTAACTGATTCTAAAAATCAGTCGCATAGATACGACGGCCCAGATTAGGACTTACGACGGCGCACATGGCGTTGCGCCATCGTAAGGCCTTTGAGAATCTGGGCCATTCATTTGATCTTCACTAGTGTTTGGCCAGCTTTAGACCTTCTCCTCAATAACCATGGAGGAAGCATTAAAGGGGTTGTAAAGGTTTGTTTTTTATTTTCTATACAGGTTCCTTTAAGCTAGTGCATTGTTGGTTCACTTACCCTTTCCTTCCATTTCCCTTCAAAAAAAAATTTTTCTTTGTCTGAATTTCTCACTTAATGTTTCTCCTCAGTAAACTTGCCACTATCATCCGAGCGGTGGTTATCCAGAACAGCTAACTGAGGAGGAACAGGAAGTGAGAAATTCAGACAAAGAAAACAAAGAAAAAAAACATTTAGAAGGGAAATCGAAAGAAAAAGGTAAGTGAACCAACAATGCACTAGCTTAAAGGAACCTATTTAGAAAATAAAAAACAAATCTTTACAACCCCTTTAATAGAAGCAATATACAGAGGGGGAATAAACCATAAACTAATCAGGGCAGAAGTGTAAATTGAATAAACCCTAAAATATTAGGACATCATTGATCATGCTAATGTGTAATGTCCCATTCGTGGTTTAACCCAAAAGGTATACAAGTTTTAAAATGGAATAGGGGGAGATTGCTTCTCGGGGGATCAGGAAGGATTTTTTTCCCCTGCTGTAGCAAATTGGATCATGCTCTGCTGGGGTTTTTTGATTTCCTCTGGATCAACTGTGGGTATGAAGTTGGGTGTATGGGATTGTACTGTGTTTTTTATTTTGTTTGTTTATTATTTTTTTGTGGTTGGACTGGATGGACTTGTGTCTTTTTTCAACCTGACTAACTATGTAACTATGAGGCCGAGTACTCACGAGCAGACATGTCCGATGAAACCGGTCCACGGACCGTTTTCATCGGACATGTCTGCCCGGGGACTGCCCGGGGACTTCTGTTCGATGGCTGTACACACCATCGAACAGAGGTCCGCGCGTAAACAATACGCGGGGCGTGTCCGCGGTGTCGCCGCGTCGATGACGCGGTGTCGCCGCGACAATGACGCGGCGACGTGGGCGGCCTGCCTTTAAAATGCTTCCACGCATGCGTCGAAGTCATTCGACGCATGCGAGGGATGGCGGGCGGCAGGACATGTACGGTAGGTCTGTACAGACGACCGTACATGTCCGGGCGGACAGGTTTCCCACAGACTGTTTTAAAGCAAGTCCAGGAAACAGTTGTCCGCTGGAAACCTGTCCGATCCGCCCGAAAATGGTCCGCTCGGGCCTACACACGGCCAAACATGTCTGCTGAAACTGGTCCGCGGACCAGTTTCAGCAGACATGTTTGGTCGTGAGTACGGGGCCTGAGACACACCTCAAAGAAGCAGCCAGCTGAAGAGGAACAAGAGCCTAGATTTTAAGTTCTACCAGTCTGTTTTCTTTCAATCTACACCTATAATAATAAGGTAGAATAAAAAACATATATATTTTTTTCAAATTAAAGAATGTATTTTCTGTAAAAATAAGTTTCCCACTTCTCAGAACCATTTGACAATATTTACTGCATGCTTACTCGATTACAATTGGGTGAAATCTCCAATTTCAAACCACATAACCCCATTGACCAAGTAATGCTAATCACAAATGATGCATGCAAACAATAAATATAAAGTATGGGCTATTATGACTTCTTCATAAAGAATCCTATCATTACATTATCTTCCTCGACACATTATATTATCCTAATAACCTTGTAGGAAATGTTCATAACATGAACATTTTAAAAACCAGCATCAAGAGGATTATTCTTTGGAGTATTGCTGACATTTTAAAAATAGAAAAACACTGGGTTCTAATTTATGATCCTAAATTATAATACAAATCCTTACACTGAATAATAACTAGCTGATTCAAATAACCTTTTTATGGTCCTTAAAGGGACTGCTGACTTTTTGGTGACTGTTAATTCATTTCTGGGAGACTGACACATTATAATATAATATATAAAAATGCTTTAAACAAAGGCATGTTGACATTATGATTTCATCATTTTAATAAATACATTCTCAGTGGGATAATAAAGAGGAAACTATCCTGTTAATGTAATATTTGCTTTATTTTTAGCGGTTCAGTTTGAGTGTTACACGGTCGTTTTTTGTGATGGAAAAAAACATATTTTTTTCATGAAAAAAAAAATTTGTTTTTCAAACTTTATTTTAAAAAACAACGTTGCCTACACGCCATCATTTTTTCAAAATGCTCTAGCAAAGCGCGGTTACGTTCAGCACGTACAGCGGCACTCTGTTCCAATTTAAGCTCGCTTCATAACTTGCTTCTGAGCATGCGCGGGTTTAAAAACGTCGTTTTAGCTACACACAGTGATTTTTTATGACACAAAAAACGACGTTTTGAAAAAACGACATAAAAAATTGAAGCATGCGTTTTCCCCACACATGGTCATTTTAAAAATGACGTTTTTTTTCATCACAATTCATTTTTTTATTTATTCATTAGGAATGGCAAAAAAGGTTCCTGTTTTGTTATCTGACCATTTGAAGGAAATTTTATTTGAAATCAAAATATAACTCCCTTGACAATTTAAGAGGTTGTGTAACCCTTGAAAAAACAATGATATTTCACTAAACAATAATGAGAATTATTGATTCAACAAAATGATGAAATGATAGACAGTAGATCTGTAAAGGCTCTCTGGAATAGTTATGAAACAAAATGTTCTTTTATGTTGAAATGGAAAACTTGACAACCTGACAATGTAATTCAGTCTAGAGGTTTACTGAATAGAACACGTTCATCAAATGCATAAAATTCTTAATACAGTAATTTTTGAAGGCAGTTTGTTAGAAATGAGAAGAGGGAATTTGATCAAATTGATTTTGCCACAAAATGACTCATTTTATTATTAACAAACTTTTGCATAAGTGGAAACCTTAACCACTTAACCCCCGGACCATATTGCTGGTCAATGACCGGGCCACTTTTTGTGATTCGGCACTGCGTCGCTTTAACTGACAATTGCGCGGTCCTGCGACGTGGCTCCCAAACAAAATTGGCATCCTTTTTTTTTCCACAAATAGAGCATTCTTTTGGTGGTATTTGATCACCTCTGCGTTTTTTAATTTTTGCGCTATAAACAGAAATAGAGGGACAATTTTGAAAAAAAAATTATATTTTTAACTTTTTGCTGTAATAAATATCCCCAAAAATATATAAAAAAAATATTTTTTTCCTCAATTTAGGCCCATACGTATTCTTCGACATATTTTTCATAAAAAAAAAATCGCAATAAGCGTTTATTGATTGGTTTGCGCAAAAGTTATAGCATCTACAAAATAGGGCATAGTTTTATGGCATTTTTATTAATATTTTTTTTTTTACTAGTAATGGCGGCGATCAGCGATTTTTATTGGTACTGCGACCTTATGGCGGACACCTCGTAAACTTTTGACACATTTTTGGGACCATTGGCATTTTTATAGCGATCAGTGCTATAAAAATGCAGTGATTACTATAAAAATGCCACTGGCAGGGAAGGGGTTAACACTAGGGGTCGAGGAAGGGGTTAAGTATGTTCCCTAGGTGTGTTCTAACTGAAGGGGGGTGGGACTGACTTGGGGAAATTACAGATCACTGTTCATACATTGTATGAACAGCGAACAGTCATTTCTCCCCCTGACAGGACCGGGAGCTGTGTGTTTACACACACAGCTCCTGGTTCTCGCTCTGTAACGAGCGATTGCGGGTGCCCGGCAGTGATCGCGACCGCCGGGCATGTGCGGCAGGACCAGGGGCCCCTATTGGCTGCATAGCGAGATGACGTATAGCTACGTGATCTCGCACAACAGAGCTGACCTGCCACCGTATAACTGCGGCGGCTGGTCGGCAAGTAGTTAATTTTTTCAAGTTAAATGAAAAAATTTAAAATCTGCTATTATTACAGGTATTTATATAGCACTGTAAATTTATGTAGCACTTTACATATATATCTTGTACATTCACATCAGTCCCTGCCCACAAGGTCCCTAACTCACATACATGCACATACTAGGAGCAATTGAGATGTCTTTGAACTATGGGAGGAAACTCACGCAGGCACAGGGAGAAAATGCATACTCTAGACAGCTAGTGTCATGGTTAGGATTTGAACCAACGACGCTATTGCTGCTAGATTGAAGTGCTAGCCACTTTGCCACTGTGCTGCTTTTTCTCTTAGTTTTTTTTTTGGAGGTGTATTTAGGGTATCTAAGTTTATTCCATGCAGTATTCTCTGTGTTTCTTCACTTGATTTAGCAGACATCTCTGAAAAAAAAGTTCCCTACTGGAACTGTAATGTTACTTCCACTTTTTCTTTCCTATGGATGAGCGCTGAATGATGAGGAGGCTCAGCTACTCTGTTTAGATGTCTGACTTTGTTTGGCTTTAGTACTTTGAGTCACAGAAGGTAAATAAAATAAAAAAACAGCATTTTTGCATGCAGATGATTGGATGGAAGTCAACAGAGCTTTACCTCATTCACTAATGCCGCGTACACACCATCACTTTATGTGATGGAAAAAAACGACATTTTCTGTGAAGTAAAAAACTATGTTTTTGAAACTTCAATTTTCAAAGACGAAGTTGCCTACACACCATCTTTTTCTCACAATGTTCTAGCAAAGCGAGGTTACGTTCTCACCACTTTTTCCATTGAAGCTCGCTTCATAACTAGCTTCTGGGCATGCGCGGGTGTAAAAACTTCTTTTTAAACGACGTTTTTTGCTACACACGGTCAATTTCTGTGAAGTAAAAAACGGTCGTTTTTTACAAGACATAAAACGACGTTTTCCCCCCCACACGGTCAATTAAAGTGACGTTTTTAAAAACGTCGTTTTTTTTTATCACATAAAGTGATGATGTGTACGGGGCATAAGCTTTGGGGAAAATTCCCTTGCAAAGTGCAACTTCCCTTGCAAAGGGGGCCGTCTATTTGCTTTTAGTAAATCAACCCCACATGTAGAAGACCAATGATTTAGAAGATGCTAAAGCCAAATCATCTGGATAATAAACAGGGAGCATTTTTATAAGAAGAGGATAGC
This sequence comes from Rana temporaria, assembly GCF_905171775.1. NCBI lineage: Eukaryota > Metazoa > Chordata > Amphibia > Anura > Ranidae > Rana > Rana temporaria. The sequence continues at coordinate 195,998,514 of NC_053492.1, forward strand.
AAAACAGCCCACATATTTTTCACATGACAGGTTGCCCTAAAGCATCTCTGTTGCTATATAAAAATTATGAAATTAAGCCATCCCTGCAAAGAAAGAATTTAACAGTTACCTATCCCATCACATACATCATTGAATTCCACATATTTGAAGATCCAAACACTGCAGAAGTATGTTTGGTTGGCATTCATCCTTCCCTGGATTTAGGGTTTGGCAAATGGGATCAAAGAGCTCTGGAGCAGGCAGTCTTAACAAGCAATAAAACAGAAAATTGTTCTCAAATATTTACTGCAGTTTTTCTTTCCTGATTAACTGCATGGCAGCACACAGATGGTAAGCCCCGCCCTTGTTCCTAGCTCATAGAATACCCTACCTCATAAGTTTTAAAGCTGATCCAGTCCACATGTTTTGCTACCTAGACTACTCAGTAACTGGGAGAGATCCTTTGCTGCCATGAAGTTAGGAGTCACGAAAGGAAAATGGCCATAAGTATTTAATAACAATTTTCTATTTTCCCTGACTAACTCCATGGCAGCACACAGATGTCATAAAAAGCTAGATCCAAATCAGGGTGGGGTGCTTTAGCCAACAAACTTTAACACCAAAAAAAAAAACTGAATAAGGATGCTAGCTTGCCTCCACAGTGAGCCATAAAGGTATTAGTGGAGGACCACGTTGTTCCACACATTCCTGAAGGAACTGGTATTGATTTTGAGGGGGGCCCTTATGCCATTGTTTTAAAAAAAAAATTGGCGCAGGGTTCCCCTTAATATCAATACCAGAACTGAAGGGCGTTTTTGTCAATTACTTTTATCTGTATTGCCGGGATCCGACAATTCATTGTAGTGACTTTTTCCTTTTGAAATATCATTTTGTGCAGGGACTGTTCTAAACATGGGAAAAATGCACCACTTTACAGGCATACTATAGACACCACCAGGTACGACATTTAAAGCATTATTAAAATCACTGCTCCCGAAAAAACTTCAGTTTTTAAAACTTTTTTTGCATTGATACATATCCCCTGTTGCAGGACCCAGGTCCCCAAACACTTTTTATGACAATAACTTGCATATTAACCTTTAAAATTAGCACTTTTGATTTCTCCCATAGACTTTTAAAGGGTGTTCTGCAGCTTTCAAATTTGATGCCAACACCCAAAATTGTTCGCTATTCGGCGAATGGGCGAACAGCCAATGTTCAAGTCGAACTCATGTTCGACATGAATATAAAGCTCATCCCTATTCCCCACTGATACTCCGATTATGGAGGTTGAATCTCCCACTAAACTTTTGAAACCATCCATGGCTTGCTGTCAATGTTTCAGTTGATTCTTCTCCTTTGTGCACTTTAAAATTCTCAAAAATACTGTGTGCTTTGGTTTGAATCAATAAAAGACTCATTGACATTATTTTTTCTATTTGGTCATCCAATCATACCACCAAAAATGTCTCCATTTCATGAATGAGGCCTTTCCGCTGCCTAGTTATTATGGCTTGATATCCTGTCAATGCTTTTACTGCCTCTTTCACTCTATCCTTATCCTTTAGGATTGTTAAAATGGTAGAATTTGCACGTTCCAATTCAATTGTTATTTCTTTACCTAGCTTGCCAGCGTCACAGTCCTTAACGATCTTAATTTTCATATCAAAATCAATAGCTTTTCTTTTGTTCTAAACAGTTTCTGTGAGTGCAAGCATGCTTTTGCTTTTTTTCTGACATGGTGTGGGCAACACCTGTACAGTACAAGCACACATTACAGTACTGAACATAAAGACTTAAACAGTACAGTATAAAGAACGCTGAAAGGGGCATTTAGGAGAACAGAGTACAGTATAGTACATACTTGCAAAACAGCAGGCCGGGACTGAGAATGAGGCTGATGCATAGTGATGACATGACGTCCTGTGCGTGGGTCGAGAGAGCTAATTTTAAGTCCGAGCGGTCATCCTGCGTGAGTTGGGAGAGCTGGTTGCAAGTCCGAGCGGTTGTCTTGCATGGGTCGGGAGAGCTAGTTGTAAGTCCGAGGGGAGTATCTATAATTCTATATATATATTTTTTCTATCTCTTTAAAGCATACTTATACAGATGCACATGTGTTTATTTATTTTAACTTTTCTAACAATACAATCTAATATTGCATTGCATTACATGTCTTTGAAGGATGTACATTATTGCAGAGACAGTACATTTTAGATGTTGATAAAATACAATGTGGTGGTATAAATAGTGTCCTGTATAAAGCCAGCTGTTTCAAGCAACGTTGTGGCACTGTAGGCACATAATGACAGAGCACTGAGCACTAGTACTGTCAAGAATCTGTCAGCCATCTGTGCTCTTCAAAAAGGAGTTCCATTTGATATTACTGTACTGAACGTCAGGACAATTTTTCTGTAGTTTTATTGACTATCTCTAAAGCGTGAAAGTTAAAGTACGAGCTTTGGTCAATTTTTTTTTTTTTACAAGACAATGTGTAAATTGGAATACAAGTTGTTCCCTGTGCTCCTTCATCCAGATGCACAAAGTGTGTTACTGGACAAATCACCAGGTGAAAACAGGGGAAAAAGCATAACAAATAAGCCTAACATAAGCCTAATAGATAACAGTTTATGTTTCGGGTTCAATACAGCTTTGAAAGTGTTGAGACAAACCATTTACCACTGATAGGGGTGCTTACAATGATCAGCTTTTATATATTCATTTAAAACCTTTATCCCCATAAAAACTGCTGTAACTGCAGTGTGAGCCATTTGTTAGTGCATTTTAATCTGCTAGTTCAGCTAACAATTCCCTACCCCCCCCACCTTCCCCCACAATAACAATGCTACTGTCTGCTCTGTCTCCTGTGCTCATTCATCCAGAATGTAGACACATATAGGAGGTGTGTCACTGGCCATATCCCTGGGTGAAAATAAATGAAAAAAACAAAAAAATAAATAAATAATGCAGCCACCACATCTAATAAACAGTAAGATGCAATATAAGACATTTAGTTTTGGGTTTAATACCGCTTTAAAACAGGTTCGGGAATCTATAAATCAGATCATATTTATTTAGCTTGCACAATTTAATTCAACAAGCAAGACATATGTTTCTGAGAATATACAGTACAGCACTTAGAGGGCAATTTGAAATAATTATATCTGACCCTTTATTCGATCCTATTGCTAGAAGCCAGAAAGTTGACTCATTGAGCAATTATAAAATCTACATGACCTGTAGAGTTGTTTAGTCATGGAATATATTTTTTTCAGTCTATATAACACATTATCACTATGATTAAGTGTCCACCTAACCAGTAAGGTTCTTTTTTTGGTAAAAAGTTTAAAGAGTTAAGTTATTTTTTTTGTGTAATATGGACTTTTGGCAGCAAATAAATGTAAAACTTACATAGATGACACATAGTGAGAGAGTCACTATTAAAGACACACATTACTAGTCAGAAAAGATTTGTGACTATGGCCTCGTACACACAACCGAGTAACTCGTCGGGCGAGACACATAATTTTCCTTGTTAGGCTAGTCGAGGAACTCGACAAGCTTGCTTTGCGTACACACAGTCAAGACAAAATCTCCCCATTCTCAAACGCGGTGATGTACAACACATACAATGGCAGGGGAAGTTCGATTCCACTGGCACAACCCTTGGGGCTGCTTTTGCTAATCTCATGTTACTGCGTGTTAAGTAAGTTTGGTAAGCGACGATTTGCACTTTTCAGTCTGTTACAGCGTGAAAAATATGTTATCTCCATTACAAATGCAACTTTTACTCCCGTCTCATACTTTATTCTGAGCATGCACGGGTTTCTTAGCATACACACGCTCGCGTTTCTCGTCGAAAACCAGCCCGACGAGGAACACGACGAGGAAATTGAGACTCCCGTCGAGGAAAAAGAGAACTTGTTCTCATTTTTCCTCGTCGAGTTCCTCGACAGTTTCCTCGATGAAAAACGGACACACGACCGTTTTCCTCGGCAAAAAAGCTCTCCCACCAAGTTTCTTGATGGATTCTGTTGAGTTTATCGGTCGTGTGTACAAGGCCTATCAGTCAGGGACTCTGAACAATGCATCAAGATACAAACAGAACAGCTGTCTGTCTAGTAAGTATTTCATTGCTCCAAACCTTAAAGTAATTAACATTGTACCAATGCTATCATTCCATATACAACTGAGACACCAGTCACACACAGGGCACCGTCCATTTGTCTCCAATAAAAGCAATAATTTCTTATGCTGCAATTTTTGATTGTTGCATAGCTTGGATATAGGCCAGATATTCTGATCCTTGCTCTATGAACACAACCAAAATTCCCATTCCCATTATTTCATTACAAAGTAATAGACATTGGGCTCAGTCAATACATGTGTTTTTTTGCTAGCAGCTTGGGTCAATAGCTTCTGTGAAAAATGGCATGAATATATGCCAACATGCAAGATGTTTAAAAAATGAGGCGACAGAAAGAAGGCTTCACTGAGATTGGTGTCTTACAATAATGCTCAGAGTGTGTTTTTCTACCAGAAGAAAGGCACATTAAGGCCTCGTACATGCGGTATGAAAATCAGACGGGGAAAAGTCGTAAGAATTTCATATCGTTAGTACGGTGCACAGTGACGCTGATAGAAATCATGGGGCCCCCGTACAGCATATCTGACGGGGCCCCCTTCAGCTCCACCCCTGATCCCTCCTTCAGCCACACCATTGGTTACTGATGAATTGGTGACCAGTTGCAGTTAATTTAACCCTTCTGTGCTGCATTAGTGACACCAGTGTCAGTGTTTATGAACCCTTTCATGCTGCACCACATAGGTGAAATAAACACTGACACTGGTGTCACTAATGCAGCACAAAGGGGTTAAATTAACTGCCACTGGTCATCAATGCATCAGTAGCAGTACATTAACCCCCTCCATGCTGCATGTTGAAAATACCATTGTAAAGTAAACCCCCCCAAAGTGTTAATCACTTCAGGGCAGGCAGTTACAGTAGGTGCACGTGATATTGTGTCAATCTCGCTCCCTTTCTCGGCGAGATTGAGCACCTACGAGCCCCATCGCGGGAGCCAGCGCCGAGCTGGCTTGCCGCGATAGAGACAAAGCCATCATAGAAGCGACGGGAGATCCGACTTGGATTCCCGCCAATTCTACACATGTGCGGCGTTTGTTATGAATCCTGAGGGGGAAGTCCCCGCCGGATTTTAAATAAAAATCCGGCATGGGTTCCCCCCTCAGGAGCATACCGGGCCCTTAGGTCTGTTATGGGTTGTAAGGAGAGCCCCCCCCTATGCCGAAAAAACGGCGTAGGGGGTCCCCCTACAATCCATACCAGACCCGTATCCAAAGCACGCTACCCGGCCGGCCAGGAAAGGAGTGGGGACGAGCGAGCGCCCCCCCCTCCTGAGCCGTACCAGGCTGCATGCCCTCAACATGGGGGGGTTGGGTGCTCTGGGGCAGGGGGGCGCACTGCGGGGCCCCTCTACCCCAGAGCACCCTGTCCCCATGTTGATGAGGACAGGGCCCCTTTTCGACAACCATGGCCGTCATCTTCTTCTCTTCTCCAGATGTTGACACGCCGGCTCTTCTCGCTGAAATGACAGATGCGCGCCTTGCATCAGACCTATATAGGCCTCACAGTCCCATCATGCTCTGTACCTACCCATGTGATACCTACCCACGTGGGTAGGTATCACATGGGTAGGTACCAGAGCATGATGGGATTGTGAGGTCTATATAAATCCGATGCAAGCCGCGCACCCGTCATTGCAGCGAGGAAAGGCGACGTGTCAACATCGGGAGAAGAAGAGAAGTGAAGAACATGACGTCACAGCACGGAAGAAGAACTCACAGCACGGAAGGAGAAGAAGACGTACAGCACGGAAGAAGAAGGCACCGGACAGCGAGAGGAAGAACCGGGGTGCGCTGAGTCAACAGCGGAGAGCGGCGAACATAGAAGGAGACCCCCGGAGAGTTGAGAAGACCCCCCGGATAGCGGAGAAGACCCGTCGGGATAGCGGAAGAAGAAGCCCCCCCCGCCGAAGACGCCGGAGGAAACCCGCCGGGGGGTGGGGGCTTTTTTAAAAGCGACCCCCACCGGCGGTGGAAGAGAACCAGACGGCGGCCCCCACCCACCCAAAGACGTCAAAGAAGAAGCTCCCCCTGGTAAAAGAGCTAATAAAGAAGACAGGGGGAGCCTCCGGAGCAGAAAAAAAAATTATTTTAAAAACCCTTGTGTGGTGTGTTTATTAACTTTGACATTTTTCCTACAGGTGAATGGTTAGGGGTACGATGTACCCCATATCCATTCACTTAGGGTGGGGGGCCGGTATCTGGGGGCCCCCTTATTAAAGGGGGCTCCCAGATTCCGATAAGCCTCCCGCCCGCATACCCCGACAACCAACGGCCAGGGTTGTCGGGAAGGGGCCCTGTCCTCATCAACATGGGGACAGGGTGCTCTGAGGTGGGGGGGCCGCAGTGCGCCCCCCTGCCCCAGAGCACCCAACCCCCCCATGTTGAGGGCATGCAGCCTGGTACGGCTCAGGAGGGGTGGGGGCGCTCGCTCGTCCCCACTTCCTTCCTGGCCGGCCGGGTAGCGTGCTTTGATACGGGTCTGGTATGGATTGTAGGGGGACCTCCTACGCCGTTTTTTTCGGCGTAGGGGGGCTCTCCTTACAACCCATAACAGACCTAAGGGCCCGGTATGCTCCTGAGGGGGAACCCATGCCGGATTTTTATTTAAAATCTGGCGGGGACTTCCCCCTCAGGATTCATAACAAACGCCGCACACGTGTAGAATTGGCGGGAATCCAAGTCGGATCTCCCGTCGCTTCTATGACGCGCTTGCGGGGATGTGCTGTCACTATTCCAGTGAGTGCGAGATGTCGGCGAGATCTCGGCACCATGTTGCCGAGAATCAGCGCGATGCTGTCGTGCTAAAAACACAATATCACAAACACCTACTGTAACATAGCAAAGCCACTGTGACAAGTTTGACAACAACACTGCCTTATGTAAGGTTTTTAGCCACCCTCGGCAAACTTACTTGCACTGGGGCTTCACTGGCTCCTCGTAGGTCTTTGTAGCAACAGCCTCTCCTCGGCTCTCTCTCATTCCGCCTCCCGGCATGTAAATGACATCACGCCGGGCGGGACTAGGAAGCTGACGGGCGGAGAACAGCGGAGGGAGAAGAATCACTCCGCAGCGCCAGCCAGGGAAGGACAAGCTGGCCGGCTGGGACTAGATTCAGCAGAGCCGGAGTGGGCGCGGAAGAGAGAAGAGATACTGTTCCGCGCCTACTTAAAAAATAAACGTAGAAAGCACGGGGGGGGGGCGGATGACTAGCATTCAGGGGGGCGATGGAGTTTTTTTTTTTTTTAAATAACATTAATTACTTCTTACTGTCGAGGCTGCCCGGGCCCCCCTGCTAGCCGGGCCCGGTACAACAGGGCCAGTTGTACTGGCCTATCAGCGGCCCTGGCGGTGCATTCGACAGACGATTTGACTTTTTCATCAGACAAAAGCTGGATGTGCAGGCTCTAAAATGTTTGTATGATGTGAACTAAACATATGATTTTCGTATGGTCAGTACAGAAATCTGTCACACAAAAGTCGAAAGTACAAACATAATAATAATAATAATGAATCCGCTTTGTTGGTGATACTGATGTAGATATGCCAAATGTATTTTAAAAGGCATTTGTTTGGTACAATCTGAAAATCGTGAATCAACGTTCACCAAACTTCTACAAACACGAAATTAGCCCAAAGGATGGAGCTTGAGAAATGAACTTCCTCTTTATACACTCATAGTATGTCACTACGTCTGTGTTTGTCAAGCTACAATTTGCGGATAGTTAGTATGCTAGACAAAATACTGCACACGTCCTTTTGCCAAAAATCTGACGTTCAGTCGGTTAACAATCAGACTGTGTGTACGAGGCTTACGAAATGGGTAGGTTTTTGTTTCATTTCATCGTTTTTTTTTTATTATTATTTTTTTTAATTCACAAAAATAGACACTGTTGACAGAAGCTGTCCAACATTAAAGCGCTTTTTGACTTTGGGCAAAGTACACTAGGATGCTCCATAGTTTGGCTGTTTTGGGTAAATGCTTGAGATGGAAGTAACATTCTAAAGCCTTGTACACACGATCTGACTTTTGCGTGGAGTTTGATTCGAAGGGCGTTGTTAGTGAACTTGGTATGCATACACATGGCAGAACATTTTCAGCCAACAAACACGCATGTAGTGACGTTTTAACTACAAAAGAGAAAGTTCAATTCTCAGGCTCCACCCTTTGGGCTCCTTCTGCTAATCTCGAGTTAGTAGAAGTTTGGTCAGTGTTAATTTGCGCTTTTCAGTTTCGTGCTTTTCAGTTTGTTTCGTTAACCAGCCATGTTGCGCAATCCTATGAGAGAGCGCGCTATTTATGGGCTATTTATATATATATTGTGACAGGAAGGATGTTTTATTTTGTTTATGCTGTTTGGATGCTTGCACTTGTTTCCAGCAATATGGAAGAATAAACCATAACCCTTGTTTTTTCAACCACCCACGGCTGCCTCTCTGTATAATTCAGTGTGTGGTGAACCCACTCAGGAGGTCACACACCCCCGCTACCGAGCTAACCCCTTACAATATATATATATATATATATATGCGCAAAGTTGACCAAGTGCAAATCCTAAATCCTAAAAAGAGATGAAGGGGAAGGAAGGTAAATATGCGTGATGGTGGTAAGCCTGTACCTAAATAGAAAAAGGATTGGAAAGGTATATATGCACCCAAGTGATACTGTGCGCCCTAAGGGGGGAAGGGACGGACTCAAGTAAGCGTGCATGAATAAGACCGATCTCCAAACTAAGAGAAGAAAAAGACAAAGAAAGGAAAATAATAAATAAATAATGTATTAATCTCCCTGGCGGTATGATTATTTCAGAAAAAAGGTGCTGAAAGCGGTATCATTATTTGCAAGGAAATTTGGCGTTTTATACTGTAGGCCTGTAATTCTTAGAAATAACTCACTTAAATCTGACCAAACAAGAGTCTAGAAGGCATCCCGGGTATGACATTTTTTAAAAAACAAAATTATAAATTATAATATAATAAATAATTATAAATAATTATAACAAATAATAATATAATTAAAATAAAAATTATTCAATAATGTAATCAACTCAAAATCACTGAAATTTGCTCAGTTGCAGAATTGTCGCTGTCATTACTTTTATTTTTTTATGACGAATTTCCCCACAAATCGCTATCGCACAATTCTGCACTTCTGATTATAATTTATTATCGCTGTTTTCTAGCTGCTCTAAAACCATTTTTGACATTAAGGGACACTTTGGGTTGCTATGGACAATCTACAGTTTGCAGCCAGAAAGAACAGTTTTTATTATATAAAAGTACATGTAGGGCACTGGGCAGACCACTAGGGACAAGGGGGGGGGGGGGTGTATTTTTTACATACAGTACTGTAATCTATAAAATTAGAGTATACTGTATGTAATGTGTTTGTTTACCTTTTTGAATTTGTCGCAGTTCTCCGCTCCCGTGCGTCGTAACGTTGCAGGGAACGGAGATCGGCGGCACACAGAGGCACTGTGTGAATCGAGAGAGGTCCTGCTCGCTCACACAGCGCAGTGGCATCGCTGGATCCAGGGACAAGGTAAGTAACTTTGTCTGTGGCTGCAGCGAGGCAAGCCCGAGTCTGACTCGGGGTTACCGATAGTAGACAAAAAATCTCACCCTGAGTCAGACCCAGGAACACCGCTCAGGAGGTTAAAGCATTTGTTAACCCAAAAAAATGAATCATGCTCCTTTAAAACATGTTATATGACACAGTGCTTGTCCTGTGTCATTTGGCCCCCTGTAACACCTTAAAAACCTGGTTGATCCTGCCAGTTTCTCCCCACCCCTCTGTAAACTGACCACAGTGTATCATGGGGGCTAAGCCCTGACACCGTGGTCAGTTTACGTGCCTCCATCATCAGCAGCCTGCTATCTGCTCTCCTCTCTGCTCCTGTGGCCTCCTCCCCCTCACCTCTCTGTCTGTGTGTAAGCCGCCCCTCCCCCTCCTGCTGCCCTCATAACACTAACCTGTGAGCACCATTAGCACTGCCTTCTATTGCAGTGTTCCCCTCTGTGAATGATTTATAAATATAAATGCTGTAAATACCTAAATGATTAGGAATCGAGTTTGCAATCACATGACCAGCCAGCTCTCTCCTCCTCCCCTACTCCCCTCCAGACTGACATCAACAGAGGAATCTCAGTCCCGCCCACTGCATCTCTCAAAGAAGGAAGGGAGAAAGCTGGCTGGTCATGTGATCGCAATCTCGGCAGTGAAATTAGGTATTTGCAGCATTTATTTTTATAAATCACACACATATGGAGATACTACAATAGAAGGCAGTGCTGATGGTAACTACAAGTTAGAGTGGCATAACAACCACTTTAATATATATATTTTTCCTTTTATCTTCCACCACTTCTCATATTCTGTTGTCCTGTCTTGTTCTCCCTTTGGCCATTTACATTATTGTTTATAAAATATTTTTTTTTTTATTATGAATTACATACGTTCTATCTTTATTTTTTATTCTTATTGTGGTTTGCTTTCCTAAAGAACAACTTTCAATCCTCCTTTCCTTCTGGTCTCATTGTATCAATTTGGAGAATTAAGAGCCTAATTGGAAGTCTCTGTGACCAATGAAGGGGGCCGGGGTAGGGAGAGTTTTTTTACACGTATATATTTTGTGCTGTTTTTGTACATTAACCGCTTGTCGCCCGCCCACTGTTAAATGACGGGTGGGCAGTGTGGCTCTCGTTCTGGGTGGACATCATATGATGGCCGTCCAGAACGACCGCTCTCCCGCTTCCCCGGGTGCACTCAGCACGGCGATCATGGACATGCCGTGTTGCTAGGACGATGCGACCCCAATCTGTGTAAAGAGCCATGGCTCTTTAACCATGTGATTGGCTGTGACCAATCACAGCCGGTCACATGTAAACATGGAGATGCCAGTAAATTTCTAGCCTACTCACAACAATTAGAATGCTCTTGAAATGTGCAAGCTTACTTTGTGAAGAACCCCACACATTTACTTCCATGAATTTTGTAAAATGTATTCACTATGCCTTGTGAGTAGGCACTGATGTTTTACTTTATCCACCCATTTGCTGAATTGAATTGTTTGCAACTAACTTGCATTGAAATCCTAAAGTGATTGTAAAGTCTGTGGTTTTTTTTTGTTAAAAATAACAAACATGTTATACTTACCTGCTCTTTGAAATGGTTTTGTACAGAGCAGCCCAGATCCTCCTCTTCTCAGGTCCCTCTTCGGTGCTCCTGGCCCCTCTCTCCTTTTGAGTACCCCAACAGCTCCCTGTGTCCATTCAGACACAAAGCCGTGGCTCGGCTTGGCCCTGCCCCCTTTCTATTCCACATTGGTTGACTGACTTTGACAGCAGCAGGAGCCAATGGCACCACACTGCTGTCTCAGCCAATGAGAAGGGGAGCCCCAGGCACCTGAGACACTCCTGCAACATCGCTGTATCTAGATGGACCTCAGGTAAGTATTAGGGGGGCTGAGGCACATAGAAGGTTTTTTACCTTAACCACTTGCCAACCAGCTGCCATCATTATACGGCGGCAGGTTGGCTCATTCCCGCGATTCCCCCTACTCATACGTCAGCTACTTTAAAGCCCTGTTCACACGATCGGAATTCCGATGGTCTAAAATCTGATGGATTTTTTCATCGGAAATCCGATGAAGCTGACTTTCATCATTTTAGCATACACACTATCAGACTAAATTCCAAAACACAGTGATGTAAAACACTACAATGTGCTGAGAAAAATGAAGTTCAATGCTTCCGAGCATGCCTCGACTTGACGATGCGTGTGTAAACAGACAAATCCCCTTTCTGACAGGGGTGGAGGGACAGATCTGCTGTTCCTAGTAATTAGGAACAGTAATCTGTCTCTTCCTAAAGTCAGTCACATCCCCCCCAGTTAGAAACACATATAACACCTTTATCGCTCCCCTATTTTGCTTATTGCAGGTTTTTTTAACAAAAATATGTAGAATAATACATATTGGCCTGATGAAGAAAGATTTTTTTTTAAAACAAATTTTTGGATATTTTTTACAGCACACAATAAAAAAAAATATATATATATATTTTTTTCCAAAATTGACACTCTTTTTTTGTTTATAGCCCAAAAAATTAAATCCGCAGAGGCAATCAAATACCACAAAAAGAAAGCTCTATTTGTGGGGAAAAAAGGCGTCAATTTTGTTTGGGTACAGCATCGCAGAACCACACAATTGTCAGTTAAAGCGACGCAGTGCTGTATCACACAAACTGACCTGGTCATTAACTGGTTGCCGACCGCTACACGTCGCTGATATACGTCGGCAGAATGGCACGGCTGTGCAAAGGAACGTACCTGTATATTAAATCGTACCTGTATATTAAAGGGGTTGTAAAGGTTCATTTTTTATTTCCTAAATAGATTCCTTTAAGCTAGTGCATTGTTGGTTCACTAACCTTTTTCTTCGATTTCCCTTCTAAATGTTTTTTTCTTTGTTTTCTTTGTCTGAATTTCTCACTTCCTGTTCCGCCTCAGTAAGCTGTTCAGTAAGCTGTTCTGGCTGACTAACCACTGCTCGGATGATGGTGGCAAGTTTACTGAGGAGAAACAGGAAGTGAGAAATTCAGACAAAGAAAAAAAAAATTTAGAAGGCAAATCAAAGGAAAAGGTAAGTGAACCAACAATTCACTAGCTTAAAGGAACCTATTTAGGAAATAAAAAACGAACCTTTACAACCCCTTTAAATCACGGCATTGTGGGCATGCATGCACCACGTGCTCCGTGAGTGTGACCTCAGGTTCTGCGGACTCGATGTCCATCGGGTGCCTGCGATCATGTCACTGAGCTGCAGAATGGGGAGATGCCTATGTAAACAAGGCATTTCCCTGTTCTGCTTAGTGACAGGACAGTGATCACTGTCATGTCACTTGTAGCCCAGCCCCACCACAGACTCATAACCCCTTCATTGCCCCCTAGTGATCGCTGCCATTACTAGTAAAAAAATTACAAATTTAAATTTAATAAATCTCTCTATTTTGAAGGCGCAAACCAATCAATATACGCTTATTGTATTTTTTTTTTTTAACAAAAATATGTAGAAGAATACATATTGACCTGATGAAGAAATTCATGTTTTAAAAACAAAATGCAAAATGTTGGATATTTTTTTACAGCAAACAGTAAAAAAAATATTTTTTTTTCAATATTTATTCTTTTTTTGTTTATAGAGCAAAAAATAAATACCGCAGAGATGGTCAAATACCACTAAAAGACAGCTCTATTTGTGGGGGAAAAAAGAACGTCAATTTTGTTTGGGTGCAATGTGGCACGACCGTGCAATTGTCAGTTAAATCGAAGCAATGCGGAATCGCCAAAAATGGCCCGTTCATTGGGTAGCCAAATCTTCTGTGGCTGAAGTGGTTAAGGGGGAAAATCTTCCGAGGCTGAAGTGGTAAATGCATAGAATGCATTAAGATAAAAAAAAAAATTCTGCCTTAACAATCACTTTAAATAATGAATACACTGTAATATGTTGAAAATCTTTTATTAGAAAAGTGGGGAGCTTCTCATGAACAAAATAATTTATTGTATCACTGTTTATGCTGTTTTGCTAATAAAAGCAAGTTTCAGCATACAAGAATGTGGTAATTTTTCAAGATTTATATACAACTATATCCTTCTCTATAAAAAAAATAAAGGATGGAATTAGGCTTTAGGGAACCTTTAATAATAGAATAGTATGTAGCTTTGTTCTTATAGTAATTAAACAAGTAATCATGTGCTGATAATGGACTTCATACAAAGTTAAAATTGTAGTTTACATTAGGTAGAACAAGTAAGTTTCAGGTCTCTAACTTTTTGCAGCATGCTGAGATTTATCTGCTGCCAGGAAAATGTGGATAGCTCAACAGAATAAGCTCAATAGAATATCTCTGCTTTGTAATGTAGCAACATAATACATGACAATGATGAGCAAGAAACTTCATTGTTTTAAACAGCTGGAGAAAAACTTGTCTGTATATCACAATGAGAGAGAAAACGACTTTTGGATGACTTACATATACAGCCTAGATATGAGGTGAACTGGAAATCAGAGGGTAATTGCGCTTTGATAAGAAAATTATAATCATGTATGGAAAGTCTGAGAGACAAGTATTTCTAGCTGCAGTAGGAGGGCATGTCAAAGTAAGCTAAGCATTAAGATAAAAGAAAAAGAAACACACACACCTGAGAGGAAGGCAAAGCATAAATTAATTGAAGAGAATGCAAGGAGCTTCAAACCTATCGTTATACCCCCTGGCAACTCGGAAAAGTCAATGGGAGCAAGAGCTTCTTTCTGCAAATTCACTGTCATCAAGAAATACTTTGCTTTCTAGATACTGAGCTGCAATAGTCTCTCTCCCGAGAATGCCCTTTCTTTATGTAACGGCATTGATTTCCAAGGGGGAGTTAAACAAACTGAATTTTAACACTTTCTGTATTGTTATCTTATTGTATTAACACCCTCATACCTGTGGGCTATTACTGCATTGTATGTGCTATAATAAAAGTACAATCTAAACAGGTACAATTGCTTATTTACATTAAAAACTACAGTACGTCTCTATATTAGATTTACATTAGGTAAACAAATTATTATACTCAACATACAGTAAATATAACTTTCTAAGAAATATTATTTACTAGTGTAGCACCACCCCTGAAGGAGTCACTTAGAAACCTGGGTTTTCTGTCCTACGCCTCGACTCAGATAACTCCTCCAACCTCTGACATAACTAGCTGAATGGAAATCACCACAACAATTAACCACTTCGCCACCAGCCGCCGTCTGGAAACGGCGGCAAGGTGGATGCTTAACTGGGGGTCGCCGTTCTGAAACGGCGCCCCGCAGAAGCAGCAATGCGCGCCGCCTCGGGCGCGCACACAGAAATTTCTGTGCGCGCCGGGTCTATGAGACCCGGCGCTACACAGATCTAGGTAAATGACCAGCAACAACGGTCATTTACCTTGTGATCGCGCCGTCCAATGACGGCGCGATCACAATGTAAACACAGGAGGTCAGGGAAAGTTTACCTCCTCTCCTCTCCTCACACAGTATCAGCGGGAGAGAAGAGGAGATAAACTGTGAGTGTTCCATTGCCCATAGTGTCACATCAGTGCCCAATCTGTGCCCTAAAGTGCCCTAAAGTGCCCAATCTGTGCCCTAAAGTGCCCAATCTGTGCCTAAATTGCCCAATCTGTGCCTAAAGTGCCCAATCTGTGCCCATCTGTGCCCAACAGTGCCACATCTGTGCCCAACAGTGCCACATCTGTGCCCAGTAGTGCCACATCTGTGCCGCATCAGTGTCACCAGAGCCGCACCAGTGTCACCAGAGCCGCACCAGTCACCAGAGTCCTATAATATTGCCACAACAGTGCCGTACCAGTGCCGCCTGTGCCCACCAGTGACGCCTGTGCCCGCCAGTGCCGCCTGCGCCCGCCAGTGCCGTCTGCGCCCGCCAGTGCCGTCTGCGCCCACCAGTGCCGCCTGTGCCCACCAGTGCCGCCTGTGCCGCCTGTGCCCTCCAGTGCCGCCTGTGCCCACCAGTGCTGCCTGTGCCCACCAGTGCTGCCTGTGTCCACCAGTGCTGCTAATCGGTGCACACCAGAGCCACCTGTGCCCACCAGAGCCACCTGTGCCGCCTGTGCCCACCAGTGCCGCCTGTGCCCACCAGTGCCGCCTGTGCCCACCAGAGCCACACCCGTGCCACTACAGTGCACATAAGTGCCGCCTGTGCCCACCTGTGTCCACCAGTGCCACCACAGTACTCTGCAGTACAGCCTCACCAGCCACCAGTATGGCAAAAAAATTCTTTACCGGCGAGCAGGCCGTACATCTTCTACTTGCCATGAGCGATGAGAGCAGCGAGGAGTCTCTGTCCGATTCTGATTCGGCCTATGAACCCGTTATAGACAGTGGGTCCGATTCAGAGTCTGAAGAAGAACATGTGCCCAGGAAAAAAAGGGGTGCTGGCGTGGAGAAGCGGCCTACTCCCAGACGCGCAGGGCCGTCCACCTCAAGCGCTGTGCCTACAACCCCAAGCGATGTGCCGTCCACCCCAAGCGCTGTGCCGTCCACTCCAAGCGCTGTGCCGTCCACCCCAAGCGATGTGCCGTCCACCCCAAGAGCTGTGCCGTCCACCTCAAGAGCTGTGCCGTCCACCTCAAGAGCTGTGCCGTCCACCAGTAGGGTGTCATCTCAGCCCCAAAGGGATAGGGGCCATGCCAGCCTTCCCTATGGCCTTCAAAACCCCCTGTGGCTTCCCCCCAATTCCGGAGCAGCAAATATCCCCCCCTTCACTGCCCAGCCAGGTGTCCAGGTGAACACAGAAAACTTTTCTATGATAAATTTTTTTAATTTAGTTTTCACCGAAGATTTCCTTTCCTCCATTGTGGCCCAGTGCAATCTCTACGCACAACAGTACGTAAGAAGTAACCCTGGTTCCAGATATGCCCGCCCCTTTGAGTGGAGAGAACTAACCGTGGACGAATTTAAAATGTTCTTAGGCCTAACCTTTACTATGGCACTTTCAAAAAAAAAACAATTGTACTCCTACTGGTCCACCAAACCCATTCACCACATGCCACTCTTCTCCTCCCTTATGCCAAGATCCCGATATTTAATAATTATGCGGTTCCTCCACTTTAACGACAACGCCCAGTGCCCCCCCCGAAATGACCCTGCTTTTGACAAGCTATATAAAATTCGGCCACTTCTAAATTTTTTCGCTCAACAATTTCCCCAATTATATACCCCTGACCAGAACATATCTGTGGACGAGTCCCTTGTCAAATTCTCAGGCAGGCTGGGCATCAAGCAGTTCATCCCCAGCAAAAGGGCCCGATATGGGGTCAAAATGTACAAGCTTTGCGACAGAGCCACAGGGTACCTCTACTCCTTCATGGTGTATGAAGGGAAAGACTCCCAACTGCATCCCCCTGAATGTCCAGAGTATATGGGAGTCAGCGGAAAAGTGGTCTGGGATCTGATGTATCCACTCTTTGGAAAGGGATACCACCTTTATGTGGATAATTTCTACACCAGCTTGCCCCTGTTTCGCTGTCTTTACCTTCAGAATACCCCAGCATGTGGCACAATAAGACCCAACAGGAAAGGCTTCCCGCAAAAACTGGTGGATCAAAAGCTCAGACGAGGGGAGTCTGCAGCATTGAGGAACCAGGAGATATTGGCTGTCAGGTGGAGGGACAAACGGAACGTCCACATGCTTTCATCAATCCACAATGACACCCACGTGGAAGTCCCCCAAAGAACCGGCCCAATCCAAAAACCAAAATGCATATATGACTATAATTTGTTCATGGGGGGAGTGGACTTCAACGACCAGATGTTAGAACCCTACCTGCCCACAAGAAAATCCCGCCACTGGTACAAGAAAGTGTCCATTTATTTTTTTAGTTTGGCCTTCTACAATTCCTATGTAATTTACAAAAAATCATCCGAGAACCCCGTATCATATCTGGACTATCAAGAAGAAGTCATCACCGCCCTTTTGTACCCTGAAAACCCACCGGAAAATATTCGCTCTGATTCTGTGAGCAGACTGCACGAGCGTCACTTTCCTGAGCAAACCCCCTCCCGTGAAACAGGCAACAGACATCAGAAGAGGTGCCGGGTGTGCTCCAGAAGAGGAATTCGAAAAGACACCACATATTACTGTCCCGATTGTCCTTCCCAACCAGGCCTCTGTATTGGAACATGTTTCCGCCGTTACCATACTTTTCTTCATTATTAGGGACGTATGGTAAACGCAATTCTAATTTCCTGTACTTTCCCCCCCCCCACACCCCTTATGCCACTGCACTCATACCTCTGCCTTCTCCGGAACCGACCATGGCCTGTTATACAACCACTCTTTTGCCTAACCCTAAACATACTTCTGCCTTCTCCGGAACCGACCATGGCCTGTTATACGACCACTCTTTTGCCTAACCCTAAACATACCTCTGCCTTCTCTGGAACTGACCCTGGCTTGTTATACGACCACTCTTTTGCCTAACCCTAAACTGTACCTACCTCTGCCTGCTCTGGAACTGACCCTGGACTGTTTGACCACGTTTTTTGCCTGCCCCTTGGATTGATCTTTTACCCTGCTATACTAGTGGGAACACAGGGGTCTCACATATGTGAGGGGCTCCAGAATTGTTTTTCTGGATGAAAAAACTAATTTTTTAGTTTTCTCATTCCCGGATTAGGGTCTGGTTGCCCGGAGGCTTCAAAGAGATTTGGGTGGGAGAAGCCTCTACCCCTGTCCCCATTCCCCTACCCATGGCCCGCTACTTGGACCATGTTCCTACCAGGACAAATATTTTGCCACTGCTGGCACTGTACTGACTATGGACAATATTCCTGCCTGCTGCCTGGACAATTCCATTCACTGTCGCTGACCAGTGACCACGTCCCTGCCTGCTGCCTGGATCGGGGCTCTCCTTCTGTGGACAATTGCACTACTAAAACCACAGGTAATCTTCTTTTTTTTTACCCATTACTCAGCAGAATGTATTTTAGGGTGTAATTCTTGGTATGTACATGCTGTGTTAGAAATATGAAGGCCCTTCAAAAATGTGATAGATTGTAAGGAAATTGGATGTGTAATTTATGTCCCTAGAACACCTGATGGTGCTTCTTGGATGTTGGGCCTCTGTATGTGGCCACGCTGTGTAAAAGTCTCACACATGTGGTATCGCCATACTCAGGAGGAGCAGCAGAATATATTTTGGGGTGTAATTTTTTCTATGTACATGCTATGTGTTGGAAATATCCTATAAATGGACAACTTTCTGTAAAAAAAATGCGTTTTTATTTTTTTCCACATTTTCCAAGAACATCTGGAAAAAAATGAACTGTTCAAAAGACTCATTATGCCTCATAGATTATACGTTGGGGTGTTAGCTTTCCAAAATGGGGTCACTTTGTGGGCGTTTCTATTGTCCTGGTGCTCCAGGGCCTTCAAAAGTGTAATAGGTGGTTGAGAGATTAGATGTGTAATTTATGCTCCTAGAATGCTTGAAGTTGCTACTTCGGTGTTGGGCCTCTGTATGTGGCCACGCTGTGTAAAAGTCTCACACATGTGGTATCGCCATACTCAGGAGGAGCAGCAGAATATATTTTGGGGTGTAATTTTTTCTATGTACATGCTATGTGTTGGAAATATCCTATAAATGGACAACTTTCTGTAAAAAAAAATGCGTTTTTATTTTTTTCCACATTTTCCAAGAACATCTGGAAAAAAATGAACTGTTCAAAAGACTCATTATGCCTCATAGATTATACGTTGGGGTGTTAGCTTTCCAAAATGGGGTCACTTTGTGGGCGTTTCCATTGTCCTGGTGCTCCAGGGCCTTCAAAAGTGTAATAGGTGGTTGAGAGATTAGATGTGTAATTTATGCTCCTAGAATGCTTGAAGTTGCTACTTCGGTGTTGGGCCTCTGTATGTGGCCACGCTGTGTAAAAGTCTCACACATGTGGTATCGCCATACTCAGGAGGAGCAGCAGAATATATTTTGGGGTGTAATTTTTTCTATGTACATGCTATGTGTTGGAAATATCCTATAAATGGACAACTTTCTGTAAAAAAAAATGCGTTTTTATTTTTTTCCACATTTTCCAAGAACATCTGGAAAAAAATGAACTGTTCAAAAGACTCATTATGCCTCATAGATTATACGTTGGGGTGTTAGCTTTCCAAAATGGGGTCACTTTGTGGGCGTTTCCATTGTCCTGGTGCTCCAGGGCCTTCAAAAGTGTAATAGGTGGTTGAGAGATTAGATGTGTAATTTATGCTCCTAGAATGCTTGAAGTTGCTACTTCGGTGTTGGGCCTCTGTATGTGGCCACGCTGTGTAAAAGTCTCACACATGTGGTATCGCCATACTCAGGAGGAGCAGCAGAATATATTTTGGGGTGTAATTTTTTCTATGTACATGCTATGTGTTGGAAATATCCTATAAATGGACAACTTTCTGTAAAAAAAATGCGTTTTTATTTTTTTCCACATTTTCCAAGAACATCTGGAAAAAAATGAACTGTTCAAAAGACTCATTATGCCTCATAGATTATACGTTGGGGTGTTAGCTTTCCAAAATGGGGTCACTTTGTGGGCGTTTCCATTGTCCTGGTGCTCCAGGGCCTTCAAAAGTGTAATAGGTGGTTGAGAGATTAGATGTGTAATTTATGCTCCTAGAATGCTTGAAGTTGCTACTTCGGTGTTGGGCCTCTGTATGTGGCCACGCTGTGTAAAAGTCTCACACATGTGGTATCGCCATACTCAGGAGGAGCAGCAGAATATATTTTGGGGTGTAATTTTTTCTATGTACATGCTATGTGTTGGAAATATCCTATAAATGGACAACTTTCTGTAAAAAAAAATGCGTTTTTATTTTTTTCCACATTTTCCAAGAACATCTGGAAAAAAATGAACTGTTCAAAAGACTCATTATGCCTCATAGATTATACGTTGGGGTGTTAGCTTTCCAAAATGGGGTCACTTTGTGGGCGTTTCCATTGTCCTGGTGCTCCAGGGCCTTCAAAAGTGTAATAGGTGGTTGAGAGATTAGATGTGTAATTTATGCTCCTAGAATGCTTGAAGTTGCTACTTCGGTGTTGGGCCTCTGTATGTGGCCACGCTGTGTAAAAGTCTCACGCATGTGGTATCGCCATACTCAGGAGGAGCAGCAGAATATATTTTGGGGTGTCATTTGTGGAATATACATGCCATGTGAGAGAAATAACCTGTTATAATGACAATATTGGTATGAAAAAAAAAAAAAAAAAAAATCTTAATTTTGCAAAGAATTGTGGGAACAAATGACAACTTCAAAAAACTAACTATGACTCTTACTAACTACCTTGGAATGTCTACTTTCCAAAAAGGGGTCATTTGGGGGGTATTTGTACTTTATTGGCTTGTTAGGGTCTCAAGAAATGAGAGAAGCTGTCAGTAATTCAGGTGTGATCAAATTGTTCAATTTTCAGAAATTGGTACCATAGCTTGTAGACCCTATAACTTTCACCCAGACTAAATAATATCCAAATTTTTTTTTTTTTTTACCAAAAATATGTAGCAGTATGCATTTTAGGCCAAATGTATAAGGAAAAATTACTTTTTTACAAAATGATATGATAGAAATGAAGAAAAATTCATTTTTTTACAAAATGTTCGTTCTTTTTTCATTAATAGCGAAAAAAATAAAAACCGCAGAGGTGATCAAATACCACCAAAAGAAAGCTCTATTTGTGGGAAAAAAAGGACAAAAATTTCATTTGGTTACAATGTTGTATGACTGAGTTATTGTCATTCAAAACGTGAGAGCACCAAAAGCTGAAAATTGGTCTGGTTATTAAGGGTGTTTAAGTGCCCAGTTGTCAAGTGGTTAAGACATCACAAGCAAAAACACTATGTAATTGGTAATAAGCTCATACCAGGGAATAGACAAGGAACCTAATGTATTAGATTGAATTGGGGTAAACATAGGCTTGAGTATCAGTAAGTCTACAAGAGGTAGGTTTAAGACAGAGTCTGCTAGACAGTGGAATCACTATGCTAGAGATACTTAGGTTACAGTTCTGCACCACTAGACTGCCAGTAACATGGAGATGAGCCAGATCAGTCATAGACAGCAGGCATGAATACTAGCTGTGTTAAACTTAGAGAAATTGCAATTACTTAGGGTGCTTTATGATACCCGTGCGTGGTACCTCTAACTAAACAACTAGCAAAAGTCTCTATGTGGTCGGCTTGTTGCCGCAAATCTCCGTAGCTGTATGTTGGCCCTTTAAAAAGCTATAGCAGGTGGCCAACCGCAATTGCTCCACAGAGAGGCACAACGGGAATCTGTCAATGTAAACAAACAGATCCCCATTCTGTTAAGGGAGTAGAGAGTGATGATCTATTCCTAGTGATTAGGATCAGCGATCTTTCTCCTCCTCCACTCAGTACACTGCCCACACAGTTAGAAACACCTCCCAGGAAACACATTTAACCCCTTGATCACCCCTAGTGTTAACCTCTTCCCTGCCAATGACATTTTATACAGTAATCAGTACAATTTTATAGCACTGATCGCTGTATAAATGTCAATGGTCCTAAAAAAGTGTCAAAAGTGTCTGATTTGTCCGACGCAATGTCACAGTCCCACTAAAATCGCTGATCATCAACATTACTAGTTAAAAAAAATAATATTAAAAATGCCATAAGTCTATTCCTTATTTTGTAGACGCTATAACTTTTGCGCAAACCAATTAATTTAGGCTTATTGCGATTTTATTTTTACCAAAAATATGTAGAAGAATACATATTGGTCTAAACTGATAAAGAAATGTGTTTGTTTTTTTGGGGGAAATTTAATACAGCAAAAATTAAAAAATATATTTATGTTTTTCAAAAATGTCAGTCCTTTTTTGTTTATAACGCAAAAAAGAAAAAACGCAGAGGTGATCAAAAAACACCAAAAGAAAGCTCTATTTTGTGGGGGAAAAAAGGACGTCAATTTTGTTCGGGTACAGCATTGTACGGCAATTGTCGCAAAAAATGGCCTGGTCATTAACCTGTTCCCGACCGGCTCGCGCAAATATACCTTAGCAGAATGGCTCTCCTGGGCAAAATTCCTATACGGCTTTGCCCAGGAGAGCCACCAGAGTGAATGCGTGCGCCTCCGGAGGCACGTGCATGCGTGCTTTGCACAGTTGGGAAACGCTCCGCGTGTCCAGACAAATCCATGTGCTGTCAGAGGAGAGGTGACAGATCGTGTATTTCTACAAAGTAGAAACAATGATTTGTCATCTCTCCTAGTTAGTCCCCTTCCCACACAGTTAGAACACAGAGAAGGAACACACACTTAAGCACTTGATCGCCCCCTAGTGTTAAACCCTTCCCTTCCAGTGACATTTATACAGTAATCAGTCTTTGAATGTCAATGGTCAATGGTCCCAAAAATGTGTAAAAAGTGTCCGATCTGTCCGCCGCAATGTCGCAATACCGCAAAAAATCGCAGATCACCGCCATTACTAGTAAAAATCATAAAAAAAAAAAGCCATAAAAATGCCATAAATCTTTACCATAGTTTGCAGGCGCTATAACTTTTACGCAAACCAATCAATGTGCGCTTATTGCAATAGAAGAATACATATTGGCCTAAACCAATGAAGAAATTAGTTTTTTTAAAACTTTTTGGGGGATATTTATTATAGCAAAAAATAAAAAAAATATATATATTTTCAAAACTGTTGCTATTTTTTTGTTTATATCGCAAAAAATAAAAACCACAGAAGTGATCAAATGTCACCAAAAGAAAGCTCTATTTGTGAGAAAAAAAGGACACACATTTTGTTTGGGTACAGCATTGCATGACCGCACATTTATCAGTTAAAGTGACGCAGTGCCAAATTTTAAAAAGTGCTCTGGTCATGAAGGGGATAAAATCTTCCGGGGCTGAAGTGGTTAAGGGTGAAAATCTTTCGGTCCTTAAGTGGTTAAGAGAAAAAATATGGCTCTTTTACGCAGCAGTCACAGAAAATATTGGATTTTTTGTAAGGGTTCACAGAATGCAAACTGTTCTGTGATTGGACAAGAGGAGAGGTGGGATGGGCAGTGCAGCTGCAAATGACTTTTTTGCTGCTGCAAAAAACTCCTGTAGCTTAGGTGTCAGAGCACCAGAAGCAGTGCAACAGCAATACTATCTGCTCCAGGAGGTGGCAAATACTTTTGTACTTAAATTGATACTAAATAGAGAAGTGTCCATTGCTATAATTCATTCACATAAATCATATATATATCACGCCTTTGTGTATTTTTTTTTTTAACTCCTCTAAGTACCTTATTTCTGCAGAGCTGTTTGGAAATTTAAGTACCTGCTTTAAGGTAAGTACTTAAATTTGTGCGAGTGCTTCTTCATTTATTTATGTATTTATTTATTTAAGATTTATTTGACTTGTTTGAGATCATGGTGAATACTGGAGTATTGGAGTTATAAGTTAGTTGCTGCAGGATTTATATATTTTTTGTGCGCTATTGATTGTTTGTTTTACATTAGTTCATATTTTCTTCAGACGGTACTAGTTAAATACTTCACTGTTATTAGCACTTACATTGGATATATTTAATACTGATTTATGTTAGATCTAAGCATTTTTGTGAATCAGCATACTATATCTTTCCCCCATAGTGTTTAGCGATAGGAAGACATGGAGGAGGAGGGAGGGGAGTGTCACTTGCCACTGTGTACACGCCCACATGTGCAGGGCCAGACTGGAAATAAAATCCAGCAGTGGAAAAAAATTCACACCAGCCCCATAGCATTATTATACCAGCCCAACAGCAAACGTCATTATTTTCTTGTTCATAAAAGGGGAAACCATACATTTTAAAGCACAGAGACCACCTTCCGCAGAAAGAAAACACTAGGGTAAGGGGGTGGGGTTACTGATATAAGGGGGAAACCTTTATATCAATGCCCCCTTACATTATTGTATTCACCCCCCCTCATATCAGTGACCCCCCTTAGACTGGCCTGGCAGCACTGTCACTGACCTCCTCTCAGGTGCACCATGCAGGGCTCAGTCAGATGGCTCCAGGTTGGTGGCTCTGGTTTTCCTATAGTCTCCTCTCCACAGTCCACATACGTCTGACTTCTCCCATGACCCCAAATCGTGGTGGCACCCCCACTCTTGACTTCTCTCCAGACTCCCTCAGAGACTGTAGATATGATACAGGAGATGGTCAGAGACTGCAAACATAGTACAGGAGATGGTTAGAGATTGCAGACATGGTACAGGAGATGGTCAGAGACTACGGACATGATACAGGTGATGGCCAGAGACTGCAGACATGAAACAGGAGATGGTCAGAGACTGCAGACATTCTAGAGGAAATGGTCAGAGACTGCGGATATGATAGGGGAGATGGTAAGAGACTGCGGATATACTACATGAGATGGTCAGAGACTGCGGACATGATAGAGGAAATGGTCAGAGACTGCGGACATGATAGAGGAGATGGTCAGAGACTGCGGACATGATAGAGGAGATGGTCAAAGACTGCAGACATGATGCAGGAGATGGCCAGAGAATGCGGACAAGATAAGTGGTTTCACTGTGCCTATTTGCAGACTCACTATGCCCATTTGCAGCCTCACTGTGCCTATCTGCAGCCTCACTGTGCCTATTTGCAGACTCACTATGCCCATTTGCAGCCTCACTGTGCCTATCTGCAGCCTCACGGTGCCTATCTAAGCGGTTTCACTGTCTCCATTTGCAGCCTCACCCTGTGTCCATTTGCAGCCTCACCCTGTGCCCATTTGCAGCCTCACCCTGTGCGGTTTAACTGTGCCCATTTGCAGCCTCACAGTGCCCATTTGTAGCCTCACAGTGCCCATCTGCAGCCTTACAGTGCCCATCTAAGCTGTTTCACTGTGCCCATTTGCAGCCTCACGGTGCCCATTTGCAGCCTCACTTTGCCCATTTGCACCATCTGCAGTCTCACGGTGCCCATATTAGCGGTTTTACGGTGCCCATCTTCAGCCTTGCAGTGCCCATCTGCAGCCTCGCCCTGTGCCCATCTGCAGCCTCACCCTGTGCCCATCTGCAGCCTCACCCTGTGCCCATTTGCAGCCTCACCCTGTGCCCATTTGCAGCCTCACCCGGTGCCCATTTGCAGCCTCACCCGGTACCCATTTGCAGCCTCACCCTGTGCCCATTTGCAGCCTCACAGTGCCAACAATGCACCCTCATCTGTAGCCTTGCCAGTGGCTTAATTACACCCAGCAGTATATATCTCGCGTTGTGTCACGGAGCTGGGGTCTAAACTGTTCGGCAGCCATCCACTCTCTGTAACAAAGCTCCACCTCCTAGATCGTGATAGAAGGAACTCTAATTCAATTGAATCAGTGTTCCGTCTATCACGATCTAGGAAGGCGTGGCTTTGTTACAGAGAGTGGACGGCTGCCGAACAGTTCAATTCATACTCCAGCTCCATGACACAGCGTGAGATATATACCGCTATGTGTGATTAAAAAAGTGGAGGGAGGGAGAGGAGAGGTGGCACTTGGATCGGCCCTGAACTCTGATCGGCCCCAGGGCAGGCGGCCTGCCGTAAAATATCTTAATAAATAATCAAATATTTTGCTTGTATATGACTGGAAGACTAAACATTTCCACATTATTTCACTTTGAAAGTGAAAATTGCGTAGTGTTTTTATGAATCAACCCCAAAGAAATTAGATACTGTACCTAAAAACAAGCCCTGTATAGACATAAGGACCATTCAGACAAGTCTTCCAACTCCACTGCTAAACCTTTTTCTCTTTTCTCCTAAAAAAGGGAAGGCTCAGCTTACAAAGATATTTTAAAAGTTGGGTAACCTCTGTATGATAGTGGGTGTTTTCCAATTGTACCAATCGGAAAAAACTTTTTTGTTAGTGCTACATCCATTTGTCAGCCAATTCAAGATAAAGATGAGGGCACGGGGCAGGTGTTGGTATTGTGTGATTTAAACATTAGCACATATCTTATCATCTATCATGCTAAGTAACAAGTTGTATCATTTAGGGAATGTGTAGTCTTTAAATGATATTTAGATAAACAAGTAAAACATGCAAGATTTGAGTAAATAATCTTATTAACAGTAAAGCCTTGTACACACGATCAAATATCTGATGGAATCTAATCCGATGGATTTTTTTCATCGGATATCCGATGAAGCTGACTTTCATCAGTGAAAAAATGGATATTACCGCGCTTATCAAAGGAGGGGAAGAAAGAAAGGGGGGGGAGGGAAATGGAAGTGAGGAGGGGTGGAGGTACAGCTGCGGCACTGAAAGGTGTATCAAACCATAAGCAATTGGTAATGGGGAGGGTAGTGCTGCGCTAATCAGTGGTGAATGGATAGGTGAATAGACAGGTGAGGGAAGGAAATAAAAATTGGTATAACTGAGATAAGGAGCAGTATAGCCAAAATGGCATCAGCATAAAAATAAATGATCAGTGAACAATAACAGTACTGGTGCAAATCATATAACTCCACAAGTTCCTCTTAATGTGATGAGATACACTATGAATAAAGTGATGGGTGGTGCAAAAAATTCCCAAATAACTGTGATGGGTAACACTACTAAACTGGTGATAAACAGTCCATCAACATGGCTTGAGCAATATCAGCGAAAAATATATAAATAAAATTTCAAAAGTCCAAAAAGCAAAAGGTGCTAGTGTGGGTCCGCAATATGAAGTGGAAGGGGAATGGGTATCCAGTGATCCTTTTAGGGTGAATAAGGATGTCCCCTTACCTTACTGCTGTAAGGTAACAGCATATAGATCCAACCACATTAGATGGTTCTCTCGATGGGCTCTGATCCAAAAACGGCAGGTCCTCCTTGGAGTTCTCGTCCCAGATTGGTCAGTTTCTCGCTCCAAAGAAATAAAGCATCGATAGTGTGATACCGTTTTGAAATTTTAATTCTCAGAGATAATAGACAAGGGTACTCACATAATCTAAAATACAATTGAGCATGTAAAAAGAGGGGCAATCTGTCGCCAACGTCACCTCCGATACCTCCCAACGTCACCTCCGTTGCCTACACACCATCAGTCAAAAATCCGACCGTGCCAAAACGTGGTAACGTAAAACACTACGACGTGCTGAGAAGAAAGAAGTTCAATGCTTCCGAGCATGCGTCGACTTGATTTTGAGAATGCGTGGATTTTTGACCGATGGACTTCCACACAGACAATCGTTTTTTTATCCATAGGAAAAATTTAAAACATGTTCTAGTTTTTTTCACTGATGGAAAAAAAAACGATGGGGCCCACACACGATCGGTTTGTCCAATGAAAACAGTCCATCGGTCTGTTTTCATCGGACAAACCGATCGTGTGTACAGGGCTTCATTGACATGGATGAACTTAAGCGTACACACATGTGAAGGATGTGTTTTACCCACATGGGATGCACAGGTAACATTCATATGGGTGGGGATACGTGTCCCCAAACTTACACCTGCCCCCAGATGTTAAATTGTGATCAGTGGCTGCGAAATTTCACAATGCATGCACTCTCAGGTTGGCAGCTCTGGTTTTCCTAAAGTCTCCTCTCCACAGTCCACACACATCTGACTTCTCCCATGACCCCAAATCCCAGCGGCACTCCCACTCTTGACTCCTCTCCAGACTCCCTCAGAGACTGCAGACATGATACAGTAGATGGGCAGAAACTGCAGACATGATACAGGAGATGGTCAGAGACTGCGGACATGATACAGGAGATGGTCAGAGACTGCAGACATACTACAGGAGATGGTCAGAGACTGCAGACACGATAGAGGAGATTGTCAGAGACTGCAGACATGATAGAGGAGATGGTCAGAGACTTCAGACATACTACAGGAGATGGTCAGAGACTGCGGACATGATAGAGTAACAAGTAGAATCTCTCCTAAGATGGAATGCTGTTTTAACGCGGCACCAGTTTAACTGGAGGCCTTAGCCTTTAATCCAGGCATTAGCGACATGCCATCTACCGGTCCCCGAACCCAGGTGCAGTAAGCCCCCCCCCCCCACAACTTCCTGTGTGGCTATTACTTTATCTCAACAGTTGTTAAAATTAACCATAGACAGCTTTAAATGCTGAAAAGTAAGTGTCCTACCTAGAAGAAGACACCACAAGAGGCCTGTTACCTTTATTTGTCAGAACAGTCTCTTCTGTGCTCGTAAAAAACACAAACTCCTGCGTGTTAGGTTCGGTTCTGATCCTGTTGCCTAGGCTGGACCTTGGACAGGTGGATGTAGGTAGGACCCCCTGCGCCAGCGGGACAATAATGACACAGACACTTATGTTGTATCGATGATTGCAACTTGCTATATTTGCGACAGAGTTTTATACACACACACAGAGATACAGAAATCCCCTCCTCCTTACATGTTCAGAAAAAGGGGAACAAGTTCACAAGTTTCAGTCTTACAGATTTCAGAGGATTTTAAGGAACAATTGTTAAACTTCAAAGAAAGGGGAACACGTTACTTGCATACAGAATGCCTGCTCCGGAACTAGCCATTTAGCACATAATCTATTTGTATCTTATGAAAAAAACGCAAAACTTAAATGATAGAACAGAAGCAAGAACAAAAAGTACATATTGAAATGTCTCTACAGAGACCTATGTTATATAAAATGGAATCCTAGATCTAAAATGGAGTAGCTAATGTCAGACACATAATATTCCATCATTTCACATTCCTTTCAATTCCCTCCTCTGATCCCAAGGATATTTACTTTCCTGGGATCACTCACTATACCAAATTTGCCTTTTCAGCATGAATGACTTCTGGGAATCTTGGCTGGATTCTGGATTCTGCTTTATTTTCAATCCTGTTGTTTTCCCAATTATACAGAATATCATTTTTACTGAAAGGAATGCACACAAGGCCAGGAGCAAGATCATTATAATGAATATTCCTGCCTTTTTAAAGAAACCCACAATACTAGGCCACAATCCTCCCAGAGATCCAGAAAAAGGATCCCAAGCATCTCCCATGTGTTGCATTTGATTCATCAGGGACATTCTCTCATTGTGGTGGGCTTCTATTTGGTCATGGTAATCAGGAACAGTAATTTCTCCAATGGCCTTAGTAAGATTTTTCATGAATGTGCAACACATATCTGCTTGTTCATGTAATATACATAGCCCTGCAACAATATCGCCCATCTTTTCCAACTGTAGGTTTGTCATTTCTTGCAACAGTCTTATTTTATAAGTTTCCTCATTCAAATCAGTAATGTCCCTGTCAGTTTTATTCATCCAAGACATTACCAGACTTGAAAATTCATCTACTCTGGTTAGGGCATTAATACTTCCTCCTGGGAGTAAAGTCAGTAATTTTTCCCATAAACTTGTTACATCTCGTTTGGATCTTATTTTCAAACTCCCTGAAGGTTTATTCATTTCCATCATGGTTTCTCCACTTGCTACTCCCATATAAGGAACCATGTACATAAGGGAACACCATCCCCCTGTATTTCTATCGGTGGGATATGGGATGGTGGTATGACAAGCCAGTCCACAACAGACCATAAATCCCTGGGGAAGGTGTGGTGCTTCCACCACCTCCTCCCCATCCATAGGAGTTCGTAGACCCGTTAGGCACATCCAATCTACAAGAGGCACAAACTCAGATTGGGGGAATATCCATGGAGTACTTACATTATGTAGGGAGGAGAGAACCTGGTTGACAGTGTCATTGGGCTTCCTCATCCTAAAACAATGGCTTATGTTATACAAACTCATATTTCCCACTCTCTCATCTCCGTTATTCATCTCAGTAAGTTTAATTCCCAATCCTTCAATTTCTAAGGACTTGTCCTCCTCCCATGCCGCAACATTCCTAATAGTCATATTCATCACAGATTCTCGACACCATTCTCCATTTGCTATCTGACCTTCATGTGTTACCACACCATTCAAAAAACAGAGGTTGGGGTGTTTAGAAAATTTTCTAAAGTACACTGGTCTATCAGTCCTGGTAACCCTTCTCCTGGGGGTCTTACTTGCAGCGGCCACAAATTGAGGCAATGTCACTGGTAAGCCTATAACCGGGATCTTACCCTCATTAGAATGTATTTTGGAGCATACCCAGCAGTTCTCTTTCTGCCCTGTTAATTGTCCATATTTATACATTAATGCCCAGTGGTGGGGAACAGTGGGGACCTCCTCATATTTCTTTGGGTTCCCCACAGGTCCCATGGACTTAAACACCTCATACACTTTCGCTTTGTCAACATTGTTCTTTATAGGTTTGTTATTTCTTTGATTGATATTAAGAGATTCATCTATTCTTTGAAAGAACAGAGGATCATCCACCACCTCCTTTGTGGACAACCCTGCGTTTACCTTTTTCAAACGTGACACCAGTGTTTTAGTTACCGTATGTTCCCTGGGAATACTGTGTCATTATAGAAAAACATGGTTGCTTTAATTTTACAGGCTAGGTCCGTCTCTGCATAACCCGTTAGGTGGCCTTTGGGAATCCTCCTCACCCAGTCAAATTTGACACAGCAAAGCTTCCAGATATTACCCTTTGAATCCCAATATTGATCTCTGGTTCGCCATCTAAATGGTATGAATCTCTTCCCTACCATGACTAATTTTGGGTCTTGGCCTTTTCCCACCTCATGTATCCCATGGCAACCTGGGGTGAAGTAACAAACCCCAGTAGCAGTCACCACAAACAGTATAAGCAATAGTCCACAGTATTTCCCTCCTCTTATCATTCTATTGTACACCTGATTGGCAGTTAAGTGCTGGTTTTCCCAGACCCTTGCTCTATGGAGGGAGCCATCAGGGTCTCTAGCTTTGCGTCCTCCTTGTTCTCGAGCCCTCGCTCCAAGGGGGGAGCCATCGGGGCTTCTAGCTTTGTGTCCTCCTTGTTCTTGAGCCCTCGCTCCAAGGGGGGAGCCATCGGGGCTTCTGGGGTCTTTATCTTCAAGGGACCCTTTTTCAATCTGCTCGCATGAATCCATGGTCCTAGGCCTTCAACCTTTACGGCTGTCCGGGAGACCTTTTCCACCGTATATGGGCCTTGGTAAATGGGGCCCGTCTTTCTTCTTACGGCCAACTGCTTAACCAATACCTCATCTCCAGGTATAAAAGGGTGAGTTGGATCTGTGGAAAGAGGAGAAAAGGTGACAGCAACTCCTTCTTGGGTATGTTGAATAGTACTTACCAGATGTTTCATCCAAGTTTCCTGTTGAGAAAACAAATCATTATCCTTTCCTACACTATTCTCAGCTGGAGGGTGTCCCATGAGTATCTCAAAAGGGGAATACCCTCTAGAATTAGGAGTGACCCTTATCTGGTAAAGTACACCTGGGAGATATAAGGACCAATTCTTCATAGTACCTTGAGTAGCTTTGTTCAGTTTATCCTTAATATTCCTATTCATGCGTTCGACAACCCCAGCACTCTGAGGGTGATAAGGGATGTGCAATTTCCATTGTATCCCCAAAATCTTAGAGAATTCCTGTGTGAGTTTAGAGGCAAAAGCTGGTCCCTGGTCAGACCAGATATTCACTGGGAGTCCGAATCGACTCACCCAATTATTTATAATAGCTCGTACCGCTATTCCTGCTGTTTCCCCAGTAGTGGGCACTGCTTCTACCCACCCGGAAAATGTATCCACAATTACCAAAAGATATTTTACATTTCCTTTCTGTTTTGGCATATGCGTAAAGTCTATTTGTAAGTCTGTAAGAGGTCCTAATGGAGGGGGCAAATTTCCGTGTCTTCCCATTGCCTTTCCCTGTACATTATTTTGTGCGCATGTAACGCATGAGCTTACAAAGTCTTGTATTATTTTTATGAGTCCATCTGTTTGAAAATGGTCTCTGTATTGTTTTAAGATGGGCTTACGGCCTATGTGACCTGGACCGTGAATGTATGAGATGATCAATAGTGCCACAGACTTAGGCCCCATACACACGATAGAATCCATCCGCAGATAAATCCCAGCAAATGGGTTTCTGCGGATAGATTCTATGGTGTGTACACGCCAGCGGATCTGTTTCCGCGGAGAAATCTCCTCTGGGATGGATTCCAGCAGATCGGATATTTGCTGACATGCACAACAAATCCATCTGCTGGAATCCATTCCAACGGATGGATCCGCTCGTCTGTACAGACTTACCGGATCCATCCGTCCAAAGGGATTCCCCGCACGCGTCGTAATGATTTGACGCATGCGTGGAATTCCTTATATGACAGCGTTGCGCCGTCGCCGCGTCATAATCGCGGCGACGGCGCGACACGTCATCGCCAGAGGATTTCCGCGCGGATTTCAATGCGATGGTGTGTACACTCCATCGCATCGAAATCTGCGGAAATCTTTAAGAGGATTTATCCGTGGAAACGGTCCGCTGGACCGTATCCGCGGATAAATTCTCTCGTGTGAATGGGGCCTTAGGGATACCCATGATTCCCTCCTTATTTGTCCAAAGACCCGCGGGATCTTTGGCCAAATTATGCTGCATCCAGTCAGAGATATCAATGGGCAAAGCCATGGACTGTAAAAGCATAACCGTAGTTTTGAAGTCTGGTGCACTAAAATCATTCATGTAAAACATAGAGGTCACAGGGGTGTCTTGTGCAGGGATAGTATCCGCTGCTTGTTTGGCTACTTTATCAGCAAATGCATTGCCAAGTGCTTCCGTGGTCCTACTCGTAGTATGAGCTTTCACTTTAATCACTGCAATCGCTTTAGGCAGGTGTATGGCATCTAGTAATGTCTCAATAAGGGTTTGGTGTGCTATCGGTTTTCCTTCTGCGGTTAGATAGCTGCGTCTTTGCCAGATCTTCCCAAAATCGAATACGATTCCATGAGCGTACCGACTGTCGGTATATATATTTACAATTTGGTTTGCAAACAGCTGACAGGCACGTATTAACGCAGTAAGTTCAGCCTCTTGTGCAGATTTTGCGACTAAGGGTTTTGCTTCATGAATAATGTCAGGAAGTTGGACAACTGCATAACCAGTACGGTAGGTTTTATCATCGGGGCGCGTACAACTCCTGTCCACATATATGTCAATGCCCCCTTCTAGGGGTTTCTCCCTTAAATCAGCTCTTGGGGAGGTTGTTTGGGAAATTAGGTCTTCGCAATTATGCTCTGGCACTGGTTCTGATTCAGGCATTAATTTAAGGAGGGAGTGCAGAAACCGTACTATAGGAGTAGTGGATGGACAAGTTTTAATCTCTAAATTTTGTGTGTTTAAGAGAATTATCTTCTGGTACCAGTTCTGTTAGGTTCGGTTCTGATCCTGTTGCCTAGGCTGGACCTTGGACAGGTGGATGTAGGTAGGACCCCCTGCGCCAGCGGGACAATAATGACACAGACACTTATGTTGTATCGATGATTGCAACTTGCTATATTTGCGACATAGTTTTATACACACACACAGAGATACAGAAATCCCCTCCTCCTTACATGTTCAGAAAAAGGGGAACAAGTTCACAAGTTTCAGTCTTACAGATTTCAGAGGATTTTAAGGAACAATTGTTAAACTTCAAAGAAAGGGGAACACGTTACTTGCATACAGAATGCCTGCTCCGGAACTAGCCATTTAGCACATAATCTATTTGTATCTTATGAAAAAAACGCAAAACTTAAATGATAGAACAGAAGCAAGAACAAAAAGTACATATTGAAATGTCTCTACAGAGACCTATGTTATATAAAATGGAATCCTAGATCTAAAATGGAGTAGCTAATGTCAGACACATAATATTCCATCATTTCACATTCCTTTCACTGCGCACAAGTGGGATCCTTGATAATTAGTCAGATGTCTACATACAGTTCTCCTTAAATGTCCAAAAAACCGTAGTGACAGAGGCCTTGCTGCCCTTCATGGATGGGGGAATCCTGATAGAAGACAAAAAGGGAGAAAGAAAGGCGCACCAGCCTCGTGTACTACCGTTTGGCAAATTTTAATGGAATAATAAAATAATGAAAACTACTCACAAACAAAGAATGATAAAAGGCTTGTCAAACGATAATTGAAATACCCCTCAAACCACACTCCAGACTGTAGGGGGGGTGGCGAGGTGCGTTGCTGCTGGCTAACACGTCAATTGACGTCCTGGACTCCTCCGGCCACTGGGGGGCGCGCGAGCGCGCCGGCGGCGGCGCGCGCGGCGCGTCCCCGAGATGCCGATGCGCGTGCCTGGCGGTCGCGATGTCCGCCAGGCACTCGGGATCGGCGGCTACAGGGACAAGATGTGGAGCTCTGTGTGTAAACACAGAGCTCCACGTCCTGTCAGGGGAGAGAGGAGACCGATCTGTGTCCCTTGTACATAGGGACATAGATCGGTCACCTCCCCCAGTCACCCCCCCTCCACACACAGTGAGAACACAATACAGGCACACATTTAACCCCTTCCTCACCCCCTAGTGTTAACCCCTTGAATGCCAGTGTCAGGAATGCTGGTAGATCAGACTGTGTGACCGCACAGAGGAACCAAAAAGTGTTTATTTACAAATGTGTGAACCACCAGTGCACAATAAAACAACAAACAGTATGTACAAATAAAGGGGAATACCGTATTCATAAACGAGCCAAGCCAAGGTCATACACATGGGAGGTCAGTAGATGGGTAAGGATGGGGACAGGAATCAGGACACAGGGAGGACAAGTCCAGGCAGGGATCAAGGATCGGGATCAGGTCCAGGGATCAGGTCCAGAAATCAGGGTCAAATACAAGCTCAGGTCCAGGAGGTATGACGATACCAGGGCGAGGAGTGATTACACACGCCGGGTATTTATAGAGGCGTGCTGATTGCATTCAGGTCACACCTGAACGCAGGAAGGGCTGTATGCTCCATACTGCCAAGAACGCCCCGCTGGTGGACGCCAGTACTGCAGCCCAAGGATAACATAGCAGTAACACCAGCAGGGGGAACCTTCCCTGACAGCCAGTCACATTTATACAGTAATTAGTGCATATTTATCGCACTGATCACTGTATAAATGTGAATGGCGCCAAAAATGTGTCAAAAGTGTCCGATGTGTCCGCCATAATGTCGCAGTCCCAATAAAAAAAATCGCAGATCGCCGCCATTACTAGTAAAAAAAAAATAAAAAAAAATAATAATAATAATAATAATTATAATTCTGTCCCATATTTTGTAAGCGTTTATTGCGATTTTTTTTTTTTTTTTTACCAAAAATATGTAGAAGAATACGTATCGGCCTAAACTGAGAAAAAAAAAATTTGGAAAAAAAAATTGGGCTATTTATTATAGCAACAAGTAAAAAATATTGTTTTTTTTTTCAAAATTGTTGCTTTTTTTTGTTTATAGCGCAAAAAATAAAAACCGCAGAGTTGATCAAATACCACCAAAATAAAGCTCTATTTGTGGGGAAAAAAGGACGTCAATTTTGTTTGGGAGCCACGTCGCACGACCGCGCAATTGTCAGTTAAAGCGACGCAGTGCCGGAAGCTGAAATTTCACCTGGGCAGGAGGGGGGTATATGTGCCCGGTAAGCAAGTGGTTAAGGAGCTGGGACCACAGTGAGCAGTTTATTGGAGCACAATAAACTTATCAGATGTAAATAATAGAGATAAGTCTAGGAGGCTGCAGATACCCCGTTAAACTTAAAGGGGTTGTTTTATTTTCTAAATAGCTTCCTTTAATCTCATGCATTGTTGGTTTACTTACCTTTTCCTTCCATTTCCCTTCTAAATGTTTTTTTTCTTTGTCTGAATTTCTCACTTCCTGTTCCTCCTCAGTAAGTTTTCCACCATCATCCGAGCGGTGGAAAGTCAGTCAGAACAGCTTACTGAGAAGGAACAGGAAGTGAGAAATTTAGACAAAGAAAACAAAGAAAAAAAACATTTAGAAGGGAAATTGAAGGAAAAGGTACGTGAACCAACAATGCACAAGCTTAAGGGAACCTATTTAGAACCTATTTAGAAAATAAAAAACAAACCTTTACAACCCCTTTAACTCCTGATATGCCTGCAGTTTTAAAAAATTAACTAAATTCCTTGAGTTTAGCATTAACATTTTTTAAAATGTATATAAAAAAGATAAATTAAAGGTAAACACAAATGTAATAACTATAAATATGTGGTCCCTCAAATTGCACAATAAGTTCCCTTTAACAAAATGCAACATCATCGTTGGCAGAATAATGTTCTCTCAAATCATTGAACTGCAAGCAGTATAAGTTTACTCTCAGAACCGCCAATCACTAGGCTCTAAACTATCTAAATCTAAAGGGGCAGATCCACATACATCTGTATATGTAAGATACGCTACGCCGCTGTAACTTACTTTGCATTGGTTTGAATCCTGAAAGAATTTGCGCCGTAAGTTACGGCGGCGTAGTGTATCTCTCGCGGCGCAAGGGCGCGGAATTCAAATTCGGCGGGTAGGGGGCGTGTTTCATTTAAATGAAGCGCGTCCCCGCGCCGAACGAACTGTGCATGCGCCGTCCCTAAAATATCCCAGGTTGCATTGCTCCAAATGACGTCGCAAGGACGTCATTGTTTTCGACGTGAACGTAAATGGCGTCCAGCCCCATTCACGGACGACTTACGCAAACGGGAACGACGGCCATACTTAACATTGAGTACGCCACCATATAGCAGCTTTAACTATACGCCGGAAAGAGTCGAACGAAAACGAGGAAAAAAATTGTCGGAAATAGCTAATTTGCATACTCGACGCGTATTACGACGGGAACGCCACCTAGCGGACACCGAAAAATTGCATCTAAGATCCGACGGCGTACGAAGACGTACGCCTGTCGTTTCTCGCCGAGATGCCGTCCTATCTTGTTTTGAGGGTTCAAAACAAAGATACGACGCGGGAATTTTGAAATTACGCCGGCGTATCTACTGATACGCCGGCGTAATTTCAAAATTCCTGCGTCGTATCTTTGTAATTTTTTTGTGGATCTACCCCAAAGTGTTTATTATAATTATAAGCTGTGAATGTAAAATCAAATAAACGTTTACTGCATGTGATTCTTTCTAGTAAATAACAGTGACTGAGCCACCTTTCATGAATGTTTGGTGACTATCACATTAACTGCTTTATACAGTGCTATGGCAACTTTGATACAGTCACACTTATTTTATACTATTACTTGCCCCAGACCCTCCTGCAAATCCTTTTCATACCTGTCCCTGTTTCAGTGAGATATTGCTCACAAAACCACAGCGCTGTACTGTGCAGGCTTGTGGGCCCATCTCATGGGATTTTGACATACAACTCAGCTTTTTGGGT
Source organism: Rana temporaria (assembly GCF_905171775.1). Taxonomy (NCBI): domain Eukaryota; kingdom Metazoa; phylum Chordata; class Amphibia; order Anura; family Ranidae; genus Rana; species Rana temporaria. The sequence continues at coordinate 196,036,438 of NC_053492.1, forward strand.
AGTATTTCATTGGATTAGGGACAGGTAAATAGAAGATTGTGGATAAAAAAAATTTGATACACTCTGTTTAAAAACCTCTCCTTTATTGAAAAATATACGAAAGTCATTGTTTTTTTTAGAATATAAATTGCTCTATATGTCAAGGTTTTATATATAAAAAAATAAAATAAACTTAGCTTCTAATCTACTATATATTAATAAAAACTTCTAGAAGTGTTAACAGGGTCCACATATTTAATTTTGTTGCTTTTCCTAAATGAATCATGAGCAGGCATCATAAAGAGAAATTTCAATGGAAATAGCTCAATAAACAAATTATAGTATGTTTTTTAGTATGTTATTTCAGTGCTTAGGTAATATTTTACACAATACTAAACTTTCAGGTGCTGCAAGAGGAATACAAAATAATACACCCATCACAAAACAATAAACATTGGGCATCATGATTTGTTAAACATCCTTATTATGTCAGTTATTTTTTCAGCTAAATGAATATTTTTTCAAGCACTAAAAAAAAAGGCTCAAACCAGCACTTAAAGGGGTGGTTCCACCTAAAACTCATTTCTAACAATATATTCGTAAGACCCGTTACACTGCGGGTAGGCTGGCTTCTTTTTTTTTTTTCCCGTACATACCGAGATCTCGGGGGTCTCGTCCCTAGGCGGTGGGCGTTCCTATTTGATTGACGTTCCTCGGACGGGCGCATACGTGACGTCACGACTTTCCGAAAGAAGCCGAACGTCGCCGCGCAGGTGCCGTATAGAGCCGACTCTATACGGCGCCTGCGCGGCGACGTTCGGCTTCTTTCGGAAAGTCGTGACGTCACGTATGCGCCCGTCCGAGGAACGTCAATCAAATAGGAACGCCCACCGCCTAGGGACGAGACCCCCGAGATCTTGGTATGTACGGGGGAAAAAAAAAAGAAGCCAGCCTACCCGCAGTGTAACGGGTCTTACGAATATATTGTTAGAAATGAGTTTTAGGTGGAACCACCCCTTTAAGGGAGGCTTAGAGAAAACCGATAATGATTCTTCAACTAGTTTCAAAGCCTCCATAAATACAAACAAATCCTAGAGCATTGACTTTAACAGCCTTCCATATTGTTTTTGTTATATATTTTCTATCCTTTCTTTTTCTCTTCCCTTTTTCCTTCTTAATTTAGTTAACTTTTTTATTCATGTAGTAAGAAATGCTGAACTTTGAATGAGACTTCTGCTTTATGCCAATAAACACAAAGGGCCAGATTCAGATACAATGGTGTATCTGTCCAGCCGGCGTAACGTATCTTAGATACGTTACGCCGCTCTAACTTTGGGCGCAAGTTTCATATTCAGAACGAACTTGCGCCCTAAGTTACGGCGGCGTAACGTATGTGGGCCGGCGTAAGCCTGCCTAATTCAAATGGGGATGTTGGGGGCATGTTTTATTTAAATTAGGCTTGACCCCGTGTATTTTACGTTTTTTTTTGAACGGCGCATGCGCTGTTCGTAAAAACATCCCAGTGCGCATGCTCGAAAATCCGCCGCAAAACGCCATTGCTTTCGACGTGAACGTAAATTACGTCCAGCCGTATTCGCGAACGACTTACGCAAACGACGTAAAAATTTGAAAACTTGGCGCGGGAACGACGGCCATATTTAACATAGGCTACGCCGCACATACCCCTCATATAGCAGGGGTAACTTTACGCCGGAAAAAGCCGTAAAACGACGTAAAAAAAAGTGCCGGGCAGTCGTTCGTTTCTGAATCGACGTAAATAGTAATTTGCATATTCCTCGCGTAAACAAACGGAAGCGCCACCTAGCAGCCAGCCAGAAAATGCAGCCTAAGATACGACGGTGTAAACACTTACACCTGTCGGATCTTAGGGATATCTATGCGTAACTGATTCTATGAATCAGTCGCATAGATATGACCGAGCGCACTCAGAGATACGACGGCGTATCAGGAGATACGCCGTCGTATCTCTTTCTGAATCTGGCCCAAAGACTTATTATTATCTTAATCAATATCCATTTTTAGGTATGCTGCTTATGATGAGTGTCATAATTAAAGTTAAAATTTAACTGGTCTCAAATGTAACAACTTCACTACTATGACTGACACCTCTATCAAGATCCAAATGCTTATTGCTTTGGGGCTCACTAGCAGTATTTGAAGTACTGGATCCTCTTTGGAACAAGTATAGTTAACCATAGTATACTATACAGGTCCAGGACTGTGGTACATTCCTATGGCACCCAGGCCTTAAAGACTTCTTCAGAAGTACTATGCCCATTTATCCTCCTTTATAAATTCCTACACTACATTGGCAGAAGGTAACATTTACTTTTTAAGTTTGATGTTTTTTTTCCACATACAACATTGTTGCCAGGTGGTGGTGCAGCTGCAAACACCTTCTGGCTCATGCACATCCATTCCACCTACTATTTCTGCCAAGAATTTGAGTATTGCTTGGACCTTGAAGAAGGGTAAACACCTCGAAAGCTTGTCCTGAAAAATTGTATATTAGTGCAAATAAAAAAAGTATCACGGACAGTACTCCATTTTCTCTGTCACAATTGCACTAATATGGCTACACTCACGTCAAGTATGCCAAGAATTTAGGAAGCACAACTGTTTCTACAAAGACACAGACAAAGGACATTAGACAGGACAGGGTATAGTGCCTTTTTGCCTTGACACACAAATACCCTTTCATTCTGTATTTATTTTGTGAGTACCCCACGGGGACAAGGCACAGAGGAACTGAGAAAAAAGGGCCTAATAGCACTTATGCTATAGATGGCACCAAGGAAAACCTGAAAAACCCTCGGAGGTATAGCTGGTTCCCCACACAACAAATGGCCGATTTGATTAAGATAGATTTTTCTGCAACTTTACAGTGGGGGGTCATTTACTATATCATTGCGGGCTAATTAGCGATAATTGCCGCAAATTAGTGGTAATTAGTGCTAATCACATTGATTAGTGCTAAAACGGTATTCACAATTGTGCTGGTGAAAAAATACTCAGAAAATAGACTTTACAATAGCTTCCAGAAACTGAATAGCGCCCAAACCCTTAGGCCCCATACACACGAGAGAATTTATCCGCGGATACGGTCCAGCGGACCGTTTCCACGGATAAATCCTCTCAAAGATTTCCGCAGATTTCTATGCGATGGAGTGTACACACCATCGCATTGAAATCCGCGCGGAAATCCTCTGGCGATGACGTGTCGCGCCGTCGCCGCGATTATGACGCGGCGACGGGCGCGACGCTGTCATATAAGGAATTCCACGCATGCGTCAAATCATTACGACGCGTGCGGGGAATCCCTTTGGACGGATGGATCCGGTGAGTCTGTACAGACGAGCGGATCCATCCGTTGGGATGGATTCCAGCAGATGGATTTGTTGTGCATGTCAGCAAATATCCGATCTGCTGGAATCCATCCCAGAGGAGATTTCTCCGCAGAAACAGATCCGCTGGCGTGTACACACCATAGGATCTATCCGCAGAAACCCATTTGCTGGGATTTATCTGCGGATGGATTCTATCGTGTGTATGGGGCCTGACTCTGCTAGAACCTGGAGTAGTGCACATAGAAATAATGTTTAGAGCATGATATGATTGCCTAAATCAGGGGTGTCCAAACTTTTTTCAAAGAGGGCCAGATTTGGTGAAGTGAATGTGCATGAGGGCCGACCATTCTTAGAACCATTAAAATGTAATTCAAATTAACTAATACACTGCCAAACAAGAATTCTCTTGCCTTTGTAGCTGTGTGTGGTGAATCAATGCAGCCTAATCAGTGCCCGAATGCAGCCTCACCATTGCCATTAATGCAGCCTCACCATTGCCATGAGTGCAGCCTGATCCATGCCCATCTGCAGCCTTGGAGAGAACATGGAAGGGGCGGGACGAGCGACAACAGATTACATACAGGATCTCCTGTTTACACAGTGACATTTATACAGTAATCAGTGCATTTTTATAGCAGGGTGCGCTATGTGAATGGTCCCAAAATGGTGTCAAAAGTGCCCGAAAAGTTTCCGATATGTCCGCCGCAATGTAACATGCGGCCCCACTAGTAACTTGTAAATGCATATCTTTTGTTGCCACCAACAAATCTCCAAGCACTGCGCACTGCTCTGGGATTCGTTGGGGGGGTGAACACAAGATATATACTGTATATATACTGTATTTATTGTTCCAGGGAGGGTGCCGTCTGATTACATACAGGAGAATCTCTTGTTTACTCGGCGGCCTTTGTAATAGAAGTCCCATCTCCTGGGCTGGCATTGGAGGACTGTTCTGTCTATCATAGGAGGCGTGACTTTGTATTAAAGAGGCCGCTGTGTAAACAAAAATGGACTCGAGGCGTCTTGATGTGAATTGTTCTTACTGACCCATTTCAAGGCTAGCCGTCTTTCTTGCTGAGGGAACTACTAAAATTACCCCAAAGGCTTTGATTTCCATTTCTTAGACTACAATTCTCCATAAACAGTAGGGATGAGCCGAACACCCCCCCCCCCCGTTCGGTTCGCACCAGAACCTGCGAACAGACCAAAAGTTTGTGTGAACTTTAGAACCCTGTTAAAGTCTATGGGTCTCGAACGTTTGAAATCTAAAGTGCTAATTTTAAAGGCTAATATGCAAGTTATTGTCCTAAAAAGTGTTAGGGGACCTGGGTCCTGTCCCAGTGAACATGTATTAATGCAAAAAAAAGTTTTGAAAATGGCAGTGTTTTCGGGAGCAGTGATTTTAATAATGCTTAAAGTGAAACAATAAAAGTGAAATATTCCTTTAAATTTCGTACTTAGGGAGTGTATAGTATGCCTGTGAAGTAGCGCTTGTTTCCCATGCTTAGAACTGTCCCTGCACACAATGTCATTTCTGAAGGAAAAAAAGTAATTTAAAATCACTCGCGGCTATAATGAATTGTCGGCTACCGGAAATACAGAGAAAAGTCATTCATTAAAAAAAAAAACGTGGGGGTCCCCCTAAATTCAATTACCAGGCACTTCAGGTCTGGTATGGATATTAAGGGGAACCCCGCATCAAATTAAAAAAAATTATGTGGGGTTCCCCCCCAAAAAATATCCATTCCAGACCCTTCAGGTCTGGTATGGATTTTAAGGGGAACTCCACCCCAAATTTAAAAAAAATGGCATGGAGTTTCCCCCAAAAATCCACACCAGACCCTTTATACGAGCACGCAACCTGGCAGGCCGCAGGAAAAAAGGGGGGACGAGAGAGCGTCCCCCTCCTGAACCGTACCAGGCCACATGCCCTCAACATTGGGAGGATGCTTTGGTGGTCTGTGACTTCTCAAAGCACCATGTCTCCATGTTGATGGGGACAAGGGCCTCATCCCCACAACCCTTGCCCGGTGGTTGTGGGGGTCTGCGGGCAGGGGGCTTATCGGAATCTGGAAGACCCCTTTAACAAAGGGGGCACCCAGATCCCGCCCCCCCCAATGTAAATTGGTAATGGGGTACATTGTACCTTTACCATTTCACAAAGAAAGTGTAACAGTTTGTAGAAAAAAACTCAGACACCGTTGGGAAAGTACTTTAATTAAAAAAAAAATTCCAGCGGTGGTAATCCACTCTCGGTCTCTGCTCCAACGCTGTTGGTATCCTGCGACGGGTGATCTCCTCTTCGCCGGGGTCCAGCGATGAGAAGATCTCCTCTTCATCCAGGTCCTGGATCCAGCAATGAGATGTCCATCCAGCGCACACATCACCTGTCTCCACCAGACACAGCCCAGGAATGATGCGGCTTCAGTGACAGGTGATGGACATCTCATCGCTGGATCCTGGACCTGGATGAAGAGGAGATCTTCTCATCGCTGAACCCCGGAGAGAAGATCACCCATCGCAGGATACCGACAGCGTTGGAGCGGAGACCGAGAGTGGATTACCACAGCTGGATTTTTTTTTTTTTTTTATAAAAGGACTTTCCCAATGGTGTCTGTGTTTTTTTTTACAATCATTACAACTTCTTTGTGAAATGGTAGAGGTTCAATGTACCCCATTACAATTCACATAGGGGGGACGGGATCTGGGGGTCCCCTTTGTTAACGGGGTCTTCCAGATTCCGATAAGCCCCCCGCCCGCAGACCCCCACAACCACAGGGCAAAGGTTGTGGGGGATGAGGCCCTTGTCCCCATCAACATGGGGACATAGTACTTTGAAGGGTCACAGACCCCCAAAGCATCCTCCAATAATGAGGGCATGTGGCCTGGTATGGTTCAGGAGGGGGGGCTCTCTCTCGTCCCCCCTCTTTTCCTGAGGCCTGTCAGTTCCCCTTAAAATCCATACCAGACCTGAAGGGTCTGGAATGGATATTTGGGGGGGAAACCCCACGTCATTTTTATTTTATTTGAGACGGTGTTCCCCTTTATATCCATACCAGACCTGAAGGACCTGGTAATTGAATTTGGGGGGATCCCCACACTTATTTTTTTCTTCTTATGAATGACTTTTCTCTGTATTGCCGGGAGCCGACAATTCATTATAGCCGCGAGTGATTTTAAATGACTTTTTTTCCCTTGCATTGATACATGTCCCCTGGGGCAGGACCCAGGTCCCCAAACACTTTTTATAACAATAACTTGCATATTAGCCTTGAAAATTAGCACTTTAGATTTCTCCCATAGACTTTTACTGGGTGTTCCGCGGCTTTTCGAATTTACCGCGAACACCCCAAATTGTTCCCGAACAGGCAATGTTCGAGTCGAACTTTAATGAACAGCACATTGCAGACTGTTTCTGAAAAGGTTATGAAATAAGTCCATTATCTCTCACAAGGGTACAGAAAATATCAAGTGCACAAATCAAACCTCGAAGAAGAGGGACAACTTCTGCTTAAATATCAGTATTTTTCCCACTTTAATGGACTTATGACCCTCATCACAAACAAAGACTGTTACCAGTAAAGATGGAAGAGTAAAGATGCAGAACCAGAGAGTCTCAGGCCCGGATTCAGAAAGGAGTTACGTCGGCGTATCTCCACATACGCTGTCGTAACTCCGAATGTGTGTCGTCGCATCCCCGCGCCTGATTCGTAGAATCAGATACGCCTCAATGTTGCCTAGATACGAGCGGCATAAGTCTCCTACGCTGTCGTATCTTAAGGTGCAATATTTCCGCTGACTGCTAGGGGCGCTTCGCAAGACTTCCGCGTCGAATATGCAAATTAGGTAGATTCGCCGATTCAGAAACATACGTCCGCCCAGCGCATTTTTTTACGTCGTTTACGTAAGGCTTTTTTCCGGCGTAAAGTTACCCCTGCTATATGAGGCATACGCAATGTTAAGTATGGACGTCGGGCCAGCGTCGAATTTTCCGTCGATTACGTTGTTTGCGTAAGTCGTTCGCGAATAGGGCTGTGCGTAAGTTATGTTCACGTCGAAAGCATTGACTATTTGCAGCGTAATTTGGAGCATGCGCACTAGGATACGTTCACGCCGTTCGTTAAAAACGTAATTTACGTGGGGTCACACTGAATTTACATAAAACACGCCCACATCTTCCAATTTTGAATTAGGCGGGCTTACGCAGGCCCTTATACGCTACCCCGCCGTAACTTCGGGCGCATAATCTTTCTGAATACCATACTCGCCTCACAAAGTTACAGCGGCGTATCGTATAGGAGCTACGCCCGCCTAAAGATACACATTTGTATCTGAATCCGGGCCTCAGTATATAGCTGTGGAGTATAGGTCATGAAAAGAGAGCGTAAACAAAATGAAAAAACACATTTTCCTGTGCTACAGTATTGCCATATAAAGAGACTGTGGAAACAGAGATTCAAATGGTTTCCTGCATCTCTCAATAATTTGAAAATAACAAAGAGCTAAATAGATTGTACTTTATGGAATATTGATAAAAATCTGCCACATTTGCATAAAAGCCAAGTCATATAATTGGATACAGGGGTTATGTGCCTCCACAGCATGCTATTTAAATGCAATTTACTGGCAATTCTGACATTTGCTTCCTGATGTATAGAAAATGCACTTTATATCTGGTGATTAATCCAAACTACTCACTACAGGGTTCAGTTGTGAAAGATAGAAAATTCACCTCTGTACGCAGCATCCCACCTTTGCCTGCTCAATAGCACTCCATCTCTATAATTATGCAAATGAGCTAGAATCCTGGTCAATCATGAGCTAATTATTGGGTCTCGTCAGTGAAGCCACCCAGAAGAGTTAATTTATGCTTTCTGCCAGGATTGGTCTATAGCAATTTATCATATACATTATCTGTAATGTTCTAACAACAGAATGTTTCACTGGTAGCATTATGTTTAAATTGTGCACCTAAATATCTTAAAAAAGCAAGAGTGGAGTTGGTATAAAACTTTTTTTTTTTTAAAGAATTACCACTGTGAATCATACTTTTTAGTAAATATTGTAAGCTCTTCTCTTGTGGTCAAATATCTCTATGATGCAAGCTGCTGAACAACACACTGTGGTCCTGTACTAGACCAAAGTCCCAAAATCACATTAATATCATTACTTTACTTATATAGTCCATTTAGAACACAAACACAGAAAGATCCCTGAATTTTTTATGATCTATTTATACTATTATAGAACCATATTGTCAAGTAGGATTTTCCAAATCATCCCGTTCCTAAAGTTATTGTAAACCCTTATTTTTATTTATTTTTTAACACTAAGCCTGTTATTCTTACCTGTTTTTGCACAGGGCAGCCCCAATCCTCATCTTCTAGGGTGGTTATAGACACACAGGGGCAGATCCACGTACCTTTGCGCCGGGCGCAGCGTATCTAAGATACACTACGCCGCCGTAACTTATATATTTTATTTAGAATCCTGAAAGAATTTGCACCGTGAGTTACGGCGGCGTAGTGTATCTCTGGCGGCGTAAGGGCGTGGAATTCAAATGGATGTAATGTGGGCGTGTTTTATGTAAATACGTTGTGACCCGACGTAAACAATGTTTTTTTTTAACTGCGCATGCGCCGTCCGTGGGGGTATCCCAGTGCGCATGCTCGAAATTAAACCGGAACCAGCCAATGCTTACGACGGTGACGTCATTCTACACAAATTCCTATTCGCGAACGACTTACGCAAACAACGTAAAAAATTCAAAATTGGACGCGGGAACGACGGCCATACTTAACATTGAGTACGCCTCATAATAGCAGCTTTAACTATACGCCGGAAAAAGCCGAACGCAAACGACGTAAAAACAATATGCCAGCCGGACGTACGTTCATGGATCGCCGTAAATAGCTAATTTGCATACTTGACGCGGAATTTGACGGAAACGCCACCTAGCGGCCGCTGAAAAATTGCAGCTTAGATCCGACGGCGTACTAAGACGTACGCCTGTCGGATCTAGCCGACATGCCGTCGTATCTTGTTTTGTGGATACAAAACAAAGATATGACGCGCACAATTTGAAATTACGCGGCGTATCAAGAGATATGCCGGCGTAATTTCTTTGTGGATCTGCCCCAGAGGATGCAGCTCACCCCCGCCTTTCACTCCCTCCTCACAGGCTGTTTACACTCTTGCCTGCTCCTACTATAACTAGTTAGAGAGAAGTGTCTTATTTGTCTGACTACAGTGATTTAAGATGCATGTTCCATACATTAAAGGAGTTGTAAAGGAAAAAAAAGTGTCACCTTAAAGCGGGGGTTCACCCAAAAAAATTTTTTTTTTAAATTAGATCTAGCATACTAATGATACTAAGGACATTTATTTTCGGGAGGTCATTTTTTTTTTCTCTGTACATAACTTTATATCCTGATTTTGTCCAGGGCTTCCGGATTCCGAGGACTGGGCGTTCCTATCCTTCGGTTCGATGATTGACGGTTTGTGAAACAGGTCCCCTGTCGCACAACGTGCATCAACAGAGTCGGCACTATACGGCGCCTGCGCTGTCAGCTCTACACGGCGGGGGCAGGCGCCGTATAGTGCCGACTCGCAGCTCCGCTATCTCTGGGAATCTGGTGATGCGCGTTGTGCGACAGGGGACCTGTTTCACAAGCCGTCAATCATCAAACCGAAGGATAGGAACGCCCAGTCCCGCAGTCATCGGAACCCTGAGGCTGGGATAGGAACGCCCAGTCCTGGAGTCATCAGAACGCGGAAGCCCTGGACAAAATCAGGATATAAAGGTATGTACAGAGAAAAAAAAAATGACCTGCCAAAAGTAAATGTACTTAGTATGCTGGCTCTAATGTTAAAAAATAGTTTTTAGGGTGAACCTCCGCTTTAATGCAATCTATGCATTAAGGTGAAAAAACATCTGATGTTGCCGGCCCCCCCCCGAACCCCTGTTTTACTTACCTGACCCCTCGAAAGTCCCACACTCGGTCCCGAGATCCTCTTCGCCGCTCAGCCTGGCCGCTGATTGGCTAGAGCGGATGGATTGAGAGTAGCGCAGCCATTGGCTGGCGCTGCTGTCAATCACATCCAGTGATGCGACGCGCAGAGGGGCAGGGCCGAGTGATACAGTGAGCGGCTATGGCCGCTCGCTGTATCACGGAAGCGCGCCCGCAAGGACTCATCACCATGCGAGCTCTCTCGTGTAAAGGTGATGAGTTCTTGCGGGGAGGACCAGAGACAGCCACAGAGGGACCCCAGAAGACGTGGATCGGGGCCACTCTGTGCAAAACAAACTGCACAGTGGAGGTAAGTATAACATGTTTGTTATTTTAAAGAAAACATTTTTTCCTTTAGTGACCCTTTAAGTTTGTTTGCAGCAATGTTTCTCAACCTTTTTCTAGTCAAGGCACACTTAAATGTATGCACTAAATTGAGGCAATCCATTCTAAAATGTAAATCAAAAAGTAAAAATAAATAATAGACTTACCTAAAGCAGCAGCATCTACACAGTAAGATAACCAACAGTGGCAGCTGGTGGGCTTTTCTTCTGGCGGCGCAGCAAACAACCAGCACTACCCACCTTCCATGCAGCGCAACAGTACTACACTGATGTGAAAAAAAAAAAACAACTGTCACTGATCCTACCTATGACTGGTCTTCAAAGCAAAAAGCATTGGAAGGGCGGACGCATGTCAACAAACACACAGAATAACCAAGCTCAACTTGCCAACCAATCAGCAACCAACTGAATTCACCTGTCTAACAGTGCGTTAAAAACAGGGGTTTAGTTGCACGCATTTGCAAATACACGCGTAAGCTGCAGGCCCTGTCAAGGCTCCCTGTGTACTGCAGTCCTAACTCTAAAATTTAAAGTTTCCTCAGTGGAAGCACATGTATGCTGATGGATAGATAAAGGGCAGATGACTGGGGGGAGCTCAGCCCTCCTTAAAGGAGCAGGAACACACTAGACACCCAGCACATGGAAGCAAAGGTGCTAGTGCGTTGCCTGACCACAATGACAACATTACAAAAAACAACTGTCACTGATGTAACCCCCCCACACCAGGGGCGGCCGCTGGACTTGTGGCACAGTCAGCCTGCTAAACCCCCCCAGGTTCATCACTTACTATGCGATGGGTGGGCTGGCTGTGTCCTCCTCTCCTCGCTGGCTGTGTCCTCCTCGTCCTCGCTCGCTGTGTCCTCCGGGCAGCAGCGGGTCCAGTGTCTCCTCTTCCACAATGCTAGACATCCATAAGGATCAGCCGGTTGTTTTGGCCAATCGGGAAGCAGGTCTCACTGACCTGCCTCCTGATTGGCAGGGAGGCACTGTAGTGTGAAAACAGTAACAATTAATTTGCATCCTATTTTGAAGCCTATTAAAGCTTCTAGCTCTAATCAGGTGCTTCAAAAAACACACCCAGCCCACCCCTGCAATAGGAAACCATGACCGATGTCCTGAAAGGGGCCAGGCACATGGATAGGAAGGGTGGTGGAGGTGTTAGTGGGGGCGGGGCCCATGCGCCCACAATGTACGGGTCGCCACTGATAACGAACATTAGAGGCAATTTAATTTTACAAAGCAAATATACCTTTGCACACTGACACAGCTAATGTGACCCCAGTGCTGATGGAGAGGGGCAGGGGAGAAGAAAACAAGGATGCTGTACATGCATCTATTGTGTTCCTTATCGACTGATGACATTGTTGTTTGTTAGGATGTCATAAGCCAGCCTACTTGTTGTGATGCTGCACACACAAAAAAAATATTTGTGCAAAGAAAAAAAATATTTGGCCAATTTGAGGACATTTTTTGGCATTTTGCCATGACCTTTCTACAGTTTATTATTATTTATTATTGTTTATTGAATATTTTTGTTACATAAGTATCAAAACGCTACCCAGCGACGGGACCAGGTTCCATTCGCCGTACATACAATAACAACAGTAAAATCACAGACATCAAAGCCGTTAAAACAGAGAAACATTGAAAAAAAAGCGATAGCATAAATCAGATAAAATAGATAAAACAGTAAAAAAAAGCCCTGAGAAGAAAAAGAAGCCCTGTCACCCCGTCAGTTTCCTACCCCTGTCGCACAGCCATCTACCCAGCCTCAGTCCACAGAAGGGTTTTCAGTCCCTTCCGGAACTGGAGCAGGTTTGAGGTCTGCCTGAGAGCCAATGGCAGGAGGTTCCACTCTCTAGGTCCCAACCTCGAAAATGCTCTGCCCCCCCCCACTTTTTTAATCTAATCTTTGGGACCTCCAAGCAGAATTGAGTGGCTGCTCTCAAGGAATGGCCAGTGAGATGTCTTGTCAATTTCGCCTGGAGGTAAGCAGGACCTAATTTATTGAACGCCTTAAAAACTAAGATTAAAACCTTGAATCTGATCCGCTACCCCACAGGCAGCCAATGAAGGGCTGCCTGATGCCCAGAGGTCGGGCAGTGGCCTCTCAGATTGAGGGCTAACCTTACCGCTTGATTCTGGACTTTCTGTAGGCATTTGATCTGGTAGTGAGGTAAACCAGCCAGCAGCCCGTTACAGTAGTCCAGATGCGGAAGGATGAGAGTGCGTACCACAGCGATCCTGGCCTGATCAGTCAGATAGGGCAGAAAGTGTTGAAGCAGCCACATTTTAAAGTAGCAAGTTTTGACCACCTGGTCCACACGTGGTCTCAGGGTTAGGCCCTCATCAATTTGGACACCTAGCGTCCTCACCGTGGATGCAGATTTGGGGAACTCCTCACCTTCGTCAGGCCATGATAACACCCCAACCTCTCCCAGAATGTTACCGGACCGCAGCACCTCCGTTTTGGCCTGGTTGAGCTGAAGGAAATTGAGCCCCATCCATCTTTTGATGGTGTCCAATCCCTCAATCAACCTAGCCTCAGCCGCAGGAGAGTCGGATGAAATTCTGGAAAAGAGTTGGGTGTCGTCAGCATACGACTGAAAACTGAGTCCCATGCCCGCTATCAAGGTGAGGAGAGGGCGAAGGTAGATGTTAAATAGGAGGGGGGAGAGGGGAGAACCTTGGGAAACACCACAAGTCACCTTTTTAGGGTCGGAATAGTGATCCCCCATCTTCATCCTAAACTCCCTATCCTCCAAAAACGAAGCGAACCAAGCCAAGGCTGGATCGCTTACCCTCGCCACCTCCTGTAGTCTTGAAAGAAGGATTTGATGGTCTACCGTGTCGAATGCTGCAGACAGATCTAAAAGGACCGAGATGGAGTAAAAAACACCCATCCGCATCCACCAGTATAATGAAAGTGGGGTGTGTTTCCACTCCAAATACCAAAAGTGGATTGATACAATCACTCTGTGCAATTAATTACTTGTGAGCTGCTCCTCTAGAACAAATAACGTGTAATTTGGACAATAGAATATGGGTGTGAGAGAGGGCGCTAGAGTGGTAAAACCTGCCACTTGGGACACCCTGGTGGAGAGTCCCAATGTAGCAATGAGAATGTGGTAAAATGATATATGGTATAACATATAAAGACCCTATATACAAAATAAACGCTCAATATGTGAAAACAATAATAACATCTCTAGTAGATGTATTGGAAGGTATAAACATAATTAGTGCCAAGCTAATTGGTGACAAATAGGTGAACAAAAATAGTCAAATAAGGCAAAAAAACTTTTTTTGCCTTATTTGACTATTTTTGTTCACCTATTTGTGAGTGGCAGGTTTTACCACTCTAGCGCCCTCTCTCACACCCGCATCCACCAGTAGGTTGTCCAGAACATCAACCAAGGCCGTTTTCGTCCCATGTTTGGGACGGAACCCGGATTGACACCCGTCCAGTAGGTCAAACTCCTCCAAATGGGCTTGAAGCTGGCCGCAGACTACCTTCTCTGCGATTTTAGCCTGGAAAGCAAGACCTGCAATGGGCCTAGATTTATTGGGGTCCAGCGGGTCAGAGCCAACCTTTTTCAAAATGGGCGTAACAATAGCCTACTTAAAAAAAGAGGGGACTGTGCCTTCTAAAAATGAAAGATTAATAAGTTTGGCGAGGTAGGGAGCCAGAACTAGTTTGGCCCCTTTAAAAATATTACCGGGCAGGGGTCACTAGGGGGCACAAAATCCTTGGCCTGGGAAATAAGTCCCAGGACAAAGTCCGCTGTCACGCCTTTAAAAAAAGACCACAGTATGTGGTGGGCATGAAGCTAAAGATACACTTTTAAATGGTTGGTATATTAACCACTTCTCTACTTTGGGTGTTTTTCAGATTTGGTGTTTACAAGACTAAAACATTTTTTTTGCTAAAAAATTTATTAAAACCCCCAAACATTATATATTTTTTTTTCTAACACCCTAGAGAATAAAATGGCGATCATTGCAATACTTTTTGTCGCACCATATTTGCGCAGCGGTCTTACAAGCGCACTTTTTTTTGAAAAAATTCACTTTTTTAATTAAAAAATAAGACAGCAATAAATTTGGCCCAATTTTTTTTATATATTGTGAAAGATAATGTTACGCCGAGCAAAATGATACCCAACATGTCACGCTTAAAAATTGCGCCCACTCGTGGCATGGCGTCAAACTTTTACCCTTAAAAATCTCGATAGGCGACGTTTAAAGAATTCTATAGGTTGCATTTTTTGAGCTACAGAGGAGATCTAGGGCTAGAATTATTGATCTCGCTCTAATGATCGCGGCGATACCTCACTTGTGTGGTTTGAATACCTTTTTAATATGCGGACGCTACTCACGTATGCGTTCGCTTCTGCGCGCGAGCTCGTCGGGACAGGGCGCTTTTTTTTTCTTATTTATTTTTATTTATTTTATTATTTTTTTACACTGGAAAAAAAAATTGATCACTTTTATTCCTATTACAAGGAATGTAAACATCTCTTGTAATAGAAAAAAGCATGACAGGTCCTCTTAAATATGAGATCTGGGGTCAAAAAGACCTCAGATCTAATATTTAGACTTAAAAGCAAAAAAAAAAAAAAATATGTAAATTTTGTCATTTAAAAAAATGACAACAAAAAAAATGTCTCTTTAAGACGCTGGGCGGGACTGACGTTTTGACGTCACTTCCGCCCAGCAATGCTTTGGGGACGGGTGGGGGCCATCTTGCCCTCACTCGTATTCCCACAGAGCAGGCTGAAGCACCCGATCTCCTCCGCCGCTACCGACGGCTCCGGTAAGTGGCGGAGGGCGCAGGAGAGCGGCGGGAGGGGGGCCCCCTCCTGCCGCCGATAACGGTGATCTTGCGGCTAATCCGCCGCGGAGACCACCGTTATCTTTTACAGGATCGCTCACACTAAAGATGGATACCTTGGTTGTGGCAGCAGCTGCTGCCGTTACCGAGATATCCATCTTTAAAGTGCCGCCGTAAAAAGACGTAAGTTGGCAAGTGGTTAAGGAACTGTGGCCCAGATTCTCAAAGGACTTACGACAGCGTAGCGCCATGTAAGCCTTCGTAAGTCCGAATGAGAGCCGTCGTATCTATGCGACTGATTCTTAGAATCAGTTACGCATAAATTTGGCTAAGATACGAGCGGCGTAAGTCTCTTACAGTTGTATCTTAGGGTGCATATTTACGCTGGCCGCTAGGTGGCGCTTCTGTAGATTTCCGAGTCGAATATGCTAATGAGCTAGATACGCCGTTTCACAAATGTACGTGCGCCCGGCGTAGCAAGATACGTTGTTTACGTAAGACATGCGCCGGCGTAAAGTTACCCCTTGTAAAGCAGGGGTAAGTCATGTTAGGTATGGACGTCGGAAACGTCGGAACAGCGTCGTGTTTTACGTTGTTTGCGTAAGTCGTCCGTGAATGGGGCTGGACGTAAGTTACGTTCACGTCGACTAGGCATTGAGCGGGCGTAATTTAATTTGAAAATTCGACGTGATACTGAGCATTTACGTGGGGTCATGATTAGTTTACATAAAACACGCCCCCCTGTTCCTCATTTGATTTAGGCGTGCTTACGCCGGCACATTTACGCTACGCCACCGTAACTTTAGATGCAAGTGCTTTGTGAATACAGCACTTGCCTCTCTAAGTTGCGGCGGCGTAGCGTAACTACGATACGCTACGCCCGCCTACATTTACGCCGCTGACTGTGAATCTGGCCCTAAATCTTCTGTATTTCTTTATCTTTTTTTCTCTCAAGCTAGGTTTTGGTTTTAAGTTTGCTTCCCGATTTTTTTCTCTCATCCCAGATCTACTCCCTATCCTCCTCCCTATCTCAACAACATAGCAACTTTGAGCCTACAAATATTTTACAGAATTGGCAGTGTTTCCTCCTTCAGCACATCCATTATTATTTGAAATCTCTGGTATGCCAATATGGCATCCGTAAATGCACCAGTTTTTAAAACATGCTTAAAGAAGAACTTTCGTTTTTCCTCTCCCCCCAAAAAACAGATGCATTGTGCATGTAAATGAATCACAACCCCACTGTCAGTTTGTGTGTAACTTACCTCCATTGATGTCACTCCGACTCCTCCTGGATCTAGGTTCTCTGACTTCCTGTTTCCCTCCTTTTTCAGTCCTGATACTACATCTCCTATGATCCTGGGTGGGCTATGGCGGTCACTTGCACCAGTTCTGGGAGTTGATGTGGGTGGGTCTTAGGATAACTGTAGGTGTTTCTGGGCCTTCGAGTGGGTGGTGAATAGGGATGAGCTTCGTGTTCGAGTCGAACCCATGTTCGACTCGAACATCGTATGTTCGAACGTTCGTCGAATTACGAACGTTACGGGCCGTTCGCGCCAAATTCGAGTGGCGCGTCATGGCCCATAATTCACTGCGGCATCGCAGTGCATTGCTGGCTGATGATTGGCCAAGCATGCACTATGACCCACATGCTTGGCCAATCACAGCACGCAAAAAATGGAGAGCCATAATTGGCCAAAGCCAGGGTGGCTTTGGCAAATTACGTCTCAGGGGGATTAGTACACGCCCCACACTATAAAAGGCCGCCTGCAGGTCATTGTGTGTTGCGGCGGTGGTTAGAGAGAGATTGAGAGAGACATTTTTTCTAGGCAGGCTAGTCAGTTAAAGTTACAGTGTGTAGAGGATATATATATGCATTCCAGGTGTTGTGCATATATTTATACACTGTAAAGCTTAGCTAGATTAACTCTTCCTAAGTTACTGGCAGGCAGGTAATTGTGCTAGCTGCAGTATTCTCACGTGGTGTATTGCCTGTGTCCTCTGCAGTTTGCACCTAAAGCT
The DNA here is from genome assembly GCF_905171775.1 of Rana temporaria. Classification (NCBI taxonomy): domain Eukaryota; kingdom Metazoa; phylum Chordata; class Amphibia; order Anura; family Ranidae; genus Rana; species Rana temporaria. The sequence continues at coordinate 196,053,995 of NC_053492.1, forward strand.
ACTTGGTGTGTACTGCCCGTGTCCTCTGCAGTTTGCACCTAAAGCTACGTACTGCCTGTGTCCTCTGCAGTGTGCACCGCAAAGCTACATGGTGTGTACTGCCTTTGTCCTCTGCAGTTTGAACCTAAAGCTACGTAGTGTGTGTACTGCCCGTGTCCTCTGCAGTTTGCACGTAAAGCTACTTGGTGTGTACTGCCAATGTCCTCTGCAGTTTTCACCTAAAGCTAAGTAGTGTGTGTACTGCCTTTGTCCTCTGCAGTTTGCACCTAAAGCTACTTGGTGTGTACTGCCCGTGTCCTCTGCAGTTTGCACCTAAAGCTACATAGTGTGTGTACTGCATTTGTTCTCTGCAGTTTGCACCTAAAGCTACGTGGTGTGTACTGCCCTTGTCCTCTGCAGTTTGCACCTAAAGCTATGTAGTGTGTGTACTGCCCGTGTCCTCTGCAGTTTGCACCTAAAGCTACTTGGTGTGTACTGCCCGTGTCCTCTGTAGTTTGCACCTAAAGCTACGTAGTGTGTACTGCATGTGTCCTCTGCAGTGTGCACCGTAAAGCTACGTGGTGTGTACTGCCTTTGTCCTCTGCAGTTTGCACCTTTAGCTACGTAGTGTGTGTACTGCCCGTGTCCTCTGCAGTTTGCACCTAAAGCTACGTGGTGTGTACTGCCTGTGTCCTCTGCAGTTTGCACCTAAAGCTACATAGTGTGTGTACTGCCTTTGTTCTGTGCAGTTTGCACCTAAAGCTACATGGTGTGTACTGCCCGTGTCCTCTGCAGTTTGCACCTAAAGCTATGCAGTGTGTGTACTGTCTTTGTCCTCTGCAATTTGCACCTAAAGCTACTTGGTGTGTACTGCCCGTGTCCTCTGCAGTTTGCACCTAAAGCTACATAGTGTGTACTGCCTGTGTCCTTTGCTTGCAGTGTGCACGTAAAGCTGCGTGGTGTGTGTACTGCCTTTGTCCTCTGCAGTTTGCACCTAAAGCTACGTAGTGTGTGTACTGCCTTTGTCATCTGCAGTTTGCACCTAAAGCTACTTGGTGTGTACTGCCTTTGTCCTCTGCAGTTTACACCTAAAGCTTCTTGGTGTGTACTGCCCGTGTCCTCTGCAGTTTGCACCTAAAGCTACGTAGTGTGTACTGCCTGTGTCCTCTGCAGTGTGCACCATAAAACTACGTGGTGTGTACTGCCTTTGTCCTCTGCAGTTTTCACCTAAAGCTATGTGGTGTGTACTGCCCGTGTCCTCTGTAGTTTGCACCTAAAGCTAAGTAGTGCGTGTACTGCCTTTGTCCTCTGCAGTTTGCACCTAAAGCCACTTGGTGTGTACTGCCCGTGTCCTTTGCAGTTTACACCTAAAGCTACATAGTGTGTACTGCCTGTGTCCTCTGCAGTGTGCACCATAAAGCTACGTGGTGTGTAATGCCTTTGTCCTCTGCAGTTTGCACCTAAAGCTACTTGGTGTGTACTGCCCGTGTCCTCTGCAGTTTGCACGTAAAGCTACTTGGTGTGTACTGCCGATGTCCTCTGCAGTTTGCACCTAAAGCTCAGTAGTGTGTGTACTGCCTTTGTCCTCTGCAGTTTGCACCTAAAGCTACTTGGTGTGTACTGCCCGTGTCCTCTGCAGTTTGCACCTAAAGCTACATAGTGTGTGTACTGCCTTTGTCCTCTGCAGTTTGCACCTAAAGCTACTTGGTGTGTTCTGCCTTTGTCCTCTGCAGTTTACACCTAAAGCTACTTGGTGTGTACTGCCCATGTCCTCTGCAGTTTGCACCTAAAGCTACGTAGTGTGTACTGCCTGTGTCCTCTGCAGTGTGCACCATAAAGCTACGTGGTGTGTACTGCCTTTGTCCTCTGCAGTTTGCACCTAAAGCTACGTAGTGTGTGTACTGCCCGTGTCCTCTGCATTGTGCACCATAAAGCTACGTGGTGTGTGTACTGCCTTTGTCCTCTGCAGTTTGCACCTAAAGCTACTTAGTGTGTACTGCCTGTGTCCTCTGCAGTTTGCACCTAAAGCTACGTAGTGTGTGTACTGCATTTGTCCTCTGCAGTTTGCACCTAAAGCTACGTGGTGTGTACTGCCCGTGTCCTCTGCAGTTTGCACCTAAAGCTACGTAGTGTGCGTACTGCCCGTGTCCTCTGCAGTTTGCACCTAAAGCTACGTAGTGTGTGTACTGACTTTGTCCTCTGCAGTTTTCACCTAAAGCAAACTTGGTGTGTACTGCCCGTGTCCTCTGCAGTTTGCACCTAAAGTTACATAGTGTGTGTACTGCCTTTGTCCTCTGCAGTTTGCACCTAAAGCTACTTGGTGTGTACTGCCTTTGTCCTCTGCAGTTTACACCTAAAGCTTCTTGGTGTGTACTGCCTGTGTCCTTTGCTTGCAGTGTGCACGTAAAGCTGCGTGGTGTGTGTACTGCCTTTGTCCTCTGCAGTTTGCACCTAAAGCTACGTAGTGTGTGTACTGCCTTTGTCATCTGCAGTTTGCACCTAAAGCTACTTGGTGTGTACTGCCTTTGTCCTCTGCAGTTTACACCTAAAGCTTCTTGGTGTGTACTGCCCGTGTCCTCTGCAGTTTGCACCTAAAGCTACGTAGTGTGTACTGCCTGTGTCCTCTGCAGTGTGCACCATAAAACTACGTGGTGTGTACTGCCTTTGTCCTCTGCAGTTTGCACCTAAAGCTATGTGGTGTGTACTGCCCGTGTCCTCTGTAGTTTGCACCTAAAGCTAAGTAGTGCGTGTACTGCCTTTGTCCTCTGCAGTTTGCACCTAAAGCCACTTGGTGTGTACTGCCCGTGTCCTTTGCAGTTTACACCTAAAGCTACATAGTGTGTACTGCCTGTGTCCTCTGCAGTGTGCACCATAAAGCTACGTGGTGTGTAATGCCTTTGTCCTCTGCAGTTTGCACCTAAAGCTACTTGGTGTGTACTGCCCGTGTCCTCTGCAGTTTGCACGTAAAGCTACTTGGTGTGTACTGCCGATGTCCTCTGCAGTTTGCACCTAAAGCTCAGTAGTGTGTGTACTGCCTTTGTCCTCTGCAGTTTGCACCTAAAGCTACTTGGTGTGTACTGCCCGTGTCCTCTGCAGTTTGCACCTAAAGCTACATAGTGTGTGTACTGCCTTTGTCCTCTGCAGTTTGCACCTAAAGCTACTTGGTGTGTTCTGCCTTTGTCCTCTGCAGTTCACACCTAAAGCTACTTGGTGTGTACTGCCCATGTCCTCTGCAGTTTGCACCTAAAGCTACGTAGTGTGTACTGCCTGTGTCCTCTGCAGTGTGCACCATAAAGCTACGTGGTGTGTACTGCCTTTGTCCTCTGCAGTTTGCACCTAAAGCTACGTAGTGTGTGTACTGCCCGTGTCCTCTGCAGTGTGCACCATAAAGCTACGTGGTGTGTGTACTGCCTTTGTCCTCTGCAGTTTGCACCTAAAGCTACTTAGTGTGTACTGCCTGTGTCCTCTGCAGTTTGCACCTAAAGCTACGTAGTGTGTGTACTGCATTTGTCCTCTGCAGTTTGCACCTAAAGCTACGTGGTGTGTACTGCCCGTGTCCTCTGCAGTTTGCACCTAAAGCTACGTAGTGTGCGTACTGCCCGTGTCCTCTGCAGTTTGCACCTAAAGCTACGTAGTGTGTGTACTGACTTTGTCCTCTGCAGTTTTCACCTAAAGCAAACTTGGTGTGTACTGCCCGTGTCCTCTGCAGTTTGCACCTAAAGTTACATAGTGTGTGTACTGCCTTTGTCCTCTGCAGTTTGCACCTAAAGCTACTTGGTGTGTACTGCCTTTGTCCTCTGCAGTTTACACCTAAAGCTTCTTGGTGTGTACTGCCCATGTCCTCTGCAGTTTGCACCTAAAGCTACGTAGTGTGTACTGCCTGTGTCCTCTGCAGTGTGCACCATAAAACTACGTGGTGTGTACTGCCTTTGTCCTCTGCAGTTTGCACCTAAAGCTATGTGGTGTGTACTGCCCGTGTCCTCTGTAGTTTGCACCTAAAGCTAAGTAGTGCGTGTACTGCCTTTGTCCTCTGCAGTTTGCACCTAAAGCCACTTGGTGTGTACTGCCCATGTCCTTTGCAGTTTACACCTAAAGCTACATAGTGTGTACTGCCTGTGTCCTCTGCAGTGTGCACCATAAAGCTACGTGGTGTGTAATGCCTTTGTCCTCTGCAGTTTGCACCTAAAGCTACTTGGTGTGTACTGCCCGTGTCCTCTGCAGTTTGCACCTAAAGCTACTTGGTGTGTACTGCCCGTGTCCTCTGCAGTTTGCACCTAAAGCTATGTAGTGTGTGTACTGCCTTTGTCCTCTGCAGTTTTCACCTAAAGCTACTTGGTGTGTACTGCCCGTGTCCTCTGCAGTTTGCACCTAAAGCTACATAGTGTGTGTACTGCCTTTGTCCTCTGCAGTTTGCACCTAAAGCTACTTGGTGTGTTCTGCCTTTGTCCTCTGCAGTTTACACCTAAAGCTACATGGTGTGTACTGCCCATGTCCTCTGCAGTTTGCACCTAAAGCTACGTAGTGTGTACTGCTTGTGTCCTCTGCAGTGTGCACCATAAAACTACGTGGTGTGTACTGCCTTTGTCCTCTGCAGTTTGCACCTAAAGCTACGTAGTGTGTGTACTGCCCGTGTCCTCTGCAGTGTGCACCATAAAGCTACGTGGTGTGTGTACTGCCTTTGTCCTCTGCAGTTTGCACCTAAAGCTACTTGGTGTGTACTGCCTGTGTCCTCTGCAGTTTGCACCTAAAGCTACGTAGTGTGTGTACTGCATTTGTCCTCTGCAGTTTGCACCTAAAGCTTCTTGGTGTGTACTGCCCGTGTCCTCTGCAGTTGTCACCTAAAGCTACGTAGTGTGCGTACTGCCCGTGTCCTCTGCAGTTTGCACCTAAAGCTACGTAGTGTGTGTACTGACTTTGTCCTCTGCAGTTTTTACCTAAAGCAAACTTGGTGTGTACTGCCCGTGTCCTCTGCAGTTTGCACCTAAAGCTACATAGTGTGTGTACTGCCTCTGTCCTCTGCAGTTTGCACCTAAAGCTACTTGGTGTGTACTGCCTTTGTCCTCTGCAGTTTACACCTAAAGCTTCTTGGTGTGTACTGCCCATGTCCTCTGCAGTTTGCACCTAAAGCTACGTAGTGTGTACTGCCTGTGTCCTCTGCAGTGTGCACCATAAAACTACGTGGTGTGTACTGCCTTTGTCCTCTGCAGTTTGCACCTAAAGCTATGTGGTGTGTACTGCCCGTGTCCTCTGTAGTTTGCACCTAAAGCTAAGTAGTGCGTGTACTGCCTTTGTCCTCTGCAGTTTGCACCTAAAGCTACTTGGTGTGTACTGCCCGTGTCCTCTGCAGTTTGCACCTAAAGCTACGTGGTGTGTACTGCCCGTGTCCTCTGCAGTTTGCACCTAAAGCTACAGTACGTAGTGTGTGTACTGCCTTTGTCCTCTGCAGTTTGCACCTAAAGCTACTTGGTGTGCACTGCCCTTGTCCTCTGTAGTTTGCACCTAAAGCTACTTGGTGTGTACTGCCCGTGTCCTCTGCAGTTTGCACCTAAATCTATGTGGTGTGTACTGCCCGTGTCCTCTGCAGTTTGCACCTAAAGCTACAGTACGTAGTGTGTGTTACTGCCTTTGTCCTCTGCAGTTTGCACCTAAAGCTACGTAGTGTGTACTGCCTGTGTCCTCTGCAGTGTGCACCATAAAGCTACGTGGTGTGTACTGCCTTTGTCCTCTGCAGTTTGCACCTAAAGCTACGTAGTGTGTGTACTGCCCGTGTCCTCTGCAGTGTGCACCATAAAGCTACGTGGTGTGTGTACTGCCTTTGTCCTCTGCAGTTTGCACCTAAAGCTACTTAGTGTGTACTGCCTGTGTCCTCTGCAGTTTGCACCTAAAGCTACGTAGTGTGTGTACTGCATTTGTCCTCTGCAGTTTGCACCTAAAGCTACGTGGTGTGTACTGCCCGTGTCCTCTGCAGTTTGCACCTAAAGCTACGTAGTGTGCGTACTGCCCGTGTCCTCTGCAGTTTGCACCTAAAGCTACGTAGTGTGTGTACTGACTTTGTCCTCTGCAGTTTTCACCTAAAGCAAACTTGGTGTGTACTGCCCGTGTCCTCTGCAGTTTGCACCTAAAGTTACATAGTGTGTGTACTGCCTTTGTCCTCTGCAGTTTGCACCTAAAGCTACTTGGTGTGTACTGCCTTTGTCCTCTGCAGTTTACACCTAAAGCTTCTTGGTGTGTACTGCCTGTGTCCTTTGCTTGCAGTGTGCACGTAAAGCTGCGTGGTGTGTGTACTGCCTTTGTCCTCTGCAGTTTGCACCTAAAGCTACGTAGTGTGTGTACTGCCTTTGTCATCTGCAGTTTGCACCTAAAGCTACTTGGTGTGTACTGCCTTTGTCCTCTGCAGTTTACACCTAAAGCTTCTTGGTGTGTACTGCCCGTGTCCTCTGCAGTTTGCACCTAAAGCTACGTAGTGTGTACTGCCTGTGTCCTCTGCAGTGTGCACCATAAAACTACGTGGTGTGTACTGCCTTTGTCCTCTGCAGTTTGCACCTAAAGCTATGTGGTGTGTACTGCCCGTGTCCTCTGTAGTTTGCACCTAAAGCTAAGTAGTGCGTGTACTGCCTTTGTCCTCTGCAGTTTGCACCTAAAGCCACTTGGTGTGTACTGCCCGTGTCCTTTGCAGTTTACACCTAAAGCTACATAGTGTGTACTGCCTGTGTCCTCTGCAGTGTGCACCATAAAGCTACGTGGTGTGTAATGCCTTTGTCCTCTGCAGTTTGCACCTAAAGCTACTTGGTGTGTACTGCCTGTGTCCTCTGCAGTTTGCACGTAAAGCTACTTGGTGTGTACTGCCGATGTCCTCTGCAGTTTGCACCTAAAGCTCAGTAGTGTGTGTACTGCCTTTGTCCTCTGCAGTTTGCACCTAAAGCTACTTGGTGTGTACTGCCCGTGTCCTCTGCAGTTTGCACCTAAAGCTACATAGTGTGTGTACTGCCTTTGTCCTCTGCAGTTTGCACCTAAAGCTACTTGGTGTGTTCTGCCTTTGTCCTCTGCAGTTTACACCTAAAGCTACTTGGTGTGTACTGCCCATGTCCTCTGCAGTTTGCACCTAAAGCTACGTAGTGTGTACTGCCTGTGTCCTCTGCAGTGTGCACCATAAAGCTACGTGGTGTGTACTGCCTTTGTCCTCTGCAGTTTGCACCTAAAGCTACGTAGTGTGTGTACTGCCCGTGTCCTCTGCAGTGTGCACCATAAAGCTACGTGGTGTGTGTACTGCCTTTGTCCTCTGCAGTTTGCACCTAAAGCTACTTAGTGTGTACTGCCTGTGTCCTCTGCAGTTTGCACCTAAAGCTACGTAGTGTGTGTACTGCATTTGTCCTCTGCAGTTTGCACCTAAAGCTACGTGGTGTGTACTGCCCGTGTCCTCTGCAGTTTGCACCTAAAGCTACGTAGTGTGCGTACTGCCCGTGTCCTCTGCAGTTTGCACCTAAAGCTACGTAGTGTGTGTACTGACTTTGTCCTCTGCAGTTTTCACCTAGGCAAACTTGGTGTGTACTGCCCGTGTCCTCTGCAGTTTGCACCTAAAGTTACATAGTGTGTGTACTGCCTTTGTCCTCTGCAGTTTGCACCTAAAGCTACTTGGTGTGTACTGCCTTTGTCCTCTGCAGTTTACACCTAAAGCTTCTTGGTGTGTACTGCCCATGTCCTCTGCAGTTTGCACCTAAAGCTACGTAGTGTGTACTGCCTGTGTCCTCTGCAGTGTGCACCATAAAACTACGTGGTGTGTACTGCCTTTGTCCTCTGCAGTTTGCACCTAAAGCTATGTGGTGTGTACTGCCCGTGTCCTCTGTAGTTTGCACCTAAAGCTAAGTAGTGCGTGTACTGCCTTTGTCCTCTGCAGTTTGCACCTAAAGCCACTTGGTGTGTACTGCCCATGTCCTTTGCAGTTTACACCTAAAGCTACATAGTGTGTACTGCCTGTGTCCTCTGCAGTGTGCACCATAAAGCTACGTGGTGTGTAATGCCTTTGTCCTCTGCAGTTTGCACCTAAAGCTACTTGGTGTGTACTGCCCGTGTCCTCTGCAGTTTGCACCTAAAGCTACTTGGTGTGTACTGCCCGTGTCCTCTGCAGTTTGCACCTAAAGCTATGTAGTGTGTGTACTGCCTTTGTCCTCTGCAGTTTTCACCTAAAGCTACTTGGTGTGTACTGCCCGTGTCCTCTGCAGTTTGCACCTAAAGCTACATAGTGTGTGTACTGCCTTTGTCCTCTGCAGTTTGCACCTAAAGCTACTTTTTGTGTTCTGCCTTTGTCCTCTGCAGTTTACACCTAAATCTACATGGTGTGTACTGCCCATGTCCTCTGCAGTTTGCACCTAAAGCTACGTAGTGTGTACTGCTTGTGTCCTCTGCAGTGTGCACCATAAAACTACATGGTGTGTACTGCCTTTGTCCTCTGCAGTTTGCACCTAAAGCTACGTAGTGTGTGTACTGCCCGTGTCCTCTGCAGTGTGCACCATAAAGCTACGTGGTGTGTGTACTGCCTTTGTCCTCTGCAGTTTGCACCTAAAGCTACTTGGTGTGTACTGCCTGTGTCCTCTGCAGTTTGCACCTAAAGCTACGTAGTGTGTGTACTGCATTTGTCCTCTGCAGTTTGCACCTAAAGCTTCTTGGTGTGTACTGCCCGTGTCCTCTGCAGTTGTCACCTAAAGCTACGTAGTGTGCGTACTGCCCGTGTCCTCTGCAGTTTGCACCTAAAGCTACGTAGTGTGTGTACTGACTTTGTCCTCTGCAGTTTTTACCTAAAGCAAACTTGGTGTGTACTGCCCGTATCCTCTGCAGTTTGCACCTAAAGCTACATAGTGTGTGTACTGCCTCTGTCCTCTGCAGTTTGCACCTAAAGCTACTTGGTGTGTACTGCCTTTGTCCTCTGCAGTTTACACCTAAAGCTTCTTGGGGTGTACTGCCCATGTCCTCTGCAGTTTGCACCTAAAGCTACGTAGTGTGTACTGCCTGTGTCCTCTGCAGTGTGCACCATAAAACTACGTGGTGTGTACTGCCTTTGTCCTCTGCAGTTTGCACCTAAAGCTATGTGGTGTGTACTGCCCGTGTCCTCTGTAGTTTGCACCTAAAGCTAAGTAGTGCGTGTACTGCCTTTGTCCTCTGCAGTTTGCACCTAAAGCTACTTGGTGTGTACTGCCCGTGTCCTCTGCAGTTTGCACCTAAAGCTAAGTGGTGTGTACTGCCCGTGTCCTCTGCAGTTTGCACCTAAAGCTACAGTACGTAGTGTGTGTACTGCCTTTGTCCTCTGCAGTTTGCACCTAAAGCTACTTGGTGTGCACTGCCCTTGTCCTCTGTAGTTTGCACCTAAAGCTACTTGGTGTGTACTGCCCGTGTCCTCTGCAGTTTGCACCTAAATCTATGTGGTGTGTACTGCCCGTGTCCTCTGCAGTTTGCACCTAAAGCTACAGTACGTAGTGTGTGTTACTGCCTTTGTCCTCTGCAGTTTGCACCTAAAGCTACGTAGTGTGTGTACTGCCTTTGTCCTCTGCAGTTTTCGCCTAAAGCTACTTGGTGTGTACTGCCCGTGTCCTCTGCAGTTTGCACCTAAAGCTACATAGTGTGTGTACTGCCCGTGTCCTTTGCAGTTTACACCTAAAGCTACATAGTGTGTACTGCCTGTGTCCTCTGCAGTGTGCACCATAAAGCTACGTGGTGTGTAATGCATTTGTCCTCTGCAGTTTGCACCTAAAGCTACTTGGTGTGTACTGCCCATGTCCTCTGCAGTTTGCACCTAAAGCTACGTAGTGTGTGTACTGACTTTGTCCTCTGCAGTTTTCACCTAAAGCAAACTTGGTGTGTACTGCCCATGTCCTCTGCAGTTTGCACCTAAAGCTACATAGTGTGTGTACTGCCTTTGTCCTCTGCAGTTTGCACCTAAAGCTACTTGGTGTGTACTGCCTTTGTCCTCTGCAGTTTACACCTAAAGCTTCTTGGTGTGTACTGCCCATGTCCTCTGCAGTTTGCACCTAAAGCTACGTAGTGTGTACTGCCTGTGTCCTCTGCAGTGTGCACCATAAAACTACGTGGTGTGTACTGCCTTTGTCCTCTGCAGTTTGCACCTAAAGCTATGTGGTGTGTACTGCCCATGTCCTCTGTAGTTTGCACTTAAAGCTAAGTAGTGCGTGTACTGCCTTTGTCCTCTGCAGTTTGCACCTAAAGCCACTTGGTGTGTACTGCCCGTGTCCTTTGCAGTTTACACCTAAAGCTACATAGTGTGTACTGCCTGTGTCCTCTGCAGTGTGCACCATAAAGCTACGTGGTGTGTAATGCCTTTGTCCTCTGCAGTTTGCACCTAAAGCTACTTGGTGTGTACTGCCCGTGTCCTCTGCAGTTTGCACCTAAAGCTTCGTGGTGTGTACTGCCCCTGTCCTCTGCAGTTTGCACCTAAAGCTACAGTACGTAGTGTGTGTACTGCCTTTGTCCTCTGCAGTTTGCACCTAAAGCTACTTGGTGTGCACTGCCCTTGTCCTCTGTAGTTTGCACCTAAAGCTACTTGGTGTGTACTGCCCGTGTCCTCTGCAGTTTGCACCTAAATCTATGTGGTGTGTACTGCCCGTGTCCTCTGCAGTTTGCACCTAAAGCTACAGTACGTAGTGTGTGTTACTGCCTTTGTCCTCTGCAGTTTGCACCTAAAGCTACGTAGTGTGTGTACTGCCTTTGTCCTCTGCAGTTTTCGCCTAAAGCTACTTGGTGTGTACTGCCCGTGTCCTCTGCAGTTTGCACCTAAAGCTACATAGTGTGTGTACTGCCTTTGTCCTCTGCAGTTTACACCTAAAGCTACTTGGTGTGTACTGCCCATGTCCTCTGCAGTTTGCATCTAAAGCTACGTAGTATGTACTGCCTGTGTCCTCTGCAGTGTGCACCATAAAGCTTACGTGGTGTGTACTGCCTTTGTCCTCTGCAGTTGCACCTAAAGCTACGTGGTGTGTACTGCCCATGTCCTCGGCAGTTTGCACCTAAAGCTAAGTAGTGTGTGTACTGCCTTTGTCCTCTGCAGTTTGCACCTAAAGCTACTTGGTGTGTACTGCTCGTGTCCTCTGCAGTTGCACCTAAAGCTACGTAGTGTGTGTACTCTACGTTGGCCATGCTGCAGCGGATGCACATGCAGCAGAGGGCCATCAATGAGTATCTGTGCCAATATGGCAGCAGAACTTGGTCAGGGGAGCTCAGGTTTTTTTTCCCACGCCAGTGGGCCATGATCAGGGATGCATTCACTGTCCTGTCACCGTTTGAGGAGGCCACAAGGATGGTGAGCAGTGACAGTGCATGCATTAGTGAGGCTGTCCCTCTTATTCACATGTTGGAGCACACGCTGCGTGGAATAATGGACAGGGCCCTTGAGGCAGAACAGAGGGAGGAAGAGGAGGACTTCCTTACCTCTCAAGGCCCCCTTTATCCAGACAGTATTCCTGTTTGCCCGCCTATCACACAGGAAGAGGACGAGGAGGATTGTGTTAGCATTGAGGTGGAGCCTAGCACTCAGCATCAGCAGAAGTCTTCAAGGGATCAATTACAGTCCCAAGGAACCCATGGACTTGTACATGGCTGGGATGAAGTGGCTGCGGATCCTGTCGTCCTCAGTGACCCAGAGGACTCTGCACCGAATGCCTCAGCAAACCTACGTTGTATGGCCTCCCTGATCCTGCAAAGCCTGCGGAAGGATCCTCGTATTCGTGCTATCAAGGAGAGGGATCATTACTGGCTGGCAACTCTCCTTGATCCATGTTACAAGAATAAGGTTGCGGACCTTATCTTGCCAGCGCAGAGGGAGCAGAAAATGAAACATCTTCGGGAGGCCTTGCAGAAAGGTCTGTGCAACGCGTTCCCAGAGACTGGGGGGTTACAAAATCCAGGTCCTGGACAACGCGTTGCTGAGGCTTCGGTCAGTCACAGAAGGAGCGGTGGAGAAGGTGGCCGTCTGACCGATGTGTTCAGACAATTTTTTTAGTCCGCAGCCCCAAGGTATGACTGGTTCCAGCAACCATCGTCAGCGTCTGTTTTACATGGTGCAGGAATACCTAGGGGCAAGATCAGACTTGGACACCTTTCCCACTGAAAATCCTCTGGCTTACTGGGTCTTGAGGATGGATCACTGGCCAGAGCTCGCACAGTATGCACATGAGCTACTGGCTTGTCCCGCATCCAGCATTCTTTCAGAACGCACATTCAGTGCTGCTGGAGGCTTTGTAACCGATCACAGGGTGCGCCTCTCCACCGACTCGGTCGATCGACTGACCTTCATAAAAATGAATCAGGCTTGGATCACCACCAGCTACCAAGCACCTGATGCTAATGTAACTGAGTAATTTTTTTTGAAATGTCAGATCCCTTCAAGACTGCCTATGCTGATGCTGAGTGACTATCCTGTTATGCTGAGTGACTATCCTTTTCCTCCTCAATGATCATGCTGATAGCTTGTAAGAACATTTTTGGTTCTGGGCACCGCCAGCAGTGGCTAAGGCCCAATTTTTCTGCCCCTGTTTAACAGGGGCGTGTAATTACAATTTTTGATGCAATACTTTGCAGCGGGCTCATTCCTGCGCTCCAACTAGAGTATCTGTGAGGGGTTGCAGTGTTGTGGCACCAGCACCAGTGCCTAAGACCCAATTTTTCTGCCCCTGTTTAACAGGGGCGTGTAATAACAATTTTTGATGCAATACTTTGCAGCAGGCTCATTCCTGCGCTCCAACTAGAGCATCTGTGAGGGGTTGCAGTGTTGTGGCACCAGCACCAGTGCCTAAGACCCAATTTTTCTGACCCTGTTTAACAGGGGCGTGTAATTTAAATTTTTGATGCAATCCCTTGCAGCGGGCTCATTCCTGCGCTCCAACTAGAGTATCTGTGAGGAGTTGCAGTGTTGTGGCACCAGCACCAGTGCCTAAGACCCAATCTTTCTGCCCCTGTTTAACAGGGGCGTGTAATTACAATTTTTGATGCAATACTTTGCAGCGGGTTCATTCCTGCGCTCCAACTAGAGTATCTGTGAGGGGTTGCAGTGTTGTGGCACCAGCACCAGTGCCTAAGACCCAATCTTTCTGCCCCTGTTTAACAGGGGCGTGTAATTACAATTTTTAAAGCAATCCTTTGCAGCGGGCTCATTCCTGCGCTCCAACTAGAGTATCTGTGAGGGGTTGCAGTGTTGTGGCACCAGCACCACCACCACCACCACCAACAAAGGCCCAATTTTTCAGCCCCTGTTAAACAGGGGCATGTATTTACAATTCTTGATCTAATATTTCACAGCAGGGCCCATTCCTGTGCCCACCAAGAGTAACTGTCAGGGCTTACAGAGTTGTGGCACCAGCGCCAGCACCAAAGGCCCAATTTTTCTACCACTGTTCAACAATGGCATGTAATTACAATTCTTGATATAATAGTTCACACAGCAGGGCGTTCCAGCACCCACCAAGACTAACTGTGAGGGCTTACAGTGTTGTGGCAACACCAACACCTAGGGCCCAAATTTATGCAGAGTATATACGGCAGGCCCCTACTTTCAAACATCCAACTTACAAACGACTCCTACTTGCAAACGGAAGGAGACAACAGGAAGTGAGAGGAAATCTACCCCTAGGAAGGGAAATTCTCTTCTGTAAGAGGTGTCTCCTGTCCACTGATGCTTTATCACCAATCCTTGTTTCACTACAAAACCCACATTTTCAAAACATCATTTTTCATTGGGACAGAAAGTGAATTGCAATCTTCTGAACAGATGCACACAGACAGCAAAACAAATGTTTACAGGGGTGATAACCATTCTCTATGTTTTCAGAAAAGCTTAAAAATAGATTTTATGGCTGGAGCTACACTTTAAAAAAGTACCAGTTTAAAATTACAAACAGATTCTACTTAACAACAAACCTACAGTGCCCGTCTTGTTTGCACCGCCTGTATAATGCTGTTCAAAGTATATAGGGCCAAAGGGGCTTGTAATGATCTGGGGGGAGTGGGGGGAAACCCATGCTATTTTTCTCAATGATTGTCATCCATATTGCAGGGACCAGATATTACATTAAAGCCACAAGCAGTTTTAAATGACTTTTCCCTTTAGTGATCTCATTTTGTGCAGGGACAGTTCTAAACACGTGCCACCTCACAGGCATACTATAGACACCCAGCAGGTACGATATTTAAAGTGATTTTTCTTTTTTTTTTCACTTCAAGCGTCATTAAAATCACTGCTCCAGTAAAAACGACCATTTTTAAAACTTTTTTTCCATTGATTCATGTTCCCTGGGGCAAGACCCGGGTTCTCAAACCCGTTTTCCAACAATAACTTGCATATTAGGCTTTAAAATGAGCACTTTTAAATTTGAACATTCGAGTCCCATTGACGTCAATGGGGTTCTAAATGTTTGCGCGAACGTTCGGTCCGTTCGGAGGTTCTGGTGCGAACCGATCGGGGGGAGGGGGGGTTCGGATCATCCCTAGTGATGAAAGATGTAAAAGTGTCATAACTCCTCCTGTGTCATTCCTTTCCTGCAGCATGTCAAAGAATAATGGCTTCCTGCAAGACTACAGAGTAAGAGCTATGGGAAGTTATTATGAATGTGTTTCCTTCATATGTAAATTAATCACTTTACAGAGAGCAGGGCTCTGGGAGGGTGAGATCTGGAGGGGGGGGGGGACTTTCCCTGTTTACACTGGTTGGCATATTTACCTAGGCAGGATTGAATTTTAAAGCAGAGTTCCACCCTAAAATGAGCTTTCTATTAACAGCTTGCCTTTAATGTTACTCACTTCTATCTGGCTGTTACTAGGCAGTATTCGTAATCTGCCTAGTTCCTGCTTCTAGGTGGTTCAACTTCCTGTCTTAAGACCCCATTGCCTCCTGGGAAATGATGACACTCATCTCCCAGGAGTCTTTGGGCATTACTGTGCCTAAAAATCGCCCAGCATGCACCTCTCCCTGAAAACCAGGAAGAAAAAGGAACTGTGCTTCACATGCCCACACATATGATAGATATGGCCACAACATGAGCTGGAGGATATAAAGAAAGTGTTTGCAATGATTTCTGGAATGATTGGGGAGCTATTAATATGCTTTAGGGACTATTTAATGTGATTCATTTTAGCTTGCAAAAAAAAATAAAAAAATATGCCCGGAACCCCGCTTTAAGGCTCCATGCACACTGAAGCTCATAAACTGAAGTTTTTGGGGGTCGGTGTTTTCTTTAACGGCCCATAAACTCCCCTCTATGTTATCCTATGTGTCCATACACACATTAACGTTTTTGGATGTTTATCAGCAGGAGAGTTTATAACCTGTTGTCCGAACACCCTAAAATTGCATTCAAGAGCAGTCCTAAAAATGCCAGATGCTGGTAAAAGGTGTTAAATGTGGTTTAACGCTGTAAACAGAGCATTAAGCCTTGTCAGACTTTTCTCCGCCTCTATTCAAAATCAATGGTTGCCTTTGGGAGCCCATTGATTTGAATAGAAGTCGCACCACAGCTATCTTTCACAGCTGGCTGTGTATGAAGAGGTTTCCTTCTTGAATAATGCTGTGATCTGTGAGGCGGGACTTGGGAGGTTTGGACTCTTCCTGTAAGGGCAGGATTGAATGCTAATTAGGATGTTTTCAATCCTGCCCACCCTTAGAGCTGTGGAGGAAGTTACATCATTTTCAGAGTCTGAAAGAAAACAATGGGGAGTGTTACAGACTCTACCTGCTGCAGGAAGTGGGTGTGGAAGGGACAGAGTCTATTAGCAGGATTTTCAGAGTGTCACATGATACAAAGCCACAACTAAACCCAGAATATCATGGGATCTGCAGATAACAGAGCAACATGGTACATAGGTATGAATTATGCTGGGATGATTATTCAATTCTGTTCTAGTGAAAAGAAAGTTTGAAATCAGTTTTAAGTTAAAAAACATGGGGCCAGATTCTCATACATTCGCGCTGCTCCTGGGCAGCGTAATATATGAGATCTACGTTACACCGCCGCAGGTCTACAGGTTTACATCCTGATTCTCAGAACACTTACCTGTAAACTTGCGGCGGTGTAGCGTTAGATTGCTCGTCGCAAGCCCGCCCAATTCAAATGGGGAGGGCACCATTTAAATTAGGCGCGCTCCCGCGCCGAGCGTACTGCGCATGCTCCGTCGGGTAAATTACCCGACGTGCATTGCGCTAAATGACGTCGCCCCGACGTCATTTGCCTAGATGTATACGTAAATGGCGTCCAGCGCCATTCACGGACGTCTTACGCAAACAACGTAATTTTTATTGAATTCGACGCGGGAACGACGGCCATCGTTAACATTGGTTGCGCCTGCTAATTAGCAGGGGCAACCTTACGCGTCGGGTAAGCTACGCAAACGACGTTAATTCGCTGCGTCGACCTCGCGTATGTTCGGGAATCGCCGTACTTACCTAATTTGCATAGACGACGGGGAAAAGCGACGATGCGACACCTAGCGGCGGGAAAAAAAATTACTTTTAAGATCTGACAGCGTAACAGCCTTACGCTTGTCAGATCTAATGGGTACCTATGCGCAACTGATTCTGAGAATCAGTTGCATAGATACCCGGGGCCAGATGAGGTGTTACGACGGCGCTAATGGTGTTGCGCCGTCGTAACGCCTTTGAGAATCTGGCCCTTAACACTTAAAATGCACATACCCTTCAAGACTTTTGAATCTATTACACATTCTTTTTTTCCCACACCTTTGGTAGGACATTTGTCTCTTGCTAGGGTTCATAAAGCCATGGATCTTTATCCTTTTTGCATTTTTTTCTCATCTATAAAAAAGGATTATGGATTAGAACTAGGGTTGTCCCGATACCACTTTTTTAGGACCGAGTACAAGTACCGATACTTTTTTTCAAGTAGTCGCCGATACCGAATACCGATACTTTTTTTAAATGTCATGTGACCGTTTTCAAACCACAATACAGACTAAGGATATTTTCTTTAGAATTATGAAGAACTGGTACATCATGGTGTGGGGCTGTTTTTTAGCATACGGTGCTGGAAAACTACATATCATTGAAGGAGTGATCACTGCCAGTGCCACCTATCAGTGCAGCTCATCGGTGCCAGTGCCCAAAAGTGCAGCTAGCCAGTGCCACCTATCAGTGCAGATCAGTGCCCATTAGTGCATCAGTGCAGGGAGGCAGCTTATTAGTGCATATCATCAGTGCCACCCAATCAGTGCCACCTATCAGTGCCATCCATTTATGAGTGCCATTCAATCAATGCCAGTGCCACCTATCAGTGCCATCCAATGGCACTGCAGCTGCCTGGACGTGTGGATTTATTATATAGCGGTCGTCGGCCGGCCGCCGGGCCCTGGTGACAGAATTAAGTTTGGGCCTATATTATGATGGGGGCCTGGAGCTGCAGCTCCATCAGCCCCACGGTTAATCCGGCCCTGCCTCTATGCACCGCTCGATGTCAAAAAAAATAAAAAAAAAGTATTCTATTTTGGTATCGGGAGTATTTGCACGAGTACGAGTACTAGCGCAAATACTCGGTATCGGTCCCGATACCGATACTGGTATCGGTATCGGGACAACCCTAATTAGAACAGTGTTCTCCAAACTGCTGGCCGTGAGCTGGATGTGGCTCTGTGCTTGTCTTTAACTGGCCCTTGGAGCAGTATTCCTCCCACTAATACAAAGCTGTATTCCTCTCTCTGACACCAACAATGAGGCACCATTCCTTCCACTGACACCAACAGTAGGGCATCATTTATTCCACTAATATAAATGATTAAACACTATTCCTCTCACTGACACCTCCAATGAGGCACTATTCCTTCCAAAGACAACAACGAAGGGCACTATTCCTCCCACTGACCACCAAGGCATTGTTTACTCCCACTAATCCTGGTGCATTTTCTACTTCCAATGACCCTGGATTAGAAAATAAACAAAAACAACTGTTTACTAACATGGATTGTGCAGAGTTTATGGATGTGTGTACTTCTTCTATCCATATTTATTTGCATTCAAACTGCAGGAAAGGGGTCAAGCAACAAATACTTTGTCAAAAGTATTGTGACACGTGTCTTTACACACACAAATAAACTTTAATGGAATCCCAGTCTTAGTCCGTAGGGTTCAATATTGAGTTGGCCCACCCTTTGCAGCTATAACAGTGTAATTTCTTTTGGGAAAGCTGTCCACAGGCCTGGCTCTTAGACTCGACTCAAATTCATCCCAAAAGTGTTCTATCGAGTTGAGGTCAGGACTCTGTGCAAGCCAGTTAAGTTCCTCCACACCAAACTTGCTCATTCATGTCTTTATGGACCTTGTTTTTTGCACCGGTGTGCAGTCACGTTAGAACAGGAAGGGGCCATCCCCATACTGTTCCCACAAGGTTGGGAGCGTGAAATTGTCCAAAAATATTTTGGTATATTGACACCTTAAGAGTTCCCTTCACTAGAACTAAGGGGCCAAGCACAACCCCTGAAAAACAACCCCTCCACTAAATGATTTGGACCAGTGCACAAAGCAAGGTCCATCAAGACATGGATAAGCAAGTTTGGGGTGAAGGAACTTCACTGGCCTGCACAGAGTCTTGCCCTGACCAGAGTCCCGACCTCAACCCGAAAGAACACCGTTGGGATAAATTAGAGCGGAGTCTGCGAGCCAGGCCTTCTGGTCCAAAATCAGTACCTGACCTCACAAAAGCGCTTCTGGAAGAATGGTCATACATGCCAATAGACACACTCCTAAACCTTGTGCAGTTGAAGCTGTTATAGCTGCAAAGGGTGGGCCAACTCAATACTGAACCCTATGGACTAAGACTTGGATTCCATTAAAGTTCATGTGTGTGTAAAGACAGGCATCACAATACTTTTCACAATATAGTATATGCTAAAATCAATCTACCAAAATAGAGTTCAGTAGTCTATAGTCACCAGAATTGCACAAGGATTTGCATGTGATGTTAATCTACAGCATTACCAAGCATTGGTCTTCGACACTGAACACTCCAGGACTATAAAATGGGCAGCCTAATGCCTCGTACACACAACCAGTTTTCCCGTCGGGAAAACTGCCATGACAGCTTTTGGTCAGGATGACTGGTCGTGTGTATACTCCATGGCAAACCACCGGGAATCGCAGCAGGAAAAATGAGAACATGTTTTTTTTTTCTGCCACGATTCCCGGCGGTCTTTTTCCCAGCAGTTTCCCTATGGAAAAAAACTGTGGTGGAGCATACAAATGGCCGGGATTCCTGGCCAAAGCTCTCACCGCAGTTTTTCCAATGGGAAAACCTCTGGTGTGTACATAGGGAAAGTGACCGAGCAGGTTCTCGGTTTTCCCCCCATGATTCCCGGCGGACTTTTTACTACAGGGAATCCCAATCGTGTGTACGGGGCATAAGGATGGAGAAGGGGTTTCATTGCAGCTGTTAGCCTGAAAAGCTACCATCTGCCTGTGTATTGTTTCAACAAATAATATAAGAATGTGCAGAACTAAAAAGATTTCATTAATTTCTTTAATTAATTTATTTATGAAGTGTTTACACGATATGCAATTAATTTTTTTGTCACACTTGAAACAAGCCTTTTTCTTTTAGAGGTATAATTACTTGGTGATTTATCTCTGCTTCATTATTATTATTATTCATCGAAATGTGATCTGCACTCGGAGGTGGTACATTGGAGAAGATAAAACAAAATAATTGTCCAGGAGACTAAAAAGGTTTCATAGTGAAGATGCAATGTCAGGTCAACATAAAATGAGAAAGTTGTTTTTCATTAATAAGATACAGTTAATCACGTCTGGGTTACTGAAACTTCAAAATACATTTCACTCAAAACATCTGCAATTCATTAAAAAAAACATACGGTACACCTTTTCCTTCCATTATAACTGAAACATTACTTGTATGTCTCACACAGAAAGTTTAATAAGTTACTTAATGAAAATCTATCACTTATTTTTTTTTTTAATCTTTATTAACCACTTTAGCCCCGGAATTGTTTACCCTCCCCTTCATGACCAGGACATTTTTTGGGATATGCACTGGATAACTTTACCTGACAATTGCGAGGCCATGCGACGCTGTACCCAAAAAGAAAAAAAAATTCCCCCACAAATAGAGCTTTCTTTTGGTGGTATTTGTGATCACCTCTGTGGTTTTTATTTTTTGCGCTAGAAACAATAAAAAGACCGACAATTTTGAAAAGAAAAAACAACAATATTTTTTACTTTATGCTATAAGCAATCCAGGTGCCGCCAAAGTCATACCCCTCTGGAGAGCATTCTGTTGTCTCCCCTAAATATTCCTGCTCTGCGTGCCATTGCAGAGCCCGATAATGATTGTCCAGCTCTATCTCTTGCTGGACCAGCCTGTTCAGCTCAGTCACCCATTGCTCCTGGGGCCGCTCTCCCAGGAATGCCATCCGCAATGCCTGTTGGTCACTGGCCCATTGCTCTGGGGTTGGAAAGCACTTGCCCTGTTTTATAGCAGCGAACTGGAGGGCTCCAATGCAGAGCTCCTCCCGAATCTGCTGCCTGAGCTCCAGGTATTCATCCTCAGACACAGTCCTGGTGTATGATGAAAGGACAATCTGCAGCAGCCCCGGGAACTCTGATGCCAGGTCCATATCTCCGCTGGGGTGACCAAAGTCTGTTATCCTGATATTGGATCCAGGGGGAGGTTTGGAAATCCCAAAATTCAGGAAGGGTCCCACTGAATACCCAATAAAAAAATGTAAACAATCTAATTTCTTCATCAATTTAGGCCAATATGTATCCTGCTACATATTTTTGATTAAAAAAAAATCACAATAAGCATATATTGATCGGTTTGCGCATACATTATAGCATCTACAAACTATGGGATATATTTAATGAATTTTTATTTCTTTTTTATTTTTTACTAGTAATGGTGGCGATCAGGGTTTTTTAGCAGGACTGTGACATTGCGGCAGAAAAATCTGACACTGAGTGACACTTTTTGGGGACCAGTGACACTAATACAGTGATCAGTGTTTAAAAAAATGCACTGTACTAATAACACTGGCAGGGAAGGGGTTAACATCAGGGGCAATCACAGGGTTAAATGTGCTCCTAGGGAGTGCTTTCTAACTGTGGGGGGAAGACAGAGATCCGTGCCCCTGCTTAGCAAAAACACAAGATCTCCATCTTCCCCTCTCACAGAACGGCAGTCTACCTTGATTACATAGTCAGACCGCCATTCTGCCTCTCCTGAGAACGATCAGCTTGTCCCGGTGGACTTCTGGTCCGTCAGACCCACTGATTGGCTCCCTTTTTGTCCAATCACAGCGGGAGCGGGTCGCCGGTGGAGCCAGACCCAGTGCACAAAATAATGTACAGCTATGTGATTTCACACAGGAGGGCCACCCTGCTGCAGTATATCTGCATGGGGCAGTCCATAACAGGTTAAAATCTCCAGGAGACAAAGGGTAGGTTTGCTAAAACTGGTGCACGCAGAAGCTGGTGCAACTATGCCAATCAGCTTCTAATCTCAACTATTAACCACTTAAGCCCCGGACCAAAATGCTGCCTAAAGACCCAAGGGGTTTTTACAGTTCGGGACTGCGTCGCTTTAACAGACAATTGCGCGGTCGTGCGACGTGGCTCCCAAACAAAATTGGCGTCTTTTTTTCCCCACAAATAGAGCTTTCTTTTGGTGGTATTTGATCACCTCTGCGGTTTTTATTTTTTGCGCTATAAACAAAAAAAGAGCGACAATTTTGAAAAAAATGCTATATTTTTTACTTTTTGCTATAATAAATATCCCCCAAAAACATATATAACATTTTTTTTCCTCAGTTTAGGCCGATACATATTCTTCTACCTATTTTTGGTAAAAAAAATCGCAATAATCGTTTATCGGTTGGTTTGCGCAAAAATTATAGTGTTTACAAAATAGGGGATAGTTTTTTTGCATTTTTATTTATTTTTTTTTTTTTTACTACTAATGGCGGCGATCAGCGATTTTTTTCGTGACTGCGACATTATGGCGGACACTTCGGACAATTTTGACACATTTTTGGGACAATTGTCATTTTCACATTAAAAAATGCATTTAAATTGCATTCTTTATTGTGAAAATGACAGTTGCAGTTTGGGAGTTAAACACAGGAGGCGCTGTAACATTTAGGGATCACTGTGTATGTGTTTACTAGTGTAGGGGGGTGTGGCTGTAGGAATGACGTCATCGATCGTGTCTTCCCTATAAATGGGATGACGCGATCGATGCGCCGACACAGTGAAGCACGGGGAAGCCGTGTTTACACACGGCCCTCCCCGTTCTTCAGCTCCGGGGAGCGATCGCGACGGAGCGGCTATAAACGGCCGCGCCGTCGTCCCGGATCGCTCCTGAAGCCACGGGGACCGCCGCATGTACGGGGGGGTCCCGATCGGACCCCCGACCCACGTCAAGCAGGGCACGTATATATACGTTGATGTGCCTGCCTGTGCCATTCTGCTGACGTATATGTACATGAGGCGGTCCTTAAGTGGTTAAAACGGTTGTATACTCCCTTTGTGATTTTTACCTACAGGTAAGCCTATAATAACCATGCAGGTTTAGGAGATATTGAATCTGCATGCAGACGCTGACGTCAGCGGCGCATGCGCTCTGCAGGTCCGCGTATCCTGACGAAACTTTCTGGAACGGAGGGTTCCCATGCGTATGCGCAGGAGTGACATATTTGCGACTCCGGCCAGTCACAGCGCCTGAGCCATCGATCTTGGAAGAAACACAGGTGGAACATGTCAGCTCCCTCAGTGGTGACCGGGCGCCACTGCAGGGCTTCATTCTAAGGTAAGTATTTCATAAGCACATTATGCTATTGTCTTGCAGGTTGTTTTTTTTTTATCCTTTTTCTGCAGTTTACTACCGCTTTAAGCTTTGGTAATAAAACATAGACGTTTATTGTTCTCTATGCAAATGTGAGTCTGATTTTGCACTCTCCAGATTTAGTAAATAAACCCCTAAGTGTATGTTGTACTTGGTCCATTCCAATCCATCATTCAGTTGCTGAGCAGAGTGGTCAAACAGCTCACCCCTCCCTCCACATTGCTATCCTACCACTAACAAAGAGACAAACACTTAATGAGGGCTGATTGGCAGTACCTATCCCTAGAAGGAAGCACATGTTGGAGATGAATGCTGTCATTTGGCACTCCAGTGGGTGGGGTAAGTTGCATTCACAAACAAGCTAAACACAGTGTATGTTTACTAGCAGCCACGGATCTATTACACAGTCCTGCAGCACTAATATATTGTTTTTTTTTTGTTATGAATTTATGAATAAACAGTTCAGATAGGCTATCTAATAGCAAGTAAACATACACTGTGTCAGCAGATACTTCACACAGCCCCACAGTGCTAACTTTTCACACATTCAATAGTAAATAAATAGTCAGTGATGTGGAGCTGTATCATAGATCTATGGCTGATAGTGAACATATAAAGCACTGCGGATCTATTATACAGCCCTGCAGCGCTGACTTGTAGCTCTGTGTTGATTGACAATACAATGGTCTGGGCTGTGATTGTGGCCATGAATCATTGGCCGAGACTTGGAAACAGGCTCCCGCACCATCACAGCGGGTGCTGGCGGTGGGGATGCACAGGCCCTCCCCCTAAACCTAGAACCAGGAAGCTTTTCTGTTTTTTTTTTTTTTTTTTTTTTAACTATAGATTACATAGAACATAAATTATTTTTACAAAACAATATTGCCATAAAAAACATAATGTATCCCTAAAAAAGAAAGAAAATATGGATGTATTACTTAAGATTGTTATCTTGCATAATGACAGCTTTTTTGTTGAAAAAAACTGAGCCAAAGTGGAAATGTTAAAATTGCCATGGTTCTTGAGATCTACAGATAAAAGAGCTGAAGTGGTTATTTATCTAATCATGTGAAAAGCATTCAAATGATTGGATACTCAAAGTAAACAGGGATTCACTTTTCACATAATTAGATAATTGAATTGAGTATTCACACAGGTTTTTGAGTCCAGATTGCCTACTCATGTAGTAAAACAGCCTGTATTTGTTTTATTGTAGGAGATTCATATGGCAAATATTGTTTAGCTTTAGTCTATTCTAACATTTTAGTTTTTATAATATTTGTGTAACAGATTTTTATGGCCTTCAAATGCCATATACTTGGGTTATGTGAATTTATAATTTTTTTGAATAAGCAATGTGTTTTTATTGCTTGTACATGATAGTGATACTATTTTCTATACATAGACAAGTACATGAGTTTTTTTTTTTCTCTTCTTTTGATTCACAAAGTTATGAGTTGCTATTAAGGCAGCAGGCCTATATCTTACATAGGCTATTGTTCACATCATTGAAAGTACACATACTTTTGATGCTTACATGCCAAACTGTTGATTACCACATAGCTCACTTTGTTCCATCTGGATAGTCAAATTAATTAAAACACTTAGTAGTAGCATTGACAATGACAATAGAAAATTGGTTTTCAGCCTACATCTTCAGAGGCAAACAATCATGATTCTATCTTCAATATACAAGCAGGTAAGTACAGTATAAAGTCTAATCAGAATTGTGTTTCATGACAGACTGCAATTAAATGATTTAGACAAGCTGACATCATAATTACAGCTCAATATTGTGCCAACTGAAGCAAGAGTAAAGAAACCAAGCAGTCAGAACTGTCATAGAGCAGTGAAAGGTTTTTTACTAGGTGGGTTGATGGAATACAAATTGTTATTGTGTGATATTTCAATGAATTCATCCAAGTGGGATCTGTGAGGAGGCTGTATTATGTTCACAAAGGGGTTAACTATTTTGTTACCACACATGAATGTAATAGTTTGTAAGAAGATCCTAATATCAAGCACATTACTAACTGTGTACGCTGGTGTCGACATTCCCTCTATTGCCTCGTACACGCGATCGGTTTTCCCATCGGATTAAAAAACTATGGTTTTCCAGACGGAATTCCTCTCAAGCCTGCCTTGCATACACACGGTCACACAAAAGTCCAGTGAACTTTTGACTGCCAAGGACGCGGTGTCGTAAAAGACTACGATGAGCCGACAAAATGAAGTTCTATGCTTCTGAGAATGCGTCAAATTGTTTCTGAGTGTGCACATTTTTTTTCCTAGGACTTTTTCCTGACAGGGAAAAGATATCCTGCTCTCTGTTTTTTTTTTTGGTTGTTTTCCCGGCGAAAAAACTGTGATGGAGCATACACACGGCCGGGATTCCAGACAAAAAGCTCTCATCGCAGTTTTTCCGACGTGTGTACAGGAAATAAGAATCTTTTTCTGCACAGAAACCTCTTTTATGCAGTTTTTTTTCTGCATCTGAATTCGCCAAATGTAGTTTCACTGCATAAGGGCCACATAACAATTTATGTCACTCCCTAAACGGCAGGGAACCTAAAACCCAGCCGCGGATGGTCCATAAGGGGCGTGGCTCCACTTATCTCCATGTGCTGGCCCCTAATCTTAATGCAGGGCCCCGGACGCATAGATTTCTACAAGCTTTATTTTCAAAGCACATGATTAGAGCCTGAGGCTCTAATTGGCTTCAAAAAGGTTGAGCACTGTGCCCTAAGCCCACTCACTTGTGACATTAACGTATCAACATTCACTATTGTCTTCCTGATTTTCATTCCCGGACAATTAGGACAAGAAAGCGGACAATCAGGACACGAGCACCAGCCCTAACCTTACTAGCTACTAGGCAGTCTTTCTTGATCATACATCACGGGACACAGAGCCTTAATTTCTTAATGTGTTATGTAGTCACCACAGGTGATTGGACACTGGTTAACCCAATTAAAATTGAATTCCTCCCCTATACCCTGATTAAAGTTAAAGAGGACTGCCTATGGGCCATGGACAGCGATGAGGCTTCAGCGTTAATACTGCTGGATTTGTCGGCTGCATTTGACACTGTAGATCATGCCAGACTTCTGGAAAAGCTGGTGTCTGTGGCCGGGCTTGAGGACATGGCACTGACATGGATGGCCTCATTCCTGCAGAATAGAACTCAGATGGTAAGACTAGGGACGTATTATTCATCCAATAGCCCCTTGTCCTGCGGGGTTCCTCAGGGTTCGGCGCTATCGCCGATATTATTTAATATCTACATAAGGCCGCTACTATATATTATTCGGCGCCATAATCTTAGCTTTCACGTCTATGCAGACGATACGCAGATTTATTTTAAGCTGCCTAAAAATGAGGAAGTCCAGGTAGATTTGGCATCCTGCCTGGAGGAAATACAGTCTGGATGGGAGCCAATTATTTAAAACTTAATGGCTCAAAAACAGAATGTATTATTATTAGTAATTAGAGCAAAACCAGTTTGACTGATTTTCCTTCTTGGCCGGTTTTGTTTATGCCATCCCCGACCCCGGCTGCCCAGGTTCGGGACTTGGGAATCATTGTGGATTCCAAATTGTCATTGAAGGCACAGGTAAATCAGGTGGTAAGCGCATGTTACTACCAACTGAAACTCCTGCGTTCTACATTGCATTTCATTGACGAGGTGGACAAAGTCCACGTGATTAATGCTTTTATTGGTAGTCGGCTGGACTATTGTAACGCGCTATACATGGGGTGTTCAAAAACCCTTCTGCATAAGCTTCAACTGATCCAAAACGCTGCAGCTAGGTTATTAACGGGTGTGGGTCGTAGGGACCATATTACACCTTCTCTGAAAGCCCTGCATTGGCTTCCGGTTGCTGAACGGGTCTTGTTCAAAGTGGGTTGTATCGTCCACAAAGCTATCCATAAGATAGGCCCAGGGTATCTGCAAGAAAAAATTACCTGTTACGTTCCCAACAGATCATTGAGATCTGCTGATCAGGCAAATCTGACTGTCCCTAAATTTAGAAGAACTAAATGTGGAGGGAGAACGCTGGATGCACAGGGTTCATTATTCTGGAACTCTCTACCTCTATACATAAGACGTGAGATAGATTTATTAAAATTCAGGAAGTTTTTAAAAACGTTTTTATTTCTTCAAGTGTATGGCCCTAATTAGGGTAAGATAGTAGTATTTTTTAGTTCTTTTAAATGTTATTATGTGGTTTTATATTGTTATCTTACAGTAATGAGAGATGTGTTTTGTACTTGTATATGTTGGTTCTATGAGCGCATCGAGGCCTTCTGGTAATGACTGCGCTCCCAATAAGCATTTTAATAAATAAAATAAATAAATAAATATAACCCCTCCCAAATGGAGAGTGCCTCAGTTTTTTTCGCCAGTGTTTAAGGTGGTTGGTCATGTTCAACATGTGCTAAGAAGAAAAATGCTCTTTTGATGGTCTGGCTATGGAGACCTAGGAGCTATAGCCGGATCTATTCCTCGGGCTGATATCAAAAGCCTAAGATGGTTGGTACCCCGGCCTTGTGTAAAGAAGAAACAAGGTTTGCCTGTAATTTCTCTCTGCGGAGGTCTGGGCTCTGGGATCCAGACTTTGGTGTACTAATACATCTGTGGCACGAAAAGTTTCTGGCAGAGTCTTCTACAGGTCCAGGTATCAGGTTTCTCTAATGGAACCCTTGATAAACCTGAAGGTTGGCACAACTTGCCCGCCGTGATGGGTGAAAGCTGGAACTACTTTTAGTGTGGATAAGGTAAGAAGAGGATAATTTATTTTGTATTATCTTCTGTGAGTAGGATGTCTTTTCCTGTTTTTCACCACTGGAGGGAGTAAGTGCATACCTGGTGTATTCTTACATTCAGGAACAAGCTCAGTAAAGTCAGTCAAATAAAAAACGCCACTCACCTCCTCCACTGCAGGCTCTGCCACAAAACTCATAGAGGGGTCCCCAAATGATCCCCCAGTAATCTCTCCCCCTTCTCTTGGTCGCCCTGGGCGTCGCCATGACAGTAGGCGCTTTATGCAGTCTAATAGGCAGATGGAGAGGGGGGGCCGTGGTTGCGCATCCCCGTGCACAAACACAGCGCACCTGTGTGCAGACGCCAAGAGGCTGATTTAAAGCCAGCACGCCAGAAGCCTTCTGTAAGCAGCATGGACACAGAGCTGTGGGCTGTAAGCATCCCTGTGGATTGAACCAGGCAAACCAAGACTCCTACTCGGCATAAGGTTGTGCAGTGAACTAATATATGTGTAACTACAGAATCTGGAAGGCATATGTTTCCTGGTGTGAACCCAGAAAGCCATCAATGGGATTCTTGTCTTTCTTCAGTTGGGCTTATATATGAAGTTGGCCTTGAGCATTATCAAGGGCCAGATCTCGGCCTTGTCGTTATTCTTTTAAAAACCGATTGCCTTTCAGTCCCTTTTTCTTGTAGCCATATCCTCGGCAAGGAGGGTATCGGAATTGGCGGCTCTTTCTGTAAAGAACCGTATATGATTATTCATGATGACAGAGTGGTGCTGCGTCCTCACCTGACTTTTTTACCTAAGGTGGTTTCAGGATTTCATTTGAATCAAGATATAGTCCTACCGTCTTCTTTTCCAGATCCACAGTCTGGGGAGGAAGAAGGTCTACACTCTATAGATGTTGTAAGAGCGGTGAAAGTTTATCTGCAAACTATGGCTCAGATAAAGAAGACTGATTGTCTGTTTATTCTGCCACAAGACCCAAGTAAGGGCTAGGCAGCGTCGAAATCTACTATTGCAGATTGGATTTGACAAGTCCTTATTCAGGCCTACGATTAGAAAAGAAGATTCCTCCTTTTCAGGTGAAGGCGCACTCGGCTAGAGCAGTTGGTGCTTCATGGGCAGTGCATCACAAAGCCTCGATGGCTCAGATCTGTAAGGCTGCTACTTGGTCTTCGGTCCATACATTTACTAAGTTCTACCAGGTAGATGTGAGAGGGTATGAGGATGCCGCCTTCGGGCGTAGTGTGCTGCAGGCAGCAGTATAGATCCTCTGGCCCGATGGTGGTCTTATTTCTGATCTGTGTCTCCCTCCCCTCAATGGGACATTGAGACATCCCATTAAGTAATTAAGGCTCTGTGTCCCGTGATGTATGATCAAGAAAATAGAATTTTTTAATACAGCTTACCTGTAAAATCCTTTTCTTGGAAATACATCACGGCACACAGAGCTCCCACCCCTCTTTAGAGTTAAACGTGGAACACTTATTGCTTTGCTACAAACTGAGGCACTCTCCATTTGGGAGGGGGTTATATAGGGGAGGAACTAAATTTTAATTGGGTTAACCAGTGTCCAATCACCTGTGGTGACTGAATAACCCATTAAGAAATTAAGACTCTGTGTCCCGTGATGTATTTAGAAGAAAAGGATTTTACAGGTAAGCGGTATTAGAAAATCCTATTTTTCTCTTTGTATGCTCTGCCTTGTGTTAACGTACAATGATGAGCTCCTATATGACAGTCTTAAGAAGTACCAGTTATTAATGTGATGCACAAGCCTCAAAAAGTAAACAAAAAGCTTCCTTTACATACCCTGACTGAACCCTATTCTCATTCATTTGTGTCTCACATGCTTCTCCTCCAAAATGCTGCAGCTCACAGTGGGAGGTTTTCAGGAACAGATGCAATCCAGAAAATAGTGGGTAGGATTAGGTGTATTTTGTCTGTAAAATTTGCACTGTTCTGTGAGCTTTTAAGTATATTTCCACCTTAGCAGTTGAGCAGTTAGCACCTTAGCAGTTGAGTAAACAAAAACAATCTTACCTTTTAGATATTTCTAAGTGGAAAGTGCCATGTCTGACTGGAAGAATTCCTCAAGTAGCTCAGTGGGACTGGCTAAGTCTAGTTCTCATTACTATACAATGGAAAAGTCTGTGTCAGGACTGGGATCTGAACCCACAACCTTTGGTGCATCCAAAGGTGGCTCTTCTTGCTAAGCCATCTAAATTGCTGAACAGTTCTCTGGCTGATCCTTTGGACTTTTTTGGCTTGTCTCTTGTTTCTCATGAACCTTTGTTCCTCCCATGAACTTCCTGATTTAAGCCATGTCTCTGCACTTTTTGTTTGCAAGATTATTGTGCTCTCTCCAGCTGTTATCTTGCTCCTCTGCCTACCTCCAGTTGCTATCACTCGTTACCGACCTTTGGCTTCTTCCTCAACTAAGCTCCCACTTGATCACAACCTGGAACTATTTATTAATTACTTTTGTCTTGTTTACGGATTACTCTTCTGCTTGATAGTGTTGCTCACGAATATTCGCATTGCGAATATTCGACTCGAATATAGCATATTCGAGAAATCGCGCTATATTTCGAAATTCGCGGTGAATATTCGCAATTCCGAATATTCGATTTTTTACAATTTTTTTTTTTAATCAGATCACATCCTAGATATCTCCATCGACGTCTAAAAGCATTGCTGGTATCATTAGAGACCCTGGGCCGAGTAGCTGAAGCGTTCATTGAATTTTCCAGAAAGATCGCAATGCGATTATTCGGCAAACGCAATATCGCGCGATTATTTTCCTCGCCCCGATCTTCCGCATCAGAGCGATTTTTACAGTTTCATTTTTAAAACAGATCACATCCTAGTGATCTCCATAGACGTCTGAAAGCATTGCTGGTATGATTAGAGCCATTGGGCCGAGTAGCTGAAGCGATCATTTTATATTGCCGAATATTCGCAATGCGAATATTCGGCAATAGGAATATTGCGCGATTATTTGCTCCGCCCTTTTGCATCAGAGCCAATCAGAGTTCTCCTTCCACACTCGTCACAGGTTAGCAACCAATAGGAACCTGCCTGCATGGACATTATATAAGCTCACTCCCAGCACCATTTCATTGCAGATTCAGAAGCTGGCTATAGAGTGTGGAGGCTGTTTCTGTGTTCCTGGTTTCCTGTGTCTTTGTTCTTGATTGATTTAGATCATCACCAGCATTGCTATTTAGTGATTCCAGTGGATCTTTTCCAGTATATCAACTGCTTTTTTCAAAGCAATAGACCCAAGAGCTTTTTTCAAAGCTACGTTTTGTGCTGTTTTGTGCTGTTTTTTTCATTTGTGTTACTGTTTGATCCTGCAATCCTCCCTGTTCAGTGATATTTGCAAGAGATTTCAGAACACATTTTGCTGAGCTTTATAAAAGAGCTTTTCTAAAAGCTAAGTTTTGTTCATCTTGTGTTACTGTTAGATCTTGCAGGTTCGCTGTTCAGTGATATTTGATAGGCATCTCAGTTCACATTTTGTTTAGTTTTCCCTAAAGAGCTTTTATAAAAGCTAAGTTTTGTGTTCAGTTTAGTTAAATTTTGTGTAGTAAGTGTACACACTGTTAGTGTACATTTATTTCATCTAGCTTAGCTTAGTGTGTGTTTAGTGTCTGTGTTTTGTGTTTAAAAAAAAAAAAAAAAAAAAAGTTAGTGTTTGTTTAGTGTTTTTTTTTTTTTCTTTAATTTTGTAGTCCTTGTCTGGTGTACTACTTTTCTTATAGTTTAGTAGCTGTCTGTGTACGTCTTTGTCTGCGTGCCTGTCTTGTAAAAAATACACAAAAACACATTTTGTTCACATTTACCCCCCCCAATAAAGTTTACCCCCCCCACACACATATCAGCAATAATGAGCGGCATCCGTGGCCGTGGCAGCAGGGGTAGGGGAGTTACTCCCAGTGCTGGATCGCTGCCAGCACGGGGTACCTCTCGTGCCCCTACTAGTGGTAGAGGATCGGGTGCAAGGGGAGTACGCCTGATCTGGGAGTTCTTCCCATCGGGCAGCCGCCCGATATTGCCATCTCAGGCTCAAGTAGTGGTGGACTACATGGGGCACAGCAGTGCCACTGAGTCGTCGGTCCCGACTCACAGTAGTACCACCATTACACCGGTGCCTGTACTACCCCCCCCCAGCCCCCAAGAGTCCAGCATCTTACTGTTCGACAGCG
This sequence comes from Rana temporaria, assembly GCF_905171775.1. NCBI lineage: Eukaryota > Metazoa > Chordata > Amphibia > Anura > Ranidae > Rana > Rana temporaria. The sequence continues at coordinate 196,085,807 of NC_053492.1, forward strand.
ACAGTGAGAGGGATCTCTTGGGGGAGGCCATGCATCAGGCAGACCTCCAGCTCTGTCCTGATGGTCAGGACCTTTTTGAAGGGATGGATGAGGAGGATGGGATACCTGCTGGCAGTATCCCAGAGACATCCCTTCAAACTGGTGCTGCTGTTTTGGTGCAGGAAACAGCAGCACCTAGTCAGACCCAGGCGTGGGTGAGGGGACAGCGGAGCCAGGCTAGAGGCTCCATGTCACGTGGTTCCCTCAGACCAACACATCTCAGCCCTTGGTCTGACATCTCTGGGGGCGAAGAGGGTGACCCATCATGGTTGCCATCTGACGCGTCGGCTCACTACGTCAGTGACGACGGGGAAGGTAGGCACCCTGGTGAAACGGTGCGCCAGGTCACCACCAGGGAGACCATCGTCAGGGTCTCCACTGGTGATGGCAGCAGGAGGTGTCAGGAGGAGGAGCAGCAGCAGCAGCAGCAGCAGCAGGCAGCTCCACCTGTGCGCACAGAGTCCCAGCAGGTGCAAGTAAGCGTCACCCCATCTGACAGGAGGGCGGTGCTGAAGTCACCTGTCTGGAATTTCTTTACCCTGGTGGCAGACAACCCTACCGTGGCCATCTGCCGGATTTGTAAAGTGAGGGTGAAGAGAGGGAAGTGTTTGGCTCGGGTGGGTACCACAGCCCTGAACCAGCACCTGAGGATAAACCACTGGGCGTTGTATGACGAGATGAAGCGTGGTGGTGGTAGCAGCGCCACCACCACAAGTGAGCAGGGTACAGCAGCCCCTGCCACATCTTCATCTCTTTCCAGCAGGTCATGCCCCCCCGCTCCCTCTAGTAGAGGTACTGGTACCGGCAGCCAGACCTCTACTTCCACAGCACCCTCCACGTCTGTGTCCCGCACTGCCGTCCGGCACCAGGCGTCGATTTCAGACGCCTTTGACCGCACCACTCCCTTCCCCCCTGGAGACCGACGTGTGCGTTCCCTCAATGGGCTCCTGGCAAGGGTTATTGCCCAACATCTGCTGCCCTTCAACATAGTTGACAGCAACCCCTTCAGGCAGATGTTGGAGCAGGCCCAACCCCAATGGCGTGTCCCCAGCCGCCATTTCTTTGCCAGGACTGGTGTCCCTGCCCTACACCAGCACATTGTGCAGAATGTAACCCTGTCGCTGGATCACGCTGTCAGCGACAGGGTTCATCTGACAATGGATGGCTGGACCAGCAGGCATGGGCAGGGACGCTACATCAGCTTCACGGCCCATTGGGTTTCCCTCCGAGGCGTCGGTGAGGGATCGTCGGCAACCGATCTTGTGGTGCCGCCCCGGGGTGTCCAGGGGAGAACTGCTGGTCTCCCTCAAGCCACTGTCTCCGCAGCTGCTGAGCCTCCCAGCAAGCGCCCCCGTAGCTACTCAAGTGTGGGGCACGTGCGCTGTCAGGCCGTGCTCCAGCTTGTTAGTTTAGGGGACCGGAGACACACTGGAGAAGAAGTGCTGAAAGCACTTCAAGCTCAGGTCCAGAAGTGGCTGACACCCCGAAGGCTCCAGCCAGGTATGGTTGTCTGCGATAACGGCAGCAACCTACTCGCCGCCCTCCATGCTGGCAGTCTGACGCACGTGCCCTGTCTGGCACATGTCCTCAACCTGGTGGTGCAGAAGTTCCTGCGCACTTATCCAGGGTTGAGTGACATTGTGGCAAAGGCGCGTAGGATTGCCAGCCACTTCAGGCGCTCCCCAACCGCTACCGCGTCCCTGTCCAAATTGCAGCGGAAGTACAATCTGCCCCTTCACAGGCTGATTGTGGACAGTGTGACGCGGTGGAACTCCACCCTCCACATGCTGAAGAGGTTGTGGGAGCAGCAAAGGGCGGTGAGGGAGTACCTGATGGAACTAGGCACTGAGAGGGCTTCACCACAACTCCCTTTCATCGCCTGTGCGCAGTGGGGGCAGATAAACCAGGTCTGCCAAGTGTTGTCCTCCTTCGAGCAGGCGACCAAGATGGTCAGCAGTGAGCAAATTGGCCTCAATAGCGTGCTGCCAATACTGTTCATGCTGGAGAGGACACTAGATCGCCTGCTCGAGGCTGGGGAGAGTGCCTTGGTGGAGCAGGAGGAGTCAGCAATGCTCCACCGAGACCAGGGCCAGGACGAGGAGGAGGAGGAGGAGGAGGATGATGATGAAGAGGAGGAGGAGGTGGTTGCTGGTGTCGTCCCGGAGTCAGGGCCTGGTCAGGAGGGAGAGCCGGTGTTGGGGGCACCGATAGTCCGGGGGTTGGGCATGTCTGAGTTTGACCAGCAGCGCCTCAGGGATGAAGAGTCGCACCTCATTCACCTGGCCAGCATTGAGGAGTCACAGCGGGCTGTGCTCTTCCCCATGGCTGCCCACATGCTGAGATGCCTCAGGAGGGACCCCCGGGTTAAGACCATCAAGACGAGGGATGATTTCTGGATGGCCACCCTTTTGGATCCCAGGTGCAAGGGGAAACTGGAGCAGTTCATCCCAGCCAGCCGGAGGCAGCACCGGATGGAGGAACTGCAGGCAGCCATTGTCAGACGGTTGGAGCAGGCAACTCCCCGGCCTCCAGTTGTCCCCCCTCATCTCACCCAGCAGGTGGCTGCACCCAGCTGCAGCCGAGCAGGGGACCTAATGGAAGAGATGAGGATGTTCTTCCAAACCGAGCGACCCAGTACCACCACCAGCAGCAGCAGCAGCAGTCACCACCAGCGGCTGGCCCACATGGTGGCAGACTACATGGCGTCCGTCGGTGCTTCTGACAGTATGAGCACCGACGACCCCATGGAGTACTGGGTTGCCAGATTGGACACCTGCCGCGAGCTCGCTCAGTATGCGCTGGAGTTATTGTCTTGCCCCCCCTCCAGCGTACTATCTGAGCGGACATTCAGCGCGGCAGGTGGGGTGGTCACGGACAAGAGGACCCGTCTGTCCACAGACTCCGTGGACAGACTTACATTCATAAAGATGAATGAGTCCTGGATCGGCGGTGACTTTCTGGCACCCGTCGTCGGTTCAGGGCGCTGAAGGGTCCCTTGCCATGCATTCCCTGATGAAGCCCCGGACCTGATGTATTTACAGTGCTGAATATAACTATTTCAACATCAGAGAAAATCAATGTTAATATTTGGTACAGTAGGCTTTCTTTGCAATTACAGCGGTCAAACATTTCTTGTAGTTTTACACCAGCTTTGCACACACTGGAGGAGGGATTTTGGCCCACTCCTCCACACAGATCTTCTCTACATCAGTCATGTTTCTGGGCTATCGCTGAGAAACACGGAGTTTGAGCTCCCTCCAAAGATTCTCTATTGGGTTTAGGTCTGGAGACTGGCTAGGCCACGCCAGAACCTTGATATGCTCCTTACAGAGCCAATCCTTGGTTATCCTGGCTGTGTGCTTTGGGTCATTCTCATGTTGGAAGACCCAGCCTCGACCCATCTTCAAAGCTCTAACTCAGGGAAGGAGGTTGTTGCCCAAAATCTTGCAATACATGGCCCCGGTCATCCTCTCCTTAATACAGTGCAGTCACCCTGTCCCATGTGCAGAAAAACACCACCAAAGCATGATGCTACCACCCCCATGCTTCACATTAGGGATGGCGTTCTTGGCATGGTACTCATCATTATTCTTCCTCCGAACACGGTTAGTGAAATTATGATCAAAAAATTATATTATAGTCTCATCTGACCACATGATTTTCTCCCATGACTCCTTTGGATCAGTCAAGACAATTATGTCAGCAGTTATTTCACACCCTATATACTCTTATTAAGACTGCTGTACATCATGGCAACTCCTGCCCATGTGATATGACTCTGTATCAACTACTACTGTTAATACTACTACTGCTGCTTCAGCTGCTGCTGCCGCCCAGTCAATACACCTATGTCAGCAGTTGTTTAACACTCTATATACTCTTATTCCTACTGCTGTTCATCATGGCACCTCCTGCCCATGTGATATGACTCTGTATCAACTACTACTGTTAATACTACTACTGCTGCTTCTGCTGCCGCCCAGTCAATACACCTATGTCAGCAGTTATTTCACACTCTATATACTCTTATTAAGACTGCTGTACATCATGGCAACTCCTGCCCATGTGATATGACTCTGTATCAACTACTACTGTTAATACTACTACTGCTGCTTCAGCTGCTGCTGCCGCCCAGTCAATACACCTATGTCAGCAGTTGTTTAACACTCTATATACTCTTATTCCTACTGCTGTTCATCATGGCACCTCCTGCCCATGTGATATGACTCTGTATCAACTACTACTGTTAATACTACTACTACTGCTGCCGCCCAGTCAATACACCTATGTCAGCAGTTATTTCACACTCTATATACTCTTATTAAGACTGCTGTACATCATGGCAACTCCTGCCCATGTGATATGACTCTGTATCAACTACTACTGTTAATACTACTACTGCTGCTTCTGCTGCCGCCCAGTCAATACACCTATGTCAGCAGTTATTTCACACTCTATATACTCTTATTAAGACTGCTGTACATCATGGCAACTCCTGCCCATGTGATATGACTCTGTATCAACTACTACTGTTAATACTACTACTGCTGCTTCAGCTGCTGCTGCCGCCCAGTCAATACACCTATGTCAGCAGTTGTTTAACACTCTATATACTCTTATTCCTACTGCTGTTCATCATGGCACCTCCTGCCCATGTGATATGACTCTGTATCAACTACTACTGTTAATACTACTACTACTGCTGCTTCTGCTGCTGCTGCTGCCGCCCAGTCAATACACCTATGTCAGCAGTTATTTCACACTCTATATACTCTTATTAAGACTGCTGTACATCATGGCAACTCCTGCCCATGTGATATGACTCTGTATCAACTACTACTGTTAATACTACTACTGCTGCTTCTGCTGCTGCTGCCGCCCAGTCAATACACCTATGTCAGCAGTTATTTCACACTCTATATACTCTTATTAAGACTGCTGTACATCATGGCAACTCCTGCCCATGTGATATGACTCTGTATCAACTACTACTGTTAATACTACTACTGCTGCTTCAGCTGCTGCTGCCGCCCAGTCAATACACCTATGTCAGCAGTTGTTTAACACTCTATATACTCTTATTCCTACTGCTGTTCATCATGGCACCTCCTGCCCATGTGATATGACTCTGTATCAACTACTACTGTTAATACTACTACTACTGCTGCTTCTGCTGCTGCTGCTGCCGCCCAGTCAATACACCTATGTCAGCAGTTATTTCACACTCTATATACTCTTATTAAGACTGCTGTACATCATGGCAACTCCTGCCCATGTGATATGACTCTGTATCAACTACTACTGTTAATACTACTACTGCTGCTTCTGCTGCTGCTGCCGCCCAGTCAATACACCTATGTCAGCAGTTATTTCACACTCTATATACTCTTATTAAGACTGCTGTACATCATGGCAACTCCTGCCCATGTGATATGACTCTGTATCAACTACTACTGTTAATACTACTACTGCTGCTTCAGCTGCTGCTGCCGCCCAGTCAATACACCTATGTCAGCAGTTGTTTAACACTCTATATACTCTTATTCCTACTGCTGTTCATCATGGCACCTCCTGCCCATGTGATATGACTCTGTATCAACTACTACTGTTAATACTACTACTACTGCTGCTTCTGCTGCTGCTGCTGCCGCCCAGTCAATACACCTATGTCAGCAGTTATTTCACACTCTATATACTCTTATTAAGACTGCTGTACATCATGGCAACTCCTGCCCATGTGATATGACTCTGTATCAACTACTACTGTTAATACTACTACTGCTGCTTCAGCTGCTGCTGCCCAGTCAAGACACCTATGTCAGCAGTTATTTGACACTCTATATACTCCTATTCCTACTGCTGTTCATGATGGCACCTCCTGCCCATGTGATATGACTCTGTATCAACTACTACTGTTAATACTACTGCTGCTGCTTCTGCTGCTGCTGCTGCCCAGTCAAGACACCTATGTCAGCAGTTATTTGACACTCTATATACTCCTATTCCTACTGCTGTTCATCATGGCACCTCCTGCCCATGTGATATGACTCTGTATCAACTACTACTGTTAATACTACTGCTGCTTCTGCTGCTGCTGCCCAGTCAATACACCTATGTCAGCAGTTATTTGACACTCTATATACTCCTATTCCTACTGCTGTTCATCATGGCACCTCCTGCCCATGTGATATGACTCTGTATCAACTACTACTGTTAATACTACTGCTGCTTCTGCTGCTGCTGCCCAGTCAAGACACCTATGTCAGCAGTTATTTGACACTCTATATACTCCTATTCCTACTGCTGTTCATGATGGCACCTCCTGCCCATGTGATATGACTCTGTATCAACTACTACTGTTAATACTACTGCTGCTGCTTCTGCTGCTGCTGCTGCTGCCCAGTCAAGACACCTATGTCAGCAGTTATTTGACACTCTATATACTCCTATTCCTACTGCTGTTCATCATGGCACCTCCTGCCCATGTGATATGACTCTGTATCAACTACTACTGTTAATACTACTGCTGCTTCTGCTGCTGCTGCCCAGTCAATACACCTATGTCAGCAGTTATTTGACACTCTATATACTCCTATTCCTACTGCTGTTCATCATGGCACCTCCTGCCCATGTGATATGACTCTGTATCAACTACTACTGTTAATACTACTACTGCTGCTTCTGCTGCCCAGTCAAGACACCTATGTCAGCAGTTATTTCACACCCTATATACTCTTATTAAGACTGCTGTTCATCATGGCACCTCTTGCCCGAGTGATTTGACACTGTATTGTCAATGTCTACTACTACTATTACAGCTCAGTCAAGACACCTGTGTCCCAATTTTTTGGTACACTATTGACTACTATGACCACTACTGATGCTGTAAAGTATTCCCCAAGTGTTTTTATGCTATGTATTACTATTACCACTACTGCTTGTAAATCATGCCTGTGTGATACTTAGTGGGAATGCTTTAATAAGCATTCCTAGTATGGATACCCGTAAATGTATTAATCTTAATTAGTGTGAATGCTTTAATAAACATTTCCAGTATTGATATCCGTAAATTTAGTAATCTTATTATTCCTTACGGTTTTTGGTTCTGCGTAACTTCGGCATACTTTCAGTTATTGAGACCATTCAACTGTAAAAATGTTCGTCTCGTTCAGCTAATGATGGGACTTCTTCAAGTTTTTTTCTACTTTTTACACTTTTATAAATTTTAAGCTTTTAGACCCTTTTTTTAAACATTGAAGTCAATGAGAACATCCTTTTCCCCTTTGAATTCACATGCCATGCCAAAAGTTTCAGCTACTTCATACTTTCACTTACAGACACTGAAAAAACTTTAAAGCGGTCACAAAATATTTAGCTATCCGGCTATGACTTTTCAGATCGTTATCGTTTACAATTTTTTGGTGAAAACGCAATTTACGTTTTGCGAATTTTTCACAAAAATGCAATAGGTTATAATGTAATCCTATGGAGGGGATTTAGAGTCTGTCATGTGACCTTAACATTGGAGATCTTTGTAATTAAAAATATCTTTACAAAAAGGGGAAACAAATTGGTCTCACGCCCACAAGATCTACTTTTCATACACAATTTTTATATCAAAACGTAGCTATGCTTGTCTGGTTTATGGCAATGTGACCAATTCTGCGATACGTATTTTAGTTTTAATTATTGGAGCAACAGCCAGAAATTATGTCTCATAGACTCTCATGTGAAATTATCTAAAAAATGTTGCTGCAGAACTCACAAAGACGCTCTTTTCTAAATCGCAGACATGGCCACATTTTTAAGTTTATCTACATAAATTTCATATCGATGCGTTTACAAGGGCCGTGTATTTCAAACGGTGTAGTCGTTGTATCAATTGCATGTACGTTTGAGGATTTATTAAGCTTTGTTTGGAGGCTTAAATCATGTATTAGATCTGTGAATTAAAAGCGTTTGTAATGTTATTTCTTTCCATAAATAACTTTCCTGACCTCAGTGCAATATTCCTCCTCACTGACCTGGGGGGAGGGGAAACCTATTGAGGGGGGAGGGGCGACCAGGAAGTCAGCATACTCTATACTTTGCAGATAGAGAAAGAAGCTGTGTGTCCTAAAGATAGTGTAGTGGTTATGGTGAATGTCTTTGGCAAGGGGCTCACCAATTAAGCTATTCAGCATTCCCACTCGCATTTTCCTCAGGAAATGCATTGTCTAGTTATATTATATTTTAATACTCCTGCTGCTGCCTCCATGCTGAGTAAAGCTTCATGACCTCTCTGGCACAGCGGATCCACCAACAGCCTCCGCTACAAGCTACCAGACCGGACTACCAGACCGGATCTAAACAGCAAGTGTAACTATAACAATGAACCTTATGTTAAACCCAGTTTTGCGGCATTTATACTGCAACCATTGGGCTGACTGCAAGAGCTCATCTGCATTCTCTCTCTTTCTTGCTCTCCCTCTCTCTCTCTTTGTATATATATATATATTGTTGCTTTTGTTATGTTCATTTTTCAACAGTTTATTTTGTGTTCGTCGTGTCTGTGTCGTGTGCTTTAGTTTGTCCTAGGTTAATGTTAAATAAAATAATAGTATAAAATGTTTTTGCTTATTATGAAGTTAAATGTGTTGATGTTGATTTGTTTGATGTGAAGTTAGATGTGTTGAAAAACCTACAACTCTATCTCAAAAAGAAATGAAACATTTCCAAAAAATAAGTTTTTTTAATACAAAAATAAATTTAAATATAGCTCTCAATCCGTTTCTGAATGCGGTGCATTTCCGCAATCTGACCCGATAGCTGCTGCTCTAGCAGAGCATTTTGTTGGGTGAGGTAGCTCATCTTCCGCTGGTTCTGAAGGATCTTCTGGTGCGTCTTTTCGATGAGTCTGTTTTGCCTCCTCATATCTCTTGATGCTTTTAGGATATAATAAAAAAACATTTGGATTTCAAATAACGTTACCAAATAAATAAATATTTTTTTTTGCTTATTAATCAATCATTATCATGTGTATACACTTGTTATGTGTCTAACACATCCCGGGAGTGCAGAATTATTAGGCAAATTAGTATTTGGACCACATCATCCTCTTTATGCATGTTGTCTTACTCCAAGCTGTATAGGCTCGAAAGCCTACTACAGATTAGGCATATTAGGTAATGTACATCTCTGTAATGAGAAGGTGTGTGGTCTAATGACATCAACACTCTATATCAGGTGTGCATAATTATTAGTCAATTTCCTTTTCTTTGGCAAAATTGGCCAAAAGAAGGATTTGACAGACTCTGAAAAGTCCAAAATAGAGAGATATCTAGCAGAGGGATGCAGCACTCTTAAAGTTGCAAAGCTTCTGAAGCGTGATCATCAAACAAAAGAAGCGTGTGGAAAAACAAAGGTGCAAAATAACTGCCCATGAACTGAGAAAAGTTAAGCGTGCAGCTGCCAAGATGCCACTTGCCACAAGATTGGCCATATTTCAGAGCTGCAACATCACTGGGGTGCCCAAAAGCACAAGGTGTGCAATACCCAGAGACATGGCCAAGGTAAGAAAGGCTGAAAGACGATGACCACTGAACAAGACACACAAGCTGCAACGTCAAGACTGTGCCAATAAATATCTCAAGAAAGATTTTTCTAAGGTTTTATGGACTGCTGAAATGAGAGTGAGTCTTGATGGGCCAGATGGAAGAGCCCGTGGCTGGATTGGTAAAGGGCAGGGAGCTCCAGTCCAACTCAGACGCCAGCAAGGTGGTGGTGGAGTACTGGTTTGAGCTGGTATCATCAAAGATGAGCTTGTGGGGCCTTTTCGGATTGAGGATGGAGTCAAGCTCAACTCCCAGTCCTACTGCCAGATTATGGAAGAGACCTTCTTCAAGCAGTGGTACAGGAAAAAGTCACCATCCTTCAAGAAAAACATGATTTTCATGCAGGACAATGCTCCATCACACGTGTCAAAGTACTCCACAGCGTGGCTGGCAAGAAAGGGTATTAAATAAAAAAAAGTAATGACATGGCCTCCTTGTTCACCTGATCTGAACCCCATTGAGAACCTGTGGTCCATCATCAAATGTGGGATTTACAAGGAGGGAAAACAGTACACCTCTCTGAACAGTGTCTGGGAGGCTGTGGTTGCTGCTGCACGCAATGTTGATGGTGAACAGATCAAAACACTGACAGAATCCATGGATGTCAGGCTTTTGAGTGTCCTTGCAAAGAAAGGTGGCTATATTGGTCACTGATTTGTTTTTGTTTTGTTTTTAAATGTCAGAAATGTGTATTTGTGAATGTTGAGATGTTATATTGGTTTCACTGTTAAAAATAAATCATTGAAATGGCTATCTATTTATTTTTTGGTTAAGTTGCCTAATAATTCTGCACAGTAATAGTAGTCACCTGCACACACAGATATCCCCCGAAAATAACTAACACTAAAAACAAACTAAAAACTACTTCCAAAAAAATTCAGCTTTGATATTAATGAGTTTTTGGGGTTCATTGAGAACATGGTTGTTGTTCAATAATAAAATGAATCCTCAAAAAATACAACTTGCCTAATAATTATGCACTACCTGTATACTTCTAGCATCAATACCATATTATGGTTCTACAATCTGACAGGTGCGCTTTATATGTTGTCCATTTTTATATCTACATTTTGTTGTTGAAATGTTATTAATCATTGTGCACATATTTACCTTCCTGAATGAGGCTCACAGGACCGCTCTCTTCCTCCTGCTCTTCTGCTTGAGAAGTTGGGGTGGTGGGGGGGGGAAGCTCCTCAGCTTGCTCCTCAACAGGAGCTGGGGTTGGGGAGTGGGAGGGCCCTGGCTGCTCCTCCTCATGCATCTCCTCCTCTGCCGCATCCTCCTCTGCCGCATCCTCCTCCTCCTCCTCATCGGCCTGGCGCCTTCTGCGCTTGGCGCGGACAACTGGCATTGGAGCTCCTATAATAACACAATGTTCATATATTATAAAAATGTTTTCTAATGACGTATGCAAATTCTGTGTACTCTGCTGTATTGTATATGAATACAAATTGATTTATATAGACAGTTAACCAATGGGACAATGTTATATTAAAGGGTCTTGTGGGCACTACAGGGGACTGAGCGTGAGCTGGGATGCAACCATGTTAAAATGAGCTGTTTTTGTCTACTTTGTTTTGTTCAGACCATCTCATGTTAAAAAAAGGGCCTGATGGAGCACACGGGATTACTATAACAACCCCACTCCTAACACAGGAATTTAGTGGTAATCTATATATATAAAACTCAACGTGTGTGTGTGCATAAATGTATGTATGTATGTATGTATGTATGTATGTATGTATGTTCCAGCATCACGTACAAACGGCTAAAGATATTTATATGAAACTTGGCACACAGGTTACTTATATGTCAGCCACAAACATAGGATAGGTGGTTTAAACCTTACCCACCCCCACTTGCCATGGTCGGGGTTTTTCTTTAAAGTCCCATGCAAAGCAATGGGAAAATTATGTTCCCACATAACTTCTGTGTTCCTGTCTGCTGTCCCATGTCTTTTTTCAACAGTACTATGAATACCTTGGCTGGTGGTGATATATGTTAGCACAACATGGCATCTTGGTTAACAACATCTGACCTTACATGAATTACATATGACCTTACATAACTGTCACCAAAGGAGCTGCGGTGGCTCCACGCGATTGCCACTGCACTGACAAGTGATTCACCTCTGCAGCTAGGGGTTCGGATCCCGCTCTCGGCTACCTGTGAATTGAGTTTGGTGGTCTCAGCCCCGCCCCTGGTGGGTGTGCTATGCGAGGTTGGGTTGGGAGGACCCCCTCACACCCGCCATTGCCAACCGGGGCATGGAGAAAGGTGGCAGATTGCCTCTGGGGGAGGCCTCCCAACTCCTGCAGGCCGGCTCCTCTCTCTTTCGAGTTCACGCACAAAATACACTTTTTAAAAAAAAAACATAACTGTCAACAATAACTTACCTGGATGATATTTAGCCCGAAGACGTCTGACCTGATCCATTTGGCGCCTCTTCAGGTCAGACCACTTCTTCACAATTGCATTGTGGTCGTGTTGGCCGCCAAAGTCAGCGATTAGGGCGCTGACCACAGCCTTTTTGTCTGGCTGCCTCCGCAGCTTATCGTATCCTGTTTCCAGGAACTTCTGCAAGATGAAGAACAAAGTATATTGTAATACTTCTGTTGACAGCCTTATGGATATATGACGTAAATGTATGCTATTCAACAATTGGAAGCATTCTCGCCTTATTAATCAATGACAGGGGTAACATGACAGATTTTATATCCTGCCATTTCGGTCGCCACCTTTTTTGCATAAATATAGCAGCCATTATCATTTGCATAATTATGAATATATTATTAACAACACAGGATACACGTATAGAGGAGATATGCGTTGCTAACTCTTTTCCCTGTCAGGAGCCTAACGCCCCGGGGGTCAGAGACGGGACCTTTTCGGAGGGCCACTGACGTATGTACCCGTCGCAGTTTTTTGTGATGTCACTCTTTAGGTGTGTGCACATTTTTCACTGCATCCGGGTGGAGTTTTTGGGTTGTGTTTTGCACGCCACAGGCTTTTCAACAGGAAAAAAACAGCTGGAGGCAGAATGGTTGCAAAACACTACGGGTTTGTTACCTAACTCTGGGTTTCAAGACCAGTCCACCTCCAGCTGTTGCAAAACTACTACTCCCATCAGCCACGGTCTGTCAGTGCATGCTAAGAATTTTACTTTTGCTGCATCTAGGGTGCCACAGTTTAGAGACCCGTGCATAAAGGCCTGAAAAACGGGGGCCTGCAGAACTTACAATACTAGAAGTGCCAGCATTCCCAGGCATGCTGGAAGTTGTAGTTCTGCAACATCTAAAGGGCAATATGTATTCGAACGTCCTTGGGCCTTGAGGACACTGAAGTCAGGACGTTCGCATACGTCCTATGTCCAAAAATTTTTTAAATTCATTATGCTAAATAACAAGGAAAAGTGCCTAAATACACATTTGCCAACCAGGGTGTCTGCAGCTGTCCAGGCATGCTGGGACTTGTAGTTTTGGAAAAGCAGGAGACACATTTTTTGTGAAATACTAATATCTGATCATATATACTAACTTTTAAACTAGACTGAAATGCAGTTGAAGATAATGAAATAACAGTGGTCGAAATACTTACACAAATCAGCAAATTTTCCTCAGATACAGTGAAATTACTTCCAACCATCTTGCTCTGCGATTGCGTTGCGATCAAAAAGTTGGAAACTGGCAAGGGTCCAGGAAATGGTCGCGTGTTGTTCGCGTGTTGATTGCGCTGCTTGGACCGAGATGGGTCCATATGGCTTCGGCTGTATGGACCACAGTAACTCTTTTCCCTGTCAGGAGCCTAACCCCCCGGGGGGTCAGAGACGGGACCTTTTCGGAGGACCACTGACGTATGCAACCGCCGCAGTTTTTTGTGATGTCAGTCTTTAGGTGTGTGCAAATTTTTTCTTGCACCGGGTGGAGTTTTTGGGTTGTGTTTTGCACGCCACAGGCTTTTCAACAGGAAAAAAACAGCTGGAGGCAGGATGGTTGCAAAACACTACGGGTTTGTTACCTAACTCTGGGTTTCAAGACCAGTCCACCTCCAGCTGTTGCAAAACTACTACTCCCATCAGCCACGGTCTGTCAGTGCATGCTAAGAATTTTACTTTTGCTGCATCTAGGGTGCCACAGTTTAGAGACCCGTGCATAAAGGCCTGAAAAACGGGGGCCTGCAGAACTTACAATACTAGAAGTGCCAGCATTCCCAGGCATGCTGGAAGTTGTAGTTCTGCAACATCTAAAGGGCAATATGTATTCGAACGTCCTTGGGCCTTGAGGACACTGAAGTCAGGACGTTCGCATACGTCCTATGTCCAATAAAATGTTAAATTCATTATGCTAAATAACAAGGAAAAGTGCCTAAATACACATTTGCCAACCAGGGTGTCTGCAGCTGTCCAGGCATGCTGGGACTTGTAGTTTTGTAAAAGCAGGAGACACATTTTTTGTGAAATACTAATATCTGATCATATATACTAACTTTTAAACTAGACTAAAATGCAGTTGAAGATGATGAAATAACAGTGGTCAAAATACTTACACAAATCAGCAACTTTTCCTCAGACTTAGTGAAATTGCTTCCAACCATGTTGCTGTGTGATTGCGCTGCGATCATAAGTTGGAAACTGGCAAGGCTCCAGGAAATGGTCGCGTGTTGTTCGCGCAATTGCGCATGCGCGATCGAAAAATCGCAATCGCAATATGTTTTTTGGTTAAAATATCATACATATTCGATTTCAGAGTGCTGCTACAGCAGTTTTCGAAATATCTGCAATCAATTTCGCATTCGCATGTTGCGATATTTCGATAAAATATCAGGAATATTCTGAGCCAATCAGAGCGCTCCTCCAGCATATCTCGAAATTGCGCAATAAATATCGCATTCGCATGTTGCGATATTTCGATAAAATATCACGAATATTCTGAGCCAATCAGAGCGCTCCTCCAGCATATCTCGAAATTCCGCAATAAATATCGCATTCGCATGTTGCGATATTTCGATAAAATATCACGAATATTCTGAGCCAATCAGAGCGCTCCTCCAGCATATCTCGAAATTCCGCAATAAATATCGCATTCGCATGTTGCGATATTTCGATAAAATATCACGAATATTCTGAGCCAATCAGAGCGCTCCTCCAGCATATCTCGAAATTCCGCAATAAATATCGCATTCGCATGTTGCGATATTTCGATAAAATATCACGAATATTCTAAGCCAATCAGAGCGCTCCTACCGCAGTTATTAAAAAATCGCAATTATTTTCGCATTCGCAATAGCGAAAAATCGCAATCAATTAATTTCGATAAAATATCACGAATATTCGAATTTAGCGAATATATCTCGAATATTCGAATATATATTCGAGATATATCGCGAAATCGAATATGGCATATTCTGCTCAACACTACTGCTTGATCCCTACATGCTATATCTGCTACTGGACCCCGGCTTGCTCACCTCCTGGTGGGTCGATCCAGAGGACCGAGACTTAGTAGAAATTTGAGAAAACCCATCTTTACCATCAGGAGCACTGGTGAATATCAGTATATACTTACACCCTGCACTTTGGGAAAGCCAACATCATCCACCAGGGTAACCTGATTGTTTACTTATACTGCTGGTCGGTGGGAGCCTCTTTGCTATAGCCTCTGGTATGTGAGCCTGACCCCGGACCATGACAGCCCAGCCCCTTACTTTTAAGCTTTTGCTATGAAAGAAAGTGTTCATATCTAGTTTGGCTCAGGTGAAGAAGTCTTGAGAAACTCTATCATGGTTCTATAACAGTATATGTGTAGAACTACAACTGCAATACAGGCAGATCTTTGTGTCCTATGCAAGGGCCCTTGGTTTGTTGGCTCCAGGAGTATCCCTCCCTGAATGTCCTTTTTGGCTTCCTGCCTATTTGATCTAGACTTTGGCTCTGTGTCTATGAAATACTCAGGCTTACAAAATGTGTATAATTATTCCACATCTCCTGAAAAAGCAGAGCATACTGTCTGCGAATCATGCAGGCCTTTCACCCCAACCCATTCAGATAAACCAGCAAGTAGAAAATGTAAAGCAGTTGTTTTTCCATGCTGTATTTCTAACATACATTCCATAAAAAAATATATATATATATATATATCTATAAGATTTAAAATACTAACATGTTAAAGTAATGTAAAAGTAAACTCAAGTCAAACCTTTTACAGTATAAGACGCAACATGCTGTCACAAACTATGGTGAACATGAGTGAACCACAACTGCGGTAGCAAAAGATTTCAATGCACCTCTCTATGTTATGTAAGATTTCAGTATTGGACCCCAGGCAACACTCCATTTAGAACACAGGAGTTTGGGGGTTCTCTACATAATCTCTCTCACACAAAGGAATGCGTTGAGCTACTAAGGGAGGACGTATTACAACATGCGTCCAATCCTTAGCGTTGAAAGATTATAAGGCACATAAAGATTCCAATGCACTTCTGTATGCAAGTGATTATCAGTATCGGACCCAAGGCATCACTCCAATCAGAACTCAGGAGTTTGGGGGTTCTCTACATCATATCACTTTAACATTAAGAAATGCATTAGGTCACTAAGGGTGCAGGTATGAAATACCTCAATCCTTAGTATAGAAAATGTAAGGTGAACATGTTCAGTAACTTAGGGCGTGGGCCCATAAACAAGTAATAACTTATGTCAGGCACGTAGTAAATAGGAATACTGTAAGCAAGTAATATTTGCATAAGTGAGGCAAGTGTAGCTCAGCTAAATTGAGAGTGTATGTCTCTTTAAGATATTCCACAGGGAACAACCAAAACTACAACAAGCAATCCCAGTAGTTGGTTAATACTAAGTAAGCCGGTTAAAATACAGTACTTGCTAGAAGCAACATATGAAGTTGGTAACTCTAAGGCCTCGTACACACGAGGGGACATGTCTGATGAAAACGGTCCGCAGATCGTTTCCATCGGACATGTCCGCTCGGAGATTTCGGTCTGATGGTTGTACACACCATCAAACCGAAATCCGCGCGGACAGGATGCGCGGTGACGTGGCCACGCCGTCGCCGCGATGATGACGTGGCGACGTGCGCGACCCTGGAAGGTCAATGCTTCCACGCATGCGTCGAATCTCTTTGACGCATGCGAGGGCTTTCGGCCAAGCGGACATGTCCAGTAAGTCGTACAGACGACCGAACATGTCCGACGGACAGGCTTCCAGCAGGCATGTTTCTTAGCATGCTAAGAAACAATCGTCCGCTGGAAACCTGTCCGATCCGCTGGAAAATTGTCCGGTCTGCCCTACACACGACCGAACATGTCTGCTGAAACTGGTCCACGGACCAGTTTCAGCAGACATGTTCGGTCGTGTGTACGAGGCCTAAGCAGTATAAGTTAGGAGGCGGGACGCAGGCCCGCCTACATTTGTAGGAGGGGCCTCGCCCTTTAAGAACAGCGTCCTCGCCTCCTCCCACTGTCGGCTCGGCTTTGCGGTTCTGAGCCTGTCACTGACGCATCGCTCGTGACGTCATTTCCGGCGCGACGACGGCTGTCATTTCCGGGCGTTTCAGCGTGGGGACACGGCGATCGGTTGTCTCCTCCGGCTTCCTGGGCTCCCGGTTCGGTCAGGTATCTTGCAGAGCGGCGGTCGCTGGACCGTGGCTCTGGCTCTGTGGCCAGCATTTCTTAGTTCCTGTCGGGGGGGGTCACGTTGGGCGTCCAAACATTTGCTCTTGGGGTTTTTTCATGGAAGCCTAGTGGGGGTGTCCTTGATTGGGGAGTTGGTTGCGCTCATGTCATCAGTTGCCTCATGTTCAGTTGTGGCAGCAGCGGGGGGAGGGGGTGTCTCTGCCATTTTGGACTGTCTCCTTATCAAATTTCATAGTCCCCCCTTTGTTTTAATGGGCTAATTTGCTATTCAGGGGGCTGGGTATTCTCCGTGGGAATTTCACAGGTGGTCAATATGGGCTCACGACTTGAGTTTCTTTTTCTGGAAATAACAGCATTTCTTCGATTTTTGTATCTTGGATATCCCTCATCCCGGTGTCTGGGAGTTTCTCCATCAGCTTAAGGGGCACTATCAGCTTAAGGGGCCTGGTCACGGACTGCTATGCAGGGGGTACAGATACCATCTCGGCGGCTACATTGGGCTTGCTTCCGTCATTGGCATGATCAGGGCCCAGGTCGGTGGTATCAGCAGGGATGGCGCGGACATCTCTGTGGGAGCACCGCCCTGCGGCCAGCAGAACGTTGACATTTACACTATACACACATAGTCATGTTCAGGGACGATTTACACTCGTATTTCATTTTTTCACCTATGTAACTGCAGGTTTTATGTTACTTTTAGGGTCACGTTATCTTTCTTACAGGTCGCATGTCATTTCAATATCGTTTTCTTTCACAGGAGCTGTTTGCAGGATTTTTGTCCAGTTAAGTGAGCCAGCGTGTCCTCTCGGTACCCGCAATCTGGGTACTTGCATTTTATATTACACTTGGGGGTCATGTTATCTTTCTTGCAGGTCGCATGTCATCACAATGTCATTTTCGTTCGCAGGAGCTGGATGGCAGTATTTTGTCCAGCTTTAAGTGAGACAGCGTTTTTTCTCAGCACCCGCGATCTGGGTACTTGCTTTTATTTTACATTTGGGGTCATGTTATCTTTCTTGCAGGTCGCGGGGTTTTTTCAATGTTGTTTTCTTTCATAGGAGCTGATTGCAGTATTTTGTCCAGTATTAAGTGAGCCAGTGATACCCTCTCCGTACCCACGATTTGGGTACTTGCTTTTTATTTTATATTTGGGGTCATGTTATCTTTCTTGCAGGTCGCATGTCATTGCAATGTCATTTTTCTTTCGCAGGAGCTGGTTGCAGTGTTGTGCCCAGTATTAAGTGAGCCAGCGATTTCACTTAGTACCCGCAATCTGGGTACTTGCATTTTATTTTACATTTGAAGTCACGCTATCGTTCTTGCAGGTCACAGGTCTTTTCAATGTTGTTTCCTTCATAGGAGCTGGTTGCAGTGTTTTTGGTCCAGTGTTAAGTGAGCCTGCGACTCCTCTCAGTACCCTCGATCGGGGTATTTGCATTTTATTTTACATTTGGGGTCTTGTTATCTTTCGTGCAGGTCGCAGGTTTTTCAAATGTTGTTTTTATTCATAGGAGCTGGTGACAGTGGGTGTGCGTTCGTGAAACTGTCAGGTTTTGTCTAGCAAGTGCAGTAAGTGTTGTCTTACTTTCCACGTTGGATTGGGTCACGCAGGTGGCAACGAGTCATGGATCTCATACTTAGGGTGGCTTTTAGCGCACTTTTACGAGCTTTGCTACTTTGGGGTTCCAGCCGGGGAGGTTATTTTGGGTTGGGGGGGTGGTGGGAACGCCGGCCGCCGGCAACAATGGCACTAGGGTCACCGCTAGGCCTGGCCTTCGTTATCACTCCGGAGGTCGTCCTCTGGGTTAGGCTTCACCATCCACGCTTCTCGGCTTCATGTGGGTTAGTCTCGGCTGGGGGGGGCTAGTTCAGATGGCTTCCAGGTTACACTAGGTCACCTTCACTGGGTTGGTCCTCCCGGCTAGTGGATTTGGCGGTCCACATGGCGTTGGGGTCTCACTATGTCCTGTTCCACCGGTTGGTGGCTCATCACGCTGGGGGCATAGTTGGGATGGGATGGTCACTGCAGGTATCGGACACACATGGCATTCTGCTTATTCATTTCACTCACGTCATTTCATTCCACATTTCGCTTCCTATGCTTTACCTGACACGTTTTCAGGTATCTAGGGCCTGAGTGTTCGTTTTTAATTGCCCGTACGCCTCGGGTGACTCGGTCCTTTGTTTTGTCACGTCCGGCACTTGCAGTTATCTACACAGGTGCCAGATCCACTTGGGGTTTCGTGGTTAGTCACTCACTTACCAGTTCTATGTCACAACTTGTCATGTTCTGGGCGGGCATGTTTTCAGCTAAATCTTTCATTCTATCCCCCTTGCGCTAGGTCATGTCCCAGGCAGGAGACATCGAAGAGGGGTCAGTCGTTCTTCCTTCCCTGGGGGAAGCATCTGAACATGAAAGCACGCCATCTATGAGGGCCTGGACCATCCCCAGATTGGTGGCGGAGCTCCAGCGTAGGGGTATCTCCTACCCATCGGCCGCACGCAAGGCGGAGTTATTCAGACTCTTATTCCCCAGGGCTTCAAGTGCCGCTCCAGAACAAGTGACTTTGCGCTCAATTGGGGCGTCGCTCACGCTCATCCACTCCTCGCTCAATGTCCTGGCGACAGGTTTTCAGGAGCTACGGGCCAGGGTGGAGGTCCTCGAAATCCCTCCTTGCCTGTCTCCTGCTGCTCCTGTCGTGCCCGCTTCATCAACTGACCCAGTGTTCCCCGTGGTTGGCCCAGTCACTGTAGGTAAGACCGCGGGTTCCCTTTCAGTCACTCCTGCCTATTTCGTGCCGGCCAACATTAAGAAAGACATTCTGGATAGGAAGGATGTTAATTTAGCCTCCCTCTTGATCGCAGCTCACGATGTTGCGGACAATAAATCTTACGCTTGCGGCGACGTCTCAGTGGTAGTTAAGTCCAGGGACCACAGACTTAGCCGCAAGCTCTCCGTCCCTGAATTCGTGTTAGCTTTCAGTATCTATAGGGATGTGATCTGTTCAGTCAGTCCTCAGAGGAGGGAGGAGTTGGATCTATATTTATACGCAGTAGTGGAGCTGGGTTACAAATATGGCGGGTCGGCTTTTTACGACTATCACCGGTCGTTTTCTGCGAAAGCGGCAGCCGTATTCATTCAACACCAGGCGATGACCGACTGGAGTGTGGTAGATACAGAGCTTTTTTGTCGGCATTTCGCAGGACTAAGGTCCCCAGTTTGCTCCACGTGCCAGTCCTCCACCCACACGGCCTACTGGTGCCCTCTCATGGGCCCCCCTGCTGTGCCAGGGCCTTCCAGAGCTTCCTCTAGTTTATTGCCGACCCCTAGCACTTCGGCCTCTTTTGACAAACTCGGCAGGCCGATTCAGTATCTGGGCAAATCACAGCTGTGCAACAATTTTAATCAGGGTTCCTGTAATTACAGCCAGTGCCGCCTGCTACATGTTTGCGCCACCTGTTACAGGGCACACCCCAAGTCATCCTGTACGCTTAAGCAGGGGAAGTCCTCATGACTAAGCCGGATCAACATTTCCGTCTTACAGTCCTGTTTGGCTTCCCACCCTTCCCCCTCCCTTTGTCAGTTTCTAGTTGAGGGGTTTGAACGGGGGTTCCACACGGGCTTTATCACGCTGCCTCAGGGCACTTTCGAGTGCAAGAATCTTCTGTCCTCAGGCCTTGATGTGGAGGCAGTGGATGGGCTGCTCCAGACAGAGCTGGACAAGGGGTTCATCATTGGGCCTTTCACTTCCCCTCCATTTCATCAGTGGAGGGTCAACCCTCTGGGCCTAGTTAAGGGGAAATTTTCTAATAAAATTCGATTAATCTATGATTTGTCAGCTCCTCATTGCTCGCGGGTACCCAGTCTAAACTCCTTGATTTCATCAGAGGAGTTTTCTCTGAAGTATGCATCAGTTGACCAGGCCATCCAGCGGATCATATGCATAGGTAGGGATGCTTGGTTGTCCAAAGCCGACATCTCGGATGCATTTAAGCTCCTTCCTATTCAGCCTTCCCTGTGGCAATGGCACGGTATCAAGTGGAAGGGTATGTATTTTTTCGCTACCAACCTGACGTTCGGCTCCAAGAGCAGTCCCTGGATTTTTAATGTGTTCGCGGATGCGTTCAATTGGATTCTCGTCCATGAGGCAGGTTGTCAGAAGGTTTTACATTATCTAGACGATTACCTCCTGATTGAGAGTGCAGGACATACGCCCTCCGACCTCCAGAAACTGGTGGCGGTGTCTTCCGCTCTCAATGTTCCTTTGGCAAGTCAGAAAATGGAGGGCCCAGGCACCTCTCTCACTTTCTTGGGAATCATCCTGGATTCCCAGACCATGCAGGCAAGGTTACCAGCAGACAAATTGGCCAGGATTAGGGAGCGGATACATGGTTTCACCATGTCCCGAGTCACTTCCAGGAAAGATCTGCAGTCACTGCTGGGGATGTTAAATTTTGCCATGAGAATTGTCCCTCAGGGCAGGTCGTTTAGCTCTCGGTTGCTCCCCTTGCTCCCCGCAGCCCCTGATGCAGATTCATTGGTCAGGTTGGACGCAGCAGCTTCAGCAGATCTTCGCATGTGGGATCAGTTCCTTCGGGACTGGAGCGGTGTGTCGATGTTCATACCCACAGTATCGGAGTCATCATTTCGGGTGGTTACGGATGCCGCAGCCACTAAGGGATACGCGGCCATTTTTGGTACCCATTGGCTGGCCGGACCATGGCCGGATGAATGTCGGGCAATTCCCGGGTTCGTCCGGACGTCGGCCTTGTTCGAGGTTTACCCCATAGTCGCTGCGGCTCAGGTATGGGGACATTTGTGGACAGGCAACTCAGTAGTATTCTACACGGACAATCAGGCGACCGCGGAGATTGTCAACAAGGGAAGGTCAGGGTCACTGCACATCATGGCCTTCATACGCAGGCTCATTTGGATTTCACTCCAGTACAAATTCCATATCCACTGTAATTTCATTAGCGGGGTACAGAATGCTGCGGACGCTCTATCACGGTTTGATATGTTGTCCTTCTTTCAGCAGGTCCCGGACGCAGACGTCTATGCCACACCGTCCCCACAGGTCTCCCAGCTGAGGATGGACTAAGCTTACACTGGGCAGGGGCGTTAGGGTTAATTAACAAGTCGCTGGCAAATAACACTAGGAAGGCGTACGGTACCGCCTGGCGAACCTTCCAGACTTTCCTGGCACAATATCCCAGGGCGGATCCATTTGACAACCAGTATCTCTTGTCATTCGTGGCCTATTGTCACTTCCAGCTGAGGTTGTCCCATAATACTATCAGGGGGTATCTGGCAGGCGTCCAGCATTTCATTTCTCTGCTCCATCCTGGCAGGCAGTCCCTGTTTGCAGCTCACTCTGTCAAAGCAATCCTCAGAGGGATTCAGAAAAGCAGCCCACCAACCTCTACCAGCAGGTTACCCATCACAGGGCACATCTTCCGGGCCATGTCAGACATGCTGTCTGGGGTTCCATTTGGGTTACTACCCAGTCTGGTACTGAAGGCGGCTATTTATCTGGCTTTCTATGGTTTTCTGAGGCCAGGGGAGTTTACCCGTACAGGGGCCAACTCCCGTACTCTGGTAGTAAGTCAATTAGTTAGATTCCCTGACCATTTTGTGTTACGTTTGGAAGCTTGCAAGACACAGCAGACAGGGCCTGGCACCAATATCCGGTATTTCAGGGTTGAGTCAGGTTGCTGCCCAGTTTCGGTCTTAGATTCACTTTTGGCCCAGTTATCAGGGGTACCCAGGGACATTCCTCTTTTGCCATTCAATGGGGCCCCTCTCACTTCAGCATTGTTCATAAGATATTGCCGCACTCTTTTGGGGAATTTAGGTTTGAACCCCATGTCATATTCGGGTCATTCCTTCAGAATTGGGGCCGCCTCATCAGCCTCACATCAGGGGGTCCCGGTCCACGTCATTAAAAGGTTAGGTAGATGGAGGTCTGCTTGTTACGCTAGGTACATTCCGGAACCACTCACAGAGATGTCTCTGGCTTTTGCCCATCTGGCCGATTGATGTTCAAATCAAAATAAATCATCTATTCTCATACATTTGTCCTAGTGTCTTTTGTTTTTGCCCCCTTTTAGGCATACTGACCTCGTGACCACGGCACACCTCAGGTCACCATCCATCTCACATCTTTCTTTCCCTAACTTGCCGTTAGAGGCACCGAGTACAAGTTAGGAGGCGGGACGCAGGCCCGCCTACATGTTATATCCTCTGTGTTGTGAGGGAAACAAGACTCTGGGCTGGAACAATGGATGTTTATTCAGTACAGCCTGTACACTGCAACATGCATCTCAGGACATTACATATCTCTGCTTCTTACATGTGGTCTCTCTAAGATGGCTACTATACCCCTTGACCCTTGTCATCACTGCTGGGTGGAGCCAGCCTTAAAGTGCCAGTACATGTGA
This sequence comes from Rana temporaria, assembly GCF_905171775.1. NCBI lineage: Eukaryota > Metazoa > Chordata > Amphibia > Anura > Ranidae > Rana > Rana temporaria. Next base: position 196,109,527 of record NC_053492.1, read on the forward strand.
AACCCTTCAGGTATAACACCTTCCATCCATCCCTAAAAAAAAACAAAAACAAAAACAAAAAAAAAAACACAACAAAACAATAACAGGCACAAAACATTAACTGATAGCTGTCCAATAACAGTCCTCCAAACACAGGAGAATTATGGGACTTCAAGCTTCCAGGAACCGTTGCAGGGTTAATATGTCATCGGATCACTTCCGTCGGCCCCGTCGAAAGTCTCGTAACCGCTCTTGCAACTGAAACCGGTCAGGAGGGCGACAGTGTCGTTGAGGCCGGGCATCCAGCGATTCTGGACCGGAGGAAACAGGGCTGGCCGGAATGGGTACCGGCGGGGCCAAGAAGGGATCCCCCAGCCCAGAGGGTAAACAGACCTCCGGACCAGAGCTGGAGGGCTCTGTTGGAGATGAGTTCAAAAGTTCAGAGTCCCCACAATCATCAGTCTCTGTGCATCCTGATTCGCTGGGAGCAGATCCTTGAGACACTGATGGTTCAGCCGGCATCAGGGATTCGGGCAGTTGAGAACGAGGACGCAGTTGGTCCGCATGACGTCTGCAAATGGAACCATCTTCCAGGCGTACCTTGTACATCTTGGGTCCCAAGGTCTCTGCAATGACAGCAGGAAGCCAACGGGTGTTGGAAGCCCCATAAGATCGGGCCCATACCTTTTGTTGGGCTGTGAATCGGGGGAGCTCATTGTGTTGGACCATCTTGTCTTGGGACTGTAGTACATGTTCCTGGACTGTTTGAGGGCGGAGCATATCCAAAACAGTCCATGGCTGCCGCCCCAGAAGGAGTTCTGCTGGAGTTTTCCCAGTGGTTGCATGTGGTGTGTTTCTGTAAGCAGAAAGGAAGGAGTCCAGCTGCTGGGGTGACAGGGACTGTTGTTTACTTGCAGCCACTGTAGCTTTGAAATAGCGTTTAAAAGTCTGCACAAACCGCTCTGCTTGACCATTTGTAGCCGGGTGGTAAGGTGCGGTCAACTTGTGCTTGATGTTGTGGGCAGCTAGGAAACGCTGAAACTCCTGACTGGTGAATTGTGCACCGTTGTCTGTGACAATTTCTCTGGGGTATCCAAACGTAGCAGCGAGATGTAACAGTATGGAAACCGTTGCCTTAGTCGTTGGCTGAGTAACAGGAATGACCTCAGGCCACTTTGAATGGGCGTCCACTATGATCAAGAAGGTGTGTCCTCTGATCGGGCCTGCAAAGTCCAAGTGTAGGCGAAACCAAGGAACCGTGGGCCAAGTCCAGGGCTGGACGCACCCTCGAGGAGGGTCTCTTGCCATTTGTGCACATCCAGCACAAGCATTCACATATGTTGTGATATCTGAGTCTAGGTTTGGCCACCACACATAGCCTCTGGCCTTTTGTTTCATACGTGTGCTCCCGGGATGACCAGTATGTAGCAAGTCCAGAATGTGTCTCCGGAGGGTCTGTGGAATGATCACTCGGTCTCCCCATAAAACACAGTTGCCAGCCACAGTTAATTCCATACGCCTACGGAAATAAGGTTCATACTCCTGTGTGACAGTTGCAGGCCAACCGGAACATACCCAGGAGAGTATGGTTTTCAGAAAGGTATCCTTGTTTGTATGGGCTGCTATCTCCCCAGAAGACAAGAAGGACAGGCTGGTGTAACGACAACTCTTGACCGGTGGAGAAGAGTCCATGGACCTCCCTGTCAGTCGGGACATAGCGTCCGCATTAGCATTGGCATCATGACCACGATACTGAATTTTGTAGCTGTATGCCCCCAAGAATAGGGCATAGCGTTGGAGGCGGGCCGCAGTAGTCTGGGAGATGCCTTTGTCAGGGCTAAAGATCTGAAGGAGTGGTTTATGGTCCGTCAGTATGGTGAATTCCCTACCATACAGGTAAAGATGAAACTTCTTAATTGCCCATATCAGCGCAAGAGCCTCTTTGTCAATGTGTGAGTAATTGCTTTCTGCTTTTGTCAAAGACCTGGAGGCAAATGCCACTGGTTTTTCTGACCCATCTGGTAAGATGTGAGATAGTACCGCCCCCAGACCATAGGGTGAGGCATCACAAGCCAAGGTGAGAGGCTTCTGGAGGTCATAGTGCACGAGCATGCGTGACACCAACAGCTTCCGCTTAGAAACTTCAAAAGCACGTTGGCATGCAGCCGACCAGTCCCATCTGGAGTGTTTCTCCAAAAGCTTGTTCAACGGAAACAAGGTGTGTGCCAGATCTGGCAGGAATTTGTGGTAATAGTTCAGCAAGCCAAGGTATGATCGCAGCTGCTGGACGTTGGTTGGGGCTGGAGCTTTGACTAAAGCATCAACCTTGGCTTCCGTGGTGTGTATACCTTCTGCATCCACAAGGTGGCCACAAAACTCCAATTTAGGCACCATGAATTGGCATTTTGCTAAGTTCACTTTCAGACCCTGTTCTTGGAGTCTCACCAACACAAGCTCCACATTCTGCTTGTGTTCCTGGTCGGTCCGTCCTGTAATGAGCATGTCATCTAGCAGGCACTGAGTGAAAGGAATGTCCGCCAAAATCTCGTCCATTTTTCGTTGCCAAATGGCTGGGGCAGAGGCTACCCCAAACACCATCCGATTATATTGATACAGTCCCTTGTGGGTGTTGATGGTCAGAAACTTGCGGGAAGAAGGATGGACCTCAAATTGTAAATATGCTTGTTTGAGATCAAGCTTGGTGAACTTTTGACCTCCTGCAAGAGAGGCAAAAATGTCATCTACTCTGGGTAGGGGATACTGGTCTATTTCCAGTTGAGAGTTCAGTGCCATGCGGAAATCGCCACAAATGCGCAAGTCCCCATTCGATTTCTTTACCGGTACAACTGGTGATGCCCACTCACTGTGCTCTACCTTTGAGATGACACCTTGTTCCTCCAGCCGACTTAGTTCTGCTTCCACACCTGCTCGGAGTGCGAAAGGTACTGTCCGAGCTTTGAAGAACTTAGGCTGAGCGTTGGGTTTCAGCTTGAGTCTCACACAGTCATGCTTTATTTTTCCCAACTGGTCATCAAAAATCTTTGGGAACCGCTGCTTCAGGGACACCACCCATCCCTCATTATCTCCTAATGGAATTGTAACGGTGTTACAGGGACTTATGGCGATGTCTGGCATACCAAAGTGAGCAATCCAGTCTCTCCCAAAGAGAGGGGGTCCCCCATTTTCTAGGATATATAATGGCAGTCTCTTTGTCTGACCCTTGTACAATACCTTTACTTTTGCGTAACCCAGTGGGTGGAGTATCTGCTTTGAGTATGTCTGCAGTTTGATTGGTGTTGGGCGGACAGTTTTTCGGGTCTGAAGTTGTCTCCATTGTTTCTGGGTGATAACTGAAACTGCTGCTCCTGTGTCTACATCCATCCTGAGTTTCTTTCCCTCAACGGTTACATCTACTGTCATTGCGGAGGGTGCTGAATGCATATGATGTATGTCTAACCTGTGGAGCACTTGCTCATCCTCTGACTCAGATGATGATGTATATCTTCCCACCATATATGTCTTAGTCTTGGGGTTCAGAGGTTGTTTATCTCGCACCTTCTTGCTACGGCAAACTCGTTTCAGATGGCCGGTCCTACCGCAATTATGACAGGTCTGATCCTTAAACCGGCAGACTTTGTGGTCATGGTCTGTATTGCCACAATGGTAGCAAGCTGACTCCCGGCTTGGTGGGGGTCTGTAGTTCCAGTTTGCGACAGTTGGCTTGACTACTGTTCTGAAAACTTCCTGCTTCACCTCTTCCCTTCTGCTCTGGGGGTTCAATTCCTCTGTATCTTTCACAGCCATTTCCATCACTGAAGCTATCTCAATTGCCTTTGTAAGGGTAAGGTCTTTTTCTGTTAACAGTCTCTTTTGTGTTGACTCACAATTCAGTCCCGTAACAAACTTATCTCTCAGTGCAGTAGGTAGGTAGTCCCCAAAAGAGCAGGTAGAGGCTAGTCTGCGAAGGGCGAGCACATAAGCTTTAATCTCTTCACCTGTCTGCTGCTGCCTCTGATAGAAGCGAAATCTTTCTGCAATCTCTAATGGTTTAGGCTGGAAGTGATCCTCTAGCAGTGTCAGCAGCTCTGCCAATGTCTTAGCTGCTGGTTTTACAGGGGAAAGCAGATCTCTAAGAGTGTCATATGTCTTGGCCCCAACCACTGTCAGAAACACTGCTACTTGCCTGTTGTCTGGGATGTCATTTGCACTGAAATACTGTTCCAGTCTCTCAACCCAGGAACTCCAGGATGTCTGTTCTCCATCAAACTCACTTAATGTCCCGATTAATGACATTTTCCTGCTGGGATCTGTGATTGCTTTTATCCAGGTGACAATCCACAATGTCTTTGTCTCTCTCTCAGACTGATAGACACTTTGTAAATCCCATCCTCGTCGCCACTGTTATATCCTCTGTGTTGTGAGGGACACAAGACTCTGGGCTGGAACAATGGATGTTTATTCAGTACAGCCTGTACACTGCAACATGCATCTCAGGACATTACATATCTCTGCTTCTTACATGTGGTCTCTCTAAGATGGCTACTATACCCCTTGACCCTTGTCATCACTGCTGGGTGGAGCCAGCCTTAAAGTGCCAGTACATGTGAAACCCTTCAGGTATAACACTACATTTGTAGGAGGGGCCTCGCCCTTTAAGAACAACGTCCTCGCCTCCTCCCACTGTCGGCTTGGCTTTGCGGTTCTCCCTCCCTCCCGTTCCCTTCTTAAATTATCTTCTTGTTCACCTTTTTCTTTTTCTATTTCACATATCTTCTCGGGTATGCCCCCTTTTAGGCATACTGACCTCGTGACCACGGCACACCTCAGGTCACCATCCATCTCACATCTTTCTTTCCCTAACTTGCCGTTAGAGGCACCGAGTACAAATGACGTAAAGATGCTACTTGTCCGTTTGCAGAGGATGAGTGTTGTAGTATGATAGCAGCAATGGGATTCATTCATGGAGGGTCTCCTGGTGGAAGATATATTTAAGGTGTCCCAGCATGGCAGTCTGCATTAGCTTCAATTAGGCAGGCATACAGGATGGCATGGTTTACAGGCTTAAGGATCCAGCGTAGTAAGGTGTCCCATTGTGAGGATAGATGGTACCAGTAAATGTAGCGTGGCCAGTACGGCTGACAATAATAGAACCCCGTTTGAATGTGGTTAGAAGTCTTTATAGCAATATGGCGATGAGGTTACACATGCTAATGTCATTTTCGAAGCTACAGTATTTTCAATATTTATAAAACATTAATACAAATTGTGCTGGTATGGTCCACTGTTGTTAGGAAGGCGGTCCAAACCAGATCTGTACAACTGACACAGAAATTAAAGTATGTAGATAGGAAGCCTTTGTAAGACTCCTGGAAAAGATCGCACCACTGCAAAAGAAAGTTGAGAAAAATGGTGGAAACAGGGTTTAAAAATAAATGCATGGCATGTGTTTGTTTGATACACAGTGGAGTTGATCTACTAAAAGCAAATCCACTTTGCACAAGGAGTGCACTTGGAAGGGGAATCTGAGGGGAAGATCTGAAATGAGGGGAAGATCTGCTGATTTTATCATCCAATCATGTACAAGCAAAAATGCAGTTTTTTATTTTCCTTGCGTGTCCCCCTCAGATTTACAGCGACTGCAATTCCAAGTGGAAGTGCAACGTGGATTTGCCTTTCGTAAAACCCCTTAATATCTTATATTTAGGATCTAGATGTACTTTAAAAGGTATAAGCAGCTCTCATTGCTTTTATCTTAACAACAGAACCAATAAAAAAAATAATGCATAAATGAAGAGAAACAAATGTATAGTAAATGTATAGAAGAAAAAGGTATATTGGACAGCTGTCTAAATAACTTACTGCAAACATCACTAAATGAGTTAAACAAGATCATTCCTCAGCTGTTTGTCTCTGTAAGAATTCCATTTTACCACAATGAGGCAAAAGCTGTGAATGATCAATAGAGGCTTGTAAAATGGCTTTTTCTGTTTTATCTAAATGGCATTAGGATGATCTGAATAGAGGGAGGAAGCTGTGAGGATCATTATAATAAGCGTTATCCAGAACACTTAGCTAAACACCTTCAGGCACAGAAATAAGACCTCCATCACACTCCTATAACTACAAGCTCATACAATGAACTTAATTAGCAGAGCCTGAAATTGCCTGCGAAAGTTATATGCATGACTTTATTCATACTAGCAGTTTTGCTGTTATATAGCCATTATAATGTTTGAACTCTATTCAGAAGAGTTTTTTTTTTTTGTTGGCCATGTAACAGAGACCAATGTCCAGAAAGTTGATTGCTACTTTCAGGAAGTCACAATTCTGAACAGTTACATGAAGGGTGGCCTCATACAGTATAGGGCACAGCAATGCCTGCAGAGGGACTTAAAGGGGTTGTAAAGGTAAAAAAAAAAAATCCTAAATTGCTTCCTTTACCTTAGTGCAGTCCTCCTTCACTTACCTCATCCTTCCATTTTGCTTTTAAATGTCCTTATTTCTTCTGAGAAATCCTCACTTCCTGTTCTTCTGTCTGCAACTCCACACAGTAATGCAAGGCCTTCTCCCTGGTTTGGAGTGTCATGCTCGCCCCCTCCCTTGGACTACAGGAGAGTCAGGACGTCCACTAACACACAGCTCCCTTCTCTATCTGCAACATAAAGAGCTTCCTGAGTCTCCTGTAGTCCAAGGAAGGGGGCGAGCACGACATTCCACACCAGGGGGAAAGCCTTGCATTACTGTGTGGAGTTACAGACAGAAGAACAGGAAGTGAGGATTTCTCAGAAGAAATAAGGACATTTAAAAGCAAAATGGAAGGATGAGGTAAGTGAAGGAGGACTGCACTAAGGTAAAGGAAGCTATTTAGGAAAAAAAATTGTACCCTTACAACCCCTTTAACCACTTAAGACCCGGACCAAAATGAAGCTAAAGGACCAGGCCAGGTTTTGCGATTCGGGACTGCGTCGCTTTAACAGACAAAATTTTTTTTTCCTCAGTTTAGGCCGATACGTATTCTTCTACCTATTTTTGTTTAAAAAATCGCAATAAGCGTTTATCGGTTGGTTTGCGCATAATTTATAGGGTCTATATGACCCCAAACCTCTCCACTGCACTTCAAAGTATTCAAAACGTCAAGGTCAGCATTTTTGAATACTTTCTATTTTTTAAAACTGGTGCCTTTAGGCGACTTTTTGGTTACTAGATCCGAGACCCATATAAAGCCGATCTGGCTTTGTTCGGGTCTTCGGCCAGCCGGCGTATTTCCGGGCTGGTCCCTCGAACCTTCCAGTGTGACGGGAGACCCGGGCGGAGTGGCAGAAAGGGGGATGTCCCCTCCCGCTACTTGTAATAACAGCCGAGCATCTGTACATTACATAGTACATAAGGTTAAGCTTATTATTATTTTTGTTGTATTCATTTTATTTGAATTACAGCGCAGCACATTTTGTTATTTTATTTATTGCTGAGACAAATAGCTCAAAGCATGCTGGTAGTATTCTTGTTATCCCACTAGCACGGTTACCACTGTATTATTTATACTCTGTACCCAACCCCTGAATCAGACTTAAGATGACAAATTACTCCCCAGGCATTAAAAAATGTGAATAAAAGTAATTTCACAAAACAATGGATGTTTTTTCAGTGCCATTTGTATTATTAAATTCTAATAGGTTTTCCTTAAACCCCGCCCCCCCCCCCCCTTACATTTTATTGAGGCCTTGCTAGTTTATTTATCTAAAAAAGTAGTTATCTTTTCCATGTTGTTTAGGTAGATCTCCCTTATTTCAGTACAGTATTGCCTACCCCTGGCCTAGTGGACTTACCCATACTTATTATTCACTGTTTAATGGAGAAAATATAAATCTGTAAGGATGCTGGCCCAAAAAAAGACCAGAAATAAAATAAAAGAATTTTGCCACATTTCTAACACCTTAGTCTGAAGCTAACCATATCACTTAAACCAACCTTCATGAAAAATCCTAAAACGTTGTTGGGCCATTAGTAGCCTTTTAACACTCAGGCCTTGTACACACGGCCAGACATGTCCGATGAAAACGGTCCGCGGACCGTTTTCATCGGACATGTCTGCTAGGAGATTTTGGTCTGATGGTTGTACACACCATCAAACCAAAATTGCTGCGGACAGAGAACGCGGTGACGTATACGACACCGACATTCTCTGACGCGGAAGTTCAATGCTTTCACGCATGCGTCAAATCAATTCGACGCATGCAAGGGATTTCGGGCCGCTGGTTATACGTCATAACCAGTGGACATGTCCGATGAGTCATACTGACCATCGGACATGTTCGACGGACATGGTTCCAGCGGACAAGTTTCTTAGCATGCTAAGAAACTTTTGTCCGCTGGAAACGTGTCCGCTCGGCCAGGAATCCGGTCCAGTAGGCCCTACACACGGTCAGACATGTGTCCGGAAACTGGTCCGCGGACCAGTCTCAGCAGACATGTTCGGTCGTGTGTACGAGGCCTCACAGTTCTATTTAGAAATGTTTTCATGGAAGATACATACAATTTTGTACCCAAAATTCACATTTTGTTCTAAATGGGTTCAATTCCAAACATTTGTACATTCTGGATGAAAGTTGTATGACTTTTATGTAAAAACATTTATAAACAGACCCCTTATACTTAACCCTCTACTCCCTCCTGAAAATACTGTTTTTGCAGGGCCGATACCAATACTGATTTTTCGGCTACGTTTCAGGCAGATAGCTGATATCAGGTGTCAATATTCTGCAGATTTAAACTTTTTATTTTTACACTGTCCTTTTAAAAAAATTATCACTGTTATTGCTGTCACAAGGACAGTAAACATTACTTGTGACAGTAATAGGCAGTGACAGGAACTCTTTATGGACAAATCAGGGGTCTATAAGACCCCAAACCTCTCCCCTGCACTTGAAAGTATTCAAAACTTCAAAATCTGCATTTTTGAATACTTTCTATTTTTTAAAACTGGCACCTTTTAGGATGTCAGTAACCAGAAAGGGATATCAAAACATCACTTTGGGGTTACTAGATTCGAGACTCAAACAAAGCCGATCCGGCTTTGTTTGGGTCTTTGGCCAGCCAGCGGACTTCCGGCTGGTCGCTCTGGCCTTCCGGTGGGACGGGAGACCCGGGCAGAGCGGCAAGAGGGGGGATGTCCCCTCCCGTTACTTGTAATAACAGATGAGCGGCTGTACATTACATAATACATAATTTAAAAGTCGTTAGAGTTATAGACTTACCTGACAACACAGTTTTGGTAGAACATGTAATAAACCAGCTCAAATGCTGGAACATGCAACAATTGCTCTAGGAGTGACCCACTGTAGGTGATAGGTACCTATAGGTGTGTGCAAAGCTCAAACACACTTGCCTTTCCACACAGCCTCAGCTGCACAGGACAGTGAATGATTGGGAAGTGCTCTGTGCAGAGTGGCTTCATGGTCATTCACAAACTGAAACATAGTAAGCACAGTTTACTATGCTTCAGTTATGAATGAATAAAGTGAGTGTGTTCACTGTGTTCTTTTAGAAAAGGAAGGTTCTGGTAAATTACATATTTACTATCTCCACCTCCCACTCTCCATCTTGAAACATCCCCCGCAGGAGCTGGGGGGAGAGAAGGCAAGCCAGCAGCACTGCTGGACTGGGGGGCCAACACTGGAGAAGCCAGCAGGGGGAATCGGCACCACATGTAGAGATTAGGGTGTGCCCAGGCACACCTGGCACACCCCCTCTGCACACCTATGTAGCATCTAATTAGTTATTTAGAAATCTTTCACAATCTGAACAGAAAAGCTTGAATGGAGGTAATTATTTCTAGTAATGATGTCCTGCATGTCTACGAGCAAAACTTAGACGGGGGGGGGGGGGTTATTTACTGAAGGCAAATCCACTTTGTACTACAAGTGCAAAGTGCACTTGAAATTGCACTGAAAGTGCACTTGGAAGTGTAGTCACTGTAGATCCGAGGGGGACGTGCAAGGGAAGTAAAAAACAGCATTTTAGCTTGCACGTGATTGGATGATAAAATCAGCAGTACTTCCCCTCATTTCAGATCTTCCCCTCAGATCTACAGCGACTGCACTTTGCACTTGTAGTTTGCACTTGTAGTGCAAAGTGGATTTGCCTTTTGTAAATAACCCCCCATAGACTTTTAAATGAGATGAGAAATAAAGGCATTTTATCATGCATTCCATGGATTTAACCAAGAAGTAAGTTCTGTACAGTCTTAGCTCACTGATTTATCCACATGAAGGAGAAGTCTGGCTGAGACAAAGAAGCTTTCCACATAATGTGATGTAATGATGTGTATTTGTTAATGTAGTGGTGCGCTTTCTGCCCACAGTCATTTGTTAATCAATTATAAAACACGTCTGAACGCATTAATGATACACATAGCACTACCCACTGCTTACCCTGAATCATTGCCGTAAGGAAAATAACTTTTCTAAATGTTAAAAAATAAATAAAGCAAATCTTGTGATATGTCAGACAGGCTTACAAATGCATTTATAAAGCTAATGTTCCTGAAAAGCAGAAAAAGAAAATATTAAAATGAAGGAATGCCATCCAGTACAAAGTTTTATTCTGCACCTTTGTGAGATTAGTGTTTACAATTACAGATAATCTCAGATCCCATGTGTCATTTATACAGTTAAGGATCCATGATTTTGGCGGCTACTCTGCCAGATCACATCCACCTCCCATTTACTGCTGTAGCCTGCAGTGTTTTATGGGTTATTTCCACATTTTTACTTTCCAACTTCTGCGTTTTCAGCTGTTGGCAGTTTTGCAACTGAGATGGCTGGCTGACGGTAAAGAAACAGCTGTTTTGTTAATATTTGACATTATGCTAATGCGATTTTAAGAGCTTTACATGTTAAAGTGAGCAATTTGAAAGCTGTCCTAGACACTCCACAGCCTGTGTTTTTGTAGAGTAATACCTTCAATGCTGCAATGACAGTCCTGTAAGCCAAGAGCTCTGGCAACCTGTACATAACATAGCAAAGGGAATTTTTATGATGACCTACCTTATTATGGCAAATATAATTAACATATGCTATGGCCAAAATTGCTCCGGGTGGGCAAATGTAAACTAGTGGAGTCAACATCAGAATTAACTCACTGTGCGACACTTTTCAAATTGCTGCCTAGGGAAATAGGGCTTTTTAACATATAACCCTAGTGGAGTATTTTAACCGGGACAATCTTCACAAAGTGCAATTTCCAAGGAGAATTTTAATGTTGCCACCAAATCCATTTACAAAATAATAACTAATCAGCCTTTACAATTTTCTATAGAATAGTGAAAACACAATCCCTACTCGCATCATTATTGTTAAAGCTCTGGCACATGAATGAATGGAAAAACTTTTTCTAGTAAAGAAAAAAACACTGCGCAGAATAAACCAAAAAATAAAATAAAATGAAATAAAAAAAGTGCTGCCAAGTACCAAAAAATTGTAGATACAAAATTTTAAAGATGAGTGAATAGGAAAAAGGTACAGCGCAATTAAATAAATAAAAATAAAAATAAATAAATATAAATATACAAATGTAAATTGAAAACCTGCACAAGAAGCGCCAGGTTTAAGTGAGGGGTAATGAAATAATTGAATGGACAATGAAAACCAATCAATAAAATGTGATCAATGATAAAAAGTGATATATAAAAATAGGACCAATAAATTTTGACATATCATTGGAAATTCTTAAAAAGGGTGCCAAAGTAAATTCCACAAACCAATGTGCAATAAAATAAATTTTTAAAAAAAAAAATCAAAAAAAAAAAAAAAAAAGGGAAAAAGGACTATAGTGTTGAAATAGTCTTTTGTGATGCTAAAAGAAATCCACAAGTGATAATCCAATGCAGCACTGTTTCTATGATACTCTAGACGTGACACCAGACATATCCTGAACAAACTCTCCACCAGAAAAAGACACCCAGGTGTTGAGGTAATGTAGTCTCCTTACCACACTAAATGACCGCTACAGCGATCGGGATAAGCTCAGATAGAAAAGTCTCCCACTGGGACTTGATGGGAAGGAATCCTGAATGGGTCCTGTGTTGTTGCCTCCAGAATCCAGCTCAAAGGGAAAAGATACAAGAAACATCCCCCATAGCGTAATAAAGTTTCAACTGGCAATGTTTAATTATAGCTGTAAACTGTATACACTCACATTTAGGGTAAAATGACATGCGAATAGGAACCAGAGCGACTGGCTGTAACATCAAATCTCGGCGCCGAGATTTGATGTTACAGCCAGTCGCTCTGGTTCCTATTCGCATGTCATTTTACCCTAAATGTGAGTGTATACAGTTTACAGCTATAATTAAACATTGCCAGTTGAAACTTTATTACGCTATGGGGGATGTTTCTTGTATCTTTTCCCTTTGAGCTGGATTCTGGAGGCAACAACACAGGACCCATTCAGGATTCCTTCCCATCAAGTCCCAGTGGGAGACTTTTCTATCTGAGCTTATCCCGATCGCTGTAGCGGTCATTTAGTGTGGTAAGGAGACTACATTACCTCAACACCTGGGTGTCTTTTTCTGGTGGAGAGTTTGTTCAGGATATGTCTGGTGTCACGTCTAGAGTATCATAGAAACAGCGCTGCATTGGATTATCACTTGTGGATTTCTTTTAGCATCACAAAATACTATTTCAACACTATAGTCCTTTTTCCCTTTTTTTTTTTTTTGATTTTTGTTTTTTAAAATTTCTTTTATTGCACATTGGTTTGTGGAATTTACTTTGGCACCCTTTTTAAGAATTTCCAATGATATGTCAAAATGTATTGGTCCTATTTTTATATATCACTTTTTATCATTGATCACATTTTATTGATTGGTTTTCATTGTCCATTCAATTATTTCATTACCCCTCACTTAAACCTGGCGCTTCTTGTGCAGGTTTTCAATTTACATTTGTATATTTATATTTATTTATTTTTATTTTTATTTATTTCATTGCGCTGTACCTTTTTCCTATTCACACATGAATGAATGTATCTAAGCCCACGTTCACATTGGGGCGATTTGGTATGTGATTTGACAAAAATCAAGAAATTTTGCGGCGCCGCACTGATTCCCAAAAGTAGCTCCTGCACTACTTTTGGCGACTTCGGGGGCGATTTCAATAGGCATCTGTG